>NC_082685.1:155535986-156156222 GCF_949987515.2 Delphinus delphis
GTTATATAATTTCATATTTACTAGGATAGCTTTAATCAAAGTGACAGATAACATGCGTTGGTGAGAATGTGAGAAACTAGAATCCTCATATTTGACTAGTAGAAATGTAAAATGGTAAAGCCACTTTAGAAAAGTCTGGCAGTTTCTCAAAAGATTAAACATAGAATTGCTACATGACTTCATAATTCCTCTCCTAGAAATATACCAGAGAAATAAAACACATGCACACAAAGTTTATAGAAGCATTATTTATAACAGCCAAAAAATGGAAACAAGCCAAATGTCCGTCAACTGATGAATGGATAAATAACTTTTGGTATCTCCATACAATGCAACATTATTTGTTAATTTAAAGGAATGTAATACTGATACATGCAAGAATATGAATGAACATTGAAAACATTATGCTAAGTGAGAAGAGTCAGTTGCAAAAGATCACATATTGTATGATGTCATTTATATGTAATGTCCACACTGACAAATCTATAGAGACAGAGAGTAGATTGGTATTTGCCTAGGACTGGCACTGGGGTGGAGGGTGACAGCTAATTGGTCAGGAGTTTCCTTTTGTGGTAATAAAAATGTTCTAAAATTGATAGTGGTGATGATTGCAAGACTGTGAATATACTAAAAACACTGAATTATATACTTTGATAAATGAATTCTATGGTATGTGAACTAAATTTCAATCATATATATATATGGTTGAATTCCTAAAATATATCTGAAAATAATTATTTGTTTGAGACACACTCAAACTGACTTGAAAATAACAGCTTTCTGTAATCTTGTGTGACTTTTTCTGAATTTAATAAATTATTTTACCTTGGATAAAAAGCAGTAAGTGTACCAGAAATGACTTGTTATATTTGTGTATAATAAGCCAAATTAATAAGCTCACTTTTATACTCAAACATATGCCAGATCTGACCTTTCCTTCTGAGTTGCCAATTTAAGAAAAAAATAGCATTTTATTACTGGAATTCCTTGCAGTAATTGGACCAAACTTCTCATCTTGATTCTACCTAGAAATGATATGTCACTGAATCTTCATACCTTGAACACTGTCTGTGATAAAAGTGACTCATATGAACCACTGTACAGCAATTTTTACATTTAAATAATTTATGAAAATGCCAGTGGGCTTCTATTCCAAACTGTAGTTGTCAGCACCAGAAAATAATTATAATGTGTTGAAAGATAATGAGCCACAGGAACATTTAAGAAACTTTTAAATTAGCATAGTTAAAACAATTTCATTCAAAGCCCAGTTAGAATTTAAGAACATTGTTCTAACTTGATTGTGCTATGATTGTAGTGCTTTCATCATTCAATGTAGATTAACATAATTTTGACATTTCATCATAATAATTGTGAGCTACATTCTTTCATAAATCACAGAAGCACCTGTTTCCTCCTTCTATCTATAAAGAAAACAAATTAACTAGTTTGAACCAAGTGAAAAACATCCATTTCCGTCTCTTATAATCTTAGAAACTGGATTTATTTCTCAAAGTGAAATTATTAGGGCCATAATGAATAAATTGGTAATGATAATGACCATTGTACAATGTTAAAAGGACTTCTTCACTTTTTTTTTTTTTACAGTATATTTGCTTTACAATGTTGTGCTAGTTTCTGCCATACAGCGAAGTGAATCAGCTATATGTGTACATATATCTCCTCCCTCTTGGACTTCCTTTGCACACTCCCCTCCCCCCCAGCATACCACCCATCTAGGTCATCACAGAGCATCGAGCTGAGCTCCCTGTGCTATATAGCAGCTTCCCACTAGCTATCTAATATTTTACACATGGTAGTTTTTTAATGTGGTGTGTAAATAACTCAGCCTAGATATTTTGTAATTTTGGTTGAACAATTTATATATACATAAATTTTAACATTTTAAAGTAAAATTTACCCTAAATTTTATAATAATGTTTATAATAATGTACATGAGAACTACCTTCTATACAATTTCATAATGATTATGAGAATACAAGTGGTCCTATTCCATGGAATCTGCTTGTGAGATTAAAAAAAAATGTGGGAGGGGAGTGTTATAGGCTGAATTTCCCTCTCCCCAAGAGGTGATTAACTTAAAATGAGGTTACTTGGGTGGGCTCTAATCTATTATGACTGTTGTCCTTATAAAAAGAGGATGTTAGGACACATACAGAAACGTGAAAGATACACACACAGAAACGATCATGTGAGGACACTATGGGAAGGTGGCCATCAGCAAGCCAAGGAGAGAGACTTCAGAAGAAACCAAACCTGCCAACACCTTGATCTTGGATTTCTAGCCTCCAGAACTATGAGGAAAAGAAAATATATATGTGTGTTGTTTAAGCCATCTAGCTGTGGTATTTTGCTGTAGCAGCCCGAGGAGATTAATATAGGAGATGTTTGCCAAGAAGTCAAAGCATGATTCTGTAAGGTTTAAATACTTAATGATCTAGTGCATTTGCTTGTGTATAAGAGAGAATGGTGTTTAAATTTCTTGCTTAAAATGGCATATATTTTCAACATTTTACATATACTCATCAAATACTGTACATGTTTAAGATGCTGACTATTGACACTCAGTGTCTATTCCCACTTCTTCCTAAGATCACTCCTGTATCATTGAGAACAGAAGATTAAATCTACATTTTACAGACTTGCATGTAACCAGAGGACTGGGCATAATTTAGTCTCTGTCTTCTTGATTCAGTTGTGTGAAATGCATAAGGCAGAAGGACAGAGGAGGCAACATTTCAACAGCAGTGCAAATTTACAGGTAATCTTTAGCAGATTACAGTTTCAGCAGGCAAAGCCTATGTCTGCTAGACTAAGCACAAGCTTCTTGAGTGTGGGTAGGTCTATGCCTATAGTAGTAGTATCAGTGACAATAGGAACTTCTTGGCTCATGCCATGGCAGCAATGCTTGTTTTTCCTGCACAGGTGGGGTTTCATGTATGGGCCTTACTGTTTCTTTTGGAATTTCCAAGGTAAAGAATTTAGGAAATCATTTTTCTACTGCATGCCAGAGCATCCCCTTCAAAATAAAGAGTAAATAATTGCATTTTAGAGCTTCTACAGCTAGGAAAGAAGAATAATTCCTGGTAGGACTTTAGGTTTTGGAAGCATCGTATTTCATGCTTGACAATACTGTTCCAACCAATGTAGCATTTGACACAAAAAGCTTCTAGTTTTAAAGCCTGTGGCCAAAGAACTTATATCTGACTTGCAGTATAAGCAGGCCTGCTGCTTAGACCATATGATCTAACAGACCCTAGGATTCTAGAGGTGTCTGTCATAAAGACAACGGGTGGGTCATCTGTAAACCCAATAAAAAAAAAATGCAGTGCATATTCCCAGTGTTTCAGAGCAAGAGCATTCTATCTACACCTGAGTGGCCAACACCATTCATAACATAGCTACTGGACCCTGTTGAAAACCTGAGTGCCAAACCATGGAACATCAAGACACCATGTAGCCAAAACTTCCCATTATGTAATTATTATCAAGCCACCAAAAGTGGAAAATGACTGTATTAGTGAGAACTAAAGAGTCCCCCAGCAGTGATGAAGGGAAATCCTTCCAGGAGCCAAATCTTAGTAACTTGTACTTTTTCATTTACATTATGTGGAAAGATAAGTTGAATGAGTTAAACGTTTACATGAGTTCATGATGGTAGCAGACAGCATGTCTAGTTGGTCAGGTACCTAGGAGTAGAAATTTTGGAAATTTGGTGAAAAGTTGTTCTGGAGAAGCATGTGGGTGATGCAATGGGAATAGGCAAAAAATGTGAGAATGTTCACATTATATATTAATGTCCATCAGAGATCATCATCTGTGGAAGAGGTAATAAACAACCCAGTGGACAGTTTGACTCAGACAGTAGATTTCAGTCAGCCCCTAGTCTCCAACACACCATTGCTTTCACTATGAAATAGAGATGCCAAAAATCTGACCTATCTACAATAGAGATGAAAGCTGAGCTTCTGATATAGAATCATTTAAGGAGTTCTACAAGTCACTTAGCCTCCATAAACAAACCATCCAGAGGCCACTGGTTAGATAGAGTGTTAAGTGCCTGACTTCCTAAATTAAAAATTCAATCCAGAGAGCTGGATTGAAGAGACAGGAAATCAAATATGGAAACAAGTTGCAGAAAAAGAATTATCAAGCAAAACGAGAAGTACTGTAAACAGTCCTAGAAACTCAATTACATGAGCAACTAATAAAAATAAATACTCATAATTTATATTTTATATATCTATATAATCTCAAAGAGATAAAGAATGTCATCTTTACAATTACAGTAAAAATCATTTAAAGACAAGATGGCTATATAGAGAGGCAATTAAAGGGTTTGTTTAAATCAACAAAAGGGAAAATCTGCGGAAGAGAGAATTACAAAAGTTTTAACCTAGAAGTAAGATAATAATCCAGAATGGAAGTGAAGCAATAAAGAGAGGAAACTTTTTTTTTTCTTTTTTGACCACACCATGTGGCATATGGGATCTTAGTTCCCCGACCAGGGATCGAACCCATGTCCCCTGCATTGGAAGAGGGAACCCTTAACCACTGGACCGCCAGGTAAGTCCCTCAAGAAAACTTTTTTAATAAGGAAGTTAAAAATATGCAAAATAACTTGAAAAGAAGCAATACAGTATTTAGGAGGAGTTCCAAAAGGAACAAATAAACGAAATGAGCGATACAAAATATCTGATGAGAAAAAGGAACCCAGAAGGAAGTAGCCAGAAAGCCATGGTAAGGAAAAAATAAAATTTAAATAAAAATTTAAATACACTCAGTCTAAATAAATAGTGATATAAAAATGAAACAGTAGTCTGTTTGAAAATGAAGAAATGAAGAAACAGAAATATTACAATGAAAATTAGATATAACATATCAAAATAAAGAACTTAGGGTGAAATAATTCAGTAGAAATACTGATTAAAGGTCAAAATGAAAAATAATATAATGAACTTATAGACACCTAAAAATATACTTCTAAAACAGCAAAAAATTATAAAATTAAAAACAAATACATACACCAGCAGAGGGCAGAAAGGAGAAGCAAGAGAACTACAATCCTTCAGCCTATGGAACAAAAACCACATTCACAGAAAGACAGACAAGATGAAAAGGCAGAGGGCTAGGTACCAGATGAAGGAACAAGATAAAACCCCAGAAAAACAACTAAATGAAGTGGAGATAGGCAACCTTCCAGAAAAAGAATTCAGAATAATGATAGTGAAGACGATCCAGCACCTTGGGAAAAAAATGGAGGCAAAGATCAAGAAGATGCAAGAAACGTTTAACAAAGACCTAGAAGAATTAAAGAACAAAGAAACAGAGTTCTGAACAATACAATAACTGAAATGAAAACAACACCAGAAGGAATCAATAGCAGAATAACTGAGGCAGAAGAATGGATAAGTGACGTGGAAGACAGAATGGTAGAATTCATGGGTGCAGAACAGAATAAAGAAAAAAGAATGAAAAGAAATGAAGACAGCCTAAGAGATCTCTGGGAAAACACTAAATGCAACAACATTCGCATTATAGGGCTCCCAGAAGGAGGAAGGAGAGAGAAAGAAGCTGAGAAAATCTTTGAAGAGATTATAGTCGAAAATTTCCCTAACATGGGAAAAGAAATAGCCACCCAAGTCCAGGAAGCGCAGAGAGTCCCATGCAGGATAAACCCAAGGAGAAACACGCTGAGACACATAGTAATCAAATTGGCAAAAATTAAAGACAAAGAAAAATTATTGAAAGCAGCAAGGGAAAAATGACAAATAACATACAAGGGAACTCCCATAAGGGTAACAGCTGATTTCTCAGCAGAAACTATACAAGCCAGAAGGGAGTAGCATGATATACTTAAAGTGATGAAACGGAAGAACCTACAACAAAGATTACTCTGCCCAGCAAGGATCTCATTCAGATACGATGGAAAAATCAAAAGCTTTACAGACAAGCAAAAGCTAAGAGAATTCAGCACCACCAAACCAGCTCTGCAACAAATGCTAAAGGAACTTCTCTAAGTGGGAAACACAAGAGAAGAAAACGACCTACAAAAACAAACACAAAGCCCATTAAGAAAATGGTAATAGGAATGCACATATCGATAATTACCTTAAAAGTCAATGGATTAAATGCTCCAACCAAAGGACACAGGCTTGTTGAATGGATACAAAAACAAGACCCATATATATGCTGTCTATAAAAGACCCACTTCAGACCTAGGGACACATACAGACTGAAAGTGAGGGGATGAAAAAATATATTCCATGCAAATGGAAATCAAAACAAAGCTGGAGTAGCAATACTCATATCAGATAAAATAGACTTTAAAATAAAGAATTTTACAAGAGACAAGGAAGGACAATACATAATAATAAAGGGATCAATCCAAGAAGAAGATATAACAATTATAAATATATATATGCACCTAACATAGGAGTACCTCAATACATAAGACAGCTATAAAAGAGGAAATCGACAGTAACACAATAATAGTGGGGGACTTTAACACCTCACTTGCACCAATGGACAGATCATGCAAAATGAAAATAAATAAGGAAACAGAAGCTTTAAATGACACAACAGACCAGATAGATTTAATTGATATTTAAAGGACATTCCATCCAAAAACAGCAGATTACACTTTCTTCTCAAGTGCGCATGGAACATTCTCCAGAATAGATCACATCTTGGGTCACAAATCAAGCCTCAGTAAATTTAAGAAAACTGAAATCATATCAAGCAACTTTTCTGACCACAATGCTATGAGATAAGAAATGAATTACAGAGAAAAAAATGTAAAAACACAAACACATGGAGACTAAACAATACATTACTAAATAATCAAGAGATCACTGAAGAATTCAAAGGGGAAATCAAAAAATACCTAGAAACAAATGACAATGAAAACACGACGATCCAAAATCTACGGGATGCAGCAAAAGCAATTCTAAGAGGGAAGTTTATAGCTATACAAGCCTACCTCAAGAAACAAGAAAAATCTCAAACAATCTAACGTTACACCTCAAGGAACTAGAGAAAAAACAAAAAAACCCTAAGTTAGCAGAAGGAAAGAAATCATAAATATCAGAGGAGAAATAAATGAAATAGAAACAAAGAAAAGAATAGCAAACATCAATAAAACTAAAAGCTGGTTCTTTGAGAAGATAAACAAAATTGATAAACCATTAGCCAGACTCATCAAGAAAAACAGGGAGAGGACTCAAATCAATAAAATTAGAAATGAAAAAGGAGAAGTTACGACAGACACCACAGAAATACAAAGCATCCTAAGCGACTACTACAAGCAACTCTATGCCAAAAAAATGGACAACCTGGAAGAAATGGACAAATTCTTAGAAAGGTATAACCTCTCAAGAATGAGCCAGGAAGAAATAGAAAATATGAACAGACCAATTACAAATAATGAAATTGAAACTGTGACTTAAAATCTTCCAACAAGGGCTTCCCTGGTGGCACAGTGGTTGAGAATCTGCCTGCCAATGCAGGGGACACGGGTACAAGCCCTGGTCTGGGAAGATCACACATGCTGCAGAGCAACTAGGCCCGTGAGACACAACTACTGATCCGGCGCATCTGGAGCTTGTGCTCTGCAACAAGAGAGGCCAAGACAGTGAGAGGCCCGCACGCTGTGATGAAGAGTGGCCCCTGCTTGCTGCAACTAGAGAAAGCCCACACACAGAAACAAAGACTCAACATAGCCATAAATAAATAAATAAATAAATAAATAAAATTAGGAAAAAAAAAAAAAAGGATATTTAAAAAAAAAAAAAAAATCTTCCAACAAACAAAAGTCCAGGACCAGATAGCTTCACAGGCGAATTCTATCAAACATTTAGAGAAGAGCTAACACACATCCTTCTCAAACTCTTCCAAAAACTGCAGAGGAAGGAACACTCCCAAACTCATTCTATGAGGCCACCATCACCCTGATACCAAAACCAGACAAAGATACTACAAAAAAAGAAAATAACAGATCAATATCACTAATGAATATATATGAAAAAATCCTCAACAAAATACTAGCAAACAGAATCCAACAACACATTAAAAGGATCATACACCATGATCAAGTGGGATTTAACCCAGTGATGCAAGGATTCTTCAGTATATGTAGATCAATCAATGTGATACACCATATTAACAAATTGAAGGAAAAAAACCATATGATCATCTCAATAGATGCAGAAAAAGCTTTTGACAAAATTCAACACCCATTTATGATAAAAACTCTCCAGAACAAGACAAGGATGTCCACTCTCACCACTGTTCTTCAACATAGTTTTGGAAGTCCTAGCCATGGCAATCAGAGAAGAAAAAGAAATAAAAGGAATACAAATTGGAAAACAAGAAGTAAAACTGTCACTGTTTGCAGGTGACATGATACTATACATAGAAAATCCTAAAGATGCCACCAGAAAACTACTAGAACTAATCAATGGATTTGGTAAAGTTGCAGGATACAAAATTAATGCACAGAAATCTCTTGCATTCCTATACACTAATGATGAAAAATCTTAAAGAGAAATTAAGGAAACACTCCCATTTACCATTCCAACAAAAAGAATAAAATACCTAGGGATAAACCTACCTAGGGAGACAAAAGACCTGTATGCAGAAAACTGTAAGACACTGATGAAAGAAATCAAAGATGATACCAACAGATGGAGAGATATACCATGTTCTTGGATTGGAAGAATCAATATTGTGAAAATGACTATACTACCCAAAGCAATCTACAGATTCAAGGCAATCTCTATCAAATTACCAATGGCATTTTTTACGGAACTAGAACAAAAAATCTTAAAATTTGTATGGAGACACAAAGACGCTGAATAGCCAAAACAGTCTTGAGGGAAAAAAAACGGAGCTGGAGGAATCAGACTCCCTGACTGCAGACTATACTACAAAGCTATAGTAATCAAGACAATATGATACTGGCACCAAAACAGAAACATAGATCAATGGAACAAGATAGAAAGCCCAGAGGTAAACCCACACACCTATGGTCAACTAATCTATTACAAATAGGCAAGGATATACAATGGAGAAAAGACAGCCTCTTCAATAAGTGGTGCTGGGAAAACTGGACAGCTACATGTAAAAGAATGAAATTAGAAACACTCCCTAACACCATACACAAAAATAAACTCAAAATGGATTAGAGACCTAAATGTAAGACCAGACACTATAAAACTCTTAGAGGAAAACATAGGAAGAGCACTCTTTGACATAAATCACAGCAAGATCTTTTTTGATCCACCTCCAGAGTAATGGAAATAAAAACAAAAATAAACAAACAGGACCTAATGAAACTTCAAAGCTTTTGCACAGCCAAGGACACCATAAAGAAGACGAAAAGACAACCCTCAGAATGGGAGAAAATATGTGCAAACGAACCAACAGACAAAGGATTAATCTCCAAAATATATAAACAGCTCATGCAGTTCAATATTAAAAACACAAACAACCCAATCCAAAACTGGGCAGAAGATCTAAATAGATATTTCTCCAAAGAAGACATACAGATTGGCAAGAAGCACATGAAAAGCTGCTCAACATCACTAATTATTAGAGAAATGGAAATTAAAACTACAATGAGGTATCACCTCACACCAATTAGAGTGGGCCTCATCAAAAAATCTACAAACAACAAATGCTGGAGAGGGTGTAGAGAAAAGGGAACACTCTTGCACTGTTGGTGGGAATGTAAATGGATACAGCCACTATGGAGAACAGTATGGAGATTCCTTAAAAAACTAAAACTAGAATTACCATATGATCCAGCAATCCTACTACTGGGCATATACCCAGAGAAAAACATAATTCAAAAAGACACATGCACCCCGATGTTCATTGCAGCACTATTTACAATAGCCAGGTCATGGAAGCAACCTAAATGCCCATCAACAGATGAATGGAGAAAGAAGATGTGGGACATATATACAATGGAATATTACTCAGCCATAAAAAGGAACGAAATTGGGTCATTTGTTGAGACGTGGATGGATCTAGAGACTGTCATACAGAGTGAAGGAAGTCAGAAAGAGAAAAACAAATATTGTATAGTAACGCATGTTTGTGGAACCTAGAAAAATGGTACAGATGAACCGGTTTGCAGGGCAGAAACTGAGACACAAATGTAGAGAACAAATGTATGGACACCAAAGGGGGAAAGCGGCAGGGGGTGGTGGTGGTGGTGGGATGAACTGGGAGATTGGGATTGACATGTATACACTGATGTGTATAAAATGGATGACTAATAAGAACCTGTTGTATAAAAAAAAAAATTCAAAAAAGAAACAATCAAATTAGAAGATTTTAGCACACCTATTTGAATAACTTATAAACCAAGCAGTCAAAAAATTGAAACATAAGTTTAATTGTCATAAATAACAGTATAAATGCAAAATTTATACATTGACTATGTACTGTGCTGCAAGAGAATTCTCAAAACATCACCTGAAATACATAGAATACAGGCTAGTTGTTGGAATTCATTCAATAAAGATTAGAAATTAACAATAAAAATGCACATACACAAACATAAATCCATAAAACTTACTATCGGAAATGAAACAACTTCCTTCTAATTAATGACACAAATAAGAAATAACAAAAATCATGAATGCCGTAGGTAACAGCATGCAGAATTTCAAATAGTTATAATGGCATTTGAAATTATAAAAATGGAACTCAAAAACTGTGTAAAGTTGACATGCACTGAATATATGGTAAGAAATAAATGTTGAGACACCAGGAAAAGAGAGTGAAAAATGGCCAGTGAAGTCGGGGGAAAGCAAAACAGCATCAGGTGCCAAAAAGTATATGAAGGAGAGAGCAATCAACTAATGAAATGCTGTTATGATAAATGAGTTGAGATCTTGTACTTAAACACTGATTTTAATAAAGTAGAAGTCATTGATGATCTTGGATAGATATTTATGGGATTGGAGTAGAAGGCTAACTAGAATGAATTTAAGAGGATTTGAGGCAAAGAATCAAGGACTGTATTCTACATGCTGAGGAGTTTTGCTGAAATGGGAAGAAAATAAGTGAACAGAGGAGATGGAGAAGGAAAATGGAGGAGGAAGAGGGACTTCTTTTCTTGTTGTTGTTGCTATAACCTGAGAGAAATATTAAGATGTGTATATGTGGACAGAAATGAGCCAGTAGGTGTTGAAACTTTGATAATATAGATCACAGGTTAGAAACTGCTGATGAAACATCTGTGGATAAGAGAGAGGACATGGGATGCAGAATAAAAATGGGGAGAGTGAATTCAAAAACAGAAGGAATAGCTTATTTACTCCTTTTTAAAAAACAAATTAAAGGTCCAACTTCATCCAAGTTGTACATGCTGAGTCACGCACTCTATTTTCAGATAGGAATTTCACTATAAATTAATCTCAAAATAGAGAATTACATAAGCATTATAGGTAATTAGAAATACTGTATGTATTTTACTTGAAAGAGCAAAACTAATCACTGGGTCTGTTTTTTTTAAGTTGTTAAAATTAGTCAGTTTATGCTGATTTTCTTTATGCATTTAATTAACACAGTGAAATGTGAGGATCAATTTTCATTTGTAATTTAAATATTCAAAATTTCCTGAGCAACTTTAAGGAAAAGCTCAATGTAAGAGAGAAATAATCTCAGTAAGCCTTAATTAATTATGAAATAATCCCATCCTCCTCTTTAAAGTGTTCAATGCCAGGGTGTAACAACTAATAAAGTACAGCAAGTAATTTAAGCATTTAAAATAATGCCTCTCTTTTAGTAAAAATAGGCAAGACTTGTTGTTACATAACTCTATAAAATCTACACTAATTTGATATAGAAAGATTTGAAAAATAAACTGAAAAGTTTTTTTCAGGGTACATTAATAAACTATTGTCAGTATTAGTCACAAGAACTCAAATGATTCATAACAAAACTCATGGAATTATTTTACAGCAGCTCACCAGACATTGAACCTAGAAACTCCCATTCAAAAATACACCTTTAAGAAAAAATAATGGCAACCCACTACTAATGATAGGATTACCAAATGATTATATTATTATTGTTTTTCTCTTTGGATGAATTCTTGCTGATAAATGCAGAAAAAAAGGTGGTATTAGAAAATCACTAATTTATTTACCCAAAGGAAACAATAAAGCCAACAGTCATCAATAGAAACTAATGTCAATAAATGAAAGTTCATGGGAAATTTGTAATGGAGGAATTAGACAGACCATAATCAGCATTACTAAAAATGGACATACAGACATTAGGGACCTTATGATTTCACTCAATAATAATTACAATGTACCATCCATGAAGTGCTCTTTCTGAAAAAAGTGATCAAAATCTTATCCATATTTTAAATTCAATTATCAGCTTATAGAATATAAGCAGTAGTAACGAAAATGGCTTCCCAGTACATTGTTCTGTATAACATGCAAGGTAAAATGAGTTAAATTTTTAAATGGTTGAAAAATATTAAAAGAAGAATATTCTGTGGCATATGAAAATTATATAAAATTTAAATATCTATGTCCATAAAAAAGTTTACTGGAATGCAGTCCCACTCATCCAAGTATTATCCATTTATAACTGTTTCATGCTACAAAGGTAGAGTTAGCTTACAAAGCCTAAAATGCTTGTTACCTGTCTATGTCACCAGAAAGAAGACATCAGTTATATATAAAATGGGAGATATTCTATACGACAAATGACTTGGCTTCTCAAAAAGAAAATATATATATATATATATATATATATATATAAAATAAATGTATAGAAAAGTAGAATGAAGTTGTTATAGTTTGCAAAAGACTTACTAGATAACAAGCCATTGCAACATGTAGCATATTTGGATCCTGATTTAACCAATGGATTAAAAACATACAATTTTAGGCTTCCCTGGTGGCGCAGTGGTTGAGAGTCCGCCTGCCGATGCTGGGGACACGGGTTCGTGCCCCGGTCCGGGAAGATCCCACGTGCCGCGGAGCGGCTGGGCCTGTGAGCCATGGCCGCTGAGCCTGCGCGTCCGGAGCCTGTGCTCCGCAACGGAAGAGGCCACAGCAGTGAGAGGCCCGCGAACCGCAAAAAAAAATACAATTTTGAAACAAATGAACACATTTATTTTGAGTAGAAGATGACATTAAGAAAATGCTGCAAAATTTTTAGGGTGTGATAATGACAAAGTACAATTTAAAAAAACCTACAATGTTTAGAGATGCATAATAAAATATTTTAGGTGGAAAGGCATGATATATAGGACTTGCTTTAAATATCTGATCTCATATGAAAAAATAAATAAATAAAATTGGAAGTAGGGAAGAAGATGAGAACATTTGGGGGAAAAAGTTGATTATTCTTGAAGCTGGGTGCTGAATCCACTAAACTATGAACTCTTTTCTTTTGCATATGTTTTAAGTTTTCCATAATAATAATAAAATGTGTGCATACATATATTCCTTTAACTGAACTAACATAGGATTGAAAGAAGTAAGACTCTTTCTTATCTAGTAATATCTAGACATCTGCTTCACTCAGAACTTCACATTTTCACTATTTTTTTCTATTTGTGACTGGGGTTTTTTATGAATGATTTACTTTGCTTTCTAGGTACTTAAGAATAACAACACCAATAGTAGATATCGACAAGGCAATTTAGTCCATTCTGACAAAGATATGCGGATGTCTACTCTATACTGTAAATTGTCAGGTGCTAGAAATTATAGCTTATATAAACTACAAACTCTTCTTGGGTTTTATTTCTGTTGTTATTTCTACCTGTGAATGCCAGTAACAGCCAATAAAATTGGATCCCCAGCACTTTCTGCTTTATTTATGACTCTTTAAATTCACTTCAAATTTCATTTTAAAACCCCTCTGAATTCTGGTGTCTTGCCATTTATATTCTATCTGATGATTTTAAATGCTATTCTCAAAAATCTAGAGCTTTATACTGTTTCTCCAACACTAACCTTGAATTCTTTCAACCAACAGAACTGATTTAACATAAAATCAATTGATCTTCCTGACCCCTGGTACTTCTCACCTGATGTGCTTAACTCCCATGAACAGAAATCAGGAATCCTTTCTTTTAATAAATAATGGTTTAATTCTACACAGTTTTTCCCAGGAGACAGTCAACAAATGCAAACCCTATGAAGTTTGGAAGCACCATTTTATATTCATTTTATAATATTATGGCCATGTTATATTTGTTTAATGAATCCAGTCTTTTGTTTTATATTGATGATCTACAGTGTAAGAAGTCAACCAACATTAATTAGAAAAAATACTGTTATGAAATTTTCAATTTACAGAGAATAACACTATGTATGAAAAGGCTGTATCTCTTGGCAACGTAGGTACACTTTAGTTTATCTGTGTTGTAAAATAATTAACTTCTCTATTATTTGGTCAGTTATGAATATCAATGCACACAAACCCATACCTGAACATATAATTAAGTCATGGGTAAAATTTAATCATGTACAAGTTTACTTGGTTCACCTCTGCCTCGAAGTTAGAAATACAGCAAACCTCACCTGCTTCTACATCAACTAATTCCATTAACCTTTCCATTACATGAAGCTGCCACTCATTACAAATCTGCTTTCTAAAGTTCATCCATTCCATAATTTATCACATATAACTCAGCCATACTCCATAACTGCTTACTGGCCACTTGAGAAAATTCTGTTTAAAATAGTAGTAAACATAGTAGTTCACATTTATCTATACTTCATTCAGGTTCATGTTCAAATGCCAAAGTTTGATAAAAGACTTTAGTGATGACTTTAGCTAAAATTGCATATATTTCAGTAAAAATATTAAAGTTACCCACTTTATTTATGTTTCAACAAATCATTTTAATGACATTTTATTATATAATCTAACATTTATTTATTTTCTGTATTCTCTACTAGAATGGATGGTCATTCATTGAAGGCAGGGGCTTTACCTGCTTTGTGAACTATTCTATGTCCTATATCTCAAAAGTGGATGATGTGTAACAGAGGCTCTGAAAAGTATTTGCAGAATGAACAAAGGAAAGAACCACTGAAGAGAGAGAAAACTCTGTCTACTAGCCTTTGATGAGTCTCTGTGAAATAAAAACCTGCCTGTATTTTTTATATCACAGTTTAAAACCAGGGATTATCCTTGAGAAAATGAGAGAAATACTCCTACAGAAAGGAAAGCATAAGTTATGCTGAGAAAGAGAGCAAAACTTTACTTTTAACTAAGTATCGGAAAAAGAATTTGAGGGTTGGGAGGATATCGTATCATTGGCAGATATTCAAATACATACAGATAAGTGAAATAAGAATGTAGCATATTCACAGTTAGAAATGGAAATCCTTCTTATAAAGAATCGATTCAAACAAGTTAATTTTTCCTTTGAGTTTTACCCCTTAGGATTGTGAATTACAGTTGATAATAAACATTATATTGCATTTTAAATTTCAAACTGTCTCTGTTTATATGTATGTATGCACTAGCATTCTTCTAAGTTCATCAAGAAATAATTAATATATGGTTCTCCCATTAATAGTAATTCTTAGTTGTTTGTCCCCTTATTTCCATAAATAAACTTGAATTTTAACATGACTGCTAACATGGCAAAATGAATTATTCCCTTATTGTATTTATTTTGTGAGGAGTGTGTATTTCACCAGAACAGAAAAATGTATGTTACAGTGTGCAAACATTGAGGAAAATTACTAGACATGTAATTTTTTAAATCAAGTTTAAATAATGAATTAAGGGAGCCTAGGGTGATACAAGTCTCATAACTGAGTTTCCAGGCAGATTTGGGATAGCAGAAGCCATATTCCCCCAGGGCGATTGTAACCTATAGTAAGGATCATCGAGTGGATGTTAAATAAAGGCAAAGCTTGACTCAAATCTTAGAAGAAGGAAGAAATCTTGCAGGGAAAACAAAAAGGGGAATGCTAAAGTTCTAGACTATTGGAATAGAAAAGTCCCAAGTTCTAGAACTAGAAATCACTGGGAATGAAGCAGAGTACCCAAGGAGGGATGGAAAGCTATTGCCCCATTACTTTCTAGAGTCTCAACTTTCCATCCACTGGGATGATTAAGGCTTCCTGAATCTTGATTTGGAAGAGCTCCCAGTTAGAAACTAGGAGGTAGAGAGTGCAGCCAAGTGGGATGTGTACCACAAACAGCAAAATGGAGTCACTCATGTCCAAGGGATCTAAAACAGAGCCAGGAGGTTCTTAGGGAAGTAGAACTTACATATGTCTATGCCCAGATGCAACATAAACTTCTGACCCAGCAAAACACGGGCCACCTGGAACTCATTTCTTCACTCCCTGAAAACCTTAGTTTAGCAACCAATCAGCTGCTGAGGAATAACAATGCCTTCTGGCACCAATTATAGTTCTGCAAAACAACCTGTATAATTTCTCTGTAATGTCTTTGTCCATTCCCATTTTAACTTCCCTCAGAGAACATTTGAGTTGCCACTCGAATCTGTGTCTCCTGAATTGCAACTCCTAAGACTCCAAATAAACTCTTTTCTTATTTGCAGGTTTTTGATATTCTCCTTTTTTGGTTGATAAAGAACATGCCTGACAGTCAGGCCCCGCCACAGCTTGTAGGCTCAGATCAGACCTTATCTTCAGTCACAGGCCTGCACCATTGTGCTCACATGTAGCTAACCATTCCACCTGTGTACATTCCTGACTTTGGTCTGACCCGTCATCTGCACCCACTTCCATGAGACTATGGCAAGACCCAGCAGCCACAGTAACACAGTTGGGCAACCAGCGCCCCCATAGCTACAAATGTCCCCAGAGCTGGCCCAGGCCCTTGCTGTCTGCCCTGGTACACCACTATGTGTGTGTCTGTACGTAGCACCTGCCACTACTCAGACACCTGTAGCTGGGCCCTGCAATCACATGTGTGCACAGGACCAGCTCTGGCCACCACCAATACCTGTCCTTGTTCCTAGCTGCTGCACTTGGAGGTGCTTCTGAGAACCCCACAGCCACGATGGATGCTCCTCAGTGCTTATCAAGGACCACGCATTTGCTGATGCTGCGGAACCCAGCAGCCTGAGCTGAAGAGACATCACGCCACCCTGGGCTCTATGCCGGCCCATGGCCCCACACTTGGTGCCCTGCACCAGTAGACCCAGGGTAATGGCACACTCCAGCACTTCCCCTGCCCCATGCAGGTAACAGTCTTCCCATAGCCAAGTCAGTCCATAAGGTCTGGAGAGGTTTCTGCCTCTTCAAATGTGCAGACACCTACACAAGGCTACAGGGGTCAGGAAGAGTGAGGGAAACAGGACTCCACAAAAGGAATACAAGGAAATTCCAAGAGCTGGGCCCCAAAATGGAGAGCCAAAAATTGCCTGACAAAGAATTCCAAACAACTGTTTTAAAGATGCTCAGCAAACTCACTACTGTGTATAGATCCAAAGGAAATGAAATCAGCATTTTGAAGAGATAGCTTCAGTCCCGTGTTTAATGCAGCTTGGTTCACAACAGACAAGATATAGAGATAAAATAATACCCTTCAATGGGTAAATGGATAATGAAGTTGTGGGATGTATATATTCCACTGGAATATTTTTCAGCCATGAGAAAGAAGGGAATCCTGCCATTTGTGACAACATGGATGGACCTTACAGGCATTATGCTAAGTGAAATAATTCAGAGAGAGAAAGAAAGATACTGTATGATATCACTTATATGTGGAATCTAAAAAGCTAATCTCATAGAAACAGAGAATATAATAGTTGTTGCCAGGGTCTTGGTGGGCGGGGGGAAGGAAAGGAGAGATGTTAGCCACAGAGTATAAGCTTTAAAAAGAAAAAAGAAAACAAAAGGGAAGCAAGGGAAGGGAAGGGAAGGGAATGGAAGGGAAAGGAGGGAAGGGGAGGGGAAGGGAAGGGAGGGGAGGGGAGGGGAAGGGAAGGGAGGGGAGGGGAGGGGAAGGGAAGGGAGGGGAAAGGAGGGGGAGGGGAGGGGAGGGGGAGGGAAGGGGAGGGGAGGGGAGGGGGAGGGAAGAGGAGGGGAGGGGAGGGGAGGGGGAGGGAAGGGGAGGGGAGGGGAGGGAAGGGGAGGGGAGGGGAGGGGGAGGGAAGGGGGAGGGGAGGGGAGGGGGAGGGAAGGGGGAGGGGAGGGAAGGGGGAGGGGAGGGAAGGGGAGGGAAGGGGAGGGGAGGGAAGGGGGAGGGAAGGGGAGGGGAGGGAAGGGGAGGGAAGGGGAGGGGAGGGAAGGGGGAGGGAAGGGGAGGGGAGGGAAGGGGGAGGGAAGGGGAGGGGAGGGAAGGGGGAGGGAGGGAAGGGGGAGGGGAGGGGAGGGGAAGGAAGGGGAGGGGAGGGGAGGGAAGGGAAGGGGAGGGGAGGGGAGGGAAGGGGGAGGGGAGGGGAGGGAAGGGGGAGGGAGGGGAGGGAAGGGGGAGGGGAGGGGAGGGGGAGGGGAGGGGAGGGGAGGGGAGGGGGAGGGGAGGGGAGGGGAGGGGAGGGGAGGGGAGGGGAGGGGAGGGAAGGGGAGGGGAGGGGAAGGAAGGGGAGGGGAGGGGAGGGAAGGGAAGGGAAGGGGGAGGGGAAGGGAGGGGAGGGGAGGGAAGGGGGAGGGAAGGGGAGGGGAGGGAAGGGGGAGGGAAGGGGAGGGGAGGGAAGGGGGAGGGAGGGAAGGGGGAGGGGAGGGGAGGGAAGGGGGAGGGGAGGGGAGGGGAGGGAAGGGGAGGGGAGGGAAGGGGAGGGGAGGGAAGGGGAGGGGAGGGAAGGGGGAGGGAAGGGGGAGGGAAGGGGAGGGGAGGGAAGGGGAGGGAAGGGGAGGGGAGGGGAGGGGAGGGGAGGGGAGGGGAGGGAAGGGGAGGGGAGGGGAGGGGAGGGGAGGGGAGGGGAGGGAAGGGGAGGGGAGGGGAGGGGAGGGGAGGGGAGGGAAGGGGAGGGGAGAGGAGGGGAGGGGAGGGGAGGGGAGGGGAGGGAAGGGGAGGGGAGAGGAGGGGAGGGGAGGGGAGGGGAGGGAAGGGGGAGGGGAGGGGAGGGAAGGGGGAGGGGAGGGGAGGGAAAAAATACTAAGTAACACTGAATGGAACACTTCCTGGGTCACTGGATTTCAGAAAAAGAATCAAGAAATACACATTATATGAAAGTCATGAGACTTAATTTTTTTTTTTTTTTTGCAGTATGCGGGCCTCTCACTGTTGTGGCCTCTCCCGTTGTGGAGCACAGGCTCCAGACGTGCAGGCTCAGCGGCCATGGCTCACAGGCCCAGCCGCTCCGCGGCATGTGGGATCTTCCCGGACCGGGGCACAAACCCGTGTCCCTGCATCGGCAGGCGGACTCTCAACCACTGCACCACCAGGGAAGCCCATGAGACTTAATCTTAAGTCAATCAGGGGGTATTTTTAATGGTGAAATTATTAATTTATCAATCACAAGTGTGAAAGGCTTCTCTCTTGCAAGTTTTTTGTGCCATATGGAGTTGATAAATTTCAGTTCCAATACTGCTATATTAACATCTTTATTATGTCTCTCAATCTCTCTATGGCTTGTGTTTTTGCGTGTGTGCTTTTTATGCCAAGAAATAAAGTGACTGAAGAAAATAACCTCTAATATCCATTACAGTGTTATATTAAATGTTTATAGCTTAGAACAATAAAAATATGAAGGTCCATTTAAAGAACTGGATTATATTTTGCCTACAAACTATTAATCAGATTACAGCTAATGATGATTCCCCAGAATTAAAAGTTGTAATGGAAGAAAATTGTGCTTAATTACTTATGTCAAGGAATGTCACGGAAAATACATTTGTATGTATGTTAATGAAACCTGATATATACTTTCAATTGTCTATCAAATAAAACATTTGCAAATGGTGGGTTAAACACACTTATTGTACAAAGATAAAAACAACATGGATAATTAAGCATGTGAAACAGGATCATGTGTTTAGCTGTCTGGAAATTTTATATGAAAGGGACAAAGGAAGATTCAATTTTACATAAAAAGGGAAAATCACTTTCAATACATAGTCCCAACACTAAACAGAGCTTTCCTGACAAGAGTTAAATTTATAAACATAAGAGATTAAATTCTTTTGTATAATGTTTTTTGAAAAATGCAGCTTATTTAAAATCAATTATTCTTTGACAATGTATTTTATTTTCTAGTTCACCAAACAGAATTGTCATAATGGCATGCATTTTCCATGTATTTTCATAAAAATGTATATTTTTAAACTTTCATTTGAATCTGTTTTTCACAGGAAATACTCCTTTTACCTAGAACATGTGAATTTCAAAAAAAATTTTTTTATTTGAGGAATCTATGGATTTTTCTTAAAACAAATAACAAAAATTCAGTCATACGGGTGATTCCCATGGCCTAGGTTTACTATATTTCTCTCTTTCAGTTATTCTTTTATTTGGTGCAGAAGATAAGATCTAAGCTATTTAAAAGCATGGCTTGCTTTGTAATTTTGGCCACAGAATTTCAGATTACTCAAGGCTTAGATCAATCACTTAAAATTTCAATGACATTAGTAGTTGCAAGTTTCAAGGATACGTACGTTCAAGAAGATATATTTAATGAAACACAAACTCATTGTTTCACAATCAGCTACTCTGACATTCGTGTTGGCAATGGCATCACTAAACTTCTGTAGTGACACTTCACCAAAGTTACCATTGAGGGCAATGGCCTACTGTCATATCACCTTGATGCATCTCCATCAAGGTGTTGACCTTGACAGGGTAGATCTTTATAACAACTTAGCACCACAAGCTTGCAAGCCAGTCAGTGAGGTCACACATGGTAAAGCAAATGATTTATAGCAAGAATCACACACTGAAATGCCTTGCAGAAGCAGGTTAGGTAATATAGATGAGGGAACGTGGCTGGCAATGATGTCACAACATATCTTGTTTTAACAAATTAGTGTAAATAACATAGGAATATTCTCTATTTAGACTAAGAGATATACTCTTTTATTTTCACTTAAAATGTATGGCTCTCTATATTTGCTCTTACTTTTGCACTTTTAACAGTGAATGACAACAGAGAAGAAATATTTATTTTTCCTCTTAATGCTACTCAACTGCAACTGTTTTACCTTATGGTGAGTAATCCAACTCAGAGCTTAAGAAGTAGAACCCCTGATTCTTCTGTGAAATCTCAAGGTTTTAAAATGTTAGTAAATTATCCTATTTTTGAGAATTTGTAAGTAATTTCTCTTTTCACTGCACTAATACCATAAGCCAAACAAAATTCAACTTTGTGACCCCTAATGCAAAAACGTACTAATTATTAAAATAAAACTATCCAAACAAAAAATAATACAATGTAGTCCCATCAATTCTACAATTTTACTAACATTTATCCCTTTGTGACAAATGTTGACAACTTTTAATGAGTCGCTAGTTCATTAATGTCAAAACTTGGAATTCTTTTGGAATTTTTAAACAGCTTTCTGAAAAAAAAATTTTTCTTAAAAATTTTGGGATTTTAAAAAAAATCTTGAAGATAATTCTTTAAAGGTTTAAGTATATGAAAAATAGGGAAAGTGTAATGATTATTTTCTAGTATATTTTACAAATAACTCAAAAGTAAATCTAAACTTCAAAAGGCTGACTTGAAAATACAGTGGAAAGATTATCCCCTGACAGTGAAACTTTTAGGTAAACTCATAATGGAGCTGAGAATAGCTCAGTAACCCCTTCAAGAACAGAGAGCTCCCAGGCCAGCAGGACTTGACATTAGCCTGATTACAACTATTAACACATCTAAAAAACAATGTGTTACTCAGAAGGCTCAGCCAAATACAGAACAACAAAATAGATAGGATTGCAATATTAAATATTATATAAGCACAGGACAGCAGGTGCTTAGATGCTGATCACTGACTATATTATTAGTGATCCCAATTTTAAGACTAAAACTAGTGTGAGGATAAATGTATTCGAGGACAAAATTGACGTCTTGTTATTTGATGTGCTGTGGCTGATGTCTGTTTGGTGAGTTGGCATTTTACTGGGGTCTACTATTAATGCACGAGCTTCTGCAATACAATTTTGTTCTTTAGTTTGAGGAAAGCCCAGTGGTGCCTCTGTTCATTTACCTCCACCTGATACCCAGCAGCGATAATCTATCTATCCCCAGGCCAGGATGACGATCTTACAGATTTTAGCTAAGGAACCATAGTACTGCTCTCCACTTCTCTCACCTTTGCAAACCTTCTTCTGGTCAGCTTGCCTTCCAGCCCTAGACACCCACCCTCCACCTCCCCACAGGGCAGGCAGGGACAGCTGAATTCCATTATAGTACAATTGTTGAGTGGTTGAGAAGTGCTAACTCTGTCACCCTCTGTAGCTTGAGGTTGTTAATGGAACACCCCACAAGGTTATCTTCTCCCATTATCCCAAACAGAAGCTGAGACAAATGACCCTTTTCCATCTGTATTTACCTATTATTGTTTCATATTCTAACAAGACTTAATCATATTCTAACAAGAATATGATTATTAGAATAATCATATTCTTATTCTTATTATTATTATTATTATTATATCTTATTATTATTATTATGATTATTATTAGAATAATCATATTCTAACAAGACTTAATCTTCCCTACATGTTCCCACCATTTTCTTCCAAAAATCCCTCAGTCTGGATGGAGTGGGTGTCCCACTACTTTTAAAACATAAAATAATAAAAATACCTAAAATAATAAAAACACTATGATCCAGGCCACCACCTTTGGCTCTTGATATACAAAATGGGAGCTAAAAGTGTCTAAAATAAAATATTTCCTCTTGGAAAATCTCTGATTCTAAATACTGGCAAAAACATGAAAAGATTTTTGTTTTCTTTTTATTCCTAATAAAACAGTACTCATCTACTACCCTCCAATCACTAGAGAGAAGATCAGATACATAAAAGTGCAGAAGAAAACACATACATATTTAAAAAGTAGTATTTCCATTTTATTAATTAATTAATGCATTTCTGCTATATGCATGTTCTCTACATGTTATTTAATTTGAATTGACAAGGAATTAAATGTATAGATAACTGCCCCAATGTGAGCTACCAAGCAGCTTGAAAATTCAATTAGCAAATGTCATTTGTAAATGTTCACAGAGATCTGAACTAAAGTAGAAGAAAGCATAATAATAAACCCATAGGAGGATTAACCCGTAAGACATTTTATGAGCCTAAAATTTTCCTAGAGAAGAGCAAGCCTTCTAGTCTTCATTGTTTATTTATAATAATAAGTCCTGAATCTAGCTCTTAAAGTGCTATCTTTGATGAAGCAATAGAATTATAAAATATTTTCAATATTATTCAAGAGGTACACCTAAATATTAAAACAACCTATCATATTTTTATCTTACATAATTTCCAATTAATGATAAAAGCATATGTAGACCAACATGTTAAGGACTGATTATTCAGAAGGAATTGATTTTTGCTGAGTGAAATAAATTGTAATGTGGCTTATGCTATGTCCCAGAATTGTTTTTAGCCAAGTAAATAAAAATTTGAGTCACCTTGACCTTCTGTAATAAGGGGCAAACTATGCCAGACACACAACTGCTCCATCTTTTTCCACATTCAGTTTTAATCAGAGTTCCATTTAAGTTTTTGTGTCTTGGCAATCATTGCATTGCAAGGCAAAGAAACAGTAGAAATAAATGAGATGTTACTTTGCCCCGGCCAATTAAACCATGATTCAAGGTAACATTCAGGTGACATTGCAAATTGTCAGAACAGCAGGGAGCCATACTTCAGTAAAGAAAAAAATGTGTGAAGGATGTTTATTTCCCTATCCAATATAAGTGACAAGGTTGAAATGAGGATGGTGGTGTGTCTATAAAAATATATCACCGTTTAAGGAATCCTATTATCAGACACGGTAGAAGCTCTGTCTTAGAGAAGCCTCCATACTGTGGGTAATTATCACAGTCCAGAATGCTAATTGCTTTTCAATCTGCAGGCTGTGCTTTCAATGAGTCTTGCTGAGCACTGCTGGGCTGTACCTAGACTGCTACTTAATGAGAACAGCCCTTAACAAAGGACAGCATCATCTCTGACTATCAAATCGATAGGAAAGAATTAGCCCAGGCTTTAAAGTCTGGAAACATGTTGGTCAATAGATTTTTGCCCAAATACTGAATATTTCAGGATCATTCCTAGAAGCCATCACATTCCCCAAGTCTATGAATAATCAGCATATGAAACACATGGGAAGGTAATGAGCAAGGGTCAGCCAGGGTCTTCTTTCTGCTGAAAGTTAATGGAAATGCAGTTATACACCACATACTATTTGGAGCTTCAATGTGCAATGAGATGTTTTCCCGTGATACTGTGGACATTTCAGACAACTGGGCCTGGACATTAAGATAGTATGAATTTATTTACTTATGTATGTATAAATGCAAATATATATGCATTTCATCTTCACTGTGTGTGAAACTTTGTGCTTTTTACTGTGTGTGAATCTAATTTAATACAGCAATCCTACAAGTGTGTGATTCTTTCATATTTCTAGAATAAGCAAACATATGGGAAAAATTTTTGGAAAACAAATTTTCTAAGGTTTTCTACTAAGTGAAAATGTCAAGGTTTAAATGCACACCTCTATGGCTTCAGAACTCATATTAAGTATGGATTTAAAAATTACTATAATATATATGTGTATATATATATTATATATATATTTATATATATAAAATGACATTCAACAAATAGAGAATTATATAGAAGAGTGGTGCTTAAATTTACCAGATTCAATGTATTATTTAAAAACACACATTTTGAATGTTCTCTTTAACATGCCAAAATTCAATTTAGAGAGAATAATCTGACTTTACAATTTACTAACAAAAGCAATCTAATGCTGCCTTTGAAAGGTAAGGAGAAATTAAAGCATGCTATATAATAATACCTATTTTTTAGAAAACTTTAGGCACAGGGAGGCATGAGCCATAATGAAGTAAACATACACCACATATAAAATGAGCATGAGCACAACAACTTAAATGGATAACAAATTTGAGTAAAGTTTGAATAAACAAAGTACAATCTTACCTTGATTGTTCAGGTAGCTGCATACCTAAAAAAGACTCAGTCTATATGAAAACCACATGTTCACATGAAGATGTTGTATTTATATTTTTTAAAGAATCAAATTTCAAGATTAGACACTAATAGACTTTTCACCTACATGAATGCAGAGAAGAATATTTTGCTAATTGCAGTGCTCAAAATATTATCTTCTGTGCCCAACTGCTCAGTAACTACTGGGCATCAAATAATTCCACCTAAAAATGCCCTTGGTAACTCCAATTCATTAGGACAAATAAACCTCTTCAATTTCCAAAACATTTTGTAAAGGGTAGTGCATTATTTTATTTACATACATGCATCTGTATGTATATGTGTATATTTTATATATATGTACATACAGTTTACAAAATAGACGGAGTCAATGTATTCTAATTTCTTTGCGGCAAACTTTTTGCCTAATACGTCTTAAAGAACTTCCCAATGCTGTAACACTTATAACCCAGCCTCACTAGTTTTAACACCTGGATAGTATTTGGGGGGATGTATTGCCATAATTAGCCATTTTCCTATTGACACGTACACTATTTCCATCTTTCTATTATTTTTTCTATTTATTTTCTGTCTTTCTAACAATTATTTTTTTTCTTTCTGGTCTTAACCCTCAGTTTAAGATCGTTTTTCCAAGTTCCTGTATCTAACTTACTTAGATTATTATCAAATTAATGTGATACCTGACTCTTTATATTCTAAGCATTAGTAGTAAGTGCACCAATAGTGACAGAATTTGACAAGCATGTCTTATGGCTGCATTCAAACAACATAATTATTTGTGAAAGAGGCTATTTTAGTGGGGATGTTACGGACAGTTCTTCCTGGACGCTCTATTTCCTAAAGAGTCCATTTCTCTGAGCATAGGTGGGCATGGCCAATTTAGGATGGACTGTATACTGAGATGAGTTCCATGACACTGAATTTAGAAATATCTCACTGTGTAAAGCTGTCTTAGGATAATAAAGATAAATACTTCTCTATGTTCCCCCTGGAGAAAATTTGTTTACATCGCACAATACAGAATAAAAACATCCTGTCTCTGTCTTTCTGTCTCTCTGTGGGGAGCAGAGTGAGGGCAGGTCTACAGCAACCCTATGTAAGATCAAAGTTTTTTACTTGGGGGTTGCTCTCTGGGATGACACCCCACTCCATGTGCAGGTACCATCTGAGACTCACTGCATCACCCTGTGAAGATTGGGGCTCAGGGAAGTAAATCAGATGTTCTGGCTTCTGCTTTTTCTAAGTGATAAACTGTTATCTCTGACCCAGAGGTCTCATGTGTTTGTCAGTGTGTGTGTGTGTGTGTGTGTGTGTGAGTGAGTATATATGTATACATATATATGACAGTTACATAATGCAACAAGGCGAGTAGTGAGTCATCGTGACCCCTTATGAGATTAAGAATGAATGTTATCTCCTAAGGAGGTCTGGTTAAGGCAGATGCACAGTACAAACTAAAGGGGAAGGAGGAAGCCCAAACTGGCCAAGAAAAATTTTATCTGTTAATTTTTCTTGTTTTGCCAAAAAATATGAAAATTAATTCATCACTGTTTACATATATATGTAGACATGCAATATATCTATACTGTGACCAGCTAATTTGTTGGCTTATAAGTAGGATAAAATCTCAGATTTTTCATTGTTTCTGGCCTAGCAGAGGATGGGCTAGATTATGTTGCAAAAACAACACTACAACAAAATCAAAATCTTAGTGGTTTAGGACAAAATGGGATATAGCATATGCAAGAAATAAACCTTTTTTGTTATAAGCCAGTTCAATATGTATTGTAGGGAAATGAAATTTGCCACCCTACATGACTCTTTGGCCTGCTGATTATTCCAGCTGAAAACAGTGAAAGCCCAAAAGTCTCAGGAAGAAACTTTGACCTTCCACCTAACTGCCTAAAGAAGAATGAGACAGAGGGCCTGTTCCTGCAATAGAGCTCTCCCCAGAGACACCTGCAAAGAATATGGGCTAGGTGTGGTGGAAGGAAGCTTCAGGCAGGACCTAGGGATCAGAGTCTACTCTGTGCCCCATTGTCCCTGCACAGCCCAGAAAACATTTATTGACCAAATATTTGCATTTCCATCTCCATGTCCCAAACTACTACCTTCAATATGTTCTTCTGTCTTTAGCTGAAGATGATGTTTAAGGTGAAGGTTTCAGCCACTTTGGCAAGTTGCTCAGTTTTCCTGGGTCTGTCCCGTGTATACATGTTATTAAACTTTTCTCCTCTTAATCTGCATCATGTCAATTTAATTTTTAGACCAGCCAGAAGAACCTAGAAGGGTAGAGAAAAATGTCTTCCTCCCTAACATTTTGTATGTGTTATAGGAATGTAACCTGGTTTCTAAAGTGGGAGAAGCAAACAAAGAAATGCAAAATATTGTACTTAACACAAAGAAGTGGATTTTTGTGTGTGTGTTAGCTAAAGCATAGCTAACTTTTTGACTTACCTAAGATCTTAGGTAAGTCAAAAAGTTAGCTATGCTTTAGCTTTTACGTTTGTAAAACAAGAAAAAATAACCAGATAGCCTTTAATACCCCTGTAGCCAATAAATACTCTAAGGTTTCATGAAGCTATTTCTAGGCAATAAAATATTCCTTTCAAGACTCGTTATGCCCTGGCTATCGTGAAGCAGCTAAGGGTCTCTTCCATGCTGGTTGCTACAAGGGCAGAGGATAGAGTAGATATTGAATTTTACAATGGTCTGTAAATCTTCTGCCCAGAATTTTCTTGGTAACATTTAGTCGTTTCACTACACCTGTCTTCAAAGGCAATTTAGTGCAATCCTTCCTGTGTCTGGAAGTATGACAACTAACATTATAATACTACATCCCTAAGCCATGATCTTACTATGGTTCCATGAAGTAATATTATATCACTCCAGAAAACAGATCATCTTGACATTTTGAGGCAATGAATTCACAAAGAAGTTATATGCAAAAGAAAATTCTGGTTAATACCTTATTTATTATTAAGCTAAAGCAGAACATAATATTTAACAGTGCAAAAAAATGTTACGTCACCAAATATTGTATACCCTCTCAACAAGGCAGACTACTTTGTTTTAAGAGAACTCTGTTGATACAATTGTGTAAGAAGACTTTTGGGAACAATGACCAAGCAATGGCCAAGCCTTTCTCTAAGAATCCTCTTAAATTTCATTATTTAAAGAAATAATCAGATCTCTAGATTCTGATACTAGAAGTCAGTTAAATTGTCTGTATGCATTTGTAGGATATTTTACTCCCTGTCTTTTGCATTATCTCAGGGAAAGTAAAGCTTTATGAATAACTTCTAAAAAGTTTAGCAAATGATCTTCAGTGAGATGATAACTGTTGAAGCTTTAAAGCTAAATAGTTTGTGTTAAATATGGTGCTTATCAAAAAATAATTATTTTAATAATTCTCTACATTTGCTTCATCAAAATAATTGCATAGCAGATAGGTTAGGTCTTTCTATATTCCATGCTTTTGCTCTTCACAGATCGTCACCTAGAGTGCCTAGCCTTCAGAATCCATTCTACCCAGTTCCTGAGCAATTCTTATCTGAGTAAGAAATTCAGTCACATTCTCAATTCCACCTTCCATGAGCTTACCTTATCTCTTTCATCTGTATTAATTAATGTGGTTACATTAATGCTGGCATAAATAAATCTATATTATTTATAAAATTCTCTCAAAATTTTGTGAGCAACTGTAATATTTCAAATACTCTACAATGCTTTGTTATATCAATAACCTCAACCTTATAACATGTATTCGCATTTTAATTTTTATATGTAATTTATATTTATAGGTAAAATTATGTGAGTGAAAGTATATAATAAAATGTGTCATACACATAATATTCCATAAACAACCAATGTCAGAATTAAAATGGTTTAAGTTAGGATTTTTTAATACAAATGTGATTTTTGTAATTCACTTTTCTCTCATTTGACATTAAAGATTATTTTAAAAAATTTGTCTCGGGCTTCCCTGGTGGCGCAGTGGTTGAGAGTCCGCCTGCCGATGCAGGGGACATGGGTTCGTGCCCCGGTCCGGGAAGATCCCACATGCTGCGGAGCGGCTAGGCCCGTGAGCCATGGCCACTGAGCCTGCGCGTCCAGAGCCTGTGCTCTGCAACGGGAGACATCACAACAGTGAGAGGCCCGCGTACCCCAAAAAAAAAAAAAAAAAAGGAGGAAACATCTTTCAAGGTGATGTCAGATAAATCTCTAAAATATTATAATCAGCCTCTGCTGATCCTGTGGGAAGCTCTGAAGCCGAAATATTCTAGATACAGAGTTGGGGCTGGTGAGTGGGCTGGTGTAGAATAAAACTATTCTGAAACTCAATTGAATATGGAAATTGCAAACTCACGAACAGATATGAAACACCGGCAATATAGATGATGCAAATGTCATACAGTCAAATCTGCTCCTATGGTAGAAGTTTGGAGTCTCTTTTCCCCAACAGTTAGTTAAATGAATTATATAATAAGAGCAGTTAAGTTACTTAGCCCAGTGTCAGGCCATAGTTGATTCTCAATAAATGCTAGCATTTATTATTTTTCAGAGCTGATATAGTTTATAAATTGTGTTGATTAATAGTAATTATTATTATCACTATTATCACGACCATCATTATTTTTGTATTCTAAATGTCATCTAAACTTTTAGTTTTCATGAAAATTATACCTCAAATTCATTGTAAAACAGTCATACTACCAAAGAAATGAGTTATGATGCAGTTGCATACATGTGGATTTATCTGTTTGAAACAGATATTAATCATACCTACATGATAGCATTACAAATAAGTGTTAACCAAAATTAGTTGTTCATTACTTAAAATTGTTTCATGATGTAACTTTGAAGTGGAAAAACAAAAAATACTGCACTTGCAAAAACTGCAGGCCAACACCAGGAAATGCAATTAAAGAAAGTACAAATTGCCAAACAGATCATAAAAATTGTGAACAGATTATAAAAATTAAGTTAGCTGACTTTTAAAAATACTGCTTTCATTTTGTCTCTTATTTCATTCTAAAAATTTCTTGGGCAGAAGGAAGGTTTTCTAGAGAATTCCTGTCTATTTTCTCTTTTAAAAAATTATCTTTACACTTTATTAAGCTTTTAAGAAAAACCCTGTGTTCAATTGACAAATGCATCCATAGGATTAGATTTTGTAATACTTTCTTGTGTAATTTATACTATGGGAAGATCATCACTCAATATTTAATCTCAATCTATCTTCTTGACCTAAAGAATTATGCTTTCAAAACTTTATTCAATTGAAAGCATTAGGAATACAAGATGCACAAAAAAAGATGGGGGACATAGGTGATCAACAGCCTGATAATCTAAGACTAAGTAGTTAGTAAGATCCTTGAGGACAGAAACAAATTACTTATAGTCCTATGGACAATGGTTTTTGCCATAAATCATAATCACCACTCAATATTTGCTTTGATTTTAAATCACCATATTTGCATCTGTCTTTTAGATTTTCTTCTTCAAATTATTAAGGGAAAACTTTAGAAACAAGTTTAACATAACTCTGAGGATATTTGATATAATGAGAGCAATTTCCCAAATAGTTGCATTGTTGTAGAGAAAAATGAAATACCATATTCGTGGTACCATATGAGACATGGGAAAAATACATGCTCCTCAAATCTTAAGTTTATTAATATATTCATCCGCTTCTGTAACTACGCCCTTTGATATATAACTTATAAAATAGTTAACAACTTGTACAAGTATTTTTCCAATATATTTCACCCTTGTTCATGAGAAAATTTATTCTAAGTTATGCTCACTAATCACTTTCTCCCATAACCTGTGATTCTCAAAATCTCCAGCCGATGAAATCATATAACTCAACCCTATCTTATCAAATTTGTGAATTGTGTTAGTTCTCACTGACCTGGAATGCTGTATTTTTACAAAATTGACTTTTTTGTTTTAGTATAGTGACTACTGGGGCCTACAGCAAGGTTTACCTATCTCAGGTCTGAAAGCGGGAATTCAGCAAGTAACATATTAGTTTTATCAGTTTACTACTGTTTCAAGAGTGTCTCCTCAGGGATATGGTAATAAAACTCTATTAAAAATACTATGTCTCATTTGCTTTCATGCTAACACTTTTTCCCACTCATTTCCTCAGAACTAGACCTTTTGTTGTTGTTTTTCACTGAGCCTTGGACATAAATGAAAACAGTATGTTTAGTCACCAATCTGTTAGTTAAACTACATTTGAGGAAAAAATTATGTAGACTATCATATATTCAAGTTTCAGAAATTCTTATTTGTAAGGTTTTCTGATATACCGGCATTATTAGTCTCTGTGCTATATGCAAATATTATTTGAATACATAGTTACACCAATATTCATTTATTAGGAAAATTAATTTGAAACATTAGCTGAAAGTAATTATTTTTTATATTCTTGCACTATGGAAATAATTGTTTTACTCAGGTTACTGTGGAAATTGTAACTGTGGCCAGCCACAGCTGCAATCTAACTTTTGAAATGTTTTAGTGTCCCAACTTCCAGAAGTATTTCATTTACCATCTATTCACAGTGACCACATCCCTCTTAGCTTGCTTATAAATCTCACCACTAAGATCTGTTCTTGCTTTAAAAAACTTAATATAATCATAGCCTTACTTTCATGTAATACTTCTCTGTAGATTTTCTCATCTTAATTTTCCTCAGGTTAATTTTATTTCCCTCATTTCATCAAATATACTTTGGAAAATATCAAATGTAATGGCCATATTTGGTCCTTACCTGTCTTGGTCTCATGAAATAGTTAACATTATTAATCAAGGAGGCAGCAATCTACCAACAAAGATGCTGAGAAAGCCTCCTTCCAAAAGACTGTGGTTTTCAAAAGAGAGTCCCCAAAAGGCCATTAGTTGTAATCACGAGGTAGAGCCTCTCCTATTTTTCAATTTTGCTTAGCACCAGTTCTGCTGCAATAGGATGGAGCCATCCAACGGTAAAATATATATTTTAACATACTAATCTGCGCCACAGGAACATATCTAAATGCTGTGACTATCTGCTGGAGAAAACCCAATAAGATTGATTTCTGATTTCAAAAATGACCATATCTGTTTTTGGCAAGGCTTCTGGTAGTACAGCTGTGAGCTCCAGGCTTCACTGTGAATTATTTAACACCTAGAATCCCTTTGTGTTTTGTGAAAGATAAACTGAATAGAATGTCTTTGTACCCATGTGGAGAATAGCTAAACACTAAGAAAAATAATTAAAATAGGACAAGTCTGATGAATGCTTTTTGGAACACAGAGATAATATAAATGTTAATTTTCTGCTTGCATCTGTGATTTCCAGTAGCTCTTTTTTTTCCTAATTCCTACCTTCTGTGACTTTTTAAAAATGTTGGTTCAACAGATTACATAGATCATGTGTAAATGAATGTTAGATGTTGTTGTATCTTAGGATATTAGAGATATTACAATATGTTTTTCTTTTATATTTTGTCTAAAACATATATATATGTACATATGTATATGAGAGGTAGGTAAAGAAAAGATATAAAGAATTATGCTGATGAACAGGTATTTGCAGAAATTTTCTTCATGGCAGAGCTTAATGAATTAAAAGGCAATTAGGGCAGTTCTCCAGAAATGGGTAATACATAGAAAATTCTTAATCTAGGAGAAATCTCATTATGTTATTTTTTTCAGAATTATTAATCAAAGAAGTTCTTAAAAGGAAAATGGAAAGGATTACAGTCATGTGCAGGTTATATCTAAGAGTTGTATAGAGAGATTTAAGTGGAAAGAAATAGAGAAAAAAAGAGATTCATGTTGACATGTTAGTTAAATGCACGACGTGTAGTGGGTGGTTTTCACTCATATCTCAAATCTTCAGAGACTCCCCCAGACAGGCCATCTTATCTAAATTTTTATTAGTCTTATTTTTTTTTCATTGTATTTTTTATTATCTGAAAAAATATATTTTTGCTTATTTGTTCATTGCATATCTCACTCTTCCAATGCATACTCAAAGACATTAGAAAGTTAGAATCATTTATTGTTCTCTTCCCAGCACCTGTAATAATGTTTGGTAGATAGAAAACACCCAATCAACATTTACTGAATGAATGAGCAAACTGCAGTAGTGACAGACATGAATAGAATTTGCACATTTTCATTAGTTTTGGGAGTTGCAGAAGAAGTCAAATTATCTCTTGGCCTGTAAGATAAATATGGATAAGCATGGAGACTAAAGAAAATTAATGTCTCAAAGCTAAAGTGGAAGCTTAATTAACCATATGTATCCAAGAAGTCAAGAAAAGAGTACAGATAACATCTGTATTTGAAGGGTCCTTTGTCACAAAAACCAAGAATAATTCCACAACAATTTGAGTGAACAGATCCAAGGAATAGAAGATAAATACCCATAAATTCCAACTTAAAAAAATGTCAGTTGTTGACCAAATAAGTCTCATGTTTTGGCATTTCTTAAGTAGTCTGTTCCTGATTCACAATACTGCCTGTCTATGTGTTCACTATAAGCTAATTATAAGTTAGTCCATAGATGCCAAAGCTTGATGTATACTAGACTAATCAGAGAAAAATAGGATTAGTTGTGATGGAAGAAATTTTTACATATTAGGGTAATTTTGGCTTATACATGATTTGGCTTGAACTTCATGCTAACTAGAACAGTCTGTCTCATGGTCTATCAAACACACGTTATACATTTGCTTTAATCATTAAAGAAAATGGTACATTGTCCAGAAGTAAAGAATGTATGTTTTGAAGATAGGGATAAACACTTCCATTCCTGGGATCCCAATATTTACTCCTTCAATGATCAGGCTCCCTTCCCAGGTACCATGGCTACACTATAGAACTGTGCTGAAAACCGTAATTCTCCAAAGTAGTTCCTCAGAGCTATCTGAGTGGCTGTCTCCCAGACTATAGTCCTCAGTTTGGCTCTAATAAAATTCTTCTCTATTCTTATTAGAATTTTTTTATTGATTGTTTTTATCAACATTGCTCGATATAGTCAGCAGGATGTCAAAAAAACCTACCTGAGGTCACTTGGGGTCTACTTTGGACAGGCACCCTATACTAAGCATTGGTCCCTTGAGCACTACCACCACTCCTGCCCCCCAGCTTCACAGCACTCTTCAGGTGCTTTGGTAAATTCTTTCTGCTATCAGGACCTCATTATCTTAAGCAGATGGTCCATAATTTTTACTTGAGCTGTTATCTTAAGACTTGGAGTCTTAAGGATATACCGTTACCTTTCCTTGGTAAAAGAGACCTAAGAGGAAGTTCCTAGGCAGGGACTTAGGAGAATTTCTAGGCAGGAAAAGCCTAAAAGGAATTTTGGAGTAAACTAGGTTGGCTGACCTTTAAAATCTGGCTTAAAATTGGAAAAATTTGTATATTGATTGTCTGAAAAAACTGTTTGATAGAAAAATGAGAGACTACATCTCTTCAGTTCTAAAGAAAAGGGACACTAGCTCCTTCCAGCCACAAGGCATTCTAAGATAACTTAGGAACCTAGCAGAAGTGTCTGAGGCTTGATCCTAGTGATGTGTAGTAGTTCCATAGGGAACCTCATCATGACACTTTAAGTCATTTATGGCCTGTCCTGGGACACACACACACAAGGACTGGCCATCCACTGCTCTGAACCCCCAGGGTGGTTTTAGACTCCTGGCGGGAGAAACTGAGACACAAAAGAGCTGAACTGAATCAAGGGTGACCCCTTGAGGAGCTAAGCTGGCAAGCAGCACACTTGTGACCCACTACATTGTCCTTAGAAATTGTTCAGACTTTAAAATAAAATGAAACTAAAAGATAATGGGAAATTGTGCTTCTAAATCTGACCAGCTTCTGGGCGGGCAGCCACCCACTGGAACTCCAAGTAGCCTCATGTACAATACGGAGCTGATAATTGCAAGTATTTGACAAAATAGGAAGATACAACAAAAGATAACTTAACTCTTAATTGGCCAAGATGGGGCTCTTCTGACATGTCTAAACTGTTTTTTTTTTTTTTTGCATACACAGCTAGGAAAAAAAAAAAAAGCTGGCTTGATTAAGTATCTTTTCAAAATTCTGACCCTAGGGAACAAAAGTACTCCTAGGAAAAAGCTTAAGGTTATAACTCTTATTATGTCCTTGAAACGTAAACACAGACCACATTGCCTGAGACTACATCCTTTGCTCAACCAGTAGAACTCAAAACTGAAAAAAAAAAAAGGGGGTGGGGGATGGGAAAGAGGCATTTTTAACCTCAAGCAAGTAAATTTAACTGATTCCAACGTTTATGTACAAACTAGTGAGCTTACATTGTAATACCTGATTTATGACTAAGTTTTAAAATGAAGCTATGAGATCTCTGCTTGTGTCTGTTTACATGTCTGTGTGTACATTAGAGACATGATATATCATTACCTTCAAATGATCTTATCGAAATTAGTTTGTAAAAGAGCTCTATTTAATTGACTTAAAATAAGTGCTTAAAAATTAAGTATTTCTAAATGTAATGGAAACCAAATTGAATTTTTTAAAGGATCAGGTGATCTAAGATTATTCTTTAGTGAATGAAAACAAGTTTACATTTACTGGTTTAATTAAATAGGTCTATCTTCACAGTTAACAACCTTAAGTGTAAAACTTTCATTGTACCTAAGTTTACTAAACGTCAAATAAGTTCACATTATCTGTTACAGATTTGTCAGCAAGAAAGCCAAAATTTGGTATAATGATTTATTCGTAAATTAAGTAATATAAATGAGATAAAAGCTTTCAGATGAACTCTAATAATAATTATGTTTTATGATATGTCTACTTCAATTAGTTTCTCCAAATCTTTTTGATAACTTGAAATTTTAGCTTTGCTATGTTAAGTTAAATGATAGGGATTCATTGACTATCCAGATCATTTTCAAATAAGATGAAATATCGAAACATTAATTGCTAAGTAAGTCAAAGTTTACCTATTTTGTCTTACTAGAGAAAAACTAAAGATGCTTTGGTTTATTGGACACACATCTTGTACCACATTGAGGAAAGTAAATTATGTTGTTAGAAAATGTATGTTTCTAGAGGTTATGGAATATACTTATAAATTTACCAATCAGGAAATGCTGGTATGACAAGACAGTTCACAACTGCTTGCTTCTTGGTTTTTGCTAGAGATTGGAGTTTAAACGGTTAAGAATTCTGACTAATGAATGTGATTGGAACTACTAAAGATAATAAGAGAAATATTTCCATGAAAGGAAAGTAGGGTGTGTGTTTTCCATAAAAGATGGTATGAGGAATGGAAATGTATTTTTGGTGAGGTAAAATAAAGTGATTTTGTCCCAAAGCTGGTTATTTCCAAATTCAAAAGAAAATAAGTGACAAACTAATATGGATACAGAAAGTTTTAGAAGGTTTGTGGAAAAGGAACCCTGAGAAAAGAGTTCTCGGGACTAATATTGGAATGGATTTAATTAAGTGAATTTTGATATTAAAATCAGTTGGTGCAAAATTTGAATTAGATTTTCTCTCTGTTAGGTGACAGTTTTCTTGAGATATTTATTAATCTGCTTTTGATAACAAATTGTAAAGTTTCTTTACTTTTTAACCAGTCTGTTGTAACTTTCTGTATTTGCCCTTGAAATCATTTATTGTCACTTTGGTTGAGTGCATAAGTATTATTTCATACTGACTTATGATCCTGCTTAGCCAAGTGTTTTTAAAACCTTTTGATGTCTTTGACAAACTTCCTCAAATCAAATTCTAAATGAAGTTTTTTTGACCTTTAGGTAACTTTGGGATGCTTCAGAGGCACCTGAAGCATCTCAAAGATAGAAATTAAACTTAATTAAATCCATTCCAATATTAGTAACCAACAAGGACCTACTGTATAGCACAGGGAACTCTGCTCAATATTATGTAACAAACTAAATGGGAAAAGAATTTGAAAAAGAATAGATACATGTATATGTATAACTGAATCACTTTGCTGTACACCTGAAACTATCACAACATTGTTAACTATACTCCAATATAAAATACAAAGTTAAAAAAATAAACTTAATTAGGGTTATTTGGTATGTTAAATCACATGGGAAACATTGTCAAATGAGTGGTGGTAAATCTTCTTAGGTTATATAGTATGGGTAAATGATATAAACATATGTTGTAGAGATTATATGAAATTGCTAAAATTTGTATATATTCTGGTTTAATGTTATTAGTCATAATTTTAGTTATTATTTTACAATTGTCGTATGTCACAAAAATAACCTTAACCCTGCAACTTTGCTTCCAGAACCACAAGAAGAAAATGACCACAGCTGCATTTTACAAACAGACTATCTTCTTACTTCTAGGAATAATTTACAAGAAAATTCTATTGATAATGCTGGTCTACTTTGGTTTACAGATGGGTCCTACTTAAAAAATGATTGGGGTATTACCAAGATGGATATGCAGAAACATCCACAATGGACATAACTGAAAGTTCTTTTTTACCAAAAAACAAAAGTCAGCACAAGCGGAATTAATTGCTTTAACTTGAGCTCATCAACGAGCTAAAGATCAGATAGCAAATGTTTATGCTGTCATTATGCCTCTGAAGTGGCACATGACTTTGGAATGCTATGGAAACATCAAGAGTTTATTAAAGCTTGATGTTATAATCAGGAAAGCTTATTAAAAATATTAAAAAATGGAAAACAGGTTGCAGGGCTATTAAGTGGTATACAACTACCAAAACAGTTGGTAATTATTAAAATACCAGTGCATTCCAAATCTGACAGTATGGAAGCTAAAGGAAATCAGCTTATTGATGAGGCAGCAAACCCATTCTGTCTAGCCTTGAAAATGGTCAGCGCTCTCTGTTAACCCTGCCAACCCAGTGAAAGATTTCCATCTGCCGGCTCAAGAAATATGCCATTGAAGAAGAGAAATAAATAGGGCAACAATAAGGGGGAATTTTGGACCTGTCACACAAATATAATTTGGAAATAATTAAACAAACAAACTATAGTGCCTGTTGAAGCTCAAATGCCATTACCCCAGAATGTACATTCTTTAACTCATTGGACACCTGAGAAAATGGTTTTATGGGGAAAACAATATGTTTGGAAAATTTCTCCCATGATGGCTCATAAAGTATATGCTTGTTTTACTATCTACCCTAAATATAATCCCAGAAAATCACTTCATGGGTCACAAGGCCACTTTCTCTTCCTAAGGGACCCTTCGAGGTATAGCAATTGGATTTTGTCCAAATGTCACCGTCTCAAGAATATAAATATATTTTGGTAATGATCTGTATGTTTTCACACTGAGTTGAAGCTTTTCCTTGAAGAAGAGCAATGGCTTTAAGGTTAAATTGTTATTTGAAAGGATAATTCTTGTTTGGGGAATTCCTTCCAAGTTACCAGGGAAATTATTTTACTGGACAAATATTAAATCTATTTGTGACATATGGCCAATAATGCAGCATTTTCACTGCACTTATCACCCCCAATCTTTGGGACTGGTGGAAAGAATTAATGTCACTATCAAAACTCAATTGATAAAACCTTCAGAAGCATTTAACCTCTCATGGGCAAAAGCTCTTCTGCTAGTGCTTCTCAAACTTAGGTCTAGACATTTTGGTAAACATCAGCTGTCTCCTTTTGAAATAATAACAGGACACCCTATGTAATTAGATGAGGGAATATGTGAACCAACCTTACTCAAGGGAGATATATTACATTGTTGTCAGGGTCTTATTGAGGCACTTAAAAGAAATGCAAAGTTGGTAGCTAATTCCTTTCATAGTGAGCTCCCCAGAAACAAAGACCTTGAGGATCATGGATTACAATCTGGAGATTTTGTTAGTTAGAAAACACATCAAATCAAAGACTTTTTGTAGGCATGTCAGAAAGGACCTTATTAGGTATTATTAACTAATCCATGCACTGCCAAATTAAAAGCCATAGACTGATGGATTCACATCCCTCATTTCAAAAAGGGTTTTTGCATTACACTGGTCTGTAGAGAGGACTGCTGACCTCAGACTTAAATCAGTGCTCAAACAGAGGAGAAAGAACACCCACACCAGGAGGATAAGAACAGCACTGGTAGACAGCTGACCCAAGAATCAGAACCAGGACTGTATGACCCATCCTACTAGTTCAAATGAACTGGTTACTAAACATCTGTCTCACTATGAAAATTGAAAGTTATTTTTTTTTAATGAAAGTTATTGTTTTACTTCTAGCTATACTTTTGCCTCAATGCTCATTATGGAAAGAAAATTATCTGGTAAAGTTGTCACAAAGTATAGCTACTGGGGGCAATCTAACCGATTGGTTGGATCTCTCATCAAATTCCTCAGTCAATAAAAATACTGATATAAGCCCTTCATCATTCCTGTCACCAACTTTTCAGATGTTCCTAAAATTACCACTCAACTAGACTAACCTCTGTCTGGCCTTCAGGTTCAAATTCTTCACATATTAATGGATCCATCCCTTGTCTGATACTATCCTCAGTTCTTAAAGACTGAGCACAGATTACCTTTGCCCCATCTCTTACTTGATAAACAAATGTCTTAAAGAGAAAAAACATGAGTAAGTTATGCCAGTAACTCCCATATGTTAAATACAGTACAGATGGCTTTTGGAAAGCTTGCAAGAAAAATGATTCATGGGTTAACATTGTGTTAACTAAACTTCCAGTTAATGAGACTATCAATGAGAGCACTCTGGGAGGAATCACTTGTGCTCCCCCAGGTTTTGTCTTAGTATTGGAATTAACCTTCCTTCTCAAGGATGTGCACATAAATGTCTTAATAGCTGGCAAATAGAACATTTATGTTTATTAGGATATTATGTTATCCCATTGTCTATACATATGGAAATAGATGAACCTTCTTTCTCTCTTTATTACAGAGGCAATAAATCCATGTTAGCAGGATGTCAAGATATTTGGTAGCAAAGTCTTTTGGGAATCTTGGTTCTTAGTGCAAGAGTATATGTAAACAGAGATATGATCAGAAATCTATCAGCTACCATCAAATAGCTGAGGGCTCTACAAAAATCATTTCAGAACAGATAAAAAGTATAAGATAAAAGGGTTGCCTTAGATTTTCTACTGGCTAAACAAGGAAGTATTTGTGCTATTGCTCACACTATTTGTTGTCCTTATATCAATACCTCTGGAGAAGAGATATACCTAGAAAGACATTCCCAAAAGATAAAATGGTTACAAGATGTAAGGCAAACTGACTCTAAGTGATCTGTTCAGTTGGCTCATCTCAGAAATAAGAATTTTTTCCCACTCTGCTTTACAGATGCTTATCACTGCCATAGTAGGTATCACTATTCTTTTCCTAGTTATAAATCTATGCATGACATGTATCACTGCTTGCTTTAAATCTACTGCTAAAAGTACAAATACAATGTTCAACAGTTTGACATCACTGATAATATGTGTAGCCTATAAAATGTTTCCCTGTCAGCATATACCTCTGTGCTTGTTCACTATATCTGATTAGTTTTCTCCCCAAAATGGATAACTAGGGGAAAAAAAAAAAATATATATATATATATATATGAAAAAGCCTGTCACTGAGGGACACGATGCACCCACTGCAGGCAGATAGTACCACCCTGGCATCGAGGAACAAATATTTTGATCATCAAAGCTTTATATCAAAAGATTTGCAATCAAAACATGGAAATAATGAAAGAAAATTTCACCTATTGAGGTATAGGGAAGTCATTTTGGCTTTAACCATTAAAGGGTGCATTGTCCAGAAGTAAAGAACATCTATTTTGAAGATAGAGATAAATGCCTCCATTCCTGGGATGCAACTGCCATTATTCCTTCAATGGTAAGACTCCCTTCCCAGGTCAAGGCCACACTGACCCACTGTGTACATACTATTCTGTCTTTTTTTTCCCCTTAAACCTTGAAGGAATGTATCTTCCTTGCTTTTTTTGTTCTGACAAGATATAAAACTATACTGAAAACATGCTTCTATAGAGAAGTTCCTCACAGCTATCTGAGAGGCTGTCTTCCAGGCTATAGTCCTCATTTTGGCTGGAATAAAACATTTCTCTGTTGTTATTATAGATTTTTTTATTGATTATTTCTGTCAACAGTGGGAAGGCTGAGAAAACAATGTTACAGATGTCAGCAGGGTTCAAATGCCAAATGTTAAGTAGCTTTCCCTTCCCTAAGGGAAATGGGAAACTATTAAGAGTTTTCACTGAACAGGTAATAAAGTATGGTTTACATTTTTAAGATTTATATTTAAAAATAAATTTTAAATTTTGACTGCAGTATAGATTGGAAGTAGACAGGCAAACAGATTAAGATGTCATTGCAATCATTCAGGTTAGGAGGAATAACTGACCTGGAATTGTGACAATCTGGGTAGAATGTAAATATAGAATCCAAAATTATCTAGGAGGTGGAGTTGACTGGAATTGGTAAGTGAATGGATGTTGGAAGAGACGAAGATGCTTAGGATAGCTGTTGGTGCCATTTAATAAAGTAAAAATCACCATAAAATAAGTTGATTTAATGAAGAAATTTGATGAATTTTATTTTGGACTGTTGAGTTTGACTTGCTTTCATGATAACCATTTGGAGGTGGCCCTAGTAAAAGGAAGATAAAGGAAGAAGGCAGGCAAGCCAAACTCAGGTGAATATAGTTTATGACCAGTGATCAGTAAGAGATCAAGAGGTGAGAAATTATGACTGGATGAATTAGAGCACTACGATAGAAAATACGGTCTAAAAGTTGGGATTTAATTAGTTATCATTTCAATTCATCAATCTTGTGGATTGACAAAGGCAACCTTACCAGGATTATAAAAGAGGGTAGCATAAGTGGAGGAGAGAAGTAAGGTTTTTCTTATAAGTCTAGGTAGGCTGGATTGTAAATGGTGAGATAGAAATTTAAGTAAATAAGAGAATTCCTCTTCAAGCCATGATAAAATAACAAAGAACAGACTTAACTTTTGACTTCAAACAACAGGAGAACTGGGCAAAATCAGACTATTGACCCCAAAACATTGGGAATGTGATGTGATACTCCCTGGCAGAAAGGAAATAAACATTATTAGCTCTACAATCACCTAAACTTTCTGGCTGGAACAATTTTCAGAAGCAGAAGAATGTGAGCAGACCCTGCTCACTTTACTGAGTTAAGGAGGAAGAGATTGCAGCTCCAGAGGCTGAGACAGTAGGAAATTATGGGGCAGAATCTGAATAAATGCTAAAGCTTGCTCTGAATCCAGTCTGTCTGGTTCCAGGCAGAGCCTGTGCTCTAGTTACTCTGCTCTGCTCTCTTTCTCTAGGTTACACAATATAGACCAATCTATCATTTGTCAGTTATTTCACCACAGAAGGCCATACTTACTGCTTTCTGGTCTATTGCTCACCTCCCAAATCCAGCCCCTCATTACATCCAAATGTTTACAATTATGCACATCTTAAGCCCATTTGCGGTCAAGAGGTCTAATTTCTTATTAGGTCCACACTTCAATGATATCAAAGATCAACATCTCCAGAAGCATCCAGCTGTACCCTGCCATTAATTTACTAAAAAAGTGCATGCAAGAGAAAGGAAGTTTAAGGAAACTAATATATATGATAGACCCCACAGTTCCTGAGCTCTCCTATTGGAGAGTTATTTATGTACATCTTGGAAATGCTGCCAATAATAAGCAATTTTAGATGGTAAGGAAGAATATGGAAACTTAATAGTTATTGAGGAAGGGTTAAAATCAATTTAGAATTTTAATTCCATGAGTTTCATTATATATTTTATAAACTTAGGGTGTGAGATGTGGAGGAAAAACATATATTCAGTGGTGTAAAGAGAATACAATGCATTAATACAGGAACTGTGAATAACTTATTTCTAACACTTTTTATTAAAGTAGACAGGACAGAGAATTTTTATTTCATAGATAATTTCCTCGTATTTTACTGAACTTAAAATTGAATAAGAATGGTTGACAGTGCTCGAGACTCACCTTGAAGACTATTCAAAGCTTCTCTTGTTACATAATGCAAGGGCAACTTCCTATGATTTGAGCAGAGCTAGTCATTCAAATCCTTCCCTACTGTTCAACCTGGCTAGTCTCCATTGATATTCACCATTGACATTAATGTGTGATGGACAAAACTGAACCACAGACAGAACTAAAGACTGAGCCTGTCAAAGGATGCTCCTGAAAACTGGAAATTTATGTCAGAAATGTGCTGAGAATTTTGTTCAGTCGTACCACGACTGTTACTTTTACCTTATAAGGGGAGTAAAGCACAAAGTCAGAGTCTCCAGAATAGTGAGGCAGAGGTGGGTAAGGAGAGAAAACTCTCACAGTCAAGGGAAGGGAGCTTTTCCTCTCCAGTGAAATCCTTACTCAGGCTGGATGAAGTCACACACAGGTGACAGTTCCAATAAGGAGCTATGGGAATCTGAGGAGCATATGCCTTGCCATGTCCTTATTTATGTAATGTTCTCAGTAAATATACATATCATTTTGTACAGAAGAAAATGTGCTTGTTATCTTTTGGGTATCACTTCATTGCCTCATTTTGAAAAATACTAATTGTTTCAGTAAGGCAGCATATGCATTTATGTTCTGCTATCAAAAATAGAATTTAATATTTGTTTAATTCATTTTTATGTCTTAAATGCACATGTTCATGTTTTCTACATGTGAATATTGTGTGGCAGAAAAAGATCTGCAAACTGAATGGCTTTGGGAGATTATGAAATTTTAATGCTCTAAAATTAAGAGTGGGTGCGTTTAACTCATTTAGTTAAGTACTTTCATGAAATTACTTTTTAAAAATTAAGGTAAGTTGGAGTGTTATTAACATATAAAAATAATAGAGGTGTCATGATTTTAACAAATGCTCTGTTAAATTGTGAAAACTATGCTCTTATATCAGTCAACATAGCTAGTTAAATAACATGAAATATACTACATCACTAAAATTTTTTTAACTATTTTAAGAATGATAGAATTACTTTGTAAATTTTAAATAGGAAATACAGCTGTATTTAAACGCTTATTTAATAGCCTTTTGGTAAATTTAAAAAGCCTGTCATATGAAAAGAGTATCACATAAAAACTAAAAGCATATAAATTGTAATTGGACTCATTTCTGTGAATACTGGTGACAAAATCAAGCAGCTTTGTTAATTTTAGCAAATGACTTTAAATAGTCAATAAAATGGCAATAATATTAACATATTCAGAACATTGTCATAAAGAGAAAATAAATCAATACAAGTAAGATATTTAACATGGAGACTAAAATAATAACATAGTTATTAAGACTAGTAAAACTAAAACTAAAAACTAATTATACAAATACCATAATTATTAGTATCATTTTTATAAAAATCGCTAACATGTTTGTAGTTTACTGTATGCCAGTCATTGTTTTTGTGGTTTTCATATATTAATCCATTTTGTTACTATTACCTTTACTTTTCTTATCATAATATTCTGAAATTTATGGTATATTAGCAGTTTTGAAAAATACCATAAATACAAGAAGGAAATTCTTAAAATCCCAGAGAAACAGCAGAGTCAGTAAATAATTTTCCTAATTTTGTGAAAATAAAATTTACAAAACTATGTTAAACTGTATCCTATTTTTAAAGATAATGCATCATATCATTCTAAAAATAAGTTAATCTAAATAACATTCATATTTTAGTCTATTAAGTTCATTTTCCCAGTTATCTTAAGTTTTACAACACTTTAAAAAATAAAATTTTATGAAAGATGCTGAATGTTTAGTCTCCAAAGCTATAAAATTTAGCTTCACTACCAACTTATGTGAAATGTGCCATTTAGTCTTTTATTTTTACATATATATTTCCCCAGATGTTTTGCAATTTGTCTCTTTTCTTGAAATCAACATCACATTTTTCTATAATAAACATGTTATCATTTCAGAAAACTTGAAATAAAGTCATAATAATGAACATTAAAATTACCCAATATATCAATCTACAACCCAGGGTTAACACTGTCAATGTGGTAGCATTATTCCTTCCAATCTTTTTTTCTATGCATCTTTACCTATATTTATATTTTTTTATGTATTATATTTGCTCTACATTACATCAATTTGCTAATTAGGACTTTTTCACATAGAATATTTGCTACAGATAAATTAAGAAATCCTGTCCATGTTTCCCAGGTATCAATATTGTATGGCAGAAAAAAACCCTGCAAACTGAATGACAATGGGAAAAAAGATATAGCTTGTCTATCTTTACTTTTAAATCATAATACTAATAAAATTAAGTTGATAATATCTACCATGTAAAGGTGAAGGGCTCAGTTTCTGAAGGCAGACTGCCTCGGTTTGAATCCTGGGTCTCCCATTTACTAATGTGTGACTTTGGACAAGTTACTCATAAGCCTCATTTCAAATGGGTAGAAGCATTTCAAAAACTTGTCAGATTGATGTGAGAGTAAGTGAAATGATGTACATGAAAATGGCTGGCATATTTCCTGCCACAGAGTTAAGTGTTCCATAAATGTTTTCTATTATATTTACTACTATCATTTACAATATAAGCAGAATCAGGCTTTTTTTTTTTCTTTCTCTTTACATCACACGGAGGCAGACTTCATATAACAGTGACACTTCGTCTAATTTACATTAACCAACTCATGCAATTCCTTACTGACCAGACCAAGGGAGTGCCTTACCTATTGTACTATCCAGACTTCTACTGGGAAGCTTTACAATGCCTGCTGCCCCGCTGCACCCCTCTTTCTAGAACTCTACAGAATAGCTCCAGATGGTCCCTGTAAATTTTCAACAACCTTGGTCAACGTTACAGGTTTGGGAGCCTGCTTGCCTGTTTTAGATCAACTTTCAATCCATTCTGAGCCTCTGTTAGTAGGCCTGTCTTCCTCCTTTCCTAGTAGATCTTCAGACTCAATGATGTTTCAAGTAACCCAGCTTAGTTCTCCTCCCTGCACCTGAAAGAGGCTAAAATGTACTCCAAACATGGATATACAAAATGCCTTTCATCTATTCGCCACTGTCAGTGTATAAGTGAATGTCCAATTTTTCATTAATATAATACATCGGACATAAACACGGTCAATAAAAGTCTATTTCAAAACAGATTACTTGGAGTGAAATAAATGTAAAGCTCTTGCTATATACAGTAAAATTGAGTTAAAAAAATCTGTTGTGATACTGTATATCCACACATCAGCAGCACATGATAAAATCTCAGCGTTCTCTCAAACACAAGGAAAGAACTGGGTTTTTTCATATGTCATTATGACGGGAAACATCCCATTTCATTGTGTCTCATTTTAGCTTATTTTTTCTCTTCACAGAAGTAAAAATACATACACGTATATTTAAAATAATGATGAGAAAAACCATCACATATTTATTAGTCTTACTATTAAGCAATAATATCAGCATTTGGGTGTATAACTTTCTGGAATTATGTGCACATATAGTTTTTGTTTGTTTTCCTTTTTAATAATATTGCTATGGTATTATGAACATTATTAACATGAATTTTATTTCTATTAACAATTTGATTCTTTTTCCATGTCAGTGTTCTTTAATTGGATTAAAGTTAACAAAAATATAGCATTTCATGCATTTCATTCATTTTTATAATAAATTTTTATTGTCCTTGTTAAGAATTTAGGGGGTTTTCAACTTACTGTTTAGATGTCACCATGATGGCCATTCTTAAAGCAATTTTGTTTATGCTCGAATGTACCCTAAGAAAAAAATTTAAAATACAATTGAAAAATTTAATAGACATTCATATTTATAAGGAAATACAACTTGCTCTCAGAAAAAAAAAATAATTGCACCAATTTAATCTCCCAACACAATCTGAGCATTCAATTTTCATTTCTACTACAACAGCAGCATAACGACTCATTTTTATAGGTTCTAGTTTTGGGTTAAATTAAGTGCTTTATGCTGGTTGGGTATTTTTCTATTTAATTAGTGGGGTAGAACTTTAAAAAAATTTAATAACAATCTAATCTCTTCAGTTTATTCTCTGTTGCTACAATTTGTTGGCTGTTGTTCTGCTACTTTCGTTCATTCCACCCTCTGTTGGAATAACAGACTTTTTTTTTTTTTTTTTTTGTGGTACGCGGTCCTCTCACTGCTGTGGCCTCTCCCGTTGCGGAGCACAGGCTCTGGACGCGCAGGCTCAGCGGCCATGGCTCACGGGCCCAGCCGCTCCGCGGCATGTGGGATCTTCCCGGACCGGGGCACGAACCCGTGTCCCCTGCATCGGCAGGCGGAATCTCAACCAGTGCGCCACCAGGGAAGCCTGGAATAACAGACTTTTAATTGATCTGCTTACATTCTTTAGATATTAAAAACATTAATCTGGACCTCCCTGGTGGCACAGTGGTTAAGAATCCGCCTGCCGATGCAGGGGATAAGGGTTCGAGCCCTGGTCCGGGAAGATTCCCCATGCCATGGAGCAAATAAGCCCATGCGCCACAACTACTGGGCCTGTGCTCTAAAGCCCACAAGCCACAACTAATGAGCCCACGTGACACAACTACTGAAGCTTCGCAGGCCTAGAGCCTGTGCTCCGCAACAAGAGAAACCACTGTGATGAGAAGCTCATGCACCACAACAAAGAGTAGCCCCTGCTCGCCGCAACTAGAGAAGGCCCGGGCGCAGCAACAAAGACCTAATGCAGCCAAAAATAAATAAATAATTTTTTAAAAAATTAATCTTTCTTCTGTTACTTTGTTACATATATTCACAGCTTATAATTTTCTATTCAATTGTTTTTATAATTGACACATACTTTTAAAAAACTGAGGTAGTCAAGTCTAGTTTTAAATATGTATATGCATGGTGGACAAAAATATATAATTATTTACATATATGCATATACACACATAATTATATGTATGTTTGAATTATTTTATGTAGCAGGTTCCATAAATATTCAACTGCCAGTTAAATATTTGCTCTATATTTTTCTATTAAAATGTGATTGAATTGATCAAGTTTGATATCACTAGTGAAAATCATGTTGATACATTCATTCCCAATATATTTCGATAAGAAGGACACTTGACTGCTATGGTATTCTTCATAAAAGATCATAAACTCAGTGTAACCATGAGGAAAGATCAGAAACACTCAGATTAAGAGATATTCTACAAAATACCTGAGCAGTCCTCTTTAAACCTGTCGAGACCATGAAGAACAAGGGAAGACTGTCACAGATCACAGGAGACCAATGAGACAAGATGACTGAATAAAATGTGGTACCCTGAATAGACTCCTGGAAAGAAAAATAGTGGAAAAACTGCAGAAATTCAAATACCATCTGTAGTTTACTTAAGAACACTGTACCGATGTTAATTTCTTATTTTTGAAAAATTTACCATGGTTGTATAACATTAAGAAAATTGAGTGAAGTGTGTATGGAAACTTTCTGCATTATCTCTGCATGTTTTCTGTAAATCTAAAATTATTCCTAAGTATATTTATTTATAAATTATGATTATGTATCTATACAATGATACACCTAAAATTTACTTTGCTTTAATGTAAGAGTAATGCATGGCTTTTTCCTAAATGGTTAATATTCTCAATGGCAAATATACGTCTGTTGGCTTCTTAAAAACTTTATATACATTTTTATATTATTAATTTCAGCAAGCCTTTTAATTTGTCAAATTATATCTGCCTATTTTCTATTTATGATTCCCCTCTCTTAGCTAATAGATTTCACGCCACATTTTATCTCTGAGTGTTTTCTTACTTGTTTTTATCTCTGATCAGAAGTATTTTTAGAAATATGATCATGTATATATTGAGCTTTTTTCTTGTCCTTAAGCTGCCATACTTTCTTCATTCAACTTTGTTTGGTTTTGTGTTTGTTGTTTATTCATCTTTGTGTTGTAAGTATAAATTCAAGGCTCAAGTTGCAATCTTCCTCTCCTGTATCATATGTGAGGACAGGGAAATACATATTTTTCCTAGGTGAATTTTGAGCCTAATATTCAACTTTGCACAGCAGTGGTCTGCTTTTCTGAACTTGAACCCTATTTTCTCACTAGAAGTTTCCTAATACATTTAATTGCACATCTGTGCTGTAACCTTGATCATGTTGAACTTCTCCTTGTCCTAGAACTAATCCTGTGTTATTTCTTGTGCATACGGAGACAGGTTAATTTCCATAATAAAGTAAATATAGTGAGAAAGTCTCCTGTCACAGGAATTATGAATTCCAAGTTATAGTCTGATTTAGAAAGAGATTAGTTTATGGGTGAGGCACATAATTTCTTTGAAATTCAAAGAAATTTCCTCTCAAATTGATGGATATTTTTTCTATTTTCTAGTGAGTACAACAAATAGGTCTAGAATTTAGGGATAAAGAACGCATGTGAATCAAAATCTTCTTTAGTTTTTGGAAAATATATTTGTTTAGGTTCCATCGAAGTTGCTTTAGTGTAGAGTATGCAATGGAAAAAATGTAGTCCAAGAACGTACTTAAAATCTCTCTCACTGATATTGGTTATATCAAATCTCTTCCTTTTTGCAATAACCAATTTCTAGATCTTGGCATATTATTCTCTCTCCTCTATAACTTAAAAGACATAGTCACATTCTACCTTTTTGTTGTATCTTCATAAGCAATTAAAACAGATTTTTCAGGCACTGTAGTTGGTTGTTCAAACTCACCAAATTATATTTTGTATCAATAGCATTTGTTTCCATTAAATCTTTGCTCTTTTTATCAGATGACATTAGCTACATTATACAGTAAGTCCCCTACATACAAACGTGTTCCATTCCGAGAGCATGTTCGTAAGTCCAACTTGTTTGTAAGTCCAACAAATTTAGTCTAGCTACCCAACTAACACAATCGGCTATCTAGTACTGTACTGTAATAGGTTTATAATACTTTTCACACAAATAATATATAAAAAATAAACACAATAAAGAAAACATTTTTAATCTTACAGTACCGTACCTTGAAAAGTATAGTAGTACAGTACAACAGTTGGCATCCAGGGGCTGGCATCGAGTGAACAGGCAAGAAGAGTTACTGATTGGAGGAGGGAGAGGAGGTGGGATATGGTAGAGCTGAAGGGGGGGGGGTCATCAGCAATAGGAGACAGAGGGCAAGCTGCAATTTCACTCACGCCTGACATTGATGGCACAGGTTCTGGTTCCCTGCTGGATTCAATTCTATTTACCCTTTTGAAAATATGATCCAGTGATGTCTGGGTAGTAGCTCTTTTTTTCTCGTCATAGATAATACGGTAGCCCTCAAATGTATTCTGTACAGCTGCTGCAACCTTCGTGTACTATTATATGTTCAGGTTCTGTGTTTCAAAAACTAACAATGCCTCCTCAAATAAAGAAAATCCCCTTGCCATTTCCTGTGTCATGAATCTCTTTGGTTCTTCAGTTATTTCTTCTTTCTCTTGTCTCTCTTCATCCTTTCTCTGGGCCTCCAATTCCTGGCGCTTCTTACCAGTACCAGCTACATTACTGCTGCTTTTACGCTTGCTTCTAGACACCCTGGGCTTGAAATAAAGATAGTGTACTACTGTACTCTATACAGTACTGTAAAGTACACAAAAGCACAACCACTTGTAAAGGATGCATGCATGTAACAATGTATGCCAGACACGTGAACTAGTTTACATGACAGGACATACAAATGCACGTTCGCATCTATGAAAGTTTGCAACTTGACAGTTCATATGTAGGGGACTTACTGTATTCATAATGAAAGAAAAATATTTATATAATATCATTTTTAAAAAATCAAATGGAATTGACATGCAAATAAACTTTATTCAGCAAAATTTAGCTAGCAAATAAATAAAGTATGGCTAAGACTTCTTCCTGACAACTTCAGAGAAATTGCACTATCCTAAATTTACAAAGGTGTTTTATTTTACTTAATTTTCCTTTCTATATTATGTTAGCATTTGACTTAAGTAATTTAAAGACTATAAAGAGTTTGTTGCCAATGATAACTGGCTTTTAAGGGTAACTAGGAAAAAAAAATCCTTGAATTTAATAATAAAGTACCTTGCTATAATAAGGAAACAACCTGTTCTATAAACTATGATAATTTGATTAGTGAAAATTGTACATAACTTGGAGAAGTAAATGAGCTGTAAAGGGTAGAAGTAAAACTACAAGCCACTTCCCAATTAAAATGTACACATGCATAAGAATCTGTGTTTGTTTTAAAAATAGTTAACTGTTATAATTTGTTTCCATCTAGGGTATTTGCATTATATTTCTCCAACATTCACAATAGATATTTTCTTAAAAACTTTGAGATTATTGCTGATTTTCTCCTTAGCAAGCACACATAAATACAACTAAAATTACATGAAATATGTCCTACAGTATCATATTGGAGATAAATTAAAATTAGAAATAGCTGAGTTACAATCTTCTAATTCAGGCCAAGTCCACAGAACTTGACAGTTTCAGGTTAATTATTGCTCGAAAAATATTCCTGTTAGATAACACAGAATAAGTTTTACATTAATTCTTGCCTGGCCAGCTCTGCACCTTGTTACTTAATTCTTGAATGTTCCATTTCCTCAGCAGCAAAAACACTCAGGAATCTAGGCTTGAGTTAATTTTTATTTTTTCAGCTACTTTTGAATCAGTATCACAAGTCATCAGTACAAATTGCTAGCCTACAATACTACTAAGATTTGCCTTGTTTGCTTCTCCTTTTTATTTTCCATTTTTCGAAGTTAAAGTGAACCAAATATCCTACCTTAATTTAAACTGAGAGCAACGGAAAAAATAAACTAGTTCACAATTGATTCTAAATGTCAGAAGATTTATACTGGATTTTGGGAATGCTACATGATTTTTCGTAATTGCTCTATCATATCACTTTTTCCTTCACACCCAAATTCTCTCTTTATTGATTATATCATTGACTCTCTTGGATTTCCATGTACAACAGAAGTCCTTTGGGGAAGACACTCTTCCACACAAATACAGTATGAAAATGCTTTGTTTCCCATATTTGTTTCCACTTAGAAACAAAATAAGTAGACTTTTTTTATTGCACTTTGAAACTTCAAGTCTACCTTTGCCAGAATAGCTTAGTTCTTAAACTACTCTTTATCTTAAGAAAACTGGTGAAGGGAGCCAAGTTTTATCTTCCACCATTGTTATTGACCACCCTGAGTCAGTCCCCAGAAAGGGTCCTCCTGTCTGGTGTCCTTTGAGCCAGTAGAATGAGCCCGAGTTTGCTTCAGCTTGGAAGCAAAGCCTTATTCTTTGCTCAAACAATGGAGAAATGTGAGCTTGTGCTCTAGGACACAAACTCCCGGAGAGTCTGAGGGTGGGGCTGCTTTATAGGGTTTTTGTCACTGGGGAGGGGGACAGAGTTCTTTCAGAGAGGGTACTGTTTTCTACCGGGCCATGCATGCATGTCCAGGTTTTATTTTTATTATTTTTTAACATCTTTATTGGGGTATAATTGCTTTACAATGGTGTGTTAGTTTCTGCTTTATATCAAAGTGAATCAGTTATACATATACATATGTACCCATATCTCTTCCCTCTTGCGTCTCCCTCCCTCTCACCCTCCCTATCCCACCCCTCCAGGCGGTCACAAAGCACCAAGTCAATATCCCTGTGCCACTGGTCCCTTGCCAAGACCTTGGAATTTACTCTGAGGAGATTGACTTGCTCTGTCCAGGGAGGTATCTAAGGGGACAGCAGTCTCCAATTTGTCTCCCATTTAGGGGGATAGTAGCTCCCAATTTATCGAAGATCTCTCTTCCTGGGAGGGGTGTAGTGTATTCGGGACATACAGGAAAGAACGGGTGAGTGTGTGTTCACCCAATTTACATTCGAATGGCTCTATCAATGCCCGTTCTTGAGCCTTACTTGATAACCCCATAATTTTACGACTCTTGTGACCGAGTTTGCCTGATCTGGTATTCAGAACCAGTAAGGGGCATCAGCGTTGACTAAGAATTGGATAGGGATAGGCTTCCCCTTATTTCCAAAGTCAGCCAGGGCTCCTCGGGGGTCAACTGGAGTGCCAGCTTAGAAGCCCTTGGCCCTGTCATTCTTCATCTATTTGGACCATCTGCCGTTGAGGGTAGTGGCTGGGATATGCCATATCTGTCCCCTGGCGGCAAGGGCATTTTCCCTTCCAGTGTCCCTCTTGTTTACATATGGCATGCTGATTTTGTCCTAGTTTCCTTGGCTTGCTATCCCTCAGTGGGGGGCAGGGGTCACTCACTGGAGTCAGGAATTTCCTTGGGCGGTTATTCCAGATTCCCCTGCTGATGGGCTGACATTGAAGGGCTTGCCTCCGGGTCTTTTCATCCTCTGACTTTTCTTGGTTGTTAAACACCCAGTAGGCAAACTCAACCAGGGGAGAGACAGGGGTATCTAATTCTATTTCCAGTTTCTGAAGTTTATGACTAATGTCAGGGGCACTTTGAAATGAAATATGACCTCAGGATTGCATTCCCTTCCAACAACTCAGGGTCAGTGGTGGTATAGATTCAGAGGCATTCCTTGAGGTGCTCTAGCCATGCTGAGGGGTTCTCTCTTGGAACCTGATTGATTTCCTTTATCTCATTCCAACTGACAGATTTCTTTCCTACTGCCTGGATTCCCTTTGTATCATATTTTTATAATGGGTCAGACTGTCTTCCACTCCACTCTGCAATGTCTTGTTGGCCCCATTTGGGTTTGTTATCTGGGATCCCTTGATTCCTCAGTCTGAAAATAGCATGAAATAGCATATTTCTGTTTTCTTTGCTTCTTCTTGGGCTTTTGAAAACACCATGGCCTTTCCTTCCCTTGTTAGGAGTATACTGAGGAGGCTTTGGATGTCAGCCCAGGTGGGGTCATGGGCCTGAAAGATTCCCCTAATCAGATTCAGGAACCTCTCTGGATCTTCTCTCAATCCCTTACTATGACTTTTGCAGTTATACCAATCAAAAGTGGTAAACGTGATGCACACCTGGGTGAGCCCTCCTTCTCCATCCCAGACCTGCCTCCAAAGGAGTACTTTTTCTGGAGGGTTGTTGGATCCTAGCTGATTAGCCTCACTTCGTGTACTTGCTGGACTGTGTTCTGGGGCAGGGGGTTGGTCTGAAGAGGGACCCTCATGCCTGTGGCCGAAATCAGAACACATGAAGGAAGGGTGTAGGGAGGGCGCAGTAGAAGGAGGGTTAGGGAGGAGATTAAGAAGGTCCTCAGGGGGAGGGCCTAGGACTGGTATTACCTCAGTGGAGGAGCGCCCACATCCCTTTTGAGGGTTTTTGTTCCGATAAAAGGCCATAAAAAACTGGACACAGGGAATTTCATTCCATTTCTTTTGTCTCTGGCATAGCAAGTCCAGTTGTAAAAGGTTGCTGTAATTTAGAGACCCACTGATGGGCCAACTTTCCCCATCTCCCAGCTGGTATTGGAGCCAGTCTGTATTACATAGCAAGATGAAGTGTTTTGGGGTCAGGGGTGATACCCCAAAATCTTCCCGTTCTGCAGGATGCACCCTAATGGGCTATCCTTCTGTATGGTGGCCATTTGGTTCCCCATTCCTTAGAGATTCTGTTTTAGATTTGTTTCCAATTTCCAAGGTGGGGGGGAGTTAGAGTTATTTGTTGGTATGAAAATTCCACAAGATTTGACCCAAATAAAGATTTCTGGTTCTGGAAATTTTGAACCAGCACCAAATTGTTAATGGATTCCTCAAAAGTCCAAAACAGGAGGTGGTCAAATGGTGTGGACTCTCATTTAACTGGGGGTGTCACTTGAATGTGTAATGACCCGTTCATCCTTCCTCAGTCAGAATGTCCCACAGGAGGTTAAATGGGGCTACCTCTGGGCCAGAGCAGCTTAGCCACCTTAGTTCCTGCCCTCTGTGTTCCCTTAGGGGGTGGCACAGCTGACTGAGGCAGGGGCCTCCTCTTTCCCCCTTTCAGCCAAAAAGGAGGAGTTTTCAGACTTCCAGCCAGGTGAGAAAAAATTACGAGGGATTCCCATGGAGTACTTACCAGAGTGCCGGGTCAGCTGGTATCCTGTGCTGATCCCAGAGGAGAGCCCGTGGAAGCTAGGCTGATGAAGAATCACCCAAGGTTTGCTTCACAAGCAGAGGGGGAGGAGAGGCGGGTCGGTGGGTGTTTCCTGTTCTCGCCAGCAGCTCACGGTCTTGCGAGCGGCTCACAGGGCCCCCAGCCCACTTCAGGAACTCAGACATGCATCCTTGTCCATTCTGTAAGGCGGTCCTCACTACCTGGATCTTTCCGGGTTTCGCCTCCTGGCTCATGGTCTGTCCAGTTCCTTTACCAAACTGGAAGTGATGAGGGAGAATATACCGTTGACCCAGGAGGTCAGCGAGGAGGGCAAAAAGTCCTGGTGCAGCCGTTACTGCCTTGTACAGGGTTCAGGCAGGCGGCACTGCTGGCGAGACAGCGGGTCAGACAGCTGCGGCTTTTTCTCATCCACAGGACCCCGCCGTCCCCGGGCATCTGGCACCAAGGGAAGGACAGCCACAAGCAGCTGGAAGATACGCATGAGTATCATTCTCCAAGCCCCAGTGACAGCAGGCACAGTGTGATCTCCTCGAGGGGGCGAACTGCAGATGCCCCTGGGGGCTACACTGTGTGCGCACCACACCCCGGTACCGGGTTCCTGGGCAGAGTTGCTCTGAATTCTGCTGAAGGCTACCGCCATTGTAACCTGTCGGTGAACTCAGAAACCAGAGCCAGTCATCCTCACACAAACCTTCCAAAGCCTCCGCCATCCTCTCGCTGGAGCCAGGGCAAGCCGAAATTGTCAGGCCCCCCAAAGTGTCCTCCTGGTGTCACCCATGCCAATAAAACAAAACTGAGTTCAATTGTGGAGAGGTGCGAGCTCACGTTCTAGAACTCCTACTTTTCCCAACAGGTCCTGGGCGGCGCAGCTGAGTAGCGTTCTCGTCAGCCAGGCAAGAAGGAGGCGAAGTCTCGCGAGGCAGGCGCAGCTGTGTGGCTCAGGCTCCAACTCTCGCGGAGTCTCTGCACACGGCCTGCCTCTGCCATCTTGGATTGAGAGTCGTGTCCTTCTGCGTACGGTCTCTGAGCTGAGGTGTTGGAAGCAGGCGTTTTGCACAAGAAACTCTGGTCTGAGGTGCCGGGTTCGAGGCCTCTGCACGCGCCCTCCTGTGAGCAAGTGAGACTAAACTAAATGCAGAGAAAAAGAAGAAAGGTTAGACTTTATTTTATTACCCAGATTCTATATTTGTTTCCTGGGAATTGTTAATATGCTTTGCAGGTGACACCACCACAATTTCTTTTAATATACATAGAGCAACAGAATTATACCTAAGAAATATCTAATGTTTTCTCTGAATAAACTATTTTCTTTCAGAATTCTATCTTAAGGCAGATAAAAGATTAATGTAAGCTGTGGTAGAGAATTTTCATAAAGGGAGGAATGGAGAATGGAAAACTACTTTGGCTGCCTCGAGTTTGTATCCCAAATAATGCAACCAAAGATCACTTAGTGAACCTTTTCACTGAGAACATGACCTAAAAGACCATTAATAAATGAGACAAACCAGCTGTTAAGTTTCTAAATCATTAATTCCCGGTAAAGATGTTTTCAACATTCCTAAAGATAATGTATGTTTCACGGGGACTGTAGTAGACTGAATGATGGATTCTCAAAGATGTCCATGTCAGGCAGACTGAAGACAAGGGGAAAGAAAAGGAAAAGAAAAAAAGGAGAGGTGGTAACAGAACCAGAGGTTGGGGTGGTGCAGGATGAGCCAAGGAAGGCAGGCAGCCTCTGGAAGCTGGAAGAGGCATGGAAATGAATTACTCCCTAAGCTTCCAGAAGGAATTCAGCTCCTTCCAACATCCTGATTTTTTAATTCTGACCTCCAGAGTTGAAAGAAAATAAATCTGTATTATTTTAAGCCACTAAGTTCGTGGTTTATTATAGCAGCAATAGGAAACTAATACAAGGACAGAGATTTTAACTGACTTGCTCTCTGTGGTTTTCCCAGCAGCAAGAACATTACTTGGAATATAATAGGGGGTCCATATATACTTGGAGAATGAATGAATTTATGAGTGAATAGTTCTAATAATTAATTAACTAATTAAATGGTCATGGTAAGGCATGAGGTATAGACTAGTATATGGGCAAAGCTCTGTGTTTCCCAAATCTCTGACAGCAGGAGGCAGGCTATAAAAGCTTCAATCTTATTCTACCACTACGTTTGAGCCCTCAAAATTCAATGTTTTCAATAAGATAAATACTTGTTTCTCACTCCTAAATATCAAGAGGAGGGAAAGTAACCCAAATAGGCATCTCTGCTCCACAAAGTCATCCAGTGTTCAGATTCCCTTCTTTCATATTCCGACATTGCCTTGTGAGAGACTTGAATTATCTGAAGTTTGGTTCATTTTTGTATCTTGCAACTGATACAGACTGTTCTCTGAGAACTTGGCTAGCGTTATGGAAAAGAACATCAATGAATGGTCTCTCCATGTGGCCTGAACTTCCTTACAGCATAGTGGCTAGATTCCAAAGTTGAATATCCAGAAACAGAAATGAGCCAAATGGAAGCAATTTCTTTTTTTATGAACTGGACTCAATTCATATTCCATCACTTTTAACATACTCCATTTGTCAGAATGATCACAAGTCTCCAATAAAATTGACAAGGTGAAAACATAGAATCCAACAAACACTGGGAATGCCTAATTGTAAGAAGAACGTGAGGGATGGGACATATATCTATGTGCCATGTATAAAAGATGCAAACTAACAGCTTCACCATAAGGGGGAGAAGAGAATTTGAAGAGAAAGCAGCTTTTATTTTTTCTCCAAAGATGTGACATGGAGGTTGCATACATCACTTCTGTGCATATCCCTTTGACTAAAATTTAGTAAAGTATCCACTCCTAGGTGACACATGCCAGCCAAGACTCTAGTGGAGGGGTAGTTATTCCTAATGGGAGGAAAAGAGAACAGTATGCGTCATGATCTGCCACAGGAGTATCTATGCATATCCTTTTTCTTAAATGTATCACTCCCTTCACAAGGAAAACAACCTATGATCCTATTCATTACATCCAGATCAAATACTAGAATATCTGGGAGCAGTCTTCACCATAAGTTAAATTATCTACCTATTATTCACACCAAATACATAACTTACTTGGAGTAAGAATATTAAAATTATAATAAAATTTCCCATTTGGAAAAGGAAAGAATGACCAGGTGGTCACTGGTCAGAGCAATACTAACAATATTTTGCTAGAAAAGAACTGCAGAGATTCTCTGTCCTATCACTGGAGTAAGTTTCTTGCTTAGAATTCATTTCTGCTTATTGGAAAAAATTTCTTGTGCTCTGTCCTTTGTGGCCCTGGCGTTCCCTTTGAAAAAATGTGTTCTTGTTGTAAATCTTCCCTAGCCGTATCTATATAGATATTAAAGAGATTGCTTTTCTCAGGAGCACAGCAGTGTTTATGGCCTGCTTCTGCTCCCACTGACTTGGGAGCTAGAGAATTTTTGAAAGCTAACTATGTGATTTTCTTGATAAAACAATTCCTTAAAAAACTCAGTGAGCTTCTGGTGCAATTGTTTCCAGCTATTTCCATGTGCTTGAAACCACCTCCAAGGCTCTTTTCTGGAAATAATTATTAAACCTGCTCTTATGGAACAGTTCTCTTGTACAGCCAGCGAGTGTCATGGGCTATCATTTTAATGATGGCTCTTTTGAAAATGTAAAACTGTATAAAGCAATAGGCTTGTTTGGAAAGTAACTCCCTTAATCTGATCATGGCACAGATAATCTATGGATTCATTTGTTTTGCTGAGAATTCTTAATAGGCACTGTTAGAAAGGCTCTGAGCAGCAGAGTTATCTCCTACTGTTGGGATGATAAAACAATTGGCTTTCCCGGCCCTATCAGATCCCTCATTTCTGAACTTCTATTCCCTTCGATCTCTGTTTGAAAATTGTCTACTTCTTGCTTGAGCTCATTAATTCTTGAAATAAGCTAGCTAAATGAAGCAATAAACAGCTAACACATGGCAACAATCTGGCTCTTTCCAATAGCTTCTTTTAGAACATCAGCTTCCTCAGGCAAGCTCTGTGCTCTTCCAGTTACCAGAGGCGACATTTTAAATAAATGCACTGCTTTCACCCTGACTGCAATATCAAGGCCACATTTTTTTTTTTTTAGGTTTTTGTGGCAGGCAGCAAGCTTTCCAATACACAATTCTTTATTGGCCAGAGTAAAGGGTAAGTTACTAAAGAAATAAACCTCACCATTTCTGTGTCTAAACACACACATGTGTATTTCCCTGTTTGTATTATGGGTCCAGGAATTCTATGCTCCATGAAACAGTCCAGGCACTCAACAAAATGGCTTTGTTATCCACACCACACAGCTATGAAAGTTGTTCTGGTCATTACCATTTCCATTTGGGAGCAAGGTAAAGAAAGAGTGAGTTATGGGTAGTTATATTTAAGAAGATGTATTTGATGTCATTGTGTCCCATTAGTAAGAATTTAGGCACTTGGCACACCTAGGCACAAGGGAGGTTGAGAAGTTCAATCTCAAGCTTGATGGCCATGAACCTAAGCCATGAACATAACTGACTTGGATGAAAGCCAGTAGGTTGCTACTGGTGTGAATTCAACATATTATATTTAATCTTTGCCACTGAACTGTATCACATTACCTATCTGAGAACATTTAATGGGAAGTTCTTGAAAAGGGTACTAAATAATCATTGTTTCTCCTATTATTTGGAGTACAGCAATAGTTGAATTTTCCAACCTTACAAGTCCTCAACTTACTGAAAACTCAGGCAATTTAGATTACAGACTATAGACAGACAGAGCTTTTGTTACCAGACCTATATTTCTTTTCATCTCTGTTTGCAAACTACTTCCAAACCATATTATAAACCTTTTATACACTTTTACTGAAGGAACTGAGGAGTATCCAAACACACCAGTATTCTTGTATATTAAAATTACTTTCCCTAAAGCTATAGGTTTTTGCCAAATGGCCTACTTACCAAATGTTTTTGCAGTGAAAGGAAATGCTCAGTATCTTTCTAACCTGTAGTATCTCCCATACTGCTGGGAGCAGCCAGGTGATACAACTCTGCAACGAAGCGTAAGTGGAAATCTCCTAGTTTTGCTTTTCTAATGACAACTTGACTCTCAAAACTATTTTGTCCCATTTATAGCTTTTCCACCTGCAATAACGTCTTGATACATGGATATAAATCAGCCTCATGGCAGTCATTAGGCAGGGTGGATGAAGATGCAAGTCAGCCTGCTGAGAATCAGGGGATGGAAGGATGGAAAGAAACAGTGCCCGTAGTATGATCTTCGAGAGTCTACACAAAGCATGTGTTCTCTCCCTCTGGGCTTTCCTTGTCATGTAAGGTAAATTTCTTTTAGTTTAACTGCTGTTACTTGATTTTCAGTAGATCACATTCCTTCCTAATACAGTGTGGCTGTAGTGTATTCTATTTAAACCTCCCAGAACTGGTGAACATTAGAGTATCCCAGTCTGTTGCCTGTGATTTTTACCTAAATTAACCACATGTCCTGGTATTTGTGCTTTGTTTAGTTCCTTCTGCCCGAATGTGGCCTGGCCCCAAGACTTGTGTTAGCCATTAGAATGTGACGGAAATGGTATTGTGCCAGTTCCTGGCCTGGCACCTTCTGTGTTTGTGCTTTTTGGAAATTAGAACCATCATGTAAGAGATCCTCCAACCCTAATGGAAGATCCCCAGGGAGCAATCAGTTAGTACACTCATGTGGAAATGGAGACAACCTGAGATTACATGGAAAGAGAAAACCTAATCCCTGGCATCTGGCAAGAGAAATGCAGATACACAAGTGACCACTGGCAAGACAAGAAGAATAAACGTCCAGATGGGCCCAGTCAGTATTGCACAACTGTGAAAAATTATAAAATGGATGTTAAGTCACCAAATTTTGAATAGTAAATTTCATTATAAGAGATAATCACAATAGACATTGATACACAAGAGGGAGATGCTTCTGTAACAGAAACCTAAAATTAAGTGGCATTGGTTTTGAAACTGGAGAGTAGACCAAGATCTGAAGGGCCTCATGGAAACTGCTAATAAATTCTGAAAGGACAGTGAGAAAATTTCTATCACAAACCTTAATTAAGTAGACCTGAGTTAAGTGCAGAATAATCAACAAAACTGTTGCCTGCGTTAATGTGGAAGATAGAAAGTCCTCATATTGAACTAGTGGATATGGTTATGAAATTTCCAGACAGAATGTTGAAAGTACCAGTTGGCTTCTATTAGCTGCATAGAATAAAATAGTGAAAGAGTGAGATGAGCTACAGAAGGAGTTGTTCACGTTTAAAGCATAATTTAGGGGAAATATGAAAAAGCCAGTGGTTACTGGGTTCAAAAATAAACTGTTTCTAATTCGCAGTCCCTCTTGGCAAAAGTCTCAAAGTAAGAAATGTTATTAAGACAAATACTAAATACAGGGTCCTGCCGTTAAAAGCAGCCTTAAGTTAGGGTGTGTTTCTTAGAGTCTTTGATGATACTCAGAAAATGTCAAATGGATGCTTCACGCTCAATGAGGAAAAAGTGACTTGAAAATCTATGCATTCCTCCTAGACAGTCTCTGCTAGATAATAGTTATTCTAAGAATCCTGATGGCATTGTACCACAGCACCCTAATTCTCAGTCCAAAGAAGGGCATGACTCAAAAAGAGACGTGGTCTTGCCTTTGTGTAATGGAGTGATTATTGAGACCTAAGAGATACACAGTTTTGCAAAAGAATTATATAAGCTTAAGAAAAGAAATAGTAACATGAAACACCAAATTAAAAGAGTCTTCAATATTCACAAATTTCTCAGGCAAGAAACAGGCCAAAAAGACACTTAGATGAAGAAGTACTTTTCTTATGGAAAAGGAAAGATGACTCAGAGAGTGCTCAAGAAACATGGAGCAGAACTGGGCCCTAATCAAGTAACTGGCAACATGTACCTGATTGGATTTCAGAATTATAAGCTACTATTTCCTGCTCTGTGCCTCTTATTTTCTCTCTTTGTGAAAGTTAAGTGTTTGTTTTGTTTTCCTGTCCTAGTCTCAACATTGCATACTGTGTGTGTGCGTGTGTGTGTGTGTGTGTGTGTGTGTGTGTGTGTGTGTAAGTTTACTTGTATACTTAGTTTAAAGGATTTCAGATAAGTGTTCTGACAGCTGAAAATCCTTATGCACAGGTGGACCTCATGATATTCCACATCTCAAGCCTGACTTCCTGACTCTGGGGACTAGGGAAGATGAGTGTATTTTAAATGGGGGAGAAATATGAATCCTTAGGAGCCAGATGACGTACTACAATTATCTGTTAAATGATAGCTCCAAATGAACTATGCTTTCAGGTATCAGATTCTTGTATAGTCTTCTTCTTTTGAATCTGGGATGGGCCTAGGGGTTACTTTTAGGAGTAGAAGGTGGCAAAAATGATACCAAGCCAAATCTCTTAGAAGGCCTAGCTATTATTGCATTTGGGCTCTTGGAAAATGCGACCACATAAGCGTTTTTTTCCAGCAGACAGAAGAGATAAAATAGTTGGGTCAATAGATTGAGAGAGAGATAAAGAGAGAAAGATCATCTGGGTAAGTCTCCGGCTAATCCTCCAGCTTTCAAGATCAATAGATCATTTCAGGCGAGCATAGCACAGATTTCAGCATCTGTGAAATAAGCCATTGTTTTTAATAATAATCAAAATATTAAAAATAACCTTTTTTCAGGTATTAAATTTGAGTTAATTTATTATGCAGCATAGATAATCATGATATCTTGTCCCTTTGATCCTTTTCTGTCTGGAGCCTGGACATGATACCTGGTGGTACAACAGCCTTGTGGTAGCTAGGAGGCTGCAGGAGTGAGGATAAAGGTCCACATGATGGGAATTAGAGGAAGAAAAGAGAGAGAGAACCCGGTTCTGTGATGTTGTCATGGAGACCCTACCCCAGTTCTATGCTGTCTTTCTCTGGACTTGTTATATGAGAGAAATTCCTTTTCCTTGAAGGCATGTTAAGTCAATTTGTAGTAGATCACACTCCTTCCTAATAAAATGTGCCTATGCTTATGCTATATTTAACGTTTCTGCTATTGGTGAGCATTAAGTTATATGCCTGTGAATATAAGCTGCATAACCTACTTCAAAAACAGAGATTCCAAGAACAGGATAGTAAAATAACAATCATAGCATTGGGTTAATAAGTTATCTTTTGAAACATTAACTACTAGAGCAAAAGAGTATGAAAATGCCTTTTGGTCTCTAAGCAGATTTGGTGAACAAGCATACCAAAATATTATGTTAGAACCTATAAGGAGCTATTAGGAGCTTCTGGGACTAGTCATTCTTCTTTTCTTTACATGGAAATTAAGCCAGAACAATATTTTTTCTCCTTTCATTTCATTTATTTTTAACCTTCTATTGTCATTGTACTGCATTTACCAACAGTGTATATCCAAAAGAATTTTAAAAGTTAAGCCATACCAAAAGAGTTCCAGTTCAATATGAAAAAAATTAAGACATGACCTTATTACCTAAGGAAAACTAAAAACAATTTCTCAAAATCTAAAATTTTTCACATTGCAGCTTCGCTTAATAGCAGAAAAGAAAATATTGTGAGCAAATATTCAATTTCAAAATATCTTGGAAATTAGAACATAACCCCCAAAACACTGGCTTATTATACAGATAATATGGGCCATGATATTTTGTTTCTTAATTATAAAATATTTTGCTTGAGAGTATATTTCATAAAGTTTGTGAAGTCTAGAACAATTTATTAAAATCAGAGCAGCCAAATCATGAAGACAGTAACATTCACCAGCTTCTGAGAAAATATCATCTCCATTACAGTCACATTCATTAAAGGAATTTCTTTTGATTAGGCTTTGTCATCTTCAATGGAAATTTTCAGGGCCATTGAAAAATTGCACACTGTTTTTTCTGTATCATTCTAAATTCTTTAGAGAATAAATAAGGAAAGTGAATGGCTCTGTTACACGTTTCTCAATCATCTTTAAATGGGTCATGGTTTTAAATAGGCTGTGTCAAATTGGAATGATGTGAACTAAATTATACCTAAGTTTCTCTGTATCATCTGCTTAATGAATTCTTTGCAGGGGGTCAATGTATCATCAGATACTAATTGCAAATCATCTTTCAAAGAGTCAGAATCAATGTATATTTTTTCACTGAAGTGAAGGTGAAAAACTAGCCCTCAAGAAATATTGAAAAATAGGTAACTAAACAATAGCCATAGGTATTCAGTGTCTATAGCAAATAAAAAATCTAGTTACTAATGCCCGACATATAATTTATTGCTAAATTCAGTTCCTTTTTGATTTAGTTCCATACCTGGACTTAGAACAAGGATACATAATTAAAATAATCAAGCCATTGAAATACCTTTGACCTTTCAAATGTCCATGATATGTGCATAAAACCTGTGTTTCATATAGTTATATTATTACAGTGTTGAACTTTCTTTATTTTGATTGAGATTATCAATTACTTTTGGTTTTCCATGCCTCTTTTTATCAGTTTGAAATTGCACATTCTATTTTAAATGTTCAGTTTGTTAGTTAAAAATTTTATGTGTGGGCTTCCCTGGTGGCGCAGTGGTTGGGAGTCTGCCTGCCAATGCAGGGGACATGGGTTCGAGCCCTGGTCTGGGAGGATCCCACATGCCACGGAGCGACTAGGCCCGTGAGCCACAATTACTGAGCCTGCACGTCTGGAGCCTGTGCTCCGCAACAAGAGAGGCTGCGATAGTGAGAGGCCCACGCACCGCGATGAAGAGTGGCCCCCACTTGCCACAACTAGAGAAAGCCCTCGCACAGAAACGAAGACCCAACACAGCCATAAATAAATAAATAAATAAATAAAAGTTTTAAAAAAAAGTTTACGTATACATTCAACTGATCAAATTCCATAAAAATAGATCTCTGTTCTCCTTGTGAACAATATAAAATATTATTAATATTTCATGCCTTCTGAGACATCTTTCTTCTAAAATGACATTGTATCTGTATTTTAATTACATCTTTTCTAACCCCCAGATATCCAGCATCAAATATTTTATTGTTAACACTTTAGATTCACCACCCTTTTTACCAATTTCTGATATCACAATAGGATCTATGCCTACTTTCTGAAAGCTATCACTTTAAAAAAAATACAATAACTTCACTGAAAGTCTGTTAATGTTAAGTTCTCTGCTCTTGTTTATTTAATAATATTTTTATTTTTCCCTCAAGTATGATTTATGGTTATTTGTGTGTACAGTTCTAAGCTGAGAATTATTTTCTTCCAGCATTCCTTCTAGGAAGTTGTCTAGCTTCAATTTTTGTTGTTGAAAATTCTGTTGTCATTTAATTGCTATTTCTTAGGAAATCTGAATGAATGTTACATTTTCAGATCTCTTCTTTATATTTGATTCTTCATAGTTTTACCTGAATGTGTTTAGATTTATTCAACAAATGTTTATTGAGTGTCTGCTAAGTGCCAGTCACTCACTCGTCTAGGACTGTAGGATGCAACAGTTTTGGAATCATGCTGCCTCAATCTGGGAAAAGACATCATGTCCTTCATCAATTCTGGAAAAATCTCAGTTGGTATCCCTTAAGTAGGATTCCCTCTTTCACACTCCATGGCTTCCTAGCTTTTTGCTAGATATGTGTTAGACATTCTCGTTCTGCATACACATCTCTCAAACTCTCTTTCAGATTCTCCCATCCTTGCCTCTCTGTGGTAATCCTTAAATATGTCTTTTTGCTGCTATGAATTTTCTCTCAGGCTGAACCTGAAATATTCTTTTATAATGTTAACTTTAGACATCTCTTCTTTTTTTTTAATACCGTTATTTAGAGCTATAAATTTCCATCAGAGAACTGCTTTAGTTACATCATGTAAATTTTGCTATAACTTTTTCATTTTCATTCATCTTTAAATATTTTCAAATTTCCATTTAAATTTCTTATTTGATCCACTGGCATTTAAGAGTATGTTGTTTAATTTCCATATATTTATGAGTTTCCTCCTGATAAAGATTTCTAATTTTGTACAGGTTGGGGAATATACTTTGTATGATTTCAATGCTTTTGATTTTATTGAGGCTTTTTTTATGGCCTCACATACGATTTATCATGGAGAGTGTTTCCTGTGCACTTGAAAAGAATATGTACTCTGCTTTTGCTGAGTGGAGTGTTCTGTAGATGTCTGTTTGGTTTAGTTGGTTTATTAGTGTTGTTATAGCCTCCTATTTCCCTGTTAATCTGCCTGGTTGTTCCATCCTTATTGAAAAAGGAATATTAAAAACTCAAAACTATAATTGTTGAATTATCTGTATTTCCTTCGATTCTGTCAGTTTCATCCTAATGCATTTTGGGACTTCGTTGAATAACACATATTTAATTTTTGTGTATATTCCTGATCAATTGACTCAGCATTGTATACTGTCACTCTTTATCTCTAGTAACATTTTTTTGTTTTAAAGTTTATTTTTTCTGATACTAATGAAGCCACCTGAGCTCTCATGATTGCTCTTCACACATCTTTTTCTAGTATTTTGTTTTCAATATGTTTTTTTTTTTTTTTTTTTCCGGTACGTGGGCCTCTCACTGCTGTGGCCCCTCCTGCTGCGGAGCACAGGCTCCGGACGCACAGGCTCAGCGGCCATGGCTCACGGGCCCAGCCACTCCGTGGCACGTGGGATCCTCCCGGACCGGGGCACGAACCCATGTCCCCCGCATCGGCAGGCGGACTCTCAACCACTGCGCCACCAGGGAAACCCCTCAATATGTTTTTATATATGAATCTAAAGTGCCTCCCTCTAAACAGCATATAGTTGGATCTTGATTTTCTTTATCAAATCTCACAATCTTTGACTTTCAATTGTTTTATACAATCCATTCATATTTAATGTTATTATTGATATGGTTGGATTTATAGCTACCATTTTTATTTTTGTTTCTATATGGTTCATGTCTTTTTGTAGCTCTGTTCCTTTTATACTGTGTTCCTTTTTATTAAATAAACATATTCTAGTATTTTTTTTCTTTTTTCTTTTTTTTTTTTTTTGTGGTACGTGGCCCTCTCACTGTTGTGGCCTCTCCCGTTGCGGAGCACAGGCTCCGGACGCGCAGGCTCAGCGACCATGGCTCACGGGCCCAGCCACTCCGCGGCACGTGGGATCCTCCCGGACCGGGGCACGAACCCGTGTCCCTTGCATCGGCAGGCAGACTCTCAACCACTGCGCCACCAGGGAAGCCCTCTAGTACAGTATTTTAATTTCTTTAGTGATGTGTAATTCTGTTGTTTAGTTTTTTTAGTGGTTGTTCTATGGCTTAAAAATGGCAATTAACATCATCAAAATCTGCTTCACATTTGTACTGACTTGAATGCAGTGAAATACGGAAACTTCATTTCTTTACAGCTCCACTCCATCCCGCCTTTTGTGTGCTAATGTTCTCATAAGAATTAGATCTATATATGTTACAAACCCACCAACATATTGTTATAATTACCACTCATATAATCTTATGCCTTTTACAGAAGCTAAGAGGAAAACTAAATATATATATGTGTGTGTGTGTATATATATATATATATATATAGAGAGAGAGAGAGAGAGAGAATTTATAGTTTATAGTTTATTATATTAACCTTCTCATCCATTTCTGTTTCTCTTCATTCTTCATGTGGACTCCAGTTACTATCTAATTTCTTCAATGCAGTTTTCTTTTTTTGGTAATAATTGCATTTATTTTTATTTTTGGTAAATCTGTTTGGTTTTTTGTTTCTAATTCTCCAAACACACCTTTATAAATAGTGGACAGTGTAAATGTTTGGAAGAGCAAATGGCAGAATTGGAGCCAAAGCCATTTTTAGCGACACAGCTTTTTTGGAGGGTGGTTACAGAAAACACTGAAATTATCTACAATATTTTTCAGTAAATTCTCTCCTCCTATCTTCCATGAAATACTTTTTTTTTGCTAAATGAGGAAAGGTGCTGTGAATGGGGTGGGGTGGGGGTAGTGAGGGCTGCTCTGACCATTCCACGTCACAAAGAAACAAACCTGCAGTCTCTGGCAGAGCACGCATTTATTTCCAGAGTCAGCTTCAGGTAACAACATCCCTGCTTGATGTTGTTGTTGTTTATTTGGTTGTTTATTTTTTTAGTGACTTGGTTGAACTGTCTCTGTGAAGTCTAATTCTCTCGCTTTATGCTGCCTTTGATGTCTCAGTTCAGATAATTTATTTTTCCTGTTTTCATCTTTTAAACTGGCTACTTAGGGTGTCACCACTGGGTTGGCGTATGCCTCTTATTGGTTACAGGTTGTGCTTAACCCCTTTAGCCAGTTAGATTTTTCCTCTTTGTTAGTTATTTGTGTGACTTAGAAGCTGCTACAGGGAGTTTATATTTTTGCTTCATATTCAGACAATGACAGTTGCTTGGAGGTTTGCTCTTTAATCACTCCTGAGAAGGTGAATCCTTGAACATGTACAGTCCTACAGACTGTCAAGGATGTGTGCAATTTGATTTTTTTCTGGCTTCCTAATTGTTGCCCCTGAGTAAGAGAAGTTCATGCTTCAGCCAGTTTTCATTAGAGGTTGTGCTTAAGGTCCTTGTGCCTGCGAGGTTTCTTCCCTGCATCGATGGATCTGTGTGTCAGCTGGGAAATGCTTTTGAACTAATTCATGCCCTACTCTGTTTGCTGCTCAGCGGGTTAGCCTAGCCCATGCTGTGTGCCTTTCCCCAACCCTCAGGGATCAGAGGCTCCTTGGATCCCAGTATTATTTTTCTTGGCCAGCTTGGTTCTCTCTGATGAATTTCTAGCTGCTTTGTTTTTTCACTTGTTGCCACTGGCATCATGAACCTATCAGGATCCTCATACTTGTTCTCCACCAAGCTCTCCTTTCTTTTTCACAATGTCTTTGGGCATAACATTCTTCATGCTCTGTTCCAAACAAAATCCCCTCTGGCAGAGCAGTGGATATCTTTGTACTCCTAACTTGCCTCTTCCCCTGGAAAGAAACTGCACCAAAACAAAGGAGCTAGGAGTGCGGGCAGCAGCTCATTTTTCCTGAGAGACACCCGTGCTCAATGAGCAGGCACTATCGGAGTAGGGAAGGGTAGACCATCATCTCCTTAGCTTGCCCTTCTGAGTGTCAAATCTCCTCCCTATAAGTGAGCTGAGGTAGGATCCATGGTCACCAGGATTCTTGGCCTTTGGTGCTCGGAAATGGAGCTTCTCCTCTGCTAATGTGGGCTGAGTGGGAAAGGGAGCCTCCGTCTTTTAGCCCAGTCCACCCAGGATAAATTTTCTGTAACAAGGGGCTGGAGCGGAGGGGTGGCATTAGATGGGATTAAGAAGTGCGAGCAGTCTGTCACTCCAAGGGTAAAATTCTAGTCGTAGACTGGAAACTAGAGGAAGAGAGTCCCCTTCTACTTGGCCATTGCCACCCAGACGCTCCTCCAGTAGAGAACCTGGAGGAGAGGCTGGATGACATGGGGAAGTAGAGAGGAAGCAGGTTGCAACTGACTGGCTGTACTTACCAAGATTTAGTAGATTTTTTTAAATGAATGTTTCTCCATATGCTACATGCCCTTATGTCAATTTCCTAAAAGTTAAATCATTGTAATAACATTATATTTTTTTAACAAGCTAAATAGTTGTTTTCCTGGGGAGAAAGTCTGCCAGGCTTCATACTCTATCGTTCCAGAAATCCTGCCTCAATATCTGTCTTTTAATGTAAATATTCCACCTTGACGACACCAGGTCCTTGCTGGAGAACATATTTCTCTACAAGCCTATGTGAGTGATTTTAAATTCCGAAGCATCAAAAATAAGATACTCGTACTTTCTTGGAATCCCCTTTTTTATTAGGTTTGTGTTCCAGTTTACCTTTGACATGACTTCTCAAGTTTCCCATCTTTATGTGGGATTCTCAACACTAATTTGTCCCAGTTGGTATGAACTCAGTACCTACTTTCCCATGCTTGTACAGCAACAAATACCATATTCGTTGATTTCTGGGAGATCACTCTATTCCAGATAAAGCATCAAACCTTCATACAACTTTCATTTTCAGTCTCCTCTTTTCCATTACTTTCCTGAAATTCCAAGTATTGATTTAAAAAGGATGTTTATTGTAATACGTCCATCATTTATGTTTTGTTGTCTGAGGATTTTCTTATTATCCAATGCTTTATTCAAATTATATAATCCTCCATTAATCAGCATAAAAAGACAGTTATATATTTAAAATATATAGTGTGTGGTAAGTCATTATATGATTATATTATACTCGAAAATGTGAAAAAATATATTTACCCAGTTATTCTCTTTTCAATAATTAATGATTAAGTCAATGATTAATTTTTGGTATTTTATTTTAGTAAAATAGTAAAACTAAAAAATCTGTAATATTTACTTAATTCATAAGTATATTAGAATAATTATAATAAGTCTCCATTTTATATTTTAAACAGCATAACCATATACATTTTATGGTTTATAAGTTTCATGTATAAAAAAATACAATTTTAATTTTCTTTTACCAAAATTCTTTTACCCATATTTCAGAGTAGCAAAAAACTTAATTTCTCCATGTATAAGTACATACACAATTCTGGTTTTAAATTAAGTTTACCTTTTAGTACACCCTCAGTGAGGTGTACACCCTCAAGTTTACCTTTTAATACACCCGCCCCATACATACCCACTTGCTCTTCATTTCCTCTTCCTATTAGAAAAGATCCATATTCCGGGGCCTTAGGCATTATTTTATGGTATTCAGAAAAGGTCAGCTGGGCCCTGGTTGGCTCTCTTCTGTCTTCACTGTTGATGTCTGTGATGTTGTACTGGGATAGAGAGAATGGGAGGGACTGAGATGGGCAGTCTGTTCTCCAACTGCTTCAGGCTCACTGCTGATGCTTTCACGCTGAGATTCAGCCCACAACCTTTATGTGGCTTGGGCTCTCAGTACCAGCGAATTAGCTATGTCTTCAACCACTTTACACTGTTACCACCCCCTCAGAAAGCAAAACAGACACCTGTCCATTCTCAGTCCCTTCCAAACTGCAGTCTAGTGTGTAGGAACATATGGATTTGCCACCAGGGCCCACAGAAGAAAGAAAGAAACACAACAGGGGTGTAAGAAGCAGTTATTTCAAGTCCTTTCTCAGCCTCAGCTTATACCTTCTTAACACACTATTCCACTCAAGGCTGGCTTCATGGGTGTACCACCTGTGCAGTTGCCCAGGGTCCCAGGCTCAGAAGAGCCTCTCACTTGGTCTAGTGCTCTGTTGTCTCCATCTTGAAATCCTTAATGATTTTTGAATAAGGAGCCTTACATTTTTATTTTGAACTGGGCCTCACAAATTATGTAGCTGGTGCTGATTCTACTTGGAGCTGGACTATATCGTTGAAAGTCCTCAGGAAAGCCATCTTCTTCTAGAGAGCAAGATAAAAAGTAATGACTATCCTCATCATTTTAGTCCCCTAATTTTTAACCAGGAGTTCTTTTACCATTAATGTGGAAAATGTTCCAATCTGGTTCGAAATTATCTTTTATATCTTCAGCGTCTTCTATTCTCCTCTGTAAATGCTTTCAAGCCTCCCAGTTCTTGAAAGGATTTGTTTAATCTCTGTCACTGTGTAACTGTTCTTATCATTTGGTGCCATTTACAACTTTTGGCTGTAATCATCCTGTTTTCACCGCTGCCCCTATGTCCACTCACCCACACACACATACACATTCAAACACGCTTGAATACACACAATGAAATCCACTGACTCACAAAAAAACTTAAAAAAAAAAACCTAGGAAAGTGTTAGTTTTATCACTATTATGTTCTCTTTTTTAAAAATTGAAATATGTCTTCTTTTGATCTTCTACATTAAATGCCATCAGAATTGTTAAATTGAGAATATGCTTTTTAAATAAAATCAATTCAAGCTCTTAGAACTTGATTGATGAGTAAAGTCTCCTAGTGTTACTCTCCTAGGGGAGAAATCTTAATCTACCTTATAAGGCTAAAATGTCACTGATCTTTTATATTGAAAGCTGCCATATCTTTCTAAAGCATAGAATTATCCCAATGATTTGACAATATTTTCCCTTTTTGTCAGACCCAGTACTGTTTTGAAGATGAGATGTCAGGGAGACTGTGCTGCAGAAATTTCTCCATGCCTGCTCCTCTAACCCTACACAGGCCACTCTCTATTTTATACTGTGCTTGGGGAGATCTCCCTTTTATCAGTACCTGTTTTAATTTTCTGTTGCTGCTGTAAGAAATTATTATAAAATGTATGGCTTAAAACAACACAAATTTATTACCATACAGGTCTGGAGGTCAGATGTCCAAAACGTGTCTTATTTGGCTAAAACCAAGGTGTCCTCAAATCTGCATTCATTTTTGGAGGCTCTAGGAGAGAATCCATCTCTTACCTTTTCCAGCTTCTAGAGGCTGCCCGGAATCTATGAATCATGCTCCTCTCCCATCTTGAAAGCCAACAATGGCTGGTCAAATCTCTCTCACATTGCATTACTTTGATACTGATTTTCCTCCTTCCCTGGTCCATCTTTTGAGAACTCTTGTGATCACATTGTATTCAATCAGATAATCCAAGATAATCCTCCTATTTTAAGGCCAGTTGGTTTACAACCTTAATTTCATTTTCAGCTTTAATCCCCTCATTACATGTAACTTAACATATTCACAGGTTTTAGGAATTGAGGTGGATCCTTTGAGGAGGGCATTACTCTGCCTACCATAGTACTTTCATTTTTCACATAATTTCCTGAAGCTAAACACTAGGATTGAATTAAAATTGGGGAATGGATAAGTCCTAGTTTTCATACCACCTAGGTGAGGGTCCTATTAAAAAATCAGTACTTTTTTTTTTTTTTAAATTGGCCATGCCATGCGGCATGTGGGATCTTAGTTCCCCAACCAGGGATTGAACCCATGCCCCCTGCAATGGAAGCGTGGAGTCTTAACCACTGGACCACCAGGGAAGTCCCAAAGAATCAGTACTTTTATGATAAAGGGTGGGCAGCCAAGTGGTACAACATATCACCTTTAGATATTTACATTAACACTCATGTATGTTTCAGAACTACGGTATTCAGGAATTCAAATTTTTCTAGTCTTGATTAATATTTCAAGAATAATATTTCAAGAATTGATATTTTTATACTAGAGAATGTCAATTTTAGTTGATGATACTTTGCTTTAATTATAGTCATCTATAGTCGGATGAAATTTTTATGAACTACCTTTTTCAGAGTGGAAAGCCAAATGTAAATATTAGAAAAGAAAATGTGAAAAAAAGGTGACATAGAAAGTTAACACTGGATGCATTTAGATGGGAAAATGGTGGTAAGTCATATATATCTATATAACACACTCTTTTTTCTCAAATATTTATATCCTTAGATTATGTGACATAGAAAGAAAAATGAATGCTCATGTTGTTTCTACTTCTTGCCTCAGGAAATCTCATTGAATCCCCATATCTACCCAATTTTTACTAAAGGCAATAATTCTACAAATCTTTGAAACAATCTCAGGCAGAATTAATTAAAATCAAGAACTCCTTCCATATCTCCTTAAGTGATTATTTGTGTTCTAATAAATGCCTGATAAATGCTATAGGCAGGCTTTAGAGCTAACTGTTGTGTGTGTATGTGTGTGTGTGTATTTAAGATAGGCATATTCAGATGATTTGAAAATTTTTGTCATTTTAAATTTTAATATTGACATGTCCAAAGGAATAAATATCAGGCAACTGCTCTAATTTCAGAATCTTGCTTGCTTTTTTTTTTTAACAAATAGATTTGCACTTGTAAAGATTTGCATAGGTAGAAGGAGGAAGATAATAATGTGCCTAAAATATATTTTATATATATGTATATGTATGTATGTCATGGTAAATGCTATTGTTAACTACTATATTAGTCAAACTGCATAAGAAAAAATTAAAAATCCCAATGGCATAAGACAATAGGCATTTATTTTTCACCGACTTGAAGGTCAGCTGGTGTAGCTCTTCTGCCTCCATTTAGACAAGCGTTGCTCTGCTTTATGTATCTTTTCCTCTTCCAGTGAGCTGGTGCTAGTCAGGGTGGGCATGCTTTTCTAAGGGCAATGATAGAAGATGGAGTGGGCACAGTAAACTTCACAAGCACATTTCAAGTCTCTATGTGAATCAGTTGCTAACATTTTATTGGTCAAAGCAAGTCCCATGGCTGGCCCCCAAATCAAGAGAGAGCAAGTTCACTACTTCTGAACTGCTAAAGGAACTGCAAAGTTTCATGGCGAAGAACATGGAAAACAATAAAAAATTGGAGCCAATAATTTATTATAACCCAACTTCAATTTTTCTCTTTACTACCACAGATAAAGAATTCGGTGATGATTGAATTATTACTATATAGTCAAAAACAAAATGTTTCATTGAGAGATACTTCTATTGATGACAGCTACCGGTCAGATTTAGTATTCCTTAAAAAGATACATCTGGTTTTCAAAATAATTTTTGTGGGGAGGATAATAATAACTATGGGAAATCACTGAGCAATTTCTGTATATCAAGTAATTTATTAAGTGCTTCAGATTGGTTGTGAAATTTAACCTCTTTAATGACCTTAGGTATTCTCCATAAGATATAGATTCTGAGGCTTATATATTTACTTGCCCAGTGATACCCAGTTATATTATATATATTAGTGCTGAAATATAAATCCATGTCTTCATTGATGGCTGAATATTTACAATAATATTTTAAAATATTTTACGTAAAATATTTCCACAATATATTATTTCTGCTTTGTGAGTTATATTCTTTTTATTCTGTTCTGTTGTTTTCTCTCTTACCTGTGTAGAGAAGAAGGGAAGGAAAAGTAGAATATAATGGAATATCTGATGATAATTCCCCTCCCAAATATACCTGGCCATCAGTCCAGTGAGGAATAGATATAGATTATTGCTTGAAAAATTAACTCTGGAAATATGCAGGCAAGCCTTTGTTTAATGTGAGAGCTACTTTATACATCTCCATGTGTAATGTAATCATTCAAAAGGTTTTTTTTTTAATGTCTTGCACTTTAGGTATAGTACACAGTAGATTTCTTCAAATATATTTCAAGAAAAACTATTATTTTTCTTTTGTTTTGTTTTATCCATTTTTCAATGTTCCATATCAGATATTTGCATTTATAATAATATTAATTTAGTAATTCAATATTTTTATTAAAATAGATGATATTTATTTATTGTTTAATATGTGCCAGGTGCTCTTCTAAGAGCATGTTAGCGTTTGTGTGCTTCACAGCAAATGTATGAGGTATAATGGCAAAAACTTAAGCGCGTGGGAATTAAGTAATTTTTTGGAGTTTCCCCACTGGAAAGTGGTATGCATGGTTTCAAATGCAGACAGTTGAATTCTGCAGTTCAAAATATTAACTGTTGCACAATATAACCCTTTTAGAACATAAAACTTTGCAAAAATGACAGGGTTCTCAACATCATCTTCTACTAGTTGCCAGATGAAAGCATGGGATATATACATTCCTGATATTATTTTTTTCAGATTATTTAGTTAAATTATATCAAATATGTCAAAAGTTTTAAGTGGTAGAAATTCCTGACATATATTTAGTGAGTACTTTTGAGCTATTTAATTGGTAACAGTGAATGTTAAAACGACATTTCTGAAATGTGAAGAAATCTGTATTATTTTTAAAAGGTGCTTTAAAACCCTAAGTAGGAAATGAGTTTGGATGGCCACTTACATACGTCCAGTGCTTATTGCTATTCTTGCTGAGATTTAAGACATTCTCAGATACTATATAAAATTCCTATCAAGTATGACATAGATTACCTCCCAGAAGCTGAGGGCAAAGGCCAGATCTCTCTTTGAGAAAGGCCAAATTTCTTACTACACACATAGGAAAGACTGAAATAAGTTCCATTTGTCCTTGTTGCCATACTTTCTCCTTTCCCGGTCTGGGTAGTGATCTTATACTATGCACCTTATTACACTACATATTTTATTCTATATAATATTTAGAAAATTTCAGTAATGAAAATTTTGGTCATTTTTGCCTGAAATGAAAATATTTGCATTTTTGCAAGGATTAAAGTATATCATTACTGTTGTCCCTATTTTGTTTTTGTGGTAACCATAAGATTACCCTGGTGAAAATAATAAGCTATTTTAAGTAATTTAATCTTACAAAAACACATTTCACCATTCCAAGCAGAAAATTACCATAAAGCAAAATACTAAAATGTCTGCTTCTATAACTTACATTTTTTTTTAAATTAAGAAAACCAAAATTTCCCAAATATGCAATCATATGTACATGTATATGTATATATCTGTATGTATGCATATATATACTTATAAAAGTATAAGTACATACACTTAAATGCATACACGTACATGCGTAATGCATACATACACATATTTCATACATATTTATGAAACATAATATGTAAGGTCTTTTTTTTAGTTTTTTGCATCTCAGCTTAGAAATTGGGACCATGCAAATAGTTAAAAACCTGGTTATTTTTCCTCTTCAACTTTTTATTCTCAGAAAAAAATCTGTTTTAAATACCCAAAACCTGATCTATATTCTTGGCATGTTTTCTGTGATTATGTTGTTGTACTGCCAATTTCCAGGACAGTAGAATAGACATTTTTTTTTTTTCTTTTAAGTGCTAAAAATTAAAATTACTGGTTTAAAACAGTAATCACATTTTGGCTTTGTCAAATTAGTGAGCAGCTTCAAATTGATAAATGCCACAACTTTTGAGTTTTTTCATACTGAAAACGTATCTCTTTCTGCTTACAACTTTATTCCTGAAGCATCCATTTTTGAAAGAAAAGCTTCAGAAAATCAGGAGTGTGTGTGTGATGTGTGTGTATATAGGTGTGTTTGTGTGTGTTTGTGTGTGCGCATTTAAATTTCTTTCCAAAGGGTAGGCTTATGTCTCAATTAATCGTTTTAAATTTTGTGCTTGAAATATAGGAATGCAATTTTTGCAAACAGATACCTACTTCTAAATCTCTGAAAAGCCCATGTGTCTTTTTTTTTTTAAACCCAAATCAGTTTATAATACCTTTGATCATACCACACTGCTAAAGGTCAAAGCACTTTTACAGAAATATGGATACTTTAATGTCAAGTCAGAAAGAGGCACTCTCCCACATTAAAAAAGAGTTACTAACGGGTAAATAACTCCTGCACAGGCCTTGAAATGTTATCCTCATGATCATCCATTCTTTAATTAATAAGTTTATTTTTGAAGACTTCTGTACAGAGATGGCCAGATCCCCGGACAGTTGGTGAAATTTTTAGATCCCTTTTCATCTATCATCACATCCTAAAACACTGTCGAATAAGGATTTTTCTTTTATCTTAAGCAGTCTTCATTTTTAAGATAAAATGAGGACTCCCTCAATTAATTTTTGCTCTAAGAAATCTGTTTGGGAACAGCATGAGAAATTCTTCAATGAAGGTGATTCATTTCACTAAACTGTCATAGTCCTGTTAATTTTAAATGTGGGTCAGCTCTACCTGTAAGGCCCCATGAGGTGCTGCGCTCCATTACAAGGCAAGGAAGGGGAGGACTCAAAACTTTTCAGTCTCACAGGCTGTTCTTTCTTGCTCCAGGAGGTGATGGAGAGGGAGAGGAATGGGCTAGCAGGCAAGCATGACAACATTTCTCTACCTGTAAGTCATTTTGGAACCCGAGGAGATGAAACTCAACCCTCTTCATCAGCAAAATGAGATGGAAAGGAGTTGACTATTGGAGAATTGGTAAGTATATCTCTCACTGAATGTTGTACCTATAACCTCCAGAGCTCCAGCCTGCTCTCAAGAATATGACCCTGTGCTCTGTGCCCACAAGTTGATGGAATTTTATAATCTTTCTCCATTGACTTCCCCTATATTTTTCAACAGTTTATATTAGGTACCTCCCAAAAGCACAGGTAGCTTCTATTTTTTGTTGTTCTTTGAAAATAATTAACAAATTACACATTTTAGGGAACCGAGAGATTAAAAAAAAATTGAAATGCTTATTCTGTATTCAAAATACTCGCATTATATAATTTTAACACACTGACTTTAGTCTTTATGGGAAGGTGAGACATTTCTTATGTAACCATGTGAGATTTCAGATACCCACCTAACGGGGGCATAGGTGACGCCTGGTTTTTTGTCTACTACCTGCAGTATGTTGCAGAAGTACTATGGTATGTTGTCTACACATTTCTAACCATTCCTGGATCAGAAATCATGGGCAGTAATGACATCTTTTTATACCTTTTGAAATGGCTTCTGCCTTAATAATAACCTGAAACATTAAACAGATAAGTTTTATAAATATCTCACGAGAGTTCTAAGGATTACATATTCCATACAATAATAAGTAAAATATATCTTTCTGAGAAAGGTGAGCAATGATATTTCTGTGACTTTCTTGAGACCAATAATTAACTCTCAGTTTATTTACTTTTATTGTAAGCTTTATATGCAAAAAGAGGACAGATTATTGAATCTTAAGGGACTTCAGGCCTATACATGGGAATAGTCTAAGCTTAATTTCTCTTTTATTTTTCTTAAAATGTTTTACAGGGAATTAAGAATACATCAATAAGGAAAACATAAAAAATGTTCTTTGGTGCATGCAAATAATGATATAAAGTCATCACACTTGCCTGGGAGAAATGTTTTATTCAGACAGAAAGTAAATGTTTATCTAAAATATATCATGTTTAGAAATGGATTGCATATAGAAGTAGCAAATTTACATTTCTATAAATTGTCCATATGAAGTCCCAATACTTACCTCTATGGTGCATTGCTGGGTTAACAGGAAACACACTCAGTCAAAAGTAGTGTTCATTGAGAACTTTATTATCAACTATGCAACTTGCCTTATTGTAATGAATCTTGCATGAGAATCTTACTGGCAATAGACATGTAATGATCATCTGGTCCAAATATTCAATTACTGCACTAGATGGAAGAGGTTTTGTTTTTTCAACCCAGAAAGTTATAAACATATGAAATGCATCTACTGAGATTTAAATGAACCTGTATTCTGAAAAAAAGCTATACAGCTGGCCAAAATAATTATATGTAATAAAATAAAAAGGCTATACTGAGCCTTCTGATGTTAATCTCTACCTTTCTTTAGTTAAAGAACTGGTATTAATCAGAGTGCCTGAGGAAATGACATTAGTTCAATCAATATTTTTTTTTGGCATCCAATTTTCTTATATTCAATGAGTTCTTATTTTCATACAAAATACTTTTCCCTGGACTTTTGTACTAAACTTTAGTTATTTTACACACACTTGTTCCAAGCACATTCTTAAATATCTGTTCCTTAGCTTCTATTTCTATAAAAATCTTCATTTTTCTCTAGAATAGTCTCTGAAAGTATGTGAAGTTTGGGGTCTCTCTTTTCTTCCTTATTGCTATTTGTCTTTATTTGTCTTCTTTCTAATCACTACACAACATCTCTTGTTTTCTAGCATGGAAGAAATTCAGTATCCTTTTGTGAATAGAGAGGGGGTTTGGGGGGGCTTTAGATAGTTTGTTTAAAAAGAGTGTCTTCCTACTGAATAAGCTAACAAATGACCCCTCCATTATGCAGACCACTATCTTTCTATTATTGCAGTATTAAATTGAAATCATTCTGTGGTAACACACAAGTACCGCTATATATTAAGAAACTAATACTGTAAGGTTGAGCCAGAGAATACCCTGCCTTGGGCCCTGGGCTTTAGAGGGCTTCACCATGGTTGTTCTCTAGCCATCTTCCTCCCCATAGGAAAAGGAACTTGCAAGGCTAAGGGGATGGGGCTAATTGGAACTGATGACATCCACTTTACCTCCACCTTTTAGATCATGCTGTAGTACATTGAAACTTAGAATTCTGTCCCCAGAGGGCTCTGAGACTGCTTCCAGGACCCACGTTCCTCTCCTTCAGCTCTGTCTTTCGTGCGAGCTACATGGACAATGTGCAAACCTAGAGACCATAGTGACCAATAAGAAGCTTTCTGCAGGAGGAAGGGCGGTAGACTGAGCTTGGACAGGTCAGCTGAACTCCTACCTACAAGGCGTCTTATGGTACAAGGTCTGGGGGCCAGCTCGCTTCATGCCCTCACAATCTGGGGTTGAACTTTGAGGATCCAAGAACTGTAGTTCAAATCTGGCTTTTATTAAGACAGCATATTTGTCAAAGTGGGAGAACAAAGCATATTTTATTTGACAGTTTAACTTGATTTATAACTTTTAAATATTGAAATATATATTATATGGGTCTTGATTATTATTCTTGCTCTGGGCCCTAAGAAGGCTCAAACCTTATTTAAATATTTTATTAGATATAAGAAAGCAATCACATATACTCAAAAATATAAACCTCAACCTAGTCTCTACTTTTAAAATATAATAACATATTCCATTTAACATCCTATTTAGAGTGGAGCGCTTGTGACATCCCTAGTGATTCAGTTACAATTGCCTATTCAACAAGGCTCATTTTCCCTCAGGAAAAAAAAAAAATGTTTTGTTTACATAACAAAGCTTTATTTCTCAAAACTCCTAAATTGTAAAACTGTGGGACAGATATGTCTTACCCATATTTTTAAATCTAGGTCATATTAATAAGACCAAATTTTGGTCATAAGTAAATCTTAAAGTTTTAGTTGATTCTTACTTACAGCAATTTAGTTGTTAACCTAATACATGCTTCACATAAACACACACACACACACACACACACACACACACACACACACACAGTTATTTTAAATAGAAGCTATAAGAAGTAGGCAGGACGCATCAGGGGAATTGTAATCTGTGCTAACTTGATAATACCTGTTTGAGTATTACTACTTGTGTAGGTGAACACAGTTAAAAATGTGCAACACTTTTAAGTGTTTCTTCTGTCTAAACAGTTTGAAGCTGTTTATGGATAATCAAGCCTGCAGTGTTCTGTACATGGACTTCTGTATACTTCTACCAAAGTACATCAACGTTGGCAGTTCAGATGATCTTACACATTTTGTTGTCAAATCAGGACCTTGTTTTTTTCATTATGTTGAGAAGGTCTATGGTGGATTTTATGAAGGAATTGATGGATGCTTAGGTTTGGGGAAGCAAAGTCTGTAGAAAAAGCTTAAGGGTGTCTCTGATACCTTCTTTTCCCCTGGCTATGGATCATAACTGTTACATTCAGATGTAATCTGGAACACCCAAGTTCCTCCCTTCATAACCTTCCACCAGAGACTGAAAATCATAATGAGACACATTAATGAAGCCCAGTTACGGTCTGATAATACTGTCATTATCACATAATTAGATTGGACATTGGCCATCTCAGAGCCAATTTAAAAGAAGAAAAAAAATACTATATCTCAAGGAAATATATGAGAATAAAACCCTGTGAGGAGTGCCTGAATAACGATAAAGTTTCAGAGAGAATGAGACATCTTATCACTGGCCTATTAGCAGTTTAAAATGGCAGTAATCAAATCAACCACTTCTCCTCCTCCCCCTATCTTTTACATATGAGTTACTGGTTAAATCTACCATCTCAAACTGGAGTAGTTATCTCAGCAATGACATTTTTAGTGATGGGAGAAAAATCATAATAGCTGTGGGTAATTGTTAGGAAGAATCAACACAACTCTGAACTTTATAGGTCACGATATCTCTGTAGCTTGTGGGTATAACTGCAGTCTGAAATAGATAACCATGTCTCCCTTAGCATCTTCCTTTTTCCTATTTTTTTCTTGTGTGTAAGTTTACAAAGGTCAGATGCCAGTATGATCTAGAATAAGAGCTTTTGTGGCTGACTTTGAAAGGTTACTTTAGAGAAAATCTCATGAAGCAGCAGTACCCCAAAGTGCTGCGGGGAATGTGGCTAAAATCTTATTACTTCTTAATAGAGCTTCTAACACATTTGAAATGTAGAGTATTGGGTTCATGCATGCATCTGGGGGCTTTTGTCTCGATTTATTAAATAAAAATGAAGAGGCATCTCAAGGTCATATTTACACTTCTGAGGTAATATCCACAGGATATCAAAACAATGTGAAAATCAATTCTACCATAATAGAAAAATTTGGAACACGTATTTAATGATTTACTAAAATAATAATTGTAATGCAAAATATTTGTAATAGTTTAGGAAATTTCACAGGCCTCATTTCTCTATTGACTATCATACCATGCCATGCCTTCCAAAATCCAGAAAACTTTTATTGGCAATTTGTCCCACAAAACTATATTTTCAGGAAAACAGTGAAGTTCAGAGTCCTGCCAGAATTAAGTTAAGGAAATTTTTTTGATATATTTTTCATTAATGTAGTCGACAATATAAACTGAATGAAAAACTGGTGACTAATATAAATATCTGCATAAACCAATCCCAGATATTTTAGCTGTGAATGACTATAATTATAAGTGAAGCAATATAAATATGCCTTGTTTGAATGTGACCTAGTAACATTTGATATTTCACTTTTAATGAAGAAATATATATTTTAGTAAAGCATGGACTAGTTCTATTTCTGGGGCATGCTCATGTTTTACATAGTACTAGAAATTTGCTACAATTGATATGTTTATTTTTGTTCTGTTATTTTTTTTAAGGTGGGAGAAGATTCTGGTCTTGGAGATGAATAGAAGCTGGACTGGGTAACCAATGGTATGTTTACTTTTAGGGCATGATGATAAAAATAAGATACATTTATAAAATTAGGTGTTCTGTTTCATAGTGTCAGAGAGACAGAGAGACACACAGAGAGAAAGATCTGGTAGACATACATACGTAAATGTGATCAGCCAGTAGATTTCATACAGGAAATAAAATTACACGTGCTAGATTCTTTCCTCTTTTCTCTTACCCTTATCTTCATTGGGGAAACATTAAAAGTACATGTAGGGGCTTCCCTGGTGGCACAGTGGTTGAGAGTCCGCCTGCCGATGCAGGAGACACAGGTTCGTGCCCTGGTCCGGGAAGATCCCACATGCCGCGGAGCGGCTGGGCCCGTGAGCCATGGCCGCTGAGCCTGCGCGTCCGGAGCCTGTGCTCCGCAACGGGAGAGGCCACAACAGGGAGAGGCCCGCGTACCGCAAAAAAAAAAAAAAAAAAAAAGTACATGTAAAAAGAAGTGTTATTGTTTTTATCATTGCAGTAAAAACACTTATAAAAGAGCTATTATTATAAGCTATAGTTCGGGAGTTATTGGTCAGGTATTGGTATATCTGAAAATCTCACGTTTCTGTGTATATCTATTTACTGTAGTATCTAAATTGCAACAAATGTGAGCCCTAATAATCAATTAGCAGTTTTTTAAACTAAATTCTCTTCTGCAAGGCATTTCTGAGAATCCCTGCGTGATATTTGAACAGTCATAATGTCTATCCAGGTGTTTGTTTGTTTCCTCTCCCAGAAAGTCTTATTTGATTGCTGCTTTAACACACTGGGGGTCAACACATATTTCCACAGAGTCACGGATTGTGTTGCATTTCCCATACCAACTTTTCACCAAAATTGGACATAAGTCACTTCTGCCACTGATCAGAACTTGGCCTTTACTTGGCTGCAATTTTTAACAAAACTTTTCTAGAGGCTTAAGAGAGAAGTGAAGTGCAATACAGAAAGTGGCTTCCCCACGGTAAAAAAAAGTGATTACTCTCAGGGCCCAAAGGTCCAAGACAAATATCAGGACCGCTGGAAGTTTTCATATGTTCAAGGTCTGCTCAGTTACAGTACATCCATTTCTTTTTGGTTTGAACTGAGCTCTGAGTCCTCCATTCACCAGATTCTTAATTTCTGTGTCCTGATTCCCAAAGCTTAAACAATAAGGGGGAAAACTAACACAACACTGTAAATCAACTATACTTCAATAAAAAAAATGAGGGAGATCCTTTTATTGTTCTATAAGGACCTTCTTTGTCATTAGTGACAGATTTTGACTTAAAGTCTCTTTTGTCTGATATAAACATAACTACCCCTGTTTTCTTTTTTATCATTTACATGGAATATCTTTATTCATCCCTTCAGTTTCAGTTATCTATGTCCTCATATCTAAAATGAAGATCTTGTGTATTACCGTGCTTGTGGTAATGGTTTCACAAGGGTATGCATAATTCCAAACATATCAAATTGTATATATTTGATATACATATTTGATATGTTCACTTTTTCTTGTATACCAATTATATCTCAGTAAACTCTTTAAAAAATAATGAGGGAGCATATGCTCTTCTCTCAAATTCAAAGCTTCTTCATTACTCTAAATGTGGGTGACAGCACACATATCCATTTATTTCAGTGTCACACCCTCTCTCCTATCTGCCAGGGGTTATCAGACCTCTGTGTCTGGGAGACAATATCATAGCACTGAACATAGGCTGAAATAACTAATCCTAAAGAACACTATATGTGGGCCACCAGACGTCTAGTCTAACTCCATATTAAACCAATGAAACTCTGTTCTAACTCTTTGAAAGGCAGTCCTCTTAAAAATAAAAGTACACAAGAGCGCATGTGTTGAAATGTACACTGGCTTTATAGCTTTGTTTTCAAATATGCATATGCATAGGTGCCCACCAGACAGAAATAGGTGAATTGTTTTACATTTCTATAAATACAGTACCATTGTGCTGATTTTCCATAAAATAAATGAAGGCTCCAAGTTGAATTGATGCTTTATTTGGTAGAATAATAAACAATGTGTTATGGGCTGATTTGTATCCTCATCAAATTCATATGTTGAATCCCTGACTCCCAGTGCCTCAGAGTGTGACAATATTTGAAGTCTTTAAAGAGGTAAATAAGTTAAATGGCGTCATTAAAGTAGGCCTTAGTCTAATATATCTGGTGTTGTTATAAAAAGAGATTAGGACACAGAGAGAGACAGCAGACGTGTGTGCACACAGAGACAACCATGTGAAGACAAAGCAAGGAAAAGATGGCCATTGGCAAGCCAAGGAGAGAGGCCTAGGAGAAACCAACCCTGCCAACACCTTAATCTCAGACTCCTGGACTCCATATTGTAAGGATAAAGAAATTCTGTTGTTTAAGCCACCTTGTCTGTGGTATTTTGTTATGGAAAGCCTAGCAAATTGATGCACGTTTAATAGATTTTGAATTGCAAGCCTGTTGTGAAATAATAAGAATAATAATACTAGTGTTAGCACTATTCTGTTTCCAGCTAGTACCTTATTACCCTATGTCCAGATAATGATATATGGGAATATATAAAATTATTCTCTAAATTAAAGAAAAATTAATACCATTATCATAAACTCATATACTTAAAAATCTGAATGAGTGGGCTTCCCTCGTGGCGCAGTCGTTGAGAGTCCTCCTGCAGATTCAGGGGACACGGGTTCGTGCCCTGGTCTGGGAAGATCCCACATGCCGCGGAGCGGCTAGGCCCGTGAGCCATGGCCGTTGAGCCTGCGCGTCCGGAGCCTGTGCTCCGCAATGGGAGAGGCCACAACAGTGAGAGGCCCGTGTACAGCAAAATAAAAAAGAAATCTGAATGAGTAGTTATACCAGAACTTTTTCCTCTGGTTTGATAGAAATTTGAAACCCAGAAAGGTTTGCATAATTGTGTTTTAAATATTTTAAAATTTAATTGGCATCCTGGCTCTCAAAGTGATGCTTTAGACATGACGTAATTAATTTCTCAGTTGATGCCTACAGTGTTGGCAAGGATTATTTTAACTTTCCCATTATACAAATTTTAATAAATGTTAAACAAGTAAATAACTAAAACTACCGCAAGTTGAAACTGAGAAAAATATCTACACAACTCAATTTTTTTCTTTTTTTTTTTTTTACATCTTTATTGGAGTATAATTGCTTTATATTGGTGTGTTAGTTTCTGCTTCATAACAAAGAGAATCAGTTATACATATACATATGTTCCCATATCTCTTCCCTCTTGCGTCTCCCTCCCTCCCACCCTCCCACCCTCCCTAACACAACTCAGTTTTTGAGGTGCTCTAGTCAATTTGATCTTACCGTGTAGAGTGACTTTTATTCTAAATGTGCACAATATATATTTTTTCAAAGAAAATAATAATAGCATTTTGAGCACTTGCTGTGTATAAGGTCCTGTGTTAGTCACTCTACAAATATCATTGTATTTAAACATCACAACAAATTTGTACTATACATATAGGTCATCCCAAATTATAGATGTGGCAAAAGAGGTTCAGAAAATTAAATTATTTGCCTAATATTACATAACTAGTAATTTCAAAGCCAAAATCAGGAGCTGTCAAATTCTAAACCTATGCCTCGAAGTAGTACAAAATATTTTTTTACATGTATTTGCCTGAATGTGATTCCCAGATGATAAATCTTAGACATATTGTTTACATATAAATATTTACATACATACACATTGTGCATATTTATATGTATGTATACTATGTACATAAGAACATATATATACACATATATGAAAATGTGTGTATGTATATATGAGTACATATATATGTATATATATGTATTAGTTGTACTTACACATGCATTAATGGGCTTACTTTTCTATGTAAGCATGATATATTTTGGAGTCTTAGGATATAGTCAAAAGGAAAGTTACTAGAAAATTTAAAAAAAAAATTAAAAGTGAATTCAAGTATTTCACTTGCATTCCTTGAAGTACCTTAGAGGATACTTCTTAAAATAATGTAACTTTATATAAATCTTCCTTCACTCTCAAATTATTCTTAAGATCTCCCTGGATAGCCCAGGAAATAATGTTCTTTACCACTTCAACCAATTAAAATGGGAAAAAATGATCAATTCAACAGATGTAGAAAACTTTTGATAAAATTCCACATAGATCATGATGTAAAAATTCCTAGGTTGCAAAAAATAGAAGAAAATAATTTTAACTTGACAAATGGCATCCACTAAAACCTACACCTTCTTAGAAGAGAAATGATAGAAATACTTCCATGAAGTTAAAGAATACAATAAACTTACCTAATATTACTAGTTTTTGCAAACTGGGAGACCTGAAGAACCAAACTGGGAGACCTGAAGAACCAAAAATTAAAAGGAATTAGCAAGATATGATAACCAATTTATATATTAGATTTTGTTGATCTGGATTGTCATGAATACATAAAAAGGATATATTTATCTGAGGTACCCTTTTATTTGTCGTCAAAAAATAGACAAATCACATAGGTACCTACAGGTGCTGAACTGGATGCCACAGAGCAAAGCTGGGACATAAATCTAGTAGAACAAAATGTCAACATCCATTATTGAATGTAGCATAACAGAAGTACTGACTCCCTGCTACACGATTTTACTCTTAGTACACCAACACGTCCTCAGCAAAAAATTGAGGGCACACTATCTCCTTGAAAGCTACACCCAAAGAAATTGTGAGCCAATTGCTATGACCCAGATGAGAGTTAAAGATTTAAGGAAAGTTTATTTGGGAGACACAGAACTGGATGAAATGGAAGAAGGAACAAAAATGTCTCTGTAGAAGGAATGAGTAGAATCCTCACTCTGGGACTGGTAGAATGTATCAGTGATTCATGAATATTGTTTGGGAAAGTATGCTTCAAGTATGAGCCAGCTAGGAAATCATTTGGGTTTTTCTAAGGAATATTGTCCCATTATCGTGAGGGTGAATCATAAGGACTTCAAGTCCTTAGAGAGGCAAGGAAGATTAAAAAATATTAGGATAATATGTTTTTTATTCAAGAATGTAGAAATGTTAATTCTAAATTTATGAACTCAGCCAACACATTAAGAATAGAACTTGTGAATAAAATATATAGGAATAAACCTACCTAAGGAGACAAAAGACCTGTATGCAGAAAATTATAAGACACAGATGAAAGAAATTAAAGATGATACAAATAGATGGAGAGATATACCATGTTCTTGGATTGGAAGAATCAACATTGTGAAAATGACTCTACTACCCAAAGCAATCTATAGATTCAATGCAATCCCTATCAAACTACCACTGGCATTTTTCACAGAACTAGAACAAAAAATTTTGCAATTTGTATGGAAACACAAAAGACCCCGAATAGCCAAAGCAATCTTGAGAACGAAAGAAGGAACTGGAGGAATCAGGCTCCCTGACTTCAGACTATACTACAAAGCTACAGTTATCAAGACGGTATGGTACTGGCACAAAAACAGAAAGATAGATCAATGGAACAGGATAGAAAGCCCAGAGATAAACCCATGCACATATGGACACTTTATCTTTGATAAAGGTGGCAGTAATGTACAGTGGAGAAAGGACAGCCTCTTCAATAAGTGGTGCTGGGAAAACTGGACAGGTACATGTAAAAGTATGAGATTAGATCACTCCCTAACACCATACACAAAAATACGCTCAAAATGGATTAAAGACCTAAATGTAAGGCCAGAAACTATCAAACTCTTAGAGGAAAACATAGGCAGAACACTCTATGACATAAATCACAGCAAGATCCTTTCTGACCCACCTCCTAGAGTAATGGAAATAAAAACAAAAATAAAATAAATAAATAAAATAATAAAATAAATAAAATGGGACCTAATGAAACTTCAAAGCTTTTGCACAGCAAAGGAAACCATAAACAAGACAAAAGACAACCCTCAGAATGGGAGAAAATATTTGCAAATGAAGCAACCGACAAAGGATTAATCTCCAAAATTTACAAGCAGCTCATGCAGCTCAATAACAAAAAAAACAAACAACCCAATCCAAAAATGGGCAGAAGACCTAAATAGACATTTCTCCAAAGAAGATATACAGACTGCCAACAAACACATGAAAGAATGCTCAACATCATTAATCATTAGAGAAATGCAAATCAAAACTACAATGAGATATCATCTCACACCAGTCAGAATGGCCATCATCAAAAAATCTAGAAACAATAAATGCTGGAGAGGGTGTGGAGAAAAGGGAACACTCTTGCACTGTTGGTGGGAATGTGAATTGGTTCAGCCATTATGGAGAACAGTATGAAGGTTCCTTAAAAATCTACAAATAGAACTACCATATGACCCAGCAATCCCACTACTGGGCATATACCCTGAGAAAACCAAAATTCAAAAAGAGTCATGTACCAAAATGTTCATTGCAGCTCTATTTACAATAGCCCGGAGATGGAAACAACCTAAGTGCCCATCATCGGATGAATGGATAAAGAAGATGTGGCACATATATACAATGGAATATTACTCAGCCATAAAAAGAAACTAAATTGAGCTATTTGTAATGAGGTGGATAGACCTAGAGTCTGTCATACAGAGTGAAGTAAGTCAGAAAGAAAAAGACAAATACCGTATGCTAACACATATATATGGAATTTAAGAAAAAAAAATGTCATGAAGAACCTAGGGGTGAGGCAGGAATAAAGACGCAGACCTCCTAGAGAAGGGACTTGAGGTTATGGGGAGGGGGAAGGGTGAGCTGTGACAGGGCGAGAGAGAGTCATGGGCATATACACACTAACAAACGTAGTAAGGTAGATAGCTAGTGGGAAGCAGCTGCATGGCACAGGGATATTGGCTCGGTGCTTTGTGACAGCCTGGAGGGGTGGGATAGGGAGGGTGGGAGGGAGGGAGACTCAAGAGGGAAGACATATGGGAACATATGTTTATGTATGACTGATTCACTTTGTTATAAAGCAGAAACTAACACACCATTGTAAAGCAATTATACCCCAATAAAGATGTTAAAAAAATAAATAAATAAAACTTGTTCAAGATAATTATTGAGAGTATTCAGATAAGAAATATGTCAGACCATTAGAGATGATATATGTGGATTTTAATGTTTGTTAGTCAGAATCTTCTCAAATACTTGTCATGATGGACAATTTTATTTGGTGTTCTCAGTAATTTCCCTATGGGGATTAGAAAGTCTTCATTTTGAATGGATGGTTAAAAGGAAAAGAAGGAAAAATTGCTTTTTTAATGATGAATTTCCCACTTGGATATACAAAAATCAGAAGTGAGTTTTTGAATGCAGGCTATTAGTAGAAGTGCTTTACACTGGAAAGACTAATATGTATACTTATATTTAAAGTTATATACATAAGTATATGTACATATGTATGTGTGTGTGTGTGTGTGTATATATATATATATATAAAGTTTAATATATATGCTTAGAGTTAAAGACATTCTCAGAATTCTACAAACTGAAAATTTGTTGAACTCTAATAATATTTCAGGAAGGCTGTACCCCAAAAAGAAAAATACAGACTAATCAATATAATACATATCTCCACAAATCTCTACTTTTGACTAAAGGATAAAGGAACATAAAGGAATTATATCACCAAGAATATTAGTTTGCTAGGACCGCCACAACAAAGTACCACAAACTGAGTGGCTTAAAAAACAAGTTTATTGTCCCACAGTTCTGGAGACTAGAAGTATGCCATCAAGGTGTCAGCAGGGTTGGTTCCCTCAGAAGTCTGTGAGGAAGAATTTTTTCATGCCTCTATCCTAGATTCTTATGGTTTTCTGGCAATCTTTGTTGTTCCTTGGCTTGCTGAAACATTGCCATAATCTCTACCTTCATCTTCTCATTGCATCTCACTATGTGCTGTCTGTTACAAGTTGCTCCTCTTTTTTTTTTTAGGACATCTTGTTGGATTAGAGCCTGCCCTAAAGACCTCATTTTACAGGATTACCTCTATAAAGACCCTATCTCCAACTGATGTCACATTCTGGGGTACAGGGTGTTAGAAATTCAACGTATGAATTTTTGAAGAACACAATTCAACCCATGAAAACTGTTATGCTCCTAAACCAGCAATAAATGTCATGTTGTCTGTTTACAGGGGTTAGGGGGCACCAAAATAAAAAAAGATAGGAAAAATACTATGTCAGCAGAGTGTGGTACCAGGATAAAAACATGGGTGACCCAATCCTTTTAGAGGATTTAGACATTGTGCTATGTCATATTTTGGCTCATAATGGGAAAATAAACCATACTGCTTTATAAAGTAAAATCAGAGAAAAGGCCCAGGGAATTTATGGTTCTACCTTTTGGGTAGCTAACGGAAAAGAGATAGCTCAGGCTCGGAATCCATATTACAGTTAACAACTGTGCTTCAAATAAGGCCTTCAAGGTTTCTCAGTTTCCTCTAGTAGGAAATGCAAGAGGATCATTAGGGGAAGAGGAGAAATAGGAGACCGAAGGCCTTTTGTGGGATCTGGCAAGTCATAGTCAAGACACCCATACTCCCATTGTGGAGATGATCAAGAATGCATTTTAGAGATTATAATTTTGAAGTAGATAAGTTTTGGATGAAAAAGAAACCATCATTTCTCTACTGAACTAGTGAAGGATTAAGGATTCTAACCTGAAGATCCAATGCAAACTCCCTGTAGATGTCACTGAAGAGTGACCTTGGTCTTAACTGAATAAGACCCTGGGGCAATGTATGTGACAGGCTCCAGGAAAGACTCCTACCCCCAGGGCAGAGATAAGTGCTTCCTGAATATCTGGCTGTTATGGATTTGTGTGTTCTGCATGGTTGCCCTTGTGCTGTCCTTGTGGCAGTAGTGGTGGTGGTGAATGTTAGGGAGAAGGTGACAAACTAACCACTGTCCTTTTTCCATGTTCTGCCACATTTCTCAAAACCCAGATAGTTCAGATGTGAATGTGGCCTCTCTGCCACCAGGCATGGATTCAGATTCCCTTTCCCTTTCCATACTAACAAGCCTCTCTCTCAAGTGCTTAATATAGTCCTAGACATTTAATTCTCTTGCCAGAGTACAGCATAGAAGCGATGTGACATATTTTAATAGAAAAATGAGTAAACATTAAACACATTAAAGTATTACCTCATCCATATATTTTTATTTAAAATCTTACTTATGAGAGATGAGAAAATGTGAGAATCATTTGTTTTTCCCTTAGGAATTTCCGAGAAAGGAAATTTTAGGTAGTAGAGCCCTACTAAATTCACAAATGCTAAAGCAAACATATCTCAGTTCTTCATTTTCCCCCCTTTCTAAATACATTTGAAATCCTTTCTCGCCATCTGCCCCAGCAATCCAAGCCTTCATAATGCATCTCCTAATCTACCACAGAGGTTCCTAACTGGCCTTTCCAAAAAGACGCTTGAGATCACAAACTTGGTTTTGTTTGTTTAAATCAACTTTTTGTTTTATTTTATGATTTCTAGTTCCTTGTAAACACAGCCATATAGGCAATTGAAGTCTAGAGAGCTTATGAAATATATGTAATCCAACTCATCATTTACAACAAAGTATTAGAAATCAGTTTTCTTAGTTCAAGGTTTAAATGCTTTCAACAAATCCTTCCCTATTTTATATAATTTCTACTGTTATTTATGAAATTTTTGATAAGGAAGTATATCACAGAAATATATACACTTTATAGATTTGGGTTATTATAAGTTCTGGACATCTGAGCTGTGAAATAATTTATTTTTATTGAATTATGAAAATGTCATTTGCCATAAATAATGCACCATATATATAACACTGATGGTAATAGTTTTCTATTAACTTACAGAGTTTTTGCCATAATGACAAAGTATTATGAAATTCTTTCTTCATTCATTGTGAAAAAGTAATCATATGAAATTGGAATTTGATAATATTTGATAATTATTTGGTAATAATTTGCTAATTATTAACACTTTTAAACATATTTTTGGAAATAGAATGCATAACAAACTTTTTTTCTCTTTCTAATTAATTACAACATATTGAAGGGATGAATGAAAACAAGTATTTGTTTATTCATTTATTCCATCATTCAAAATATTTCTAAAGATTTTAAATTAGGGGTTATTCCTCCTTCCATGAAGAGCATAGTGTAGTGGGCAATACTCATCCGTTCCTCTTGCAGTTCATTGGATTAATTAAATGCTCCCTCTTAGTTCTTGTCTCAAAATGTTAACTCTGTCTTACAACTCGAGACAAAAATCTATTAAAATGCTAGGAACTAGTTTTCAGTCAAATCAGCCAACTACTGGCATTTTGTGGGCACTGATAATTTGTTCCATCTCTCTGGTGTATTCTTACCGAGATCAGTAATTCTTAAACTTGGTTGCACATTGGTATCATCTGGGTAATGAGAGAGAGAGAGAGAGAGAGAGAGAGAGAGAGAGAGAGAGAGAGAGAGAGAGAGGGAGAGGGAGAGGGGGGAGGGGGGAGGGGGGAGGGGAGAGGGAGAGGGAGGGGAGAGAGAGAGAGAGAGAGAGAGAAATCTCTAGGTGTGTATCCAGTATACGTATTTTAAAAAATCTTGCCAGGTTACTCTGATTAACTGTTGAGAACCACTGGTATGTGGATAAAACAATGCTGATCAATTTAAATGAATATTCTGTAACTGCATGTCATCTAGCACATTTTTATGACCATGTATTTCCTGGTTATTCTTTATAACTGGTAGTGACTGTTTTTATCTACATAATACAGATATCATGAGAATAATGGAAATTGCTTGTGAGTTACAATTAGAGCAGTTCTTTAAAAATTACAAAACATAGCCTGGCTATAGTGGTCAAGATATTGACTAAAAAAGAATAAATAAAAACAAATTATGATTTGATCCTATAATTGCCTCTATAATAACAAAGGATTGATTCTGTGTGTACACAATAAAAGGCAACAGAAATCAGTATGTAAAGCAGTCCTTTTTTGATTGGTGGCGTTTGTAAGAAATAATACATTCTATCTGAAGATATTACCCTATTTCTGGAGAATAAATAACCTACAAATAATCCTAATCCCAAACATATTGCCAAGCACCTTTGACCTTCATATCAGCTCCGAAGTGAATAGTAAATTGGATTACACGGCTGGGCATACTTATAGCAGCATTTGATCTTAACTACACAGAATGCACCTGTTTACTCAGACATGATTTTAATATCAGAGTATCTGTGGAAGGCTTAATATAAATACTTTAAGAACTCTACTGACAGGTAAAATTTCCCAGTAGAAAAGTTAGTTCAAAATAACAAGTCAGCAGGGCAATAACTGCATCACTGTACCTGGATTGGAAAAGAGAGAGAGAAGGGTGGGGAGAGAGAGAAATTGTGAATTATTTATGAGGATTAAAAAACTTTCTCCTCCAAATCTGCTAAATATGAGAAAGTGGTAGGTTTTCGTTTAATCATCAATCATTAATAAAGTTTTAAGTCCTCATTCTGTCTTTTTCGATTGATATGGCATAGTAGGCTAAATATTAAATCATAATAACAAATATGGCTCTTAAATGATCATTAGGGGGCTTTCCTGGTGGCGCAGTGGTTGAGAGTCTGCCGGCTGATGCAGGGGACAAAGGTGCAGCCGAAAAATAAATTAATTAAAAAAAAATGCCATCATACATCTAATACCATCAATTGATCTCTTCCCTACCCCATATGTAATTAAATTATGTAAAAGAAGTCAATATGATAAATTTTAAAGACTTTGGAAACCTAAATACTTTATTTACACAGTTAGAACTAATTGGATTTTAAATATTACTAGCAGCTTAATATATATTTTTCACATATAAATGTTACTATACATTATATGTTGTGTAGGAAAGTGCTTGATAATAAGTAAAAAACCAAAGCAAAACAGTTAACAGAAGTTGATGAGGAAGAAGTTTAGAGGGAACAAAAGAAATATGAGATACTGTCTGCATCTGAGTCATTTTTTATACCATTTTTTCCCCTAATTGTTTGAGTGAAATAGTAACATTTCTAGCCTGGGCAACACATTCTGTGAGTCAGCTCTGAATAAGGTGGCTAAATGATTGACTCATAGTCAGGATTATAAAAAACTAAAATTATGTTCCAGTTTTTTTGGTCCCTTTTCAAACCTTTTTCAGCTACAATCCTACTGTTGCCTTACTTAAGTCAAAACTAAAAGTTTGGCTATATTAGTACATAATGTTTGTGTCCATTGGAGTGTGAGTTATATTTACTATAGATAATTATTTAATTCCCAGGAATAGGCTTTTGACATATTTTATATAGAAGTTTCCTATTTTGCATCACTGAAATACAGTCTTAGGAATTCAGTAGAACTGCCCATGGCAAAGGGATGCACCCTCCCAATGGCTGCTGGTGAGCTTCCTGTTTAACATTTGCCACAGCTGTATATACTGTATGATGACCATGTTAAAACCCATACCCAGTTTCCCTGACTGTGATTAAATAACTGTTTCATGACTTTCTTCTTTTAGAGAATATAATACTTTAAAAAATCATTATTGAGAAAGACCTCATTATGAATCTGAAATTGCACACTGTGGTAGGTAGAAGGATGACCCCCACAGATGCCTACGTTGCTATCCCTAGGATTTATGTATGTTACCTTATATGTATATGTTACTTTATATGGACCTTATATGTCCAAAGGGACTTTGCGAATGTGATTGAGTACCTTGAGATGGGGAGATTATCCTGGATTATTCAGATGGGTCTAGTCTAATCATATGCATCCTTAAAAGCAGAGAACCTTTCCTGGCCGTGGTCAGAAAGAGAGATATGACTATGCAGGAATGGCCAGAGAGATGCAATTTTGTTGTCTTTCATGGAGGAATGGGGCTAAGAGCTAAGGAATGCAGGTGGCCTCCAGAAACTGGAAAAATCAATGAAGTAAATTCTCCTTTATAGTCTCCAGAGAGAAACACAGCTCTGGCAACACCTCAGTTTTAATCCAGTGAGATCCATGTTAGTCTCCTAAGCTGTAGAACTGTTAAGGTAGTAAATTTGCATTGTTTTTAGCTGCAGCTTTCTGGAGCTTTATTACTACGGAAATGTAAAAAATAAGACATGCCCCAAATACTTAACTATTTAAAATTCTTTGTATCTACATTTTAATTCATTATTACCTTTCAGGTCTGGTTCCCAAGGACCTTATCATCATCACCCTCTCTTACCTCCTTATATATGGTTCAGATGAAAGAAAGTATGGGGCCTAGTCTAAGAGCAAACTGAATCTGGGGAAAGCCTGCTCTTTGTCATGCAGTCAAAATCATTTTGAAATATAATGTTATTTATCTTATTTTTACAAGCATACAAAACTTACCCCCATGAAATTGATGTCTAATTTAAGAAAAAAATTTTTCCTGTAAATTGTTTTTACTTACTAGTTGGCCATTTATTCATAATTTACATCCTTAAATATAATAATTATTGTATAGTTTCCTGGAACCAATATAATTTCTCTCAAAATAATTTAATTTGAGATGATAACTAAAGGACTACACATGCTAATAGTTACAGAACACAAAATCTGATTTTCCCAGAATGTCTTTTATTAAAATTTTCATATGTTATTCTGACACAGGGAATAATTTATCTGAAGATTCTTTTGGTTACTCTAATGTAAAACAAAAATATAATGTATGGAATAATTATAATCCTAGTTTTTACTCACAAGAATAGGTTTTTATGAAGGTTCATCTTCCAACACTAAATTATTGAAGAAATATATAGACATGCACAGACACATACACGTGTATGTATATTCATAAACATATGAATATGGATAACACATATGGAATATATATGCAGTAGTTTTATTAACTGCACTTTCTCACTTGTTCTTAATAACACCAATCAATTCATTCTGTGCTTTCCGTATATCTTCACAATTTTTGTTTTGTTGGTTTTAACATCAAAAAACTACGTTTTTCAGTTTATAGTTATCAAATCAATGTGTACTATCTGATCATTTCTGTTAAAGAAAGGAGACCTATGCATTTGAATGTCAAAAACAACTGATAATCTTATTTAATATTTATCGATGACTATTATGAAAACAATTGTTTTATAATAAAAATACTTAGAAACATGAACAAAGACATGCAACTCATTCAAGAGTAATGAGATATGTTTTTTCCCAAGAAACTAATTTTAATATACTCATTTTAATTTTAATGTCCTCATTTTCACCAAATTATACAAATAACATAGAGATTTGTTACATGCAAATAAGTGATTGAAATAACATGACAGAATCATAATGGCCTCTAACAGTTATGACAAGCTGCAAACAAGAATACTCATTAATGAGGTTGTACAATTAATTTTGTAAAAATGCTCCAAGCACAATTTGGCAGGAGAAAGATGTAAGGATTCCAAGGACAATTTATAGTCTTCATTTAAACTTGTATTCTTTCCAATTAAAGTCCAGTAATGAAATTTTAAAAATTTATCTTTTGAATATTTTTTTTCTATTTTATTACTTAATTCTTGGTCTTTAAACATAACACTGGGAAATTTGAAGACTTGCCAGGTAATATGCTGTTATAAGTAAAAATATTTGGATTAGTCCCTGTACTTTCCAAGTAAATAGCCAAAAGAATGCAGATATATAAAAATACATATATAATTCAAATATTAAAAATTTAGAGGTTTCAAGAAAAAAAGTAAAACACAAGTGTAAGCATAAAAACAGTTCTAGCATTTTTTAAGAGAAATTGGAACTAACTCACAAATAAATTGAGAAACAACAGTAGTAAGTACACAAAGCTTTCTAAACAAAAGACCATTATGGCAAACAAAAGTAATCATCAAGAGGTTAAGTCCCTATATTTGGATAAAAAAAAGCTAACATGAATTAAGAGAAAAAAAAAAAGCAGAGTCAGAGTCCATTAAGTAACACCTGCCCTCAGACTTGTGTTGATCACTTGTATGTGTAGGGTTGAAACCCAAAACAAAAAAGACCATAAGCAAGGAAGCAGGGCAACGTAGACTGAAACAAAGCCTACTACACATTGGCAGAAATTCACTAACTTGGTAGGTAGGTGAAAAGAACAAAATAAATGTCTAACAGAAACTACCACCCCCAATTTTTCTTTTGCTTTTTGTTTAAAATCTTTATGACTTTTCTGTAATCTCTCTGCAAAGGAATTGTCCCACCATTGCATACCTGGCTGAACTTCATTAAATTACTTAGAAGTCTAAAATATTTTCATATACATTCTCTCTGTATATAGAGTTATAATTTGTCAAACTGCCCTGTGCTTGAAAATTTGAAATGGAGATTCAATCAGCATCTAAATGGACTATCAGAGAGCTGGGGATATACCCAGCTACTCACCAATACTGGGCTCCCTAAATTATAAGAGGCAGCATGGTCACTCAGCAGTTAATAGTTTGGCTACTCTCTAAAGTCAGTCAGCCCCGATTCAAATCTCAACTCTATCACTTATTAAACAATGTCCCTGGGCAAATATCTCTAGTGTCTAAATTCCAGGCACATCATCAATTGGAAAAACAAAGGCAGGATAATGGTACCTACCTGTTAAAATCACTATGAGAATTTGTTACAATAATTCCTAACATATGATAGACAGACAATAAATGTTGGATAGAGAGGGGGGGGGGGGAGAATCTGAAGTACCAAAGAAGGAAACAACAACCTACTTTATACTGAAAACAGAGAAAAGAGAGAAAAGGAATTTTAGAAAAAAATGCTGCTTATTCTTCTTAATAAGAGCCTTTAATTTGAGTTTCCAAGAAGCAGAGCTTAAGACAAGGATTCATATGCAAGCATTTTATTGAACACAGGCTGTCATCAGACATACTAGGGCAAGTGCTTGGAGTAAACTGATGTCAGCTGGAGATGGGCTCACTGGTCCCCATAAAGAATGTCTAGGCAGGTCACCACCTAGTCATTTCAACTCTCAGATCCACATGCTTCCTTCATTAAGTTCACCATACCCAGGGGTACATAAAGCTGCCCACCCTCAACTGAACTGGAGAAAGCTGTGCAATTTGATTTATGCTCCAGAGTCTAACCCTATGAGATACATTTTATGTAACCAAACCTTCCACCAGGAGTTTGGAATAAAGAATGAAAACAAATAAAACTAAAACCTATTAGGTTTATGAATAAATTTTAAATGCACTAACAGACTACTTAGAGAAAATTTCAGTTTTCAAATTAAATTCAAAATCAACCATTAAAAAAGAAAATAATTTATTAAACTCAAAAATATGTATGAGAAAAATTACCTTTTTCCCCATTAAAATTAAAGGCATTAAACTCTAGTGAAACAAATTTTTAAATTCTTGTTATAAATTGGACATACTGGGAGTTTTTTGAAGAGTATAGTATAATTATTTATTAATCTATTTGGATATTTTATTCTTTTTCACATGGGCCATCTGGAATCATTTTACCTATACAATATTCTTTTGTCTTTCTGCAGGAACTGTTACTCAGTTGATTATTCACATTAGATCCTTAGCTTCAATAAACATTTCTATAAAACGTATGAAACAAAAACATATATGAAGAGTTCTGCAAATGATATATAATTAGAAAGTTTGAGATATGATTATTGAAAATATTAATGTATATATGAATTAATTGCTTTATTGATTAAATCTATAGACCATAGCCAATGAAGTTTCCTGACCAAAATATGTCTCTTTTCAGTACAACCTTTTGAAAGTTTTCAGGATTTTCTTCTAAGCCATGTATCCAATTTTCATTAGTTTCTTCTTTTTTACCTCTTCATTACAGAAAATCAGCTTACCTTTGGATTGGTTCTTACTACACTATACAGCCTAAGGTAGTTTGAGAGATGAATATTGTACTAATTTGTTCATCTTGCACATTAAGCACATAATCAAACAAATTATCTGGTCCCAGCTCTGAATTACCAAAAGTGGTAGAAAATTATTTCCACAGATGCTTTAAATGTAGAGCATGTTAAAATACTTTATTGCTTTTATGTGCATGTTCTTTTTATATATTTAAAGTATTTTGTATAGGTATCAGTGAAGAGGGATGAAAATTACAGAAATTTGTTTCAGATTGTATGATTAATGAAGTTTAGAGTTTATAATTGTGTAGGGTTACCCATTCTAAGGTCACCTCTTAGTAAATTAATAATGTGGGATTCATAACTAAATATAATTTTAAACCAATTATAAGTATGGGGAGTTGGCTCTCTTTTGAGGGATTCACTTGGTTTTGAAGTTGTTTTCATTGGGATAAAATAAGATTGCTCTGACTTGCTTGGTCTTTTCTTTTTTTTCTTTTTTTTTTTTTTTTTTTTGCAGTACGCGGGCCTCTCACTGTTTTGGCCTGTCCCGTTGCAGAGCACAGGCTCCGGAAGCGCAGGCTCAGCGGCCATGGCTCACAGGCCCAGCCGCTCCGCGGCATGTGGGATCCTCCCGGACCGGGGCATGAACCCGTGTCCCCTGCATTGGCAGGCAGACTCTCAACCACTGCGCCACTAGGGAAGCCTGGTCTGTTCTTAGTGGCTGAAATTTCTGTGTTATGGAGTGTGGAGAACAGGAGGGACTATTGTTTTTTTCAGAACATGCCTCTTTGCAACTCCTTTTTTTTTTTTTTGCGGTACGTGGGCCTCTCACTGCTGTGGCCTCTCCCGTTGCGGAGCACAAGGCTCCGGACGCGCAGGCTCAGCGGCCATGGCCCACGGGCCCAGCCGCTCCGCGGCATGTGGGATGCTCCCAGACCGGGGCACGAACCCGTGTCCCCTGCATCGGCAGGCGGACTCTCAACCACTGCGCCACCAGGGAAGCCCTGCAACTCCTTTTAATAAATTATGCATAATCAAATGAGAGTGTTCCTAGTCAATGGTTATTTCATCATGCATGTAGGTATGTAGATTAAAAAGTATAATAATTTCTGTATGAATTTTACTGACAGTCCCTTTGTCTTTAATGTTTACCTTTGAAGACATGAACCTGTGTGCATTTCCATTTTGGAGTACATTTACTTGCAATTTCAGATTTCTGATCCATCACCAGGGAAATTATATGGTTAAATACATGAAAGAAAACAAAAATAAAAGAAGAAAAAAATTATGGCTCCAGAATTAGAGAGTTAATGCTCCTTCCTTAAATAACAATCTAGAGGAAGATGCTAATTTATTTTTGCTATATTATTATATTTCTTTTTGATATCTTACTATTATGATTATTTGAGAGTTTTAATAATTTTATTTTTATTACATACTTCAGTAACAAAGTTCCCCCAAATTTCAATTATATATTATAGCAGAGATTGTTAGACAGGAATTCTGAAATTTAGGTTTATACAGCAAACCTAAACAATGAAGAGATGGTATTGGACCAGTATATAGAATTGTTAATCTAAAACAAATGGACTGCCAGTTACTCCTCTGGGGGGAAAAATAAAAGTTTATTTAGCATTAGCAGAGAATTGCAATTCAGGGAGAGCTATAGTAAACAAAGAGTCCATGGCTTTTCATTGGCTGAGTCCTTGCCTGGAAGAAAGAAGAATCTCTTCTTCCTGTTGAAATCAGCTATGTTCACAGGGTGTGAGAGCTCCCAATTCTGGTCTCCTAACTCTATTTAATTGAGATTTCTGTTGATTATTTTTTATAGAATACCTTGACCCATGGTAATTTGTTTTAAAAAACACTTGATTTTAATCTTAGGGCAGATATAGATTTTGCACAGCAGTCTTGGTGTGGTTTTAACATATTTCTATCTTTTAAATGGAAAATTAAGCTTGAGTGTATAATATGTCACACATGCACAAAAACAAGAACCAATTAGTTCATTCACTTAAAAGGACTGATTTGGAGGTTGGCATAGGATGCTGGGGCTAGGAAAATGCTCTTGGACGAATTGACAGGAGGTTAAGGAAATTCAGGCAAAATGGCAAATCCCAGAGTGCTGTAGGGGTAGCCGGCACATTACTGAGAATGATGTGGTTAGGAAGTAGCTGAGAATCTGTTGCCAGAAGAATGTTCAATGATATTAAATAGAAAGAGTCATAGGAGATATTTTCCTCTCGAACTTGACAATAAAGTACCTCTTCCTATAAAAGTGGTAGAATAAAATGCCATCCTTCACCTCAGCTCCTGGAGAAAATGATGATGTCTCAGCTAGAGTTGAAGGAGTGCAGTAATTCAGGTTTTAGAGAAAGCTGCCCAGTGAAGCAAACAGACAAAATATTTGCCATGTTTAACAAATTAAACCAGTATGGCAGAGTAGATTGTAAGAAAGGACACCCTCACTACATTTCCAGGATAAAGACTGCAAATGTGGAAAGGAGTTTTAAGTGAGAAGTAACATGTACGTAGTTAATCATAAAACTGACCGTAGGTAAGGAAACAAAGGGTGCTCAAGGAAGAAAGAAAAAAGAAAAACTCAGGCTGGATGGAAATAGACCACTGCTTTTGCCACATTGACAAAGTGGCCCTATTATATTTTTAAATTAAAAATAGTATTTATAATTACCTACATTCATATTTAAATTACTATATATTAAACCCACATTTTAATCCCAGTGTCTGCATTCCATTATCCTCAAAAAAAAAAACCCTCTGCCATTTGAAAAAGCCTAAATGTAGGAGTCACTTCAGGTAATTGTTACATGGTTTAGATGGATCTTACCAGATTATTAGTAACAACAAGTCAGTGTTTATATCACAATTATAAGTATAGATAAAATATTGAATAGATTTTCTCCCTTATAGAGCATAATAATTCGGAAAAGATATGTGCTTTAGAGTGCAATATCTGGATTTGACACATTTTTTTGTTTCATGTCTTTAAAACTGTGGGGCATTTACTTAATTTCTTTGCATCTCATTTCCTCAAATATATAAAGTATGATTAATAAAATTTACAATTCAAGTTTATTATCAGCATGAAATTGGATAATGTATGTACAATACTGAACTCAGGACATGGTATAGAAAAAATGTTCATCATTGAGTTCCTGTAACTGTTGCCATTGATACTTCTATTTCAATTAATAGTTATTCTAAGATGAATGACATTACTTGTTGTAACATTATTTTTAAAGGATAGATTTTTAAGTGAAAAAGCCTTTTTATATAATACGTCAAATTACTTCAGATATTTAAAATGGTATAGCTCACAGAAAATTTTTTGGCTCCTAACAATTTTTACTGAGTATCTAAGAAAGAGAATTTGAAGTTTGATTATTTTAAAAAAGATATAAAATGTAATCAACATTTTTATGAACATTTAGCTGTGCATTTTTTAGAACTGATTAGTTAAAATTGATCTTCCAACAAAGACAGTATTTCTTCTGTTATAAATTCTCCTGAGATGTTTACTGTAGCATATCTTAATTTTTCACATAATAGAGTAAGAGGTGATTTCCCTGTTCAAATTCTAGATTTTTTTTTTTTTTTTGGTAAAGAAAGAAGCAGGCTGAGAAATTGTTCTAGAACATTCAAATAATACAATATTTTCTAGATTTCATTTTCTTCTCAAGATCCCATGACAATAAACATGGTTGCTTTTTTTTAATCCCAGGAAATATATATTTTCCAAGCACAAAGGGCAGGCAGCCTCCCTTCAAAATATTTCCTCCTGATGCTGAGTGCAAAATTAGTTTCAGAAAGAAAATTGCTGACATTAAGTAAGCACTTAACTTGACAAGTGATTGCAACATATTTCTGTATGATGCTGTGAGATGTACTAGAAAAAAGGACTTTTCAGACCCTTAGAGACTGTTGCTCTATTCCCAGGGAAATTGAAAAAATTAAAAAGTTATACCTGAACTCTAGTTCTTGATTTATAGAACAATACAATAGAGAAAAAACTTCTGAGCTTCTCAGTAGATGGAGTGACATTATCTGTTTGCATCCTTTCCTCAGTCAAGGAAGGTCTTAAAAAAGCATCCTTCAATTCTTTCAGATATTAGACAATCAACCACATTACAAATATTTTCTATATACACATATTTTAGGAGTAATGTATTTCCCACAAAATAATGGTTCAGCTATTTCCATCTACTTTGTCTAATTATGCTTAGTATTAATAATAAATTATACCCCATTACTGATATTTCCTAATTTAATTGGCTTGTGATAGCAACTCCTTTTAAATGACATAATGATATTTGTGTTAGGTTATTTGGGGGTGTAAGGTTTGGAAACATGTATATGTCACACAAATTAGTGAAGATTTCACTACTGTGAATATTACTGGAACAGCAAAAACCCCATAGATAAACCCAATGAAGACCAAACCATTATTAAGGAAAAAACAGTAACTCTTGGTGCTCAGAAACAATTCACATAATTGAGCTGCAATGATGGTATCTATGGAAATTTTCATTTTCTCCACATTTTCTCTATTTTTAAACGTTTCATTTTCATCAGGACCTATTCTTGTTTAATAGAAGTAATGACCTTTTAGAAGTGGCCAATTAACTCATCATAAGCATTCTTCTTCAAGCTAGTTTCTCATCATTATCATGTCTTGGCTATTCTCAGTCTCTGCTTCTGCAGCAAGTCACTGGTATATAACTTCTCTCCCTTCTCCATAGCCTTCCCTCATCTAATTCCTAATATTTTTCAATCAAACCTTCAACTTAAGTAGAGCTTCTCCTGCCTCATGTTTCAAGCTTAATATATCATCTTAATTCATCTTTTAGCTCCTGTCCCTGCTGCCACTTTCATATTTTACACCCAAATTACCTAGAATTCATTGTTATTCAACAAGTCACTACTCTTTGTCAGGTATTATTATAAGACAAAAAGATACAGCCCTGACCATAGCAAAGTCTCTGCCTCTACTGTATTTGCAATCAGGGCTCTGATTAGTTCAGTAAAAACTTTCATTCCTCCTATGCAGAACTCTCTTGCCGAACTACTCGATACCCAGTCAATAAGTTAGTGGTCCCTTGAATCAAAGTACACATGTTGATCTAATGAACTTTGGGCAGAGTGATAGAATTTCCCCTTAGCTTTTCTAAATGAGGAACATGAATACAGCCCCAAATCCTCATATCCTACTCCCAAAACTAGTGATTTATAATAAACAAAAGCTTCCAATAAAATATGATAAAGTGGTTGCTTTGCTAAATGATAGATTATGTGTTATTTTCCCTTAGTTTTATTTAAAAATCATATCTTATTTGCTTCAGTTTGGGTTAATTCAATACTTCGCTTGAATGGACACAAAATTGAATTCACTTTGCCTATACAGACTGGGAATATGAAAATGATCTTTTCAGTGCTCAGATATTTCCAAATGTTCTGCTTTCCACTTTGCTTCAAAATAAAAAAATGTTTCTTTCTTCAGAAATAGAAGAGTTCTCCCCCCACCCCTCACTCTACAGAGACATTGTTGTGTCTTAAATAGAAGGGAAGAAAAAAAGTCCACATGAATCTTTGATGTAAATGTTATTCACACATTGGAATTCTATAAACTATTGATATGTTTCCTTTCAAAGTTTTTTACTTATGATATTCTGTAAAGCATATTTTTAAGCATTAGAAATTGGATCTATTAATTATAATAATACATTTTACCTATAAAAGAATGAGAAATATATATATGTATATAAACATATTTCCCCTGAAACTAATATAAAAATTAAATTAGTGATACTTTGAATCTGCCAAGGTGGGATTAGATGTGAAAGAGATTTATAGGACAAAACATTTTTGCAATATGAGGGGAGGAAGCAGGAATAGGCAGGGAGAGCCTTCAGCCACTATAAGCTTCTGACCCTTATGAAAGAAAGTAGAGAAGGAAGATTGGGTAAAAGAGTCACAGACAGCGGCCCAATTCTGAACATGTTTTGGCCAGGCCAATGGAATATTCCCAAGCCAGATGTGCGCTCTTATAATGGTCAGGAACAGGCTTCAGTAGCACCTTGCTCTGCTCAGTCATTAGCCAGGAAAAGCTGTGGGAGGGTGGCTTTGGAACATATGCAATGGTAGAAACAGAGAGGGATCCTCTAGAGTTGTCAGTCAACTGTGTTCCCCCACCAGATGAGATCTACTTGGCACAGTTTTATGGCAGCAGCAATTCTTGACTTCCCATTTTATACTAAAGTAAATGTTTGTTTTTGAATGAAGATTAGAGGGTCACCTAGATTTGACAAGCCAATCGTGAGAAGACGATCTATATAACATTTACATTACATGTGACTTTCCATCAAGATGTGTCATTAAATATATTCTAAAGTGGCTTTTTCAACTGAAATCTTAACAGCAAGTCTTTTGTTTGTTTTTGGTTTTTCGTTTTGTTTTAACCTCAAATGCAGATCTTTCTTTAAGTCCTTAGTCAAATTCGTTAAAAATGTATACTGTAAATCCCTGATCTCAAATCCTGGTTTTATCATTTAGTAGATTATCTAGTTTTCCCTGGTAAGGATCTTCATATATTTCTAAAATAAACATTGCATTCTGTCATGTATATCAGTTAGGATGGGCTATACTGTATTGCAGTAATAACGTCCAAATCTTAAAAACCTTCGGTCTAATATAGATCAGCAAGGGGACTTCGTCCCCTTTGGAGACAGCTGATGAAAGCTCCATCATGTCTCAGGCTAACACAGCTCTTAAAAGCCTCTTTAGGGATCTTGCATAAATCCCTTATGCTCAAGTGCCATTGGACAAACAAGTGAGCCCCATCTAAATTTAAGGAGGGTAGGATTATGCCATCTTATTAATGCCAAAGAGGGAGAACAACTGAAGTATTTGTGAGCAGCTCTAATGTTTATATCATTGATAAAATGTTTATTTAGAATAGTGCCAGTTATAGAACCCAGAAGTATACTATTTTTTTCTTTTAAAATACCATATATCCATTAAGTAACCATTGTAGGTCTATTTACTTAACCAACTACAAAACACCTAATACTTCTATCTGGTTTGATTTTATTTTTTTTGATTTTGTGCATTAGAAATTCATGAGACTTTACCAAATTTTATAAAATCAGTAAGTTTAAAGCTAATGGCATTTAATTATTTTAAAAGAAAGCAGTCGTGAAGCTTAGGGAATATAATAAATGCTATTATTAAATGACCTCCAGATCCCTTCCAAAGTTTTCAGAATCCTAATATTCAAGTGGCTTCACTGTTCAGTATCACTGTAAATTTGGGCAAAGTACTCAACATATCTGTGCCTCAGCTTTCTCATTTATTCTTGGAGAATGGTGAAAGTCCTTTATCACTTGATTGACATGAGAATTTATTGGGTAATGTGTATAAATCTCTTACTGTGGGTCTATATGTGATATAATTGAAAATGTTAGCTATAATGTTCTATAAAAATGAGAACGTGCCACATACATTATTTTGCAAACTTCTCTTTTGCCTAAAAGGGTATAGTAGATAAAACTGCACGTTAATACATGCAGATTAACTTATCTTTTTAATAATGACAAAATCCCAATTGTATGGGCACAAAAATTACCAATTCCCTATTAAAGACATCCCCATTTTGTTTTGCTTTCTTTTGCCACCATGAACAATGCTGTAAAAACATTATTGTATATTCAGCTTTACATATCAATGTATTTACTTTTGTAGGATTGATTCTCAAGTCACACTGCTGGGTCTTAGGGCACATACACTTCTGAGACTAGTATATATCTGCATTTTATTTTCTTGAAGTGTAACAATCTACAATTGCACCTCAGTGTACAATATTTTCCAGGTTTCTAAAAATCTGTTAAGAAATATTTTTTGCTCTTATAGACCAGAGGTTTCTAAAATTTCTACATTTCTCTATTTAATGAAGCAATATTGTAGTTATGCCAGTTGAAGACCATATACCTTTATAAAATAAACAATTAAATTACAAATATACTTGTTATAATATTAGCAGACCTAATCAAAACTTGTTTGAATTTACTTTTTTTGAAGTAAACAAAAAAAATTGTCATTAATATTAGCTATAACCAACTGTATACTTACTGAAATTTGGTTAAGTTCACTCATTTACTGACTTGATACAAATAGTTATTGGATTCACGATCATAAAATTTTCTCTACTTTATGTTTTTCTATATCTATGGCACACAGTTAAATCAATATTCAAAGTGAGTATCTTAGAAAATAACCAATATAAAAATAAAACCGACATAAACAACATATATTTCTATTTTATATCCAGCAAATGGTTAAAAGGACAATTCTCATTGAGTCGAAACTGTGTCACAGAGAAAAATCGATAAATAAGATACATTTCTATGTCTAACAAATATGTGCTTAATTTTAGTACATTCAAAGGCATGTAATTAAATTTAGTGGACAAAAGAAACACATCAACTTCACAATGAATTATATATTATATTATATAGATGTGTGTGTGTGTGTGTGTGTGTATATATATATACCAGAATACATGGTTAGGTACTATCATTTTGTTGTGGGTTTTTTTTTAACATCTTTATTGGAGAATAATTGCTTTACAATGGTCTGTTAGTTTCTGCTTTATAAAAAAGTGATTCAGTTATACATATACACATGTCCCCATATTTCTTCCCTCTTGCGTCTCCCTCCCTCCCACCCTCCCTATACCACCCATGTAGGTGGTCACAAAGCACCGAGCTCATCTCCCTGTGCTATGCGGTTGCTTCCCAGTAGCTAGCTATTTTACATTTCGTAGTGTATATACGTCCATGCCACTCTCTCACTTTGTCCCAGCTTACCCTTCCCCCTCCCGGTATCCTCAAGTGCATTCTCTAGTAGGTCTGCATCTTTATACCCATCTTCCCCCTAGGTTCTTCATGACTTTTTTTTTTTTTTTAATTCCATACACGTGTGTTACAATACGGTATTTGTTTTTCTCTTTCGGACTTACTTCACTCTTTATGACAGACTCTAGGTCCGTCCACCTCACTACAAATAATTCAATTTCGTTTCTTTTTATAGCTGAGTAATATTCCATTGTATATATGTGCCACATCTTCTTTATCCATTCATTTGTTGATAGACACTTAGGTTGCTTCCATGTCCTGGCTATTGTAAATAGAGCTACAGTGAACATTTTGGTACATGACTCTTTTTGAATTATGGTTTTCTCATGGTATATGCCCAGTAGTGGGATTGCTGGGTCATATGATAGTTCTATTTTTAGTTTTTTAAGGAACCTCCAAACTGTTCTCCATAGTGGCTGTATCAATTCACATTCCCACCAACAGTGCAAGAGGATTCCCTTTTCTCCACACCCTCTCCAGCATATATTGTTTGTAGGGTTTTTTGTTTGTTTGTTTGTTTGTTTGCGGTACGCGGGCCTCTCACTGTTGCGGCCTCTCCCGTTGTGGAGCACAGGCTCCGGACGCGCAGGCTCAGCAGCCATGGCTCACAGGCCCAGCTGCTCCACGGCATGTGGGATCTTCCCAGACCGGGGCACGAACCAGTGTCCCCTGCATCAGCAGGCGGACTCTCAACCACTGTGCCACCAGGGAAGCCCTGTTTGTAGGTTTTTTGATGATAGCTCTTCTGGCTGGTGTGAAATGATATCTCATTGTAGTTTTGATTTGCATTTCTCTAATGATTAATGATGTTGAGCATTCATTCATGTGTTTGTTAGCAATCTACATATCTTCTTTGGAGAAATGTCTATTTAGGTCTTCTGCCCATTTTTGGAGTGGGTTGTTTGCTTTTTGATATTGAGCTGCATGAGCTGCTTGTAAATTTTGGAGATTAATCCTTTGTCAGTTGCTTTGTTTGCAAGTATTTTCTCCCATTCTGAGGACTGTCTTTTCATCTTGTTATGGTTTTCTTGGCTGTGCAAAAGCTTTTAAGTTTCTTTAGGTCCCATTTGTTTATTTTTGTTTTTATTTCCATTTCTCTAGGAAGTGGGTCAAAAAGGATCTTGCTGTGATTTATGTCATAGAGTGTTCTACCTATGTTTTCCTTTAAGAGTTTGATAGTGTCTGGCCTTGCATTTAGGACTTCAATCCATTTTGAGTTTATTTTTGTGTATGGTGTTAGGGAGTGTTCTAATTTCATTCTTTTACATGTAGCTGGCCAGTTTTCCCAGCACAACTTATTGAAGAGGCTGTCTTTTCACACTGTATCTTCTTGACTCCTTTATCAAAGATAAGCTGACCATATGTGTGTGGGTATATCGCTGGGCTTTCTCTCCTCTTCCATTGATCTATATTTCTGTTTTGTGCCAGTATTATACTGTCTTGATTACTGTAGCTTTGTAGTATACTCTGTAGTAAGGGAGCCTGATTCTTCCAGCTCCATTTTTTGTTCTCAAGATTGCTTTGGCTATTCGGGGTCTTTTGTGTTTCCATATGAATTGTGAATTTTTTTGTTCTAGTCCTGTGAAAAAGCCAGTGGTAGTTTGATAGGGATGCATTGAATCTGTAGATTGCTTTGGGTAGTAGAGTCATTTTCACAATGTTGATTCTTTCAATCCAAGCACATGGTATATCTCTCCATCTATTTCTATCATCTTTAATTTCTCTCATCAGTGTCTTATAGTTTTCTGCATACAGGTCTTTTTTTCTCTTTAGGAAGGTTTATTCCTAGATATTTTATTCTTTTTGTTGCAATAATAAATGGGAGTGTTTTCTTAATTTCACTTTCAGATTTTTCATCATCAGTGTATAGGAATGCAAGAGATTTCTGTGCATTAATTTTGTATCCTGCTACTTTACCAAATTCATTGATGAACTCTAGTAGTTTTCTGGTAGCATCTTTAGGATTCTCTACGTATAGTATCATGTCATCTGCAAACAGTGACAGCTTTACTTCTTCTTTTCCGATTTGGATTCCTTTTCTTTCTTTTTCTTCTCTGATTGCTGTGGCTAAAACTTCTGAAACTATGTTGAATAATAGTGGTGAGAGTGGGCAACCTTGTCTTGTTCCTGATCTTAGTGAAAATGGTTTCATTTTTTCACCATTGAGGACAATGTTGGCTGTGGGTTTGTCATATGGGAAAATTCCCTCTATGCCTACTTTCTGTAGGGTTTCTATCATAAATGTGTGTTAAATTTTGTCAAAAGCTTTCTCTGCATCTATTGAGATAATCATATGGTTTTTCTCCTTCAGTTTGTTAATATGCTGTATCACATTTATTGATTTGCATGTATTGAAGAATCCTTGCATTCCTGGGGTAAACACCACTTGATCGTGGTGTATGATCCTTTTAATGTGCTGTTGGATTCTGTTTGCTAGTATTTTGCTGAGGATTTTTGCATCTATGTTCATCAGTGATACTGGCCTGTAGTTTTCTTTTTTTGTGACATCTTTGGTTTTGGTATCAGGGTGATGGTGGTCTCATAGAATGAGTTTAGGAGTGTTCCTCCCTCTGCTATATTTTGGTAGGTTTTGAGAAGGATAGGTGTTAGCTCTTCTCTAAGTGTTTAATAGAATTTGCATGTGAAGCCATCTGCTCCTGGGCTTTTGTTATAAACAATGGAATATTACTCAGCCATAAAAAGGAATGAAATTGAGTCATTTTTTGAAACAGGATAGATCTAGAGGCTCTCATACAGAGTGAAGTAAGTCAGGAAGAGAAAAACAAATATCGTATATTAACACGTGTTTGTGGAACCTAGAAAAATGGTACAGATGAACCGGTTTGCAGGGCAGAAGTTAAGACACCGATGTAGAGAATAAACGTATGGACACCAAGGGGGGAAAGCTGCAGGGTGATGGGGATGGTGGTGTGCTGAATTGGGCAATGGGATTGACATGTATACACTGTTGTGTATAAAATTGATGACTAATAAGAACCTGCTGTATAAAAAAATAAAATAAAATTCAGAAATTCACAAACACAAAAAAATGGCTGTACTACCCAAAGCAATCTAGAGATTTGATGCAATCCCTATAAAAATACCAAAGGCATTTTTAACAGTACTAGAACAAAAAATTTCACAATATGTATGGAAACATGAAAGACCCTGAATATCCAAAGCAATCTTGAGAAAGAAAAACGGAGCTGGAGTAAGCAGGCTCCCTGATGTCAGACTATACTACAAAGCTACAGTAATCAAGACAGTATGGTACTGGCACAAAAACAGAAATATAGATCAATGGAACAGGATAGAAAGCCCAGAGATAAAGTTACGCACATATTGTCACCTTATCTTTGATAAAGGAGGCAAGAATATACAATGGACAAGAGATAACCTCTTTAATAAGTGGTGCTGGGAAAACTGGACAGCTATATGTAAAAGAATGGAATTAGAATATACCCTAACACCATGCACAAAAATAAACTCAAAATGCATTAAAGACCTAAATGTAAGTCCTGGCACTATTAACGTCTTATAGGAAAACCTTGGTGGAACACTCTATGACATAAATCACAGCAAGAAACTTTTTGACCCACATCCGAGAGAAATAGAAATAAAAAGATTAAACAAATGGTATCTAATGAAACTTAAAACTTTTTGCCCAGCAAAGGAAACCATAAACAAGACGAAAAGACAACCCTCAGAATGGGAGAAAATATTTTCAAACAAAGTAACTGACAAAGGATTAATCTCCAAAATATACAAGCAACTCATGCAGCTCCCTATCAAAAAAGCAAACAACCCAATCCAAAAATGGGTAGAAGACCTAAATAGACATTTCTCCAAAGAAGATATACAGATTGCCAACAAACACATGAAAGGATGCTCAACATCACTAACCATTAGAGAAATGCAAATCAAACCCACAATGGCCAGAATAGCCATCATCAAAAAATCTACAAACAATAAATGCTGGAGAGGGTGTGGAAAAATGGAAACCCTCTTGCACTGTTGGTGGGAATGTAAATTGATACAGCCACTCTGGAGAACAGTTTGGAGGTTCCTTAAAAAACTAAAAATGGAACTAGCATATGACCCAGCAATCCCACTACTGGGCATATACCCTGAGAAAACCATAATTCAAAAAGAGTCCTGTACCAGAATGTTCATTGCAGCTCTATTTACAATAGCCAGGACATGGAAGCAACCTAAGTGTCCATCAACACATGAATGGATAAAGAAGATGTGGCACATATATACAATGGAATATTACTCAGCCATAAATAGAAACTAAACTGAGTTATTTGTAGTGAGGTGGATGGGCCTAGAGTCTATCATACAGAGTGAAGTAAGCCAGGAAGAGAAAAACAAATACTGTATGCTAACACATATATATGGTATCTAAAATAAATGGTTCTGAAGATCCAAGGGCAGGACAAGAATAAAGGCACAGAGGTAGAGAATGGACTTGAGGACATGGGAAGGAGAAAGGGTAAGCTGGGAAGAAGTGAGAGACTGGCACTGGCATATATACACTGCTAAATATAAAATAGATAGTGGGAAGCAGCCGCATCGTACAGGGATTTCACCTCCGAGCTTTGTGACCACCTAGAGGGGTGGGATAGGGAGGGTGGGAGGAAGACGCAAGAGGGAGGGAATATGGAGATATATGTATATGTATAGCTGATTCACTTTGTTATACAGCAGACAGTAACACAACAATGTAAAGCAGTTGTACTCCAATAAAGATGTTAAAAAATAAGCAATATGAAAATTTGATTATTGATCACTGAACACTAATAGCTAATGATAATGTTTCCTGACATTAACGGTCTCAACATCACAAAAAATGCATACGTGAAAACTAAAGGGCAGACATTATAAAAAGAGGAGGGATTATCCAAAATCTTTGGAGAAGGTTTTAACCCACGTTTTTCAATCTTCATATGAACAGCTTTAGGATGATATTGAATGTAGAGTAGAAATTCCCTTGGGAATTTAGGTAAGTTGAAATCTATTAGTTTGTTCAATTGGTCCTATTTTCCTAGATAAATCACTTGTAATATCACCAGATACATCCTGCTTAAGAGAATCTTGACTAGAATTAAAGTGCTACAAATACTCTTGGTTTGTTTAAGGTAAAATTATCTGGGCATGTACTGTTATAGACATGATCTTAGGATGAAATGGGCTTTTTAAACACAGCTATGTTGAATCACATTCTGTACTAAAGGAAATTATTACCATTTTGTTTCTTCTCATTTGCTACCTGTGCACAATGACATTTTCTTAATGACAGAATCAAAGCCAAAACTGACCTGATGAGAACATCTATTCCCTGTTTCCATAGAAATCTACTTCATCAAATCCCTGAGTGGAAAAAATGATCCTCCAAGATTTAAGAAAGCATCAGGGACTTCCCTGGTGGTCCAGTGGTTGAGACACTGTGCTTTCAACACAGGGGGTGCAGGGTTAGATCCCTGGTCAGGGAACTAAGATGCCACATGCTGCACAGTGTGGCCAAAAAATATATAAAATAAAATAAGTTATAAAAGGAAAGCATCCAATTTAAGAGCTGAAATAATTTTTTTTCCAAATGGATTAGTTTTCAGTGCAAAATATATTTGAAAGCCGTTATCAATTCAACTTCCCTTGAGCTGTTAGCTATAACATGAAAGAAAATGTCTGACAATAAACGTATTGAACTTCGTAGGCATAATATTTTAAAATTTCTTAAAGCAGAATTTAGTTTGGATCCTCAAAATGTAAAGTGCCTCATTTTAAAATGCTTTTAAGTAAAAATGTGTATCTTCCATAATTTAGGTATAGCATTTGTCAACTTTTTGATGTAAAATAAGTCATTTCATTGTCTTTTTAATGGGAGTTTAATACTTGACATAGAACAAGTTACCTATTGAACCAGGCTGCCTGAACCTAAGAGAAATTAGACAGAAAAATATTTGAAAATCTAGAAGCTTTCTATACTAAAAATGAGGGTTTTTTTCTCTACTTTATCTCAGGAATGGAAAGGAATGGAATGAACTACCCCTAAAATAAAGGGAGATCAATTCAATGTATAACACAGTTCCATTCTAAATAACTGTATCCCATTGTTCCTTGGCAGAGTGAAGGCTATGTTATGTATATGTGGGGATGATATTTCTTGAGAACAGAAGGACAGCCCTGCCATATCCTGACATTTTAAATTTCTAGGTTTCATTTATAATCTTATGAAATCTTCATGCCGTATACTCCTCACTTTATAATCAGACATTCCCTGTATAAACTGTGACAAAATTCAACCCACTTCACAGCCAATTTACATTAAAGAGAAGAAAAAATTATTAGGGCAACTGATCTGCCTTATACATGTGAAGAGACTGAGGCATGAGAATGTTATACTCTTACGTGATGCTTTTTCTCCTAATAACAGAATTACTTATCACTTCTGGCTTCCAAATATGGATATCAAACAATTATGCTTCTCACAGCGTGTCACAAATTCTGTTTGATGTCATAAACAAATACACACAGAATTAAGCTTTTTCAGGTTAAAATTTTGGGTGCATCATAGATTGGTTTTGCATCTTCGTTTCACTTCAAATGAAAAAGTTGTTATATCTATCTGTTTATCAGTCTATATCTTTATATACATATGTGTGTATAAATAGAGGGGTTTATTAAAAAGCGTTGGTTTACATAATTATGGAGGCTGGCTAAGCAAGTTAAACATCCCTAAAGCTGGCAGTGAGGATGGAAAAATCTGGAGCAGGCTGAAACCCCATGGGCATGAGCTGAAACCCATTTTCCACATGTGAGAAGGAAGATCCAGAGGAAAAGGCAAGCAATTTTGATGTGGATGGAACTTTTTATTTTTATCTTTATTGTTTTTGAGGTTCCTTAGGTTTACACATTCATCACAACTTATGACATTGTACAGATTAAATGGGTGCAGTTTAAATTGATTTATTAATCAATAAGTTTGGTTAAAAGATATTAAGTACAATAGAAGCATTTCTTAACAGTATAAAGTTTTCTAGTTTTTAGTTATTTTAATAAGATCTATTTTTCATGTGGTCCACATATTGACTATGAGTATTTATTTGACATCCTAAATGGAATTAAGAACTGAAGTATCCATCCAAAGCATCTACCTCCCTGGTTTCCTCTTCCTTTTGTAACTAACTACTTTTCAATTAAGATTTACCAACTTCAAGAGAATTATATTACATTGGAGATTAACTTACAGTTATATATTAAAAAACATTTCAATAATTTTTAACTTGATATATTTATTAAGACATACTTCATTTGGAAGTAGAAGAAGTAGTTTTGTCTACTTTCAAATTTCTCCTCTCACTCATTTTCCAAAATTTATGTTTTCAGACTTCTACTTTATGTGATACAATGAAATTATTCTTTACTGAATATTCTATTTATTTTTTTGAAAATAGACTTAGAGTCTTATGTGATATATATAGTACATATTATATATATATATATTATATATATATATATATATTTTAAAGAGCACATCATCTTTTTTTAAATTTAAGGAACTTCTGGTCTAATTTCCTATCTGTGAGTACTTTTGTCAATTCAGAAGATTCTATACAGAGAAATACACTAAACCTGTAACAACCATGATCTTAGACTTAAAGGATCATGTCATATACAGGATAGTTATGAAGAATAATGACAAATTATGATCCAAGGGAATAATGTCTAAGTGCTTGCTAGAGGTACAAGTGATACAAAAGGGAGGTAGGGGTATAATGACATTAATTATTTCTCCAGGAAAGGAAATTTGATTGAATATAAGCACTAGGTAGTAATTTATTTAGTCAAAGCCACCACATAGTAAAATCAATGATGCAAAAAATTAACATCAAGAAACGAACAGAGTTATTACATTAGATGAAATTCAGAGTCATGACTTATCGATTTATAATTTGAGTTATATGTTCATTACCTTCAATTTGTATAATTCTTAAACATAAATTCTTGAATACTTAAATATAATTCTTATAGAGGTCAATACAAATTACAAGATAAAACTGTATTCATTGTGAGGGGAGATAGACGATGACGGTACCCTAGGAGTGTAACTTCTGTACTTCAATAGAAGAAATAGTCACTTTTTTCTTAAGATTTTGTTTTTGTCTTTTCAAGCAGCTGTTATTGAGCTCACTGGACTGCAAAATGCAGTCTTCATTTCACTGCCAAGCTATTCATCTGAACAAGAGTGAGAAGAGTGGTGTGCTAATTTCTTGATAGCCCAACTGCTTGTCAAAAAGTGGAAAGTATTGCCAAATTTGCATTACAAAATAAAATATGTTTAGCACTGATCTGCTGCTAGAGAAAATAATTTGTTTTCACAAATATTTATGTTTTAGCAGGTCTCAAAAGGAAAAGTAGCTTATTCTCCCCTCCAAAAAACGTCACAAAGTCTATAACATTCTTTTGTCACCTGTCTTCTGTTTTACCTTTAAAGTAAATCTTCATTACAGGCCACTAGCGCTCTGGAGTTGGATCTTATGTTGGGCTATGCAAAAACTGGAATTGACCCATGACCCTTGATAGTAAAAGAGTAATGAGAAACACTGTGAATTTCAGAAAATGAAACCTCACAAAATTGGAAAATTGCCAAACCATTACATGGGAAAGCAACAAAAAGAAATAGTAAAAGATGGTGAAAAACAGAGTGTGAGTAAATAGGACAGAAACTGGGAATCTAATCAAATTTTGAGAATTAAAACAGGGCCAGGAGTCAAAACTTGGAGTAATTTCCTAAATTGCTCTAAGATTGCATAGGTGCCACTCCTAGAGGAAATAAAACCTGTAACATGAGCTGGGAGAAAATTACAAAGGGCAGAAGACTGGCCTGGAAAATTGATGAAATACTAAATATCCACAAGTCTTGAATTTAATCAGAGAGACAAGTCTAAGTAACACTTTAAGAGCAAAATGACTTTGATAAATCAATCTTTCCTTTTAAAATTGAAATATAAATAAAAGTACAATACCTGTAATTACCAGTGTATTTTCCATGGTGTGGACATGTTTTGGAAATTTGCCTATTGTGGAAAATACACATTTAATCTAACTGAACGAAGAGTTGAAACCTAAGTGTAATGTATATTTCTTCAAAGATTCCTAACAATTTCTAAATTTGCACAATTATTTCAGCAAGTGTTCATAAAACATTCAGTGTATTAGTGATTTTAAGTCTAATTCGATCAAACTACAAATGTCTTCAAGAGAGCAACTTCTATAATTCTTTCTGAAACAGAAAATGTCAATAGAAACAAATAGAATCTCTGTATATAATGTCAGAGAAATTTTTAAGAATTTTTTAAAGAATTTTTCTTTAAGAATCTTTAAGAATTTTTCCTCCCCTGCTGAGATTTGCCAATATTTATGGGGTAGCCAATGATAACCCTCAAATTGCAAGCTCAGTCCTGTGAGTGTCCTGTGGTCAAGGAAGACCTAGACTCAGGAACCAGAAGGGTCTGACAATGGTGCTGTGGCCACCACTTCAGAACCCGTTAAGCCTGCTGAGAGTTTATGGACACTGGGTTACATAGGAAGCCATAGTCTTCAAGTAATCCCCTATTTAGAGTGCATAAGAAGCATCTGGGGGGACCATTATAAATGCAGATCCCCAGGCCCCTCCTCCAGTTACTTTGATTCTATAGATCTAGACTGGGATCCAGGGACCTGCTTATGTAAATAAGCCCCTCAAGTAACTTTAATGGAGTCATCTAGTGATCATACTCATACTATGAAAAACGCTAATAGTTCTTAATGGTCTATAAATTTTTAACTGTGTTTCTTAACGTCCCCACAAGTTTTAAAACTTGTCATTTCCATAACATGTCTTCTCTGAAGGGAACTGAACTTATCCTGTTGTGTCAATACCTATTCTGAATTGAATAAACCACCTAATACAAGATACTGCTATTTGTTTGATTTTTAACAGAGCTAGTGATTGAGTAATGACACATTTTTGCACTGTAGTTTTGTTTCTGAAGAAAATTTCATACATAAGAATGGCTGCATAAATCAAAGCAAAATTTCATTTAAGAAGTGATAGTTGAGGATGAGATTCTGGACTGTTGATTACATTATCAAATATCACTGCCATTTTATATTCAGTGCCATCATGATAGTAAATGTTATGCACAGGTATGCCAGTAAAATAACAATGTCAATCCTTATCTAAGGCATTATCACTCCCAAAGTTATTCAGGGCCTGCTAGGTGGAGTTATAGATCTAGAGGAGAGAGTGAAGTAGAAAGAAGGTGATTGTCCATGAAAGAAAAGAGGGAAGAGGAACGGTAATGGGAGAGAGAGTGGCAGAAGGGAACTCAGGGTGGTGAGTTCCATAGAGAGTTATCATCTGTGCTAGATGACAATGATCCTGAAACTTCCTCAGGGTTTTTTTTTATTTATTTATTTATTTAGACTGCATTGGGTCTTCCTTTGCTGTGCATGGACTTTCTCTCTAGTTGTGGCGGCGAGTGGGGGCTACTCTTTGTGTGGTGTGCAGGCTTCTCATTGCGGTGGCTTCTCTTGCTGCAGAGCACCAGCTCTAGGCACGCGGGCTTCAGTAGTTGTGGCACGTGGACTCAGTAGTTGTGGCTTGTGGGCTCTAGAGCACAAGCTCAGCAGTTGTGGGGCACGGGCCTAGTTGCCCTGCAGCATGAGGGATCTTCCCAGACCAGGGCTCGAACCCGTGTCCCCTGCATTGGCAGGCGGATTCTTAACCACTGCGCCACCAGGGAAGCTTCTACATTATAAAAGACCACACACTGTCTTGGGATTTCATGGACTTGGCATGTCTACCAGTCTCATCTTTTTCAAATTTGTCTTACATCAGTGCATCTCTAATGTGGAAGATGTGTCGTGGTCAAGTGATATCTCTCTGAAATAGTATATTGTCAACAATCTGCATGGCCCATGTCATGGTGGCCCATTATGTTTTATTATGAGATACATTTAGGTAGGGCGAAAGATACTCATTTCCTACTAATGTGACCTCCTGAATCTTTTCAGTTTGATCCCAATTGTGCTTACTGTATGTTGTTACTTATGACCAACGTTAACTCATTTTTGCTTAGTTATGTCAGTTTATCATACCAAATTCCATATTAAGAGAAATAACATTATTTTTTTTCTTATCACCAGATTTTCCCAAAGAAATAGTAGGAAACTTCCCTATTTCACATCGAGGCAATCTCAAAAATTGTGCTGAAATATTTTGAAGTAAGAATAACTGAAAGCAAATCAGTAAGAAAAAAATGGGGAAACATTAGGTTAATTCTAGATAGAAAGTGTGAATAGTAATCATACCCTGATAAACATCAGATACCTTATACTACTATGGGTCCTAGACAGGTTTAATGTCTGCTAAGTTTATGACCCAGATATTCCAAAATACTGCTTGTATACAAAGAAAGTAACACATTAATAGAAAACTCTGCCATTCCAAACTTATAACAGCAGATGTATATGAAAGTGTTGACTGAAAAAAAAATGCGTAACATGGGAGTTGTGAGTTAAATTTTATTTGGGGCAAAATGGGGACTATAGCTTGGGAGACAGCATTTCAGATAGCTCTGACAAACTGCTTCGAAGAGGTAGGGGGAGAGGTCAGTGTTTTATATGATTTTAGTGAAGGGGGAACATGCAGTCAAGCACGGATTTTGGCAGAGGCTGTCTGCTAGTCACAAGGAGCAGATGTCACCATTAATGATTTTAGTGATTTTTCTAGATATGGCATGAAAGAATTTGGCCCCTAAAATCTTCTCCAGAAAACAATCTAACTGTCTAAAGGCTTGTTCTGCCAGATTTTCCCAGGGCACAGAGTGCCTCATTCCCGATCTTCACACTGAACTTCTTTCGGGGTGTATTGAAGGGCAGTGGCTGCAGTGGCTAGTCATTTAATCCTTGTAGAGGCAGATGGCAAGTGACAATTTTTTGTTGGCAAAGGAACATAAAATGAAACTTCCTTACACAAAACAACAGTGCTTCAATTAACCACAGCCCTATAGAAGGGTAGTTTCCATAATCCTCATCTTCCTATTTCCACCATCCACTGCAGACGTTATGGATTGCCTGATGATCTAGACAAGTATTCCTCAGTCCTGATCTGTGTCCTGGTGCTGGATGTTGAGTATATTTTCATATGTCTGAAGGAAAATAAGAAAAAATTTGAGTTTGTCATAAAGATAAATTCATTCGGAGAGGAGCTTCAACATGGCGGAAGAGTAAGACGCGGAGTACACCTTCCTCCCCACAGATACATCAGAAATACATCTACAGGTGGAACAGCTCCTACAGAACACCTACTGAACCCTGGCAGAAGACCTCAGACCTCCCAAAAGGCAAGAAAGTCCCCACGTACCTGGGTACGGCAAAAGAAAAAAGAATAAACAGAGACAAAAGAATAGGGACCTGCACCAGTGGGAGGGAGCTGTGAAGGAGGAAAGGTTGCCACACACTAGGAAGGCCCTTCGTGGGCAGAGACTCCGGGTGGTGGAGGGGGGAGCTTTGGGGCCACAGAGGAGAGCACAGCAACAGGGGTGCGGAGGGCAAAGCGGAGAGGTTCCCAAACAGAGGATCCATGCCAACCAGCACTCACCAGCCCAAGAGGCTTGTCTGCTCACCCACCAAGGCGGGCGGGGGTGGGGAGCTGAAGCTCGGGCTTCCGTCGGATCCCAGGGGGAGGACTGGGGTTGGCTGCGTGAACACAGCCTGAAGGGGTTAGTGCACCACGGCTAGCCGGGAGGGAGTCCGGAAAAAAGTCTGGACCTGCCGAAGAGGCAAGAGACTTTTTCTTGCCTCTTTGCTGGTGCGCGAGGAGAGGGGATTAACAGCACCGCTTAAAGGAGCTCCAGAGACGGGCGTGAGATGCTAAGGCTGCTGCTGCCGCCACCAAAAAGCTTGTGTACGAGCACAGGTCACTATCCACACCTCCCCTTCTGGGAGCCTTTGCAGTCCGCCACTGCCAGGGTCCCGTGATCTAGGGACAACTTCCCCGGGAGAACACATGGCGCACCTCAGGCTGGTGCAACGTCACACTGGCCTCTGCTGGCACAGGCTCGCTCCGCACTCCGTGCCCCTCCCTCCTCCCAGCCTGAGTGAGCCAGAGGCCCCGAATCAGCTGCTCCGTTAACCCCGTCCTGTCTGAGCGAAGAACAGGTGCCCTCAGGCGACCTATATGCAGAGACGGGTCCAAATCCAAAGCTGAACCCAGGGAGCTGTGCAAAAAAAGGATAGAAAGGGAAATGTCGCCCAGCATCCTCAGGAACAGAGGATTAAATCTCCACAATCAACTTGATGTACCCTGCATCTGTGGAATACCTGAATAGACAACGAATCATCCCAAACTGAGGAGGTGGACTTTGAGAGCAATGATATATATATTTTTTTCACCTTTTTCTCTTTTTGTGAGTGTGTATGTGTATGCTTCTGTGTGTGATTTTCTTTGTATAGCTTAGCTTTTACCATTTGTCCAAGGGTTCTGTCTATCCGTTTTTTTGTTTTGTTATTTTTTTATTTGGTAAAAAGCTTTTTTCCTTACTAATTTTTTTTTATTTTAATAACTTTATTTTATTTTAATTTATTTTATTTTCTTCTTTCTATATTTCTTTCTTTTCTCCCTTTTATTCTGAGCTGTGTGGAGGACAGGCTCTCGGTGCTCCAGCCAGGCATCAGGGCTGTACCACTGACTTGAGAGAGCCAAGTTCAGGACATTGGTCCACAAGAGACCTCCCAGCTCCATGTAATATCAAATGGCGAAAATCTCCCAGAGATTTCCATCTCAATGCCAAGACCCAGCTCCACTCAACGACCAGCAAGCTACAGTGCTGGACACCCTATGCCAAACAACTAGCAAGATAGGAACACAACACCATCCATTAGCACAGAGACTGCCTAAAATCATAATAAGGCCACAGACACCCCAAAACACACCACCAGACGTGGACCTGCCCACCAGAAAGATACAGCCTCATCCATCAGAACACAGGCACTAGTCCCCTCCACCAGGAAGCCTACAAAACCCATTGAACCAACCTTACCAATGGTAGCCACACACGAAGAACAATGGAAACTATGCATCTGCAGCCTGTGAAGAGGAGACCCCAAACACAGTGAGTTAAGCAAAATGAGAAGACAGAGAAACACACAGCAGATGAAGGAGCAAGGCAAAAACCCACCAGACCTAACAAATGAAGAAGCAATAGGCAGTCTACCTGAAAAAGAATTCAGAATAATGATAGGAAACATGATCCAAAATCTTGTAAACAGAATGGAGAAAATACAAGAAACATTTAACAAGGACCTAGAAGAACTAAACAGTAAACAAGCACTGATGAACAACACACGAATGAAATTAAAAATTCTCTAGAAGGGATTGATAGCAGAATAACTGAGGCAGAAAAACGGATAAGTGACCTGGAAGACAAAATAGTGGAAATAACTACTGCAGAGCAGAATAAAGAAAAAAGAATGAAAAGAATAGAGGACAGTCTCAGAGACCTCTGGGACAACATTAAACGAACCAACATTCGATTATAGGGGTCCCAGAAGAAGAAGAGAAAAGAAAGGGACTGAGAAAATACTTGAAGAGATTATAGTTGAAAACTTCCCTAATATGGAGAAGGAACTAGCTAATCAAGTCCAGGAAACGCAGAGAGTCCCATACAGGATAAATCCAAGGAGAAACACACCAAAACACATATTAACCAAACTATCAAAAATTAACTGCAAGGAACAAATATTAAAAACAGCAAGGGAAAAACAACAAGTAACACATAAGGAAATCCCCATAAGGTTAACAGCTGATCTTTCAGCAGAAACTCTGCAAGCCAGAAGGGACTGGCAGGACATATTTAAAGTTATGAAGGAGAAAAACCTACAACAAAGATTACCCAGCAAGGATCTCATTCAGATTTGACGGAGAAATTAAAACTTTTACAGACAAGAAAAAGCTAAGAGAATTCAGCACCACCAAACCAGCTTTACAACAAATGCTAAAGGAACTTATCTAGGCAGGAAGGAAAAGATCTACAATAACAAACCCCAAACAATTAAGAAAATGGTAATAGGAACATACATATTGATAATTACCTAAAATGTAAGTGGATTAAATACTCCAACCAAAAGACATAGACTGGCTGAATGGATACAAAAACAAGACCTGTATACATGCTGTCTACAAGAGACCCACTTCAGACCTAGGGACACATACAGACTGAAAGTGAGGGGATGGAAAAAGATATCCCATGCAAATGGAAATCAAAAGAAGGCTGCAGTAGCAATTCTCATGTCAGACAACGACTATTTAAAACAACGACTTTTAAAACAATGACTATTACAAGAGAGAAAGAAGGACACTACATAATGATGAAGGGATCAATCCAAGAAGAAGATATAACAATGGTAACTATTTATGCACCCAACATAGGAGCACCTCAATACATAAGGCAAATGCTAAAGCCATAACAAGGGAAATTGACAGTAAAACAATAATAGTAGGGGACTTTAACATCCCACTTTCATCAATGGACAGATCATCCAAAATGAAAATAAAAAAGGAAACACAAGCTTTAAATGACACATTAAACAAGATGGACTTAAGTGATATTTATAGGACATTCCATCTAAAAGCAACAGAATACACTTTCTTCTCAAGTGCTCATGGAAAATTCTTCAGGACACATTATATCTTGGGTCACAAATCAAGCCTTGGTAAATTTAAGAAAATTGAAATTGTATCAAGTATCTTTTCCGACCACAATGCTATGACACTATATATAAATTACAGGAAAAAATCTGTAAGAAATACAAACCCATGGAGGCTTAACAACACACTACTTACTAACCAAGAGATCACTGAAGAAATCAAAGGGGAAATCAAAAAATACCTAGAAACAAATGACAGTGGAAACACGATGACCCAAAACCTATGGGATGCAGCAAAAGCAGTTCTAAGAGGGAAGTTTATAGCTATACAATCCTACCTTAAGAAACAAGAAACATCGCAAATAAACCACATAACATTACACCTAAAGCAAGTAGAGAAAGAAGAACAAAAAACCCCTAAAGTTAGCAGAAGGCAAGAAATCATAAAGATCAGATCAGAAATAAATGAAAAAGAAATGAAGGAAACTGTAGCAAAGATCAGTAGAACTAAAAGCTGGTTCTTTGAGAAGGTAAACAAAATTGATAAACCATTAGCCAGACTCATCACGAAAAACAGGAGAAGCCTCAAATCAATAGAATTATAAATGAAAAAGGAGAAGTAACAACTGACACTGCAGAAATACAAAGGTTCATGAGAGATTACTAGAAGCAACTATATGCCAATAAAATGGACAACCTGGAAGAAATAGAGAAATTCTTAGAAATGCACAACATTCTGAGACTGAACCAGGAAGAAGGAGAAAATATGAACAGAGCAATCACAAGCACTGTAATTGAAACTGTGATTAAAAATCTTCCAACAAACAAAAGCCCAAGACCAGGTGGTTTCAGAGGCAAATTCTATCAAACGTGTAGAGAAGAGCTGACATCTATCCTTCTCAAACTCCTCCAAAATATAGCAGAGGGAAGAACACTCCCAAACTCATTCTACGAGGCCACCATCACTCTGATACCAAAACCAGACAAAGATGTGTCAAAGAAAGAAAACTACAGGCCAATATCACTGATGAACATAGATGCAAAAATCCTCAACACAGTACTAGCAAACAGAATCCAACAGCACATTAAAAGGATGATACATTATGATCAAGTGGGGTTTATCCCAGGAATGCAAGGATTCTTCAATATATGCAAATCAATCAATGTGATACCCCATATTAACAAATTGAAGGAGAAAACCCATATGATCATCTCAATAGATGCAGGGAAAGCTTTTGAGAAAATTCAACACCCATTTATGATAAAAACCCTGCAGAAAGTAGGCATAGAGGGAACTTTCCTCAACATAATAAAGGCCATATATGAGAAATCCACAGCCAACATCGTCCTCAATGATGAAAATCTGAAACCATTTCCACTAAGATCAGGAACAAGACAAGGTTGCCCACTCTCACCACTGTTATTCAACATAGTTTTGGAAGTTTTAGCCACAGCAATCAGAGAAGAAAAGGAAATAAAAGGAATCCAAATCGGAAAAGAAGAAGTAAAGCTGTCACTGTTTGCAGATGACATGATACTATACATAGAGAATCCTAAAGATGCTACCAGAAAACTACTAGAGCTAATCAATGAATTCGGTAAAGTAGCAGGATACAAAATTAATGCACAGAAATCTCTGGCATTCTTATACACTAATGATGAAAAATCTGAAAGTGAAATGAAGGAGACACCCTCATTTACCATTGCAACAAAAAGAATAAAATATCTAGGAATAAACCTACCTAAGGAGACAAAAGACCTGTATACAGAAAATTATAAGACACTGATGAAAGAAATGAAAGATAATACAAATAGATGGAGAGATAGACCATATTCTTGGATTGGAAGAATCAACATTGTGAAAATGACTCTACTACCCAGAGCTATCTACAGATTCCGTGCAATTCCTATCAAACTACCACTGGTATTTTTCATAGAACTAGAACAAAAAATTTCACAATTTGTATGGAAACACAGAAGATCCCTAATAGCCAAAGCAATCTTGAAAAGAAAAACGGAGTTGGAGGAATCAGGCTCCCTGGCATCAGACTATACTACAAAGCTACAGTAATCAAGACAGTACGGTACTGGCACAAAAACAGAAGTATAGATCAATGGAACAGGATAGAAAGCCCAGAGATAAACCCACGCACATATGGTCACCTTATCTTTGATAAAGGAGGCAAGAATATACAGTGGAGAAAAGACAGTCTCTTCAGTATGTGTTGCTGGGAAAACTGGCCAGCTACATGTAAAAGAATGAAATTAGAACACTCCCTAACACCATACACAAAAATAAATTCAAAATGGATTAAAGACCTAAAGGTAAGGCCAGACAGCATCAAACTCTTAGAGGAAAATATAGGCAGAACATTCTATGACATAAATCACAGCAAGATCCTTTTTGACCCACCTCCTATAGAAATGGAAATAAAAACAAAAATAAACAAATGGGAGCTAATGAAACAAAATTTTTTGTGGCGCAAAGGAAACCATAAACAAGATGAAAAGACAACCCTCAGAGTGGGCAAAAATATTTGCAAATGAAGCAACTGACAAAGGATTAATCTCCAAAACGTACAAGCAACTCATACACCTGAATATCAAAAACACAAACTCTTAGAGGTGATCTCTTACACATAGTTATTTATTTATTTTCCCTTATTAAACAATTTGCTGCAAGTGTGGGGGAGAAAAAGTATATTCTTCTGTCTCACTTATCTTTGTGACATTTCATGGGCTGATTTGAATTAACATATATTTGATTTGATGTCAAAATGCTCTGGTTCCTTTAAAATGTCAGATTTTAAAGTCCTGACATTTTCTTGGAAAGAACAAGGAACTGAATGAGTTAATTAGGAAGGGTCTGGTCACTCAAAGATTCCAGTGTAAAAGGCAGTTCATTTTTGCTGATAAGAAAGTTGTCCTCGAAGGTGGCACAGTCTCTTTTCAACTCAATGCTAGAATTACCTTCCATATGAAGCCTGATTCCACACTTTTCTCTTGCGTGCTGGAGAACTGACCATATTTTCTTCTATAATCCTAATCTATGTTAATAATCATACAACTTCTTTGTATTCATCTGTAAAGTTCTTGAGAACAGGAACTTGTCATATTCATCTATTTGCTCAACACTTAAAACTGCACTTGACACACAGTAGGCCCTAAGTAGATATTTCTTAAATTAATGTGAAAGGAGGAAGTGACAAAAATATTAATACAGGAGATTTTGATTCAGAGTAAAGATGAGAAAGCAGTTGAGAATTTTACAGAGAATATTTACTCAAAAAAATTAAGACTTGAACTTGACATAACTGAGACCAGTTGAAAATATGTTGCTGTAAGGAACTGTGGAGAATCTATGTAACAATTAAAATTTAAGCATCTGGAGATTATGAAAGTGTGAGACAGATAGGCAAAGACCTGGGAATACCACGAACAGCTCACGGATATGAATGGGATAAAAACAAATAGTGACCTTCATCATAGGTAGATAACAGGGTACATATTTGGATTATTTTTAAATGTGGAAAGTTGTTTTCTTAATTGTTTTATATCATTTGTGTGTTAAGGTATATAATAAAATGAACTTAAAATACTTCATTTAGTTTTTCTAATGAACTTATATGAATGTAGAATAAGTAAGTGAATAAAAAATAATACTTCTAGCTTCTACCACCACACCTTAATTTCCAGTGCTTTGGGGAAGTCTAAACCTAACTAGCAATTATGCCTATTAGAGGAGTAATGAAATTAATATGTTTTCAGCTAACTCCCCAAATAGAGGAGATGTAGTTCAGATTAGATCAACTTTAGATTGATTTAGTCCTTTAAATATAATGGGAATTTAATGGTGTATAGAAATGTATGTTGTGTATTTATCTTAAAAATGTACTTAATCTCATCATCCTAATTTTTGTTTGATTCGAAAAGGATTAGAGAAAAGGAGGAGAGAAAAGGACAACTGTTTCCAGGGCACTGATCACACATAAAATAATCAATATCTCATGATAATTAACATTTCATAAGTTTAGGTTGCAGACTTCAAACCTTTTGACATGTACTGAAGGATAACTAAGTCATGTGGCAAATTATGGATTATACTCTCAGTTTTGCAGTCAAGACTTAGAAATGTGGACCATGGAACTCTACCTTGCGCCCTAATCCCCCCAGGTGAGGCTGATGGGAAGAAAAACTGGCAAACCAGTCCTGCTAGCAAGAGGTTTGAGATAGTTCCAGATTTACAGTATGATCATTAAAATTGGGTACAACTTGTGACTTTACTATAAATCCTACTTTAAATGTAATCAGGGGACTTCCCTGGTGGCGCAGTGGTTGAGAGTCTGCCTGCCGATGCAGGGAACGCACGTTCGTGACCCAGTCCGGGAGGATCCCACGTGCCGCGGAGCGGCTGGGCCCGTGAGCCATGGCCGCTGAGCCTGTGCGTCCGGAGCCTGTGCTCTGCAACGGGAGAGGCCACAACAGTGAGAAGCCCGCGTACCGCAAAAAAAAAAAAAAAGTAATCAGGGATGTGTCAAACTTCGATTTCCAAAGCTGCCAACATGTAAAACCTACCTGATTTTCTGTCATTGCATTTTTCAAACCAGCTGGGCTTCAGTGAAATTATTTTGTGTCCCCGCTGGGTCATAATGAAATGATTTTTCACCTGGTTGAAACTCATGCAGATCCAAATAAAAATTGAAACTGAAGTGAAATGTATAAGGTGTCAACCACGAGAACCAGTGCCAATATTTTTTTCCCCCTTAGAGTGATTGCTAACTGAAACATCAGGCTTCACACTTGCATAATCTCAGCAGACTGCAGCAATATTTAACTTCACAGACTGTTTGAGGACAACGGGGCACCATGATAAAAGAGAAGGGCTGTTACTAGTTGGTTTAAATGAGGAGATGTTGACTATTGATTCCTTAGGTTACAGTTAGTGTTGATGGTAAATATAGCTAAAATTTTCACAATCACTCTATCAGATTCAATTTATTTTATTTTATTTTCTGCTATAAATGTTAGATGATTTTAAACTGGCAAATTAGGATCCTTGAATTAACAAATTAAAGGTGTCAGCAATGTTCCGTTTTACTTTGAATCTGAAAAACATATGGTCTCAGAGATTATTTGGTTTTATATTTTGAAAAGTATGAGCTTCAGAAATTGAAACATTTCTTGAACACTTTAATCACTATGAAAATTATTTTAGATTAATGAAATATTTAAGAAAAATAATGAACCATCTAAACAAAGATAACATGACTTTAATTTATTGAAATAGTTATTTTTGTATATAATTTTCTCCCCAGTTTTAAACAAAATGGTGCAATTTATTCATCTTAACGTCCTTTATTTTTCACCATGATAGCTGAATATAAAAGCATGAAGTCAGTGTTGTCTAATAATTAAAGTGTGGCTGGCTTCCTCATCCCTGTCTCTATGAACAATATTATTTTGAGATGTGCTCCTGGTTTCAGTAGTTGAGGTTCTCTTGGCTTTACCTCATCAGGAAAAGGCACCTAGAGTTAATATTCATTCAGAATACCCATCTGCCCAGCAGTGGTGTTGGTTTTGTACAAGTATATTAACTTTCTTTTACCCATCCTTTTTTTAATTGAGGAAAAATGGACCTAACATGTTATGTTAGTTACCAATGTACAATATAACAATTCTATATTTGTATACACTTCGAAATGATCACTACAATAAGTCTCGTTACCATCTGTCACCATTTAAAGTTACACATTTTTTTCTTGTGATAAGAACTTTATGATCCTTTTCTTTAATGATGAATCCAATCAGTTTTTCTATAACACTTGTCTTGAAAACCAGGACTTTCCAAACAATTGATATATCAGGGAACAATTTGAGCATCATGGAGATTTTGCCTGCTTATAGGTGATTTCATCTGTGAGAAACAAGAGGTGAACACAGAAAACTGCACTCAACTGAACAGAGCCAACTAAAAATATCCAAAAAAATAAAACTACACATAGGAACACACCAAGCAAGGAGGAACTGCACTCATCCCTATCTGGTGTTCCAAATACCTGTGTGATTTCAGAGAATAAGCCTTCCACACCTTTGCAACAACTGCCAAGCTGCAACCCTTCTAGCAGCCAGCCAGGCCCAGCACCTTTCCCTCTCTTGGGGAAGGAGGGAAGGAGGATGGTATGATATAGAGCTCTTTCCCATCAGGAAGGAAGTGGGGAGAGAATATCTTTCTGGCAGAGTTGGTGGTGGAGAGAAAGTTGGAAAGGGAAGACAAATGTCCTTTACACAAAGATCCAGGATATTAACCCACTGAATATTCAGCTTGACTAAGAAGGATATGGGAAGGTACAAATACACCTAGTTTCTGGTGGGGAGATGGTGAAAGTAGAGGAACTTTAGTTCTATTTCTTATTTGGTGGAGAATGTCTGATAGAGTATCTTAAATCAATGTTCTTAGCAATGCTCCTTGTTTTCCCATGTCCTACACAAAGCATAGATGTGATCCAGAACTTCTTATATGATATATTTGTGTGCAAGGGGATGAGGAGTGGGGATCTGAAGTCATCTGAGAATGAAGAATCTAGGTGTTTACCTTGGGATTGCTGCAGTGCAGGGTGAGATGATCCTACGGATAAGAGGTGGATAGATCAAAGTCGGAGGCCAAATGGGGGTTGTGCCTGAATCTCAGAGTGCCTGTATTTCCCACAGGCACTTGGTAAACTTAGGGAAATGAAACAACCCCCTGAAACCAACCCCACAGAAGCTTACACCAAAGCAACTGATTGTAAGCAACACCAGAGAGACCTTTAGTAACAGGTACAGTGAGGACGTTGGACAATTCTCAGACACCACAAGGATGAGCTACATTTTAACACGTCAGTAAGGTGAAATTATTACACTACTGAATAGGATTACACTATTCAGTATTATCTATAAGATTTTCTGGAAAAATCACATTATAAGATTCACCATCTACTTATTCTCACTTTTTAAATTTGTACTTTGATATTCAGGAAGCTATACATCTCAGTGTGGATAGGCCTTTATTTTTTTGTACATTTATTTATTTATTTTTACATCTTTATTGGAGTATAATTGCTTTACAATGGTGTGTTAGTTTCTGCTTTATAACAAAGTGAATCAGTTATACATATGTAAGACAAAATAAAGAAGTCTGTTGGAAAATGCACTGGCAAGAAAATATTTTCTTTAGCATTCTCATTAAAAACAGTGAAGAAGGACTCTCCTTACCATTATCAAAATACATTTAAGAACTTAATAATCAAAATACTGTAGTGTTAAAATTTAGACACAAATGTCTGGATTTATGGGAATTTTGTATGCAATAGATATTGCAAATATCAATAAGAATATATTCAATCATTTTATTGGTTAAATTGGCTATGTGCTTAAGAAAATTAAGTTAGCTCTCCAACCTTATGCACATAATCAAAACAGTTCAAATGCATTAAAATATTAAAAATGATGCCAAAATACATAGACACTTAGAATACAGTATGTGTCATAGTGACAATGTATCTACTCTTGCTCAGATTAATGGATCATTCTCAACAGCTTCTGCCTCATACCATCTTTTTCATGGAGTGAGAATTTCCCATCTTACCAAATTTTCCACACAAATGGTTAATCCCTTCCATGTATTGGAGGGTGGAGATTTGGTGTAAAAAAACAAAACAAAAAAACTAGTAGATAATGAGTTTGCTTTGGGAGTTGTATTGATCAGAATATAAGAAGTTGATGTGCAGAATCTCCTGGTCACTTGTTTTCCAATTTTGATGTGTTGGGTATTGGCCATTGAGAATTTCTTTCCCTATAGTTTCAGTCATTTCTTGATCTCCTTTTCCCACTTCTCAAAATTCACTTATATAATTGTTTAGAGAGAGACAACTCCACCCTTATTATTTGTTGCATCTCTCTGCGTAGCATTTTAAGAATAATATTTTTAATAATACTGAGAGTATAATTTTAATTTTCATAGAAGGCTAAGATTCAATTATTTTTTTCTTAGAGATTTGAAAACATTTTGCCATTTACTTCTGGTATCTTGTGTTGCATATAAAATATGAAGCAAATTTAATTACAGTGTATATTATATATTTTATAACTATATAAATTTAGAGAATTTAAACTGTTTTAATACTAAAATAACAGTAGAATTGCTTTAGAATATATTTTTTTTGTCATTCCTGCTGAGCCCACTTGTAGTCTTTAAATTGAGGATATGTGTTTTTTTGCTTGTTTGTTTGTTTAGAAATGTTTTCATACATTTTGCTTTCATTATAGCCTCTATTTAGTTCTCTCATTAATCTCCTCTGGAAGGCATTCTAAAATGTAGATCCATCATAGACTAGGCCTATTTGTCTTCCATAGATACTAGCTTTTCCATAATATACTTAAGGTCTCTCAAATCTGACATATTTCTGTCAGACAGCTGAGCTTGTTCATTACATTAGTCACTTTTTGTTCTGCTACTTGTCCTTATAAGTGAATATAGCAAGGCATCAAAATACAAGGTCAGTATAAAGATGCAAGTATATTTCTATCTGTTAGCAAAGAACGGTTAAAAATCAAATTTGTGAACAATATTGCATACAATAGCATCAAAAATATCGAATACTTATAATAAATTTAACAAAAGACATGCAGGAACTCTAGATGGAAGATTACAAAATTTACTGAAGAAAAGGGAGACCTAAATAGAATGATACACTATTTATATGCATAAGAAATCTCAGTATTGGTGAGATTTTTATTCTTTCCAAATTGATCTATAGATCCAATGCAAAACTTACCAAATTTAAACATATATTTAGCCTGTGATGCAGCAATTATACTCGTGTATATGCTTAAGAGAAACTAGTTCATATGTCCACCAAAACTGCAAAAAATGTTCATAGCCAAGTTTTTTATAATAGTCAAAATTCTAACCAACCAAATGTCCATAGTAGATACCAAGTGAAAAATTTCATTGTCCCAGTATGAATTAATCTCCTGTACATAATATTAATAAAGAGCCAGACATAAAAGAAACAAAGCAGTATGATTCCATTTATATGGAATTTAAAACAAGAAAAATCAATCTAAGATGATAGAAGTCAAATCATGGCTAACCTTATACTGAAGGTGGAAGCAGTAATACCAACTGACAGGAGGACTAAGGAAATTTCTAGAGTTCAGGAAATTCTCTGTATATTGGTCCAGTATTGGTTACCTAAAGGTATGTACATGTCAAAATGTATCAGTGTATAAACTTAAGATTTTCAATTTCAGAAAATGAAAAAAAATCACACATCAAACTCTTTTACATGCTACTGTGTAAGGTGAATCTCTAAAAGAAGATTTTAAAATGCAGCATTTCCCAAGTATATTAATTAATGAATTATAGGAACTGGCTTTCAGTGTACTATGATAAGAGACAAGAAAGTAATTGAGCTAGAATAAAGTGTGTAAAGGGTAGTGAATTAGTTCTGACTTCTAATTCAGGAAGAGATTAGTAGATAATAACCAGGATTAGGGGACTGTTAAAAATATCTTGTTCAACTAGGCCCTTTGGCAGTAATACAAAGTATGGAAAATTTTTCATTAGAGAAGTTTCAAGAGAATTAGTATACAACTATATCTCCATCTAAGGTCAGGAAATGTTGCCTATCATGGGACCTATTGTAGAGTCTATATTTTATTTGTCTTCCATCTGAATTTAAGCATGAATCTGTATATAATAAAATGACCCTTCTGCTATATCAAAATAAATAACTTAAGATATTTTAATTATTTTATTGGAATACAAAATATAAACATTCTTGAAACATTTGGGAAACCATGGTAATTACTTTAAAACTTGATATAGTAGGTAGACACTTGAATTCCTTACATCTTGTACTGAATCTCCTCCCAGTCAATAGAACAGCTTAGCCAATCAGTTTTCTCTCTCTCATTCTTCTAAACTCGTGTTGTTTACTGTAGTTGTTAAAAGATAAATACAATTTCAAATCCCTCTCTGTCTCTCTAAGCCAACTGTCCTTATCGTATTGTAAGTCCTTTGTTTTGCCTGGAAAGCTAGGAAACTTTGTAACAGTTGCTGTTTTCTCCAGTATTCCCAGGCTCCAGGCCTTCCCTTGCACTTCTATTAAGACAGCGTTTCTAACATGAAAATCTGATCATGCTTATATTCTTTGCTGATAATTCTCCACATGCATTACAATCATATAAATATATTTTGTTTTACATAAAACATGTGAATATTTCAAAGAAAATTATTAATCTAAAGACTAAATTATTTTATAAGTGTATTAATTACCCTAGGTTATCTTCTAAATATATCCTGGCATTTGTGTATTTTCTTTGCATAAATTTTTGTATTGATATATTACTAAATCAAATATAAAGAACTGCTACAGTTTAGTACCTAAAGGTCCCTGAGCTATGGTTTGACAGCCAAACAATTGGAGGTAAAAATTTGTAGTCTTCCAATTCCATGACCTATATATCTAACTTCAATAAAATAATTTCACTATTTTACCTATATTGGTAACATATTATTGCCACAGTTATCCTATAGCTTCTGATAGAAATATAAATTTTAAATAGTATGTAATGCACTGATAAGTCTGATCCCAGAATATAGGTTATTATATTAATATGCTTCTTGCATTTATTAACTAATAACTTACCAAAGGTAAAAAATGTATTTGATGCTCTAAGTCATAAAAGTAGAGATAATTTATATTCTATGAACAGTACATAATTAGATTTGAGAACTAAAGAATCTGATTCAAATAATTTCTTTGATTTACAATGAAAAACTAGATAATTTATTATAAATATCAACTAGACTTAAGGGGTAAAATAAAATTTAAAAATCAATATTGTGTTAAGATAAATTAGGTTTAAACAATTAGCAACTGCAGATCAACTCTGAAAAAACACATAAAATATCTTAAGGAAGAAATGCAAGAAAAATAGAACAACTTTCCAAATAATATAGTTACCAAGTAAAAGACTGGGACTCTTGTCCCAAAGCCAGATATTCAAGATTTTTTAACTATTTTGATCTTAATTCAAAAATTTGAAAATAGTGTTAATCCTAATTTAAGTTGTTTACTTAATTTTTAAATCTAAAAATAAGTTCAACAATATGCATATGCACTAGGAAGTACTTAAATTATTAACAATCAGTTTTACAATACACTCTAGTAGTTTTAAAATGAGAGGAAAGTAATTCAACAGATTTCAGGTTTGTTGCAATATTTGGATTTGGGAGGCAAATATTACAGAGTCCATTTTTTCAATGACTTCCTTTTTATTTATTTTTGAAATGCAATTACAATTATATATTTCATGTTGAAACTTTACCAACTAAACGACATTATCCCAATACCCACATTACTTTTTTAATATCTAGTTATGACAGGGAGTTTTCCATCACTAATTAAACATATATTCAAATCTGGTCATTCCTTTTCAATGAGTCTGGTAACTTTTTCCTGTAAATTAAGCTTAACTAGTTACAGTTCTTTGTTCCATTGAGTTAAGGTATTTTCAGGCCTAAACAAATTAATATTAATATATTTGATACATATTGCTTAAATTTTCAAAGACTTTTTAAATTATGCCTTAAGATAAACTCATAAATGATCATTAATATAATTCTAAAATATCTTTTAGGTTACCCAGAAAGTACCCAAGGTATTTTATATCCATTAAGTGATTAAGTAAATAGTAATAAAACATTAATAAGAAAATATCACAGATCAAAGAAAACATTTTATGGAGGAAATATTCTGTGCTATAAACAGCCGTGTAATCTTCCACCATGAGCATTGGCTTGGAGATCATCAAATTGAGCTTAATTATTTTAAAAACACTGATTTCCATCTAATAGATGATTTGTATTTTTTCTTCTCGATTTATAGGCAGCATACTTCCGAACAAAGTATTTGATTTAGTATTTGTAAAATGCTCTAAGTTAATTTAAGATGTTATACATTGCAATGGAAATGGATTCTGGGAAAATGGTGAAATGAACATGATTCCCTTCTATTCCACTATCTTCTAAGATGAGGTAAAATGGTTGCAAGGCATACGGGAGACTGAAAATGAGATCTGGATTCTGTGAATCTCAAAGGGCCACAAGATTTTTGGAGATGCCTGTAAGAGAGACCAGATATGAGGATCAGGGAGTGGAAGGTTGTATAAGACTTTGGTGAGAAGAGACCTGTATGCTCAAGTAAGTCAGTATATTGGCTCTATGTTAGGATGCCCAAACTCCTACATCTCAAAAATACCAAACAAACCACCACCAACAACAACAAAAGCATGAAAAATGTTCTTATTCCTACTGGTCTCTGAGTCTGAGACCTAGGAATGGGAAAGTTTCCTCCAGGTGCAATAATAATGTCTGATAGTCTGCTTTCTTTGGCAGTACTGGTTCCCTGGCAGAGAGATAATTTGCCTCTAATTACTTATGGGACTGTGACCACATAGGAAGCTAATTTTTAACTCTGCTGCATAGTGGAGTCACCTGAGAATTAAAAAAAGTCTGTTCCTATCCCCCCTCAACTCTCCATCCCAGGCCATATAGATGCTGATTTAATTGATATGAGGTAGAGCCTAGAAACTGGGATTTTAAAAATGTCTCCCCAGTTGATTCTAATATGGAGCACATTGAAACTCATGAGGGAGAGGGGCCATATGCCAAAATCCATACCTAAGGCCGTTTGAGCTGATTGATTTGAACACATGTTCAGGGAAAAGTAGTTCTCAGACAAGGAAATTACAAATTCAATAGGAAAAAATGATAAATAAAAGATTATTTAAGAAATTTCAATTGTTTCCTTTTTTTCTAAATATCAATTAAGTCATTCAATAGACCCTCATGTGACCTTGTGAAAGTGATAACCGGTGATGATCAGAAGAAAATAATTTTCCTCATTTTCTTCAATTCACTTTTTGCCTAAGCTGTATCAGATAAGTTTTGTTTACCTGAAGGCAATCATTTCCTTCAGTCATTCCACTGGCAGTCATTGCCAGTGGAGTGAGATGGTCAGGAAGTAAGAGAATGTGTTGCTGGAGCAACCTCTGCATGAACATTTCTGCATACCAAGTGATGCAACAGTTGACGGGGAGGGAAAAGTGAAGCTAAACACAGGATTTCTGAGTGCTTAAAGTAGCCAAGTTAAAGTTGGGGTATATAAATTTAATGGAATTATTTTGAAAATTCAGCAGTTAAGAGGCAAAAAGAATGAAAATAGGGAAAATGAGGGCACTATTTTACCAGTGTTGTAAGATCCATCTTAAGCTGGTTTTGAAGTTGATTTTGAAAAACCACCTGGGGTAAATCTGTATTTGAAGATGGAGTTTAAAGGGATAGGGAAAGGAAAGGAATTCAGTGGTTGTTTATTCCTGCATCTCTGGACAAAGAATTTGGATTATAAATGTCTGTGACAGAGGTGAATTCTAAGTTTGTATTAAGAACTGCCTTCAGTTGGTTAGAGACTTTACGTTGTGTGTCCATGGACAGTTTAGATAAAAGTAACTTTTGAGCTTTAATGATCCGCATATATGCCAAATTCTACTGATCTGACCTGATCTCAGAATCACGAAGCATTATATATCTCTAATTAATGCATAAATTCACTGAACATCTTATGTACTATAGGATGTGTTTTCTATTTATGTTCTTTATCAGGAAAGAAAACATAGTGGATTTAAAATTCTTGGAATATGTATTTGATTTCCACTGTCGGAAACAATAAACATTAATATTGGGGGTACACATTCTTTATTAAACAGTGTAGGAAAAACCCAAATCACTGAATTACAAATTAGTCTTTTCTAAGGGTATTATAATGCAGCTAATTCAATTGTTTTACTATACTGTTCACTTTTTTTGTAACACAAATACAATTAGAATGAGAAATACAGCAAGCTGTTGAAATTATTTCTACAAAAATAGTCCATAAGTCCTCTAAAGAAAATCATGTAAACTTCCAATTTATACTTTGCGGAAGCATACTTTTTTCTACCTTCTCCTAAAAAGTATTCCACAATTAACTACATTTAAAACGACAGTATAAATACTATCTCCATGATTTCAGGAATTAGGAAGACAAACATTTTAGGCTTAAGGTGTAATCAAATTATTGATACATAGATTTTTTTAAGTGATTGTATTTTACTTAGGAAACAGCAATGAAATATGTCTGCCTTACAAACTAGTACAAAATACATAATTTCTAATGAATCATTCTGATTATTTTCCAGAAGTTTCTATAGTGAGGATTCACTAACATAGTCAATGGTATTGTATGTCCACACTTTGTAAAATCTTGTCAGTGTGCTTTGCTCTTTCCCCTTTTTTCCCATGGTGGAGAGAGGGAGTGCTTCTCTTTTACATAAGTAAAGGTTTTTATTTTGTTTTTAAGGAAATCCTTTAGGAACTAAATAGATACTTTATGGAATTTGGACGACTCTATGTCAAAGGTGCATAGAAGAATAATGGACAATAAAACCAGAACCTACAGAGCTAATAACTGGTAGCCTAATACAATGTTAAATGACATGGATTCTGCAGGCAGATTGCCTAGAACTTGAACTCTGATGCTACCACTTTATTGGGTCTATGATGTTAGCAAGTCACCTAAACTTTTGTGCTCAGTTTCCATATCTGTATAATGTCCATAATATAGGATCACTTCATATGGCCATTGTGAGTATTAAGTATTTAGAATAGTGCATAGTCCATACTAATTACCATGTAAGTATGTGCTCAATATATAATAAGAGGCAGCTACTGTTTCACATTTTCTCATTCTTTCTCACATCTGCTTCTTTCTCTACATTCTTGTTATATTTTTCTATCTTTCACTATAATATGGTTTTGTCTGATTTTTCACATGTTTTGGCCACATCTGGCCATGCCATCACTCAGTAAAGACAGATGAATATGACTTTAGCAATACTGGCTAGTTTAAAATATAAGGAAATGATATTTCTATTGGCTAGACTTATGTCAGGAATGTAGTAATGGTCTCAGCAGCTATAGACAACGCATGTGTTCTACTACCTCTTTTCTTTCATTTTATTGAAGACTATCATAAATTAGAAGAAAAGATGCAAAAAGCAAGTTGCTTGCAACATATATTCACTTTATAAAATAAAAAATTGACTATGTGTATTTAATTTTATACCTTAAAATACCTATTCAATCCATCCATTTTATATAATCACATCAATAATTAACTTGCTAGTTCTTAAAATAGCATTCTTCCAAAGAGCAGATGAATGATAAATTGTTACTATGCACAAAAAGTGGGGTCATTCATTTGTGAACTGCAATACATAAATGTCTGAAAGCCTAATTACTGGAAAATTAAAGTAAAAACACTCTATGTACGTACACATCACTGTAATGAAGTAGTTTGCCAAGTAATCCACAATAAATTAGGTCTGTAAAGATGAAATTAATCCTACTGACATTCATAAATCAAAAGCAAGAATGATAAAAATTGCAGATAGCAAACACTCAAGACAGTACTGATGATGTCTTGGAACTGATAATGAAGATTTCTCCCTAAAAAAAAGTAAAATCTTAAATCCTAAACAGGTGTTCATGTATAATAAGAATGTTGCCAGGCTTCCCTGGTGGCGCAGTGGTTAAGAATCCACCTGCCAACTCAGGGCACACAGGTTCGAGCCCTGGTCCGGGAAGATCCCACATGCCACGGAGCAACTAAGCCCATGCACCACAACTACTGAGCCGTGTGCCACAACTACTGAAGCCCGCATTCCTAGAGCCTGTGCTCTGCAACAAGAGAAGCCACCACAATGAGAAGCCCGGGCACTGCAATGAAGAGTAGCCCCTGCTTGCCACAACTAGAGAAAGCCCATGCACAGCAACGAAGACCCAATGCAGCCAAAAATAAATAAATAAATTTAAAACAAAAAGGATGTTGCCAACTTATGCTTCACAGCCAGTCTTTTTTAATATACAGTGAATCTTCATTATTTGTCAATTCCATGTTCATGAATTTGCCTGCTATCTAAAATGTATTTCTTTTTTTTAAAACATCTTTATTGGAGTATAACTGCTTTACAATGGCGTGTTAGTTTCTGCTTTATAAAAAAGTGAATCAGTTATACATATACTTATGTCCCCATATTTCTTCCCTCTTGCGTCTCTCTCCCTCCAACCCTCCCTATCCTACCCCACTAGGTGGTCACAAAGCACCGAGCTGATATCCCTGTTCTCTGCAGCTGCTTCCCACTAACTATCTGTTTTACATTTGGTACTGTATATATGTCCACGCCACTCTCTCACTTTGTCCCAGCTTACCCTTCCCCCTCCCTGTATCCTCAAGTCCATGCTCTAGTAGGTCTGTGTCTTTATTCCTGTCTTGCCCCTAGGTTCTTCATGACGAGTTTTTTTTTTTTAATATTCCATATATATGTGTTAGCATACAGTATTTGTTTCTCTTTTCTGACTTACTTCACTCTGTATGACAGACTCTAGGTCCATCCACCTCACTACAAATAACTCAGTTTCGTTCCTTTTTATTGCTGAGTAATATTCCATTGTATATATATATATATGCCACATCTTCTTTATCCATTCATCTATTGATGGACACTTAGGTTGCTTCCATGTCTAGGCTATTGTAAATAGAGCTGCAGTGAATATTTTGGTACATGACTCTTTTTGAATTATGGTTTTCTCAGGGTATATTCTTAGTAGTGGGATTGCTGGGTCGTATGGTAGTTCTATTTTTAGTTTTTTATGGAACTTCCATACTCTTCTCCATAGTGGCTGTATCAATTTACATTCCCACCAACAGTGCAAGAGGGTTCCCTTTTCTCCACACCTCTCCAGCATTTACAGTTTGTAGATTTTTTGATGATGGCCATTCTGACCAGTGTGAGCTGATACCTCATTGTAGTTTTGATTTGCATTTCACTAATGATTAATAGTGTTGAGCATGCTTTCATGTGTTTGTTGGCAATCAGTATATCTTCTTTGGAGAAATGTCTATTTAGGTCTTCTGCGCATTTATGGATTGGGTTTTTGTTTTTTTGATATTGAGCTGCATGAGCTGCTTATAAATTTTGGAGATTAATCCTTTGTCGGTTTCTTCATTTGCAAATATTTTCTCCCATTCTGAGGGATGTCCTTTCGTGTTGTTTATGGTATCCATTGCTGTGCAAAAGTTTTTAAGTTTCATTAGGTCCCATTTGTTTATTTTTGTTTTTATTTGCATTTCTCTAGGAGGTGGATCAAAAAGGATCTTGCTGTGATTTATGTCATAGAGTGTTTTGCCTATGTTTTCCTCTAAGAGTTTTATAGTGTCTGGCCTTACATTTAGGTCTTTAATCCATTTTGAGTTTATTTTTGTGTATGTATTGTGTTAGGGAGTTTCATTTCATTCTAATTTTATTTTTTTACATGTAGCTGTCCAGTTTTCCCAGCACCACTTATTAAAGAGGTTGTCTCTTGTCCATTGTATATTCTTGCCTCCTTTATCAAAGATAAGGTGACAATATGTGTGTGACTTTATCTCTGGGCTTTCTATCCTGTTCCATTGATCTATACTTCTGTTTTTGTACCAGTACCGTACTGTCTTGATTACTGTAGCTTTGCAGTACACTCTGAAGATAGGGAGCCTGATTCCTACAGCTCCGTTTTTCTTTCTCAAGATTGCTTTGGCTCTTCAGGGTCTTTTCTGTTTCCATACAAATTGTGAAATTTTTTGTTCTAGTTCTATGAAAAATGCCAGTGGTAGTTTGATAAGGATTGCATTGAATCTGTAGATTGCTTTGGGTAGTACAGTCATTTTCATAATGTTGATTCTTCCAATCCCAGAACATGGTATATCTCTCCATCTATTTGTATCATCTTTAATTTCTTTCATCAGTGTCTTATAGTTTTCTGCATCCAGGTCTTTTGTCTCCTTAGGTAGGTTTATTCCTACATATTTTATTATTTTTGTTGCAATGGTAAATGGGAGTGTCTCCTTAATTTCGCTTTCAGATTTTTCATCATTAGTGTATAAGAATGCCAGAGATTTCTATGCATTAATTTTGTATCCTGCTACTTTACCAAATTCATTGATTAGCTCTAGTAGTTTTCTGGTAGCATCTTTAGGATTCTCTATATATAGTGTCATGTCATATGCAAACAGTGACAGCTTTACTTCTTCTTTTCTGATTTGGATTCCTTTTATTTCTGTTTCTTCTCTGATTGCTGTGGCTAAAACTTCCAAAACTATGTTGAATAACAGTGGTGAGAGTGGGCAACCTTGTCTTGTTCCTGATCTTAGTGGAAATGCTTTCAGTTTTTCACCATTGAGGACGATGTTGGCTGTGGGTTTCTCATATATGGCCTTTATTATGTTGAGGTAAGTTCCCTCTATGCCTACTTTCTGGATGGTTTTTATCATAAATGTGTGTTGAATTTTGTCAAAAGTTTTCTCTGCATCTATTGAGATGATCATATGGTTTTTCTCCTTCATTGTTAATATGGTTTATCACATTGACTGATTTGTGTATATTGAAGAATCCTTGCATTCCTGGGATAAACCCCACTTGATCATGGTGTATGATCCTTTTAATGTGCTGTTGGATTCTGTTTGCTAGTACTTTGTTGAGGATTTTTGCATCTAGGTTCATCAGTGATATTGGTCTGTTGTTTTCTTTATTTGTGACATCTTTGTCTGGTTTTGGTATCAGGGTGATGGTGGCCTTGTAGAATGAGTTTGGGAATTTTCCTCCCTCTGCTATATATTGGAAGAGTTTGAGAAGGATAGGTGTTAGCTCTTCTCTAAATGTTTGATAGAATTCACCTGTGAAGTCATCTGGTCTTGGGCTTTTGTTTGTTGGAAGATTTTAATCACAGTTTCAATTTCAGTGCTTGTGACTGGTCTGTTCATATTTTCTATTTCTTCCTGATTCAGTCATGGCAGGTTGTGCATTTCTAAGAATTTCTCTATTTCTTCCAGGTTGTCCATTTTATTGGCATATAGTTGCTTGTAGTAATCTCTCATGATCCTTTGTATTTCTGCAGTGTCAGTTGTTACTTCTCCTTTTTCATTTATAATTCTATTGATTTGAGGCTTCTCCCTTTTTTTATTGATGAGTCTGGCTAATCAATTTCGTTTATCTTCTCAAAGAACCAGCTTTTAGTTTTATTGAGCTTTGCTATTTTTTCCTTCATTTATTTTTCGTTTATTTCTGATCTGATCTTTATGATTTCTTTCCTACTGCTAACTTTGGATTTCTTTTGTTCTTCTTTCTCTAAATGCTTTAGGTGTAAGTTTAGGTTGGTTATTTGAGATGTTTCTTGTTTCTTAAGGTAGGATTGTATTGCTATAAACTTCCCTCTTAGAACTGCTTTTGCTGCATCCCATAGGTTTTGGGTCATCGTGTTTTCATTGTCATTTGTTTCTAGGTATTTTTTGATTTCCTTTTTATTTCTTCAGTGATCTCTTGGTTATTAAGTTGCGTATTGTTTAGCCTCCATGTGTTTGTATTTTTTACAGACTTTTTCCTGTAATTCATATCTAGTCTTAGTGTTGTGTTTGAAAAAGATACTTGATATGATTTCAATTTTCTTAAATTTACCAAGGGTTGACTTGTAACCCAAGATATGATCTATCCTGGAGAATGTTCCATGAGCACTTGAGAAGAAAGTGTATTCTGTTGGTTTTGGATGGAGTGTCCTATAAATATCAATTAAGTCCATCTTGTTTAATGTATCATTTAAAGCTTGTGTTTCCTCATTTATTTTCATTTTGGATGATCTGTCCATTGAGGAAAGTGGGGTGTTAAAGTCCCCTACTATGAATGTTTTAATTTCTATTTCCCCTTTTATGGCTGTTAGTATTTGCCTTATGTATTGAGGTGCTCCTATGTTGGGTGTATAAATAGTTACCATTGTTATATCTTCTTCTTGGATTGATCCCTTGATCATTATGTAGTGTTCTTCTTTGTCTCTTGTAATAGTCTTTGTTTTAAAGTCTGTTTTGTCTGATATGAGAATTGCTACTCCAGCTTTGTTTTGATTTCCATTTGCATGGAATATCTTTTTCCATACCCTCAGTTTCATTCTGTATGTGGCCTTAGGCCTGAAGTGGGTCTCATGTATACAGCATATATACAGGTCTTGTTTTTGTGTCCATTCATCCAGTCTCTGTCTTTTGGTTGGAGCATTTAATCTATTTACATTTAAGGTAATTATCGATATGTATGTTCCTAACCCCATTTTCTTAATTGTTTTGGGTTTGTTTTTATAGGTCTTTTCCTTCTCTTGTGTTTCCTGCCTAGAGAAGTTCCTTTAGCATTTGCTGTAAAGCTGGTTTGGTGCTGCTGAATTCTCTTAGCTTTTGCTTGTCTGTAAAATTTCTAATTTCTCTGTCAAATCTGAATGAGATCCTTACTGGGTAGAGTAATCTTGGTTGTAGGTTTTTCTCCTTCATCACTTTAAATATGTCCTGCCACTCCCTTCTGCTTGCAGAGTTTGTGCTGAAAGATCAGCTGTTAACCTTATGGGGATTCCCTTGTGTGTTATTTGTTGTTTTTCCCTTGCTACTTTTAATATTTTTTATTTGTATTTAATTTTTGATAGTTTGATTAATATGTGTATTGGCGTGTTTCTCCTTTGATTTATCATGTATGGGACTCTCTGTGCTTCCTGGAGTTGATTAACTATTTCCTTTCCCATATTAGGGAAGTTTTCTACTATAATCTCTTCAAGTATTTTCTCAGTCCCTTTCTTTTTCTCTTCTTCTTCTGGAACCCGTATAATTCGAATGTTCATGCATTTAATGTTGTCCTAGAGGTCTCTAAAACTGTCCTCAATTCTTTTCATCCTTTTTTCTTTATTCTACTCTCCAGTAGTTATTTCCACTATTTTATCTTCCAGGTCACTTATCCGTTCTTCTGCCTCAGTTATTGTGCTATTGATCCCTTGTAGAGAATTTTTAATTTCATTTATTGTTTTTTTCATCACTGTTTGTTTGCTCTTTAGTTCTTCTAGGTCCTTGTTAAACATTGTTAAACATCTGTTTTCTAATTTTGCTTAACTTACTGTGTTTGGGGTCTCCTTTTTGCAGGCTGCAGGTTCGTAGTTCCTTTTGTTTTTGGTGTGTGTCCCCAGTGCCTAAGGTTGGTTCAGTGGGTTGTGTAGGCTTCCTGGTGGAGGGGACTAGTGCCTGTGTTTTGGTGGATGAGGCTGCATCTTGTCTTTCTGTTGGGCAGGTCCACGTCTGTTCGTGTGTTTTGGTTTGTCTGTGGCCTTATTATGATTATAGGCAGCCTCTGTGCTAATGTATGGGTTTGTGTTCCTGTCTTGCTAGTTGTTTGGCATAGGGTGTCCAGCACTGTAGCTTGCTGCTCATTGAGTGGAGCTGGGTCTTGGCGTTGAGATGGAGATCTCTGGGAGATATTTGCCATTTGATAATATGTGGAACTGGGAGGTCTCTTGTGGACCAATGTCCTGAACTTGGCTCTCCCTCCGCAGAGGCACAGCCCTGATGCCTGGCTGGAGCACCAAGAGCCTGTCATCCACACGGCTCAGAGTAAAGGGGAGAAATAAAAAAAGAAAGAAAGAACTAAATAACATTAAATAAAATAAAATAAAGTACAATAAAATAATATAAAGTTATTATAATGAAGTTTTTAAAATGAAAAATAATTATTAAGAAAAAAATTTTAAAAATTAACAAAAAATGGACAGACAGAAGCCTAGGACAAATGGTTAAAGCAAAGCTATACAGACAATATCACACACAGAAGCATACACATACACACTCACAAAAAGAGAACAAGGGAAAAATATATATATATATCGTTGCTCCCAAAGTCCACCTCAATTTGGGATGATTTGTTGTCTATTCAGGTATTCCACAGATGCAGAGTACATCAAGTTGATTGTGGAGATTTAAACTGCTGCTCCTGAGGCTGCTGGGAGAGACTTCCCTTTCTCTTGTTCGTTCGCACAGCTCCTGGAGTTTGGGTTTGGATTTGGACCCACTCTGTGTGTAGGTTGCCTGAGGGCATCTGTTCTTTGCCCAGACAGGAGGGGGTTAAAGGAGCAGCTGATCTGGGGACTCTGGCGCACTCGGTGGGGGGGGGGAGGGAGGAGTATGGAGTGTGGGGCGAGCCTGCAGTGGCAGAGGCCAGCATGATGTTGCACCAGCCTGAGTCGCCAAAGGCAATTGTCTCTTAATCTAGAATGTAGGTATCTTTTGAGTTCTATCTTAGTTGAAGATCTTCTCCCTCTTTTTTTAAAACTTTGCCATAAGGAAAAACACTAGGTGTAGTGGTCCTAGTGGTGTAGCTGGTCCTCAGGACCTCAAATCTCTTCTTGGATTGTAGACCATAGGCCAATCAGCCCGAGAGGCTTGTCTCTAAAATGTATTTCTAACCCCAAAATTAATACTCAGAGAGCTTATCATAGTCACTTGAGGTCATGCGCAGAGCAGCAAAAAGTCTGAGTCACTCAAAGTTCTTGTTCCCAACAAGACGACACTCTCTCTTCTGTTTCAGCTCTCCTACTGTAAAATGTGTCATTTTTGTGCTTTTTGTTAGTGATTTTGCTGTTTAAAATGCCCCCCAACCATAGTTTGGAAGGATTGTCTAGTGTCCCTAAGCACAAGAAGGCTGTGATGTGTTTTACAGAGAAAATACATGTGTTAGATAAGCTTTTTCAGGCATTAGTTGTATTGCCCTTGGGTGTGAGTTCAGTGTTAATAAATCAATAACACTACCCATCCAGGAAAAAATAAAGAAAGAAATTTTCTGATCTGTACATGAGCCTGCTTCATAAAGTGCTAAAGTCAAACCTACAGTGCATGATGAAGCTATGGGAAAGATAGAAAAGAGGTTACAATTGTGGATGTATGAGGTGATAACCAATTTAAAAAGCTTAGTGGTCAGCACTGCATCAGGCTAAAGCCAAATACATTTTAGGTCATGTTACCCAGGGTCAAGAAAATGTTAGGAGAAAAGGCTACTGTGTTATTATTATAAAGAAATATTGCATCCAATTAATTATTTGTAACAACTATATATTAAATAAGATATCTTTTAATAGAAACAAAACAAGTTTATTTATTGATTGGTTAACAAAAATGTTGTGACCAGTAGCTTGCAGGAAATTAACCTCGAATTTCTCCCAGGAGAAATGGCTTAGTATTCACTAATTCTATTTACCCTAATTATTTCCTTTTTCAGGCTAGTAGCTACTATTTACCTTTCAGATTTATATTTTCTTACCCAGATCAAGAGGAACGATTCTACTCAAACTCAATTGCTTGAGACCTGGTATTAATATAGTTCTTTTATTTGATTTTCTTGTCCCCAGCCACTTCCTCTTTCAACCTGTCCTGTTAATTACAAAATATCTGTTTACTTATTTTTAAAAAAATCATTGAGTATAGAAAATATTTTACTCAGGTTGCTCTCTCATTCAAGGACCTAAAATATTGGTAAATTGTCAAGTCCTAGTTGGTTATATTTTTGGTTATTAAAAATTATATTTAATATTCTATCTCTATCCCACCCAATCTTATTTCTCACTGTGTCTATACATGCATTCTCTAATCAAGTGTTGTGTCTTTTAGCATTTTGATAAACTTCATGTCTTTTCATATCTTGAATTTGCTTATGTTCAAAAGATGGATGAATTTGCTTATGTTCAAAAGATACTTATGTTCAGCAATGAGCATCAGGGTAGAGAAGAAAACAAGAAAAAAATATCGGACAAAAAGATCTTCTAGGCTGGTTTCTGCAGCCTAAACTCAGGAAGTCAAATGTACAGTATGAAAATGAGTATTGCAAACTCCACTTTGTTTTTTCTGAACATGTTATCAATATGGGCAAATTAAGTAAGTAGACTTTGTAGATGTTTTGTACATTTACGCCAGTAGAGAAGGTTTTTGAGAATTTACTCCATACATGATAGCCAGTTCCTAGGAATATGAGAATAGTAATCAACAATCTAATAGATGGGAGAAATATAAACTTGTTTGAATTTTGATAACTTTGTCACAGTTTCCTGAAGTGTTGAGATGCAATTTGAAGGAGGAGCCCAGGAATGAGGAGCCCAAGCCTGACATGAAATGGAAGTGATGTAATTGAGGGTCCAGGTGTCATTTTAAGCCAAATTTAGGTCCAGTTCTTATGTAGACCTGAACCACTAAAGGGCTAATAAACTTGATAATAATTCTCTCATTGGTCAAAATTGTGTCATAGAAGAAAGAATCTTGGGACAATAAGGTGGAAGAAAATAGCAATTTCAGCTACTGAGTTTAGGAAAGATAAGTTTTGATTTTCTTTACCTATGGTACTTGATCTACATACCCCACATATACTTTAGCCCTTTTCCACACACACAAAATAATTGATATATTGCTATAATATGTGCTTATTTTATGGAAAAACCAATTAAAAGTAAGAACAGATAATCTATGTAATTATTTACTTCTTTACATTTTATGTCAATTAATTTCTGTCTTATAGTTTACTTCTGTTTCTTTCCATTTTATAAGTACTGACGAGTAAGAAATCAATTGTACTTAAATAATAAGTTAATATGCATGATTTGTTTGTCTCACCTTGATCTTAGATGCAAGAAGTCAAGCGTATTAATCAAAGATTTGTTCAAGGATATTAAAGCTTTATATTTTTTCAAAAAAATCTCACTTTTGGAGCTTCCCTGGTGACGCAGTGGCTGAGTCCACCTGCCTATGCAGGGGACACAGGTTCGTGCCCCGGTCTGGGAAGATCCCACATGCTGCGGAGCGGCTAGGCCCGTGAGCCATGGCCGCTGAGCCTGCGCGTCCGGAGCCTGGGCTCCGCAACGGGAGAGGCCACAACAGTGAGGCCTGCGTACAGCAAAAAAAAAAAAAATCTAACTTCTGAATTCTAACAAATTTAACAAATAATATGTATGCTCTATAGTTATGAAATTCACAAGAATGGAAGTATTTCTTTCATCACCATACATTTTTAAAAAAATCCTTAAAGTTTTATCAGAGTTAGAACCATAACTTTTCCTGGTATTTCCACAAGAATATGGATTTCTGCATTTTTAGTAGATTAGAAAGAATACTAAAATATTTTAATGCAATGGGGACCATCCTTCTCTTCCTCTCAAGAATTTTGTGACAAGTAATAAAGTATTTTGTGTTGCTTAGGAATGGGTCTTCTTATATTTCACTCATTAATTCATTGAGTAATTTTTATTGACTTATACTATATCCCAAACATTGTTCTAGGCTTGAAAGATTCATCATTGAATAAAACAGATAAATATCTCTGCCCTCCTGAAGTTTTAATTATATAAATGTCACCAAGAAAGATGAAAGAGTAAAATGATTTTATTTTTAAAGCCAGGACTAGAAGAAAATGCAGTTTGTAATTAACCTAGAGATCCTGAATAAATCTTCTTTACAATATGAATTCTATTTTGTCCCCTCACCTATTGGCTTTTATTGGCAGCTTCATGATTTACATATAAATGAGTGTGGAATTTTCTCTGGATCACCTACAGTGTGTTACATATTTGGAAAAGTTTAAAACAAACTTTGTCCATAGATCATATCAAACTCATGAATAAATCATGAATAAACATTGCCTTTTCTTAAATAAAATACACATATACAAATAAATAGTTATGTACTTTGTATATTTACACATATACTTGTAAATACATGATGGAAAACATTCAGTGCCTTAAATAGGAATAGGAATCATTTTCAAAGCACGCACTTACAAAATATTATTTTATGCAACTTTCTGTACAAATAAGAAAAATATATAACTTCAGTACCCTTTTATTCAGTCATGGGACTCCTCTAGCAAGATTTTTTTTAATCTGCTTATTTTTAGTCCTTTCATTTACTCAAGAAATATAATTTAAATTATATGCTATGTAAGAAGAAAATACATTCTGAAAGCTTTTTGGAGTTCACTTTTAAAAGGCTTTTTCAGCATTGGAAAACACAATTGATAATTAATACACTCAGAATGCTATTCTTTGGCCTCCAGTATTATAAACGTTTTTGCTTTAATGATTATTCATGTGCAACTCACTAAAGTGGATAATATGGGAAGGAAACAGGAAGAAACCAAGTGAGGATACAGGGAGGAAAACATTTTAAGTATGACAAGAAAAAAATGGGTTTACTTAGTCTTTATTTGGCACTTAGCAGGTTTTTAATAAATGTACCTCTGAGATACATCCATCAGACTAAAAGTAATGTACCTATCGAAGAGTTTTACAGAATTTTTTAATAGAACCATATCTGAAATGCTTTGTGCTCCTGGTGTGTGTGCAACTACTTATATTATTCAAAAAATACAAATCTAGAATGAGTAATCATGGTTTAATTTCTTAAAAGCATAATAGGTTTTACTCAATTACTAATGGTTTTGAGTATTGTAGCTTAATAGATCTCTGTTATGGCAAAAAAAGATAATTATAAAAAGGTTAAATTCACTTAACCCCTTGGACTTCATGATTCAAGACATTCAATGTAATCTAAAGATCATCTCACTACTGAGGTTCATTCTTAAAATTCAATCCCCAGGAGCATTTTCACATGTATTTTTATTTTTTACCTCTTTAATTATTAATAGTGAAAAAACTTTTGATAAATTAAAAAAATCATATCAAAGATGATTCATATCATATAAATAACTGAAAATCAACTCTGTCCACTATTTGAACACAAAATTGTCCATTACGTCTTGCTTATTATTTTCAATCCATGATAAATTTATTCTATATGAGAATAAAACATACATTTGTTTGTTTGTTTGTTTTTGTGGTACGCGGGCCTCTCACTGCTGTGGCCTCTCCCGTTGCGGAGCACAGGCTTCGGACGCGCAGGCTCAGCGTCCATGGCTCACGGGCCCAGCCGCTCCGCGGCATGTGGGATCCTTTCAGACCGGGGCACGACCCCGTGTCCCCTGCATCGGCAGGCGGACTCCCAACCACTGCGCCACCAGGAAAACCCCAAAACATACATTTTTAATATTAATTATTTGATGGTTATTTTTATTAGATTGTGCCATGTCTTCTTTTTTTTTTGACTAAACACTCATACTGCTATTTAATTATTATGTATACCTGTTTTATCTTTGCAACGTGAGGGCAATATCTTAAGTAAAACTTTTAGAACCTCTTATGGTGGGCCCAGATGGTAGACAAATATTAATAACTGTTGCTTGAATGGCCTCTCTGTTCCTATTCTAAAGGAACATGTGTAGTGGAAAATGGTTGTCCTTTTATATGGAACAAGACTCTTCTTTGGTCAAGTGACACTGTATCCATACACATAGGACTTCAAGGAAAATAAAACAGATAATATAGGTAGCTTACCCAATGACTCATGCCAAGTAAATACTAACTTACATTTACTGTGGTTTTATTTTATTATAGAAACTGTTTCATGTACTTTGTGTATATTATTTTATTTAATCCTCAAAATATTCAAGGCAGTTGTTTTGATTATGCCAGTGTACTAGTTAGGTAGCAGACTAAGGCAACAAGAGTTCAAGCAGCTGGGCTAAGGCCATCCAGTAAGTGGTGGAGCTATGATTCAAAACACAGTCCAGAGTTCCAGGAGCCACAAGTTCATGCACTAGGCTCTGCTGCCTGTCATTAGTGCAGGAATCTTAGAAATAAATCCAGGTCTCTTTGACATGAGCTTTTGCAATCTTTCATTGGTTGTGTTAGGTTGATAAGATTTGGGATTTTGTTTTAATGTTTTTAAAAAATATTATTTCTCAAGTGATTTTATAATAAATTGCAATCCAGTAAACAAAGCATTTATAATATAATTGCAAATAAAATTGTAAATGTATTTAATTTTGATCTTTTTTTTGAACAATTGATATATTGTACAATATATTTGTGTATAAATGAAATGCTTATCCGAAATGTCATGGAAACTAAATTAACATTAAGCTAAGTAGTTAGATAGAAGCTGAGAATATATGTGAAAATTTAGGCTTCTTTCTTCATGAATAGAGTTGCCTCCTTTACTCTCTAGACCCAGGCTACAAATGAGGGTAGCATTTATTGATCATGTGATATGCGCCATGAACTGCTGAAGGTGTTTTTCTCATGCCCTTTAAATCCTCACACAATCCTATTTTATATGTCTTAATACAGCCAATTTATAGATAAGGATATAGAAATTCACAGAGGTGTCAGTAATCAGAACTTATCAAGAAACGGAATTCAAGTAGCTTCAAATTCCAGTTTCTTTTATAATACAAAATAACTACTCTTCAGAACACGTTGTATTAGAAACTGAATTTCTGGCTAATATAATTTCTTATTGATTACAGTAATAATATTTTAGTGTTCTGATTTTTCAGGTCATTACTGAACATTATCTTAATGTATTTCAATCATAGAAAATGTATTGGGTAGAATGGTTTTGGGGATCATATAAGCAATGAAAATTTAGATGATGTTTTGACTATTAATATAAAATTGTATCTAGCTGTTATATCATTGTTTATGATGTGTCTAGAAAGGTGATTTTTATCATGAGTTTTACATAATTCAATTTAGATATCATGACTTAAGACCAATCAAATGTTTTATTTAAATAATTAATATTACCTCTCTACTGTAATTTAGAAATTAACTTTATGCATTTCTCATTAAAAAACATTTAATCATATCTGCATTCTCAATTCTGACACTTACCAGACCCATAACATTAGGCAACTTACTATCCTTTCTGGCTCTCAGTTTTCTCAGCTGTAGAATAAGTCAGAAATATTTACATCACAGTGTTGTGGGTATTAAATGAGTTTGTACATGTAAAAAAATAGCAAGACAAGTCATATACATAATTAGAAATTGATAAATGTTAGCTATAGTTAAAGAGTTATTTCTCACCTATCTCTCTTGACAAAACTCAATGTAAGAGAAACAGTGAACATTACTTTTATATTAAACAGTCATTTTCTCATTTAAATGCAGGCACTTTATTTTTTAAAGTAAAATTGTAAGCATTTGTTTTATTGCATGCTTTATATTGACTATTATAATTGTATTACCATTTTAAAATTAACATCAGGTTATGTGTCTAGTAAGTTTCTTGCAGCATGGAGATTTTATTTTTTTCCACTAAGTTACAACAGTATTGACTAAGAGATTAGTGTAGCAACCACAATATAAAGTCATAAATATTACTATCTTTTATGAAATTATAACAATGAAATTTAATTTTGTTTGCTATTTGAAAGCTAGCTAAAATTGCTTTCAAGGTGCTTTATGGAACTGCTTTTTAGCTTCTGGAAGGAATATGTGCATGTGTTTGTTGTTCACATATGATCTTTCCATCATCATTAACCATGGCTGGTTTAGTGGCTATTGTTATTTAACTGATGCAAAAGAAGTATGAGTAAGTTTCTTTGTCATTTCTTCATGAAAGATTAACATTTAAGACCACAAAACCAATTAATTATCTTTATTAAGTTTTTGTGGTAAAGCATTGGCATTTGTCCAAAAATAATCCAAATAAGTCAGGTAGATATTGTCTTAGCATGTATCAACAAATAATTATAAGGTCAAAACTTTTAAAATTATTTAAAATGTTTTCACTCAGAGACTAAAAAACATATCTGAAAACTAGATTTGAAAACTAGATTTTTAAAATTTTCTTCAAATGTGAATATATTAAAATCAAAATACAAAATCACATTAAAATACAAAATCATATTCTATGTAATAAACTCTGACACATTAAATAAGCACAGTGATCTTTTATATTGATTATGCTCTAGACATATAGAATATTTTAAGGATTTTCCTTAAATTTTTTGTCAAATATCTTACATATTTCAGTGTAATTCAACAAACATTTACTTGGCACTTACAATTCCAAGAACTTGCTATATTCTAGGAGAAATATATTTAATAAAATGCATTTGCTACCCTCCAAGCACTTATTGATTACCAGTAGGAAGACATAAAATATATTATATTAGATCTTAAAGAAGGAAGCCGCCACAAGGTGCTAAGTGATTACAAAGGGGACAATTAGCTCTATCTTCAATTTCAGGGAAGCCTTAAGGAAGCAACATTTCCCCAAATGTAATTATAAAAATTTCAATAGTGCCGTATGAATGTCAGCCACTTCATTTACATTCTCCATAATACCCACAGCAACACTGCAACAGAGACAATATTATCCCTAGTTTACAGATGAGGAAACTGGCATTCAAATATATTGTATAATTTAAAAAGATTGCACATTATTAAGTGAAGGTCCAAGAATAAAATATAAAAACAGAAATACAGTATCATGGTCATAGTTGGCATTAGACAGTTTTACTTACTGTTAAGTTTCTATGCAAACTTCACTGTTGCTTCAACCCCACTTACACTCCCCACCTTTTCTTACAGAAAAAGGGATAAGTATCTCTCCCTCTTGAAACTGGGTCCAAGGAATTGACCTATTGTAAGCATTGCTCTTAGTCTAAGAAAATTCTGGCAATCAGAACATCAGGAGTGAACATTTACTGTCTTAACCTGAAAAATGTTCATAACATCACAAAAAGTTTGTCCTTATTGATGATTTTTCAGTAACAATATGTAGTAAGATGATCCACTTAATGAGAAAGATTCCCCCACAATAAAGAAGAAAATGTTGATAAGACCTTTTACATCAATAAAGGCATAAGTCCATGTTTTTGATTTTGAATATTCAATAGTTGGATGTTTTTGAAGTACACTGAAGATTTTTCATATTCTGACAAAAGACCCTTTGTTATTCACACTTTAGCAAATGAATTCCCTCTAGCATGATTTTATTTGATTTTATCCACATATTCCATTTGACATATCAACATACTTATGTGTAGTGAATAGTACAGGTTCATAAATATTTTAAATTAATAAACATGTCCCATTGTCTTCTACACACACTAAGCATATAGTTTTTATTTCTCTCACCTTTTAAAATGAGATAGTCAACAGATTCTTCTACATTTAATTCATCCAATAGATAAAAGATCCAATGACCATGCATTTGTTTTTTGTTTTAATTTTTTTTTTAATTTAACATTTAACATTAAAAAAATTTAACATCTCTATAGGAGTATAATTGCTTTACAATGGTGTGTTAGTTTCTGCTTTATAACAAAGTGAATCAGCTATACATAGCTATACATAGCATTTGTTTTTCATGTAGCTGAATATTGTCATTTGAAATGTATGAAATGTATTACCAAAGGCAACACTGAAAATTAAATATAAACTAAAAATAATTAAAAATGTGAATTAAGGAGACCCCATATCACTAAATGTAGCATAAATAGAGTAACAAATTGTCAAAGAGTCCTAAAAAATATTGATAAAGTCTAGTCCTAAAACTCCTGAAAACTATAAATTTTGGAATCTGTTTCATGAACATCATCTCTAAGTTATATACTAGTCAAGAGAAGAGCACAGTTAGATAGTATCTAGGTTGCAGTCATGTCTTCTTAATTAGGGAAGGTTTTCTGCATATTTATTCCCATATGTAAAGGACTTAAGGCAGCAGGGAGCCCAAGAAGTTGTTATTGCACAAGCTAATGTAGAAATACAACTGAGGGGAAGGGAACAATTTGTAAATTACATGGACGAGCTGTGAGTTTATAGGAATAGGGTGACAACACCATAGTTTGCACTGCCATTAGAATGTTGGATAGCTCATTTGTACAAAGGTTTAACCAGCCTGGTGTAAAGTGGCACACTTACACCCAGTGACAGTTTCTCAAGGTAGCAATGGAAGCCATCAACCACGGTAGAAAGACATGTTCTGTTGGCATGAAACATTTTTTTTTTTTTGCCAGAATTCATTTATGCATTCATTTGTTCATTAATTCCTTTCAGCTAGTATTATTGCGCATCTTTCTAAATATTATTGTGCAGGGGATACCACAGGGAGAAAAAAGTGTCCCTGCTTTAGATTGGCTCACTATCTAGTGGGAAACACATGCACATAGACAATTAAAGAAAACAAACTTTTAGTTAGCATACAAGTAGAAGTGGTCAATTTTATAAAAGAAGCCATGGAAACTTTCCCAGAAGAAGTGATAATTGAATTTTATCTAAACAGACTAGTAGAAATTAATGAAGGGGATATAGAAGGGATTATTCCTGACAAAGCGTATGATGTGTACAAAAAACAGAAGCATGGAAATATTTAAGAAATTAGGTTTGAAGGTGGAAACCTGCTGTCCGTGGAGTTGAGAACACATTATTTCTTCCAAAGTCATACAGCATCTGTGAAATGCCCGGCAGCCACGTTTTAAGACTACTGTTTTCTTTCCAGTGACACTCTGAAACCACTTTTATTTTCCCATTTGTTACCAGAGGAAACAAATTTCTAGGCCACCCCTGTCTCATGACAGCATACAGTTTCTAATTAATGTTTTTGTCTTAATCCTGCTTTCTAAACAGTAACTAATTTCAGACCCTCCCATACTTTCCTTGGGCTCTCCATCAGCCCTATCCCAAACCTTACAAAATATGTTTATCTCCTCCCTCTCTTTGAGTAGCAAGCATTCTACCGTTTCTCTGTGGTGCCCTCCACTGATGCAGCCAGTCAATGTCTGATTTTGTCACACTACAGGCTTGTGTCTGATTGTTTTTTGCTATTTGCCTTTAACAAGATAAGAAAGTAAACAGTCAAATTGAGAAGGATCTTGTAGGACCCCTGGGAAATACAGCTTCATGATTAGGGGTGCAGACTCTATATCCAAATTGCAGAGTTTGAATCCACTCTATGTTACTGACTAGCTCTATAATCAAATAGCTTAACCTATACTTGTCTCAATTTCTTCATCTGTTAATAGGACAATAATAGTACTTCCCTTAGAGAGATGTGTGTGTGTTTTTAACTGAGTTAATATATGCAATATGTTTAGAAAGACAGCCATGTATGTTAGTTATTATATATTATGTTAAGAAACTTGGATCTCTTTTTATAAGCGATGAGTAGGAGTATGAATGCATGTAACTCTTAGACCATTAAGCACCTGAGAATTGAAAATATTTAAGAGGACATGATTGGAACAAGGATATCAGTCAAGAGGGCTTTAAAATAGATTTATGAATGACTGAAGTAGAGTCCTGAAGGTAAAGTCAGAACAAACACATTGACTGAAATATTTGAGAACTGACATCACCTAGACCTTGTTATTTATTACATATGTCTACATGCAGGCATGCATGAAATGTTTGTATGTTCATGCTGTGATTGAAATATAATTGTGATCATATAGAACATACAATTATAGATATACAGGTTGCAATTTATAAATACTTCTAAGTCAATTCATTTAAAGTGTCTGAAAAAAGATAGAGTGGTTTGGATGCAATATATGCAAAATTAATACCAGCCAGTTTTACTGACAATTACTTTTGATTTCATCACATGATCTACGAGACAGAAAATATATTTAAACTTACTGGGAATATGCTGAATTGTGTCTTATTTAATCAGTTCATTTAATGCCTAGAAACCAGTCTGTGTAGTTAAATGTGTGAACAAAATGTGAATACATGTGTGTGAAGGTCATAAGTGATTGACTTATTGAATATAGCCACTTGGAAACATGGCATTAAAATGGGTTGGTCAGTAAATTAAGTAAGACTTCTTGGAATCTGCAAGATGACATTGGCAATTCAGAATTCATAAACTGGTTTGTAAATAGAGTACTAGAGGAATAGAAATTATGCAAATTACAACCCCCTTCAGTGTTTAACAAATGTCATCATTTCAAAGCACAAATCAGGAACTGACAGCTTACTATTAAATATTAGACTTGTAATTCTGGAGCTGCTAGATGAGTGTCTTTTCAGAAACAAGAATGTAAATCTAAGGGTGAATAACTGACCTTAAAGAGAAAGCTCATATGCCTACCTTTTTTTCTACAATTTTTATTTTACAAATATAAATGTAAGTATCTAAAGAAAAATGTCTAGGTTAAAATAAGTTGGGCTCAGTTACATATTTACCATTATTAGGTTCTGTTTATCTATACCATTGCTTTTTGGTTCATTTCAATTTTGAAACTTTCCAGTAATCTCCCATAGCTTATGCAAATGATATATGTGATGAGTGTTTACAATTTCCTTTTGTCAAATTATGCATGAGATGGGTAAATTATAGGTGGATGATATTTTTAATTGTGTTGTTTATTTTCTTAATGAGGGATTTTAAAATTTCTTTGTATACTTTGGATGTACATCATTTATCATACGTGTGTTCTGCAAATATTTTCTCCCAGTCTGTGGCTAGGATTTTCATTCTCTTAATGTCTTTCAGAGACCAGAGTTTTTAATTTTAATAAAGTCCAACTTATTACTTTTTTCCTTTCACGGATCATGCTTTTGAGGTTGAATCTAAAATTCATTAACAAACCTAAGTTCAAATAGATTTACTTTCAGAAGTTTTATAGTCTTTCATTTTATATTTACATTTATGATTCATTTTTAGTTTAATTTTATTTAACTTTTAAGGTCTGTGTCTATTTTCATATGTCTGCATATGGACATTCAATTTTTCCAACATAATTTATTGAAAAAACTGTCCTTTCTCTGTTGAATTGCCTTGGTATCTTTGTCAAAAATCAGTTGACTATATTTGTATGGATCTATAGCTTGCCTCTATTCAGTTCTATTGAACTATGGGTCTATTCTTTAACCAGTACCATATTTATTTTATTATGGTAGCAATATAATAAGTTTCAAAATGGGGTAATGTGAGTTCTCCAACATTTTTTCTGCAGTACTCTGCTGGCTCTTCTAGATCTTTTGCTTTTCCATATACATTTGAGAATCAGCTTATTGATATCTACAAAAGAGCTTGCTGAGATTCTGACCATGATTGTGTTGAATCTATAGATCAAGTCTGGAAGAATCACATCTTAACAATATTGATTTTTCCTATCCATGGACATGAAATATGTTCCCATTTATTTAGAACTTTGATTTCTTTGTCAATCTCTTGCAGTTTTCCATATAGAAATTCTGTACATATATCATTACATTCATATCAAAATATTTAATTATTTTAATGTTATTGTAAAACCAATACTTTTTAAAATTTTCAAGTTCCTATTGTTTATTGTTGGTAGATGGGAAAACAGTTGGCATTTGCACATTGACCATGCACTTGTAACCCTGTTGTACTCCCTTCTTAGTTCCGGGACTTTATATGTAGCTTCTTTGATTTTCTCCAATGACAATCAAGCCATCTGCCAATAAAGACAATATCGTTTCTTCCTTTCCAGTGTATATTTTTTTTAATGTTTTACTTGTCATATTGCACTAGCAAAATCTTCCAGTATGATGTTGAATACTTGTGTTGAGAAAAGATGCTCTTGCTTTGTTCTAGATGTTATGGAGAAAGTATTTTGTCCTTCAATGTTAAGTATGATGTTAGCTGAAACCTTTTATGGATAATTTTTATAAATTTTAGGAAGTTTTCACTTTTATAAGTACTTTTTTTCTTTAAATGTTTGGTAGAATTTACCAGTAAAACCATATGGGCCTAGCATCTGCTTTTTTGAAAAGGTCATTAATTATGGATTCATTTTCTTTAAAAGACATAAAGATATTCAAATTATTTATTTCTCCTTATATGGGTTTTAGTAATTTGCATCTTTCAAGAAATGGTCTACTTCATGTAAATTATCAAATTTGTGGACATAAAGTAGTTAATAATATTACTTTACTATGTTTTTATTGTCCATGTGATTGGTAGTGGTAATCTCTGTTACACCTTTTTTTTTTTTTTTTTTTTTTTTTGCGGTACACGGGCCTCTCACTGTTGTGGCCTCTCCCATTGCGGAGCACAGGCTCCGGACGCGCAGGCTCAGTGGCCATGGCTCACGGGTCCAGCCGCTCCGCAGCTTGTGGGATCCTCCCAGACTGGGGCACGAACCCGCATCCCCTGCATCGGCAGGCACACTCTCAACCACTGCGCCACCAGGGAAGCCCTCTTATACCTTTTTTTTAAATCCTTGATTAGTGTTTCAAGATGTTTTGTAAAAGAAAAAAATATTTTATTTTTTTAGAGAAACACTTTCATTTTGTTGATTTTTCTATTGTTTGACTATTTTCAATTTTAGTATTTCTGCTCTAATTTTACTTCTTTATTCTTTTAATCTCATTCTTTTACTTCTTTATTCTTCTGATTTCTTTAAGTTTAAATTGATTTTATTTCTCTGGGTTTCTAAAGTGGAAGCTGAGGTTATTGATTGAATATCTTTCTTCTTTTCTAATATGTTTTTGTAATACTATAAATTTTCCTGAGCACTGCTTTCACTGTATCCCACAAATTTTGTAACATTGAATTTTTACTTTAATTTAGCTAGAAATTTTATTTCTTTAATTTCTTTTAAGACTACTTCTTTGACACCTATGTTACTTAAAAGAGTATTTTTTAATCAGCATTTTTTGAGGTTTTTCCAGCTATCTTTTTGTGTTATTAATTTCTAGTTCAATTCCTTTATGTCCTGAGAAAATACTTTGTATGATTTCTAGTCTTCTAAATTTGTTAAGGCATGTCTTATGGCCCCAAAGTGTAGTCTACCTTAGTAAATGTTCCATGTTAGCTTGAGAAGAATATGTATTCTGCTGTTGTTCGATGAAATATTCTATAAATGTCTATTAGATCCAGTTGATTTTGGGGGCTTTTCTGTTTACATGTGTCAAACATATCTGTTTGAATATATAGAAATATGTTGAATTTCCCATCTAATAGTGTATTTGTCTGTTTATCTATGTAGTTCTATCAATTTTTGCTTCGTGTATTTTGATGCTCTGTAGTTAGGTTGATACATATTAACAATTGTTTTTTCTTCTTGGATAACTGGCCTCTTTATTGTTATGCAATGCCCTACTCTTTCCCTAATATTTTTTCTTATTCTAGAATTTATTTTGTCTTAAATTAACATAGCAACTCCATTTTTCTTTTGATTAGTATTACCATGGCATACTTCCTCCAACTCTTTACTTTTAACTATCTTTATCATTATATTTAAATGGGGGATCTTTCAGACAACATATTTTGGGTCTTGTTTCTCTTTCCATTCTTTTAAGCTCTATCTTTTAACTGATATATTTAGATCATTTATATTTAAAGTCATGTTTGATATAATTGCCTTAATATGTACCATGTTTATAGTTGTTTTTAAATTCATTGCATTAAGTCTTTGCTCTTCTTTGCTCCTGCTCTAGCTTCACTAGTTTTAGTTGAGCATTTTATATGATTCCATTTTGTCTGTTCTCTTTGTGTAGCAATAATTCTTCTTTTAATTTTTTATGGTTGCCTAGAGTTTCCAATATACATTTTTAACTAATCTCATTCTAACTTCAAGTAACACTATACTTCTTCACATGTAGTGCAAGTACCTTACTACATTTATTTCCAATTTCTCCCTTCCTTCTCCTATTTGAATGAATGAATGAATGTTGTCATTCATTCAACTTAACTCTATGTTACAATCACAGAGTACAATATTATTATTATTGCTTTAAACAAACCATTATAGTCCTAAAAATTAGATGGCCAAGTATAGGGTGCATGTTTAGAGCAAAAGGTCCTGAAATTTCTGAGGTTTTATCACTCACTAAGTGCTTTTCCAGCATATACCTGAGCATACTAATTGCAAATATATCATTTCATATGACAGTCCTACAATTCATAAGATCCTTTCACTAACATATATCTTCTCTTCTCACAAACCCATATGTAATTACTCCTTTAGAATTTTAATTCCAAGAAAAAGATTTACCACCTTGCATGTAAACTTATTTTAAGTTCATCTTGTTAAAATCCATCTCCTCATTCTAACCTATTCATATACTTTAAGATGCAGAGTCTATTTTACAGAATATTTATAACCTCTCAGCTTCATAACTTTGCAAATCTAATAAATGGGCTTCCTACGTCTTCTTCCAATTCATTGGTGAGTGAAAATGAAGCATAGTTTTATAATACATACATTTTCAAGGACTCATGAACCCTGCTTCCCCCACCAAGCAATTAATAATATTACTTTTGTTTGGCCAATGGGTCAATCACAAGTACTGTTTAGGAATAAAGAGCCTAGTTTTAATGCAGATGACAAGAGCAAGAGGCAACTTGTAGAGAAGTAGAATGGGTTTATGAACCTAGAATTCTAGAGGTAGCACACTTTTAAAGGCAAGTCCTATTTTGTTGAATTCTTTTGGCTTGTATATCTTCATTTTTGCCTATGAATTAAATTCATTGTAGGTAGACCAAAATAATTAGCTTAATTTATTATTATATTTTATACTCATGGGCTGAATTGCAGTCATTTTAGTCATAAAGATCATGACTGAACTTTCCTATTTTTTTTCCAACTAAACCTATATACAAATATTAGACAATAAGAAACTGACTTTAAAATGTACTGGTGGTTGTGATGTTTGTCACAAGCAAAGCCAAGGGCTTTGATAAAGAACCCAGGAGTTTCTTGATTATGTGAACTTAAGTCAAAGAAAACATTTTAATAATAATATTTTTCCTCAGCCAAGTTATTCCATTTAGAATACACTGAAAAAAATATATATATATCCCCCAAGAATGTCTCTACTATTGAAATATCTCTATCAAAATATATCACACACCTGCAATTCTATGACTTCTAAGTGCCTTATGTTTATTTACTGAAACAAGTATTTTTACTATGAAATTGCTATTAGCATAAAGTTTAAAAAGATGTAGTTGGTTTTAGCAAAAATGAATGTATATATGTAAATAAGATAATCATGAGCGTGTAATTTATTTCATCATGGAGAGATAACTTGATGATAATATTAACATCTTTAATAACCTAAATAACTGCAACCATATTCAATATTCAGGATCTTCAAAACATTCACTATTAACAAATTTGGATCAAAACTCGAGAAATTTTTAAAAATCTAATTAGATAAAAATATGCAAAGTATTGATATATATTAAACAGTGGCTTATACCTTTGGGAATCACTATAATCACTGTTATACATTAAGTTATGTCACTCAAAAAGATATGTTGTAACCCTAACTTCCCTTACCTCAGAATGTGATCTAATTTGGAATTGGGTCATTGTAGATGTAATTAATTAATTAAGGTGATTGCATACTGGAGTAGGATTGGTCCATAGTCCAAAATAATTTGCATTCTCGTAAGAAGACAGTCATGTAAAGTGGAGACACACAGAAGAATGCCACATGATGGCAAAGGCAGAGACTGGAGGGATGCAGCTACAAGACAAAGAAAGCAGAGGATGAGAGCTACCAACAAAAACTAGAAAGAGGCAACAAAGGATCCCTCTACAGCTGTGAGAGGAAGCATGATTCTGCTTGATTTTGGACTTATAGCCTCCAGAAATGTGAGATAATACATTTCCACTGTTTTAAGCTACCCAAAGTTTGTGGCACTTAGTTTGGACAAACCTAGGAAACTAGTACAATTGCCAGAAATATTTGGGTATCAAATAGTATTAGAGTAATAAGTGGCTGCCTCAATAATTCATATATACTTACCATATTGAGTTTGGGATATGTTGTACTAATACTATTACATTTAAGTATTTGAACTCTGGAGATATTAAGAATGGAATAAATAATATTTCAGTCATTCCAAGAATATTTATCAAGTGCTCTTCTCATGCCCAGCTTGTTATAAGAGCTTAGGATACAGAGGTGAACAATATCTACAATGTTTCTCCTATGACAGAGGATTCTGGAAAGACTGATAGTAAACAAATATGAACTAAACAATAGCAACAACAAATAACAGTAAACATATTTTAACTGCTAATAAGTGCCATGGAGTTAAATAAATCATGGGAAATTCATCAAAGGAGTTCTGAGGGTTCAAAAGCACTGCTATTTTATTTAGAGTAGTAAGAAAAGGCCTCTTCATAATGGTGACAATTGAGCAGACACTCCGCTGAGGGAAGTGGGAGAAACAGTCATGTGTCAATCTGGAAAAGAGCTACTGGAAGAGAGAACAGAAAGCGTCTCAAGTTTGGAGAGGGCGAGAGTGTGACTGGAGTGGAGTGAGGAATAGAATGTTGGGAGACAGGACCACAGGCAGATGATGAAGAGCCATCACACAGGGCCTCAGCCCTGGTAAAAACTTTAGCTTATTTTAGATGAGAAGCAATTGGTTGTTTTGAAAACCAACCAATGATATAACATTCTTTGTGTTTTAAAAGCATCACTTTCACTGCCATGTAGAGACCAGAGTACAGAGCACAAGGGTAGAAGCACGAAGCATATTTGGGGGCTATTGCAAAAATTCATGTTTGGTGGGCTGAATAATAACCCTCTCCCAAATATTCATGTTCTAAAGCATGAAATTTGTGAATGTTACTCTATGTGGCAAAAGCGACTTTGCAAATGTGAAGTTAAGGATGTTGAGATATGGAAGTGAGTATGGATTATCTGGGTGGGACCAATGTAATCACAGGGTCCTTATAACAAGGGGGCATCATGAGGTTCAAGAGTAGGAGAGGATATGTGACAATGAAAGGAAACAGATGTAGGAATGATGTGCTTTGAGGATGGTGAGAGGGGACATGAACCAAAGAATGCAAGCAGCACCTAGTAACCAGGAAAGGCAAGGAAACAGATTCTCTCCCTAGGGCCTCCAGAGAGAGCATGGCCCTGCGAACATCTTGGTTCCAATCCAGTGGAATCCATTTCAGACTTCTGATTCCCAGAATTATAACACGTGTGTTATTTTATGTCACTAAATTTGTGGTAATTTATTACAGTAGCAATAGGAAACTATTTCACCATGTGAAAGATGATGCTAAAAGGATATTAGAAGTACATTTAGGAGCTTCCCTGGTGGTCCAGTGGTAAAGAATCCACCTTGAAAATCAGGGGACGCGGGTTTGATCCCTGATCAGGGAATTAAGGTCCCACATGCCATGAGAGAACTAATCCTGTGTGCCACAAACTACAGAGCCCACGCACTCTGGAGCCCACGTGCTACAACTAGAGAGAAGCCTGCGTACCACAACGAAGAGCTCACATGCCCCAACGAAAGATCCCACATGCCTCAACGAAGATCCCGCATACTGTGACTAAGACCCATCACAGCCAAAAAAAGTTCATTTAGTCAGAAGGGTCCAATTCTCATTACTTTCTGAGATAACATTAGCAAGATTGGCTAATGGTTTCAAAGTGTGTTGTGAGAGAGGAGTCAAGAATAACATCAGTGTTTTAGCTTAAGCAAGTTTTAATTTTCAGAAATCGTTAAGGTAACAAAAAAGCTGCCTGAGCAAGAATGGAAATCAGGAGTTCAGTTTTGGATATCTCAGGTTTGAAATGCCTCTTAGACATTGAAAAGGAGGTGTATGATAGAAAGTGGAATATGTAAAGACTCAGAGTTAGTGTGGAGATTATATTAAATTAAATTAAATTAAGTTACACATTTGGGAATAATAATTGTGCCATACATCTTCACACATAAATAAATGCATACATATCTTCATACATAAATATGTAATCTTCATACACAAATGCATGCATACATATATTATCTTTATACATAAATGCATACATACATATGTTATCCAATTTAGATTCATTTAGCTCTCACAAGGCCCCAATTAACTCATTATTTTGTTGCCTGCTCCGTTTTTCATAAATCTGTAGCAAATGAGACTCAGAGATTTTAAAATCTATTAAAAGGTCTACTTTGTAACAAAGCTCAAAATATGTTTTACTGCCTTTATGTTTTACTGCCTCATGTTTAACAAAGAGATTTTATTTTCTTCAAACGCACTTATGAAGATGTAAGAGGTTTTAGTTTAAGGAATTTGAGGGCTGATCAAGGAAAAATATATGAACAAAAGAGCCAGTAGCACACGTAAAGCTTTTTTTGGAAATATTTGGACAGGGTTTCATGGCAGGAGAAATTCTTCACAGCACGAGATTATCCAGAGGCCATGGCGGGCATTGGGGGCCATCACCCAGAAGGGAAATAAGGTAAGAGACCTCTAGGAAAATGGGGAAACGAGAGTGAGCTTACATGTGTAGATGATGTGCTCAGCATAATGTCAGGTCATCTTTGGGTTAGAGAGCTCAAAAAGGTCATCCCAAGTTAGGGTCTTATAACTATAAGACTCTATCTTATGAATAGCCGCAGATACTGGGTGAAATTTCATGAGGTATGCAAAACAGGCAGGCTCTAAATGGCTAAAAATCTGTGTGTTTGGACTATTTTGGAAATACTTGCACGTGAAAAAAAATTTAGCTTGTTATCAGTGGGCTTTTGAGCAAATGAGTCTTAACATACAGTGAAGAAGTAACCTAAGGATCAATACACAGAAGCCATCTTTAGTTCAATTATATAACAGAAGAGAATATCAATTTTTAAGTATTTTTGAAATCTGAAGATATAAATGTTTTAAATATAGCTTAGATAATCTATAGGAAAGTAAAGCAAGGAATTAGAGTGGTGACTAATATAGGAAATACATGTCTTAGAGAAATCTAAGTAATACTTTTGAAAACTTTAGTAAAATTTTTATTTTCTATGAATATTATGTAATACCATTATTTATAAAGTTGCCTTCTCTTCTTATACTTCAACACAACTCTGAGCCCATAATATATCAGCCATCTAGTTAATGAATAATGCTCAGAATACTAATTATATTGTGAGCATGCATTAATGAGTAGAATAAAATTATAACAGGGTCCAATTTTCCCTTTTGTTTTCATTCATATCAAAAATAAGCCAAAAAATCAGGTAATATCTTTAAAACTGCAATGGCTGAAAAAAGTTTTCAAATGCAATAATACTCACAAGCAGTATATAACTGAGACAAAAAAGGAGGTGTAATATAGTGTCCTTGGCATATTTTACTAATGCAAATCATGACCTAATATACTATGAATATCACACACTCTAATTTTTCAAAAGAATTGTAAGAAATAATATAGGTTTGCAATCTATTCTTTCGATAAGTAAGAAAAACAACATATCAACAGTACAAAAGACATTTTAATATTATAGAATAGCATAGGTATAAAATCAGATAAAGATCACTACTTTCAAATTAAATAACTAGTGTCATGGAAAAATACTGATTGTGCCCTCATTTTTCTCCTTGCATGATAGACTGGTACAAATTCATTCATGATCTACCACCATTGCACATCCAGCAGTCAGTAACCACCAGTACAAACTGTTAGACCATTGAATTGCTATCAAATGGATTTAGTGACACACATGGAAAGCTGTGATTCAGCAAGAAGCAGCTCTATTTAAGCCTTTTTTTTTGGACAACCGTGAAAAGTGCTGAGGTGCTACTATTCTTTAAGGAAAAAAATGTGCAGTTTGAGAGTTAACTTTACTCTCACCCATCTGAAAATATTACCAACATTGAGATTTAAAAAAAAATCTGCCCAGACTTTTGCATCATCCCATATATAGAAAAGCATTAAACTCCTTAACTTGACATATCTGGTTTTCTTTAATTAACAATAATCTTTTGATGTTCAGACTACCTGCCCTTTGTTGCAAAACTCCCATATATCCTGGCTCCTCCCCATACCTCCTCGTAGCAGTTCTCTCAGGGTTACTTGAAATGCTGCCTCCTAAGCTTGAAGTCCTAAAAATTCTCGCCAAATAAAACATAACTCTCAAAAAAAATATGCTTCTGTTGCCTCCCATTTCTCATTAAATATATTTCTTCCTGTTTATTCTCTCCCTTTTCTTTCTCTCTGTCTTCCTACCTTCCCGTCTGTCTTTCCTTCTGATTTTTTTGTTTGTTTTTTTGTCTTTCTTTTTTTTTTCTTTCTTTTTTGCAGATGCAGGCCATGAGAGACATTGTGTTATATAAAAAATTTTAAATGTATTAAATTATTACAATTACTCAAAAGTCCTTAATTTTTGTCTGGAAGGTCCATTAATTTAAAAAATAAGATAATTTTACATCTGTCAAATTCAGTAATATTGCAATAGAATATTGATTGGAATGAAAAGAAATAATTATAATTATCTACATTGCAAAGAAACAAGGTTCAACTGAGAAAGAAGAAGTTAGCTTTCTACTGAATATTATAGCAGTTAGTTGCAGTTTGCAGCTAAAATTGTTAAAGTAAAAAAAGTGAGAATTTTGTATTTGTAGTTTTCTTAGAGTAGCTCTTTTGGTTTGGTATTAGAAAGCACATGTAATATAACCGGAAGATCCATCAGATCTGAAAATAACTCTCTGCTTTTTCTATTTCTATTCATTTATTCACCATGTATCATAATCTTGTTCCCTGAAAGGTGACATTTTCATGATATGTCTGTCATCTCTCTCACAAGTCTTGAGGTGGAGAGGGTTATTGATGAATACTGTGAAGTTCAGGCACTCCGATCATAGAGTAAAATAATACTGGAACAACTGAAAGGGCAGAAATGGTCTAATATGACTCATAGATTTGACAGATCTTATAATTGATAAACAGAAGTCCAGCAGTCATAGAAAAGCTGGGTATTTTTATTAAAAAAAAATCAAAACATTTATTTGGTCTTTATGCTACAGTGAACTTCTAAAAAGCTAAGATTACTATTTTATAAAATTGAGAAGTTCCTAATTTTTTTCTAAAGAGGCATTTTAAAAGTAGTTTTAGAAGTCAAATAATATATTAATCTTTAAATCTTAATGATTGAGTAGAATTCACACAGATATAATACAAATAGGTATAATATACCTACTATGTTCCTGATACTTCCTTAAATCTAGATATACAGCAGTGAACAAAACATTCACGTCCATATGTATAAGTGCAATCTAAGAAAGAAAGAATGGAAAGATATATGCCAAAGTTGGGACTAGCACTTTGTTATGAGGCTGACCTGTGCCTTATAGGATGCTGAACATCATCTCTGGCTTCAGCACACTAGAAGTCAGTAGCAGCCTCCATTCCCTCCAACTGTGGGAATCAAAAATGTCTGCAAATGCACTCCAGGGGCAAGAATCATCTCCAGTTGAGAACCACTGATCTCTACCAACTATGGGTAGTGCTTTATTTATGAAAAACAGCATGTTAAATAGAGGAGGATGGTGAATTGGTCTTTTAAATCTCACATTTCTCTTTTACTGTAGTTTTGAGGTTATCTTCATGTATCACTCATGAAATACATAGAAATTAGCAAAAAAAAAAAAAAAATTTTTGACTAAGCACCTAAATGTGAAAGGTAACAACAAACCGAAGTTCATTTTGCCTATATAAACATGCAGTAGTATGGTAACAAATAAGTTATTTTTTTGTATATCACTAGATTCCTCTTCAAATTTTTATAGAATCAGGGAAGAATTGTTCCTATAGTTTACTGTGTTGAAAATTTCAATGGGATCATAGCAATCTTGTGTTTGTCTAGAATGAACCCCTCTTGAAGAGATAGAAAAAGCCAAGAACAAAGAGACAAAAAGCTACTAGCCAAAAATTGAGCGTATATTTATTTTTTGAGAAAAGCTTATTAACATTATCTTCTCATGATTTTTCCAAAATTACTCCCCCAAACAATGGGAGGGGAGAATGGAGTGTGAATCTCTTTTCTCCATGCGTGTACAAAGCCAAATGGGAGAAAGAGTAAAGAAAGAGAAGAAATGAGACTCCCTCCCCTCCCAGCCCCACTCCCTACTGCTGCCAGGAAATTATCATCAGCACAAAAAGTAAATGTTTTTAAATGACTGATAAATAATAATACACATTAAAAGTCATTTTCAAGATGGCCAGGGGTCCTAAATTAATTGATCATTTGATAGTCTCAATAGTTTCTACTATTTAAATTTGTGATATATCTCCATTGTAAGAAATTGCTGTAGTTTTTATTTTATTGAAATAGTGATTGAGGTATGGATAACCAAAAGCAAACTTTTCTTGTAGATGCTTGCTAGGTACACAATTGGTTTGGACAGATCTTCAATTATGAAGGAAAGGTTGAGTTGTATTTTGACAGCTAGATTGACTGTTCTTGTTATTTTCCTTTAGCTCTATTTTATGATAATAATGATGAGCCAAACATAAATAACATAAATGGATTCAATAACATGAATCATTGGTAACACAACACTGGAATATAAATTTGAAATATGTATAATTGTCATTTGATCTATAGAACATCCTTTATTATTAATGATATTTCATGTAACCAAAGACTTTCAAGTTATTGTAGGTTTGTTAACATTAGACAGGAACTGAAATATTGACCCTAAATATAAGAATCTATTTTAATTGCATATGTGTGTTAATTTGATCATCTTAAATTTGGTGATGTCAAGTAAGCAGTTTGAAACCCAGAGGAGAGCCTTGGCTGGAAACAGAAATATGAATGACCCAAATTATATAAATTTATGTAAAAATGTGATCATCTTTGCAAATTCTCCATATATGCTATTTTGAGTTTTCAGCAGCTTACTTCCTTCATTCAGAGGAATTTTTATCCATTTGGAAGAGTAAGTCAGATGATAACATACCAAACAAACCATGTTACTTGAATCATTTTAATTCAGATATCCAGTGTCAACAGATGTTTGGGAGTGAATTTGTGATCTAAATTGAAATTGTAATACAGGGAAATAAGCTTATGGAATTTTTATCGTTGAACAATAATTGATGCAGAGGAAAGTACATAACCAAAGGGGTTGATAACTCAGTGGAAGTATTCAGACTGCAAGGAATGCTGGGGATACAAGTGTTGTTTCTGATGTTAACCAATTCTGGTGTAAACACTAACGCTGTCTCTGTCACTCATGATTTTTGTAACTTTTGGGTAAAGTACCTTCCCTCTTTTTAGTTTGAGAAGGACTGCGATAACAATAAATCACACACTAGGTGACTTAAACAACAAAAATTGATTTTCTTACAGTTCTGGAGAAAAGTCCAAGATCAAGGTGTTGGCAGGTTTGGTTTCTCCTGAATCTTCTCTCCCTGGCTTACGAATGAATGCCTTTTTTCTGTGTATCCACATCCCTGGTGTCTCTTCCTTTTCTTCTAAGGACAACAGTCATATTGGATTAGGGTCCCAACCTGACTGCCTCATTTTAACTTAATCACCTATTAAAGACCTGATCTCCAAAAACAGTTACATTGTGAGGCACCAAGTGTTGGGATGTCAATATATGGGTTTGAGCGGCACATAATTCAGCCCATAACACCTCTCTAAACCTTAGTTTTTATTATCTGAAAATGAAGATAATATCAGTATTTATATGACAAGATTACCTTAAGAATTAAATGAGATACAGTGTATAAATCACTTAATTGAGTGAGGCACATGTTAAATATTCAATAAATATAAAATTTTGCTGGTTTCATAATTATTATTATTAACATCATCCTTATAATTTTATCTGAATTTATTTTGTTTGGGTTATATTTTATAATATAAAAATATTTAAAAAGGATTACTATTCCGTGTAATCCTTATGTTTCTCTAGCATTTTATTTTTAAAATTTTTAATTTTTTTTGCATTTATCTATGTATTTATTTTTAACATCTTTATTGGAGTATAATTGCTTTACAATGTTGTGTTAGTTTCTGCTGTATAACAGAGTGAATCAGCTATATGTATACATATATCCCCATATCCCCTCCCTCTTGCATCTCCCTCCCACCCTCCCTATCCCACCCTTCTAGGTGGTCACAAAGCACCAAGCTGATCTCTGCTATGCGGCTGCTTCCCACTAGCTATCTATTTTACATTTGGTAGTGTATATATGTCAGTGCTACTCTCTCACTTCATCCCAGCTTACCCTTCCCCCTCCCTGTGTCCTCAAGTCCGTTCTCTACATCTGGGCTTTATTCTTGTCCTGTCCCTAGGTTCATGAGAACCATTTTTTCTTTTTTCGATTCCATATATGTATATGTTAGCATATGGTATTTGTTTTTCTCTTTCTGACTTATTTCACAGTATGTATCTGTATCACAGTCTCTAGGTCCATCCACCTCACTACAAATAACTCAATTTCATTTCTTTTTATGGCTGAGTAATTTTCCATTGTATATATGTGCCACATCTTCTTTATCCATTCATCAGCTGATGGACACTTAGGTTGCTTCCATGTCCTGGCTATTGTAAATAGTGCTGCAATGAACATTGTGGTACATGACTCTTTGAACTATGGTTTTCTCAGAGTATATGCCCAGTAGTGGGATTGCTGGGTCATATAGTAGTTCTATGTTTAGTTGTTTAAGGAACCTCCATACTGTTCTCTATAGTGGCTGTATCAATTTACATTGCCACCAACAGTGCAAGAGGGTTCCCTTTTCTGCACACCTTCTCCAGCATTTATTGTTCATAGATTTTTTTGATGATGGCCTTTCTGACCAGTGTGAGGTAATAACTCATTGTAGTTTTGATTTGCATTCTCTAATGATTAGTGATGTTGAGCATCCTTTAATGTGTTTGAAAGCAATCTGTATATCTTCCTTGGAGAAATGTCTATTTAGGTCTTCTGCCCATTTTTGGATTGGGTTGTTTGTTTCTTTGATATTGAGCTGCATGAGCTACTTGTACGTTTTGGAGATTAATCCTTTGTCAGTTGCTTCATTTGCAAATATTTTCTCCCATTCTGAAGGTTGTCTTTTCGTGTTGTTTATGGTTTCTTTTGCTTTGCTAAAGGTTTTTCGTTTCATTAGGTCCCATTTGTTTATTTTTGTTTTTATTTCTATTTCTCTAGGAGGTGGGTCAAAAAGGATCTTGCTGTGATTTATGTCATAGAGTGTCTGCCTATGTTTTCCTTTAAGTGTTTGATAGTGTCTGGCCTTACATTTAGGTCTTTAATACATTTTGAATTTATTTTTATGTATGGTTTTAGGGAGTGTTTTAATTTCATTCTTTTACATGTAGCTGGTCAGTATTCCCAGCACCATTTATTGAAGAGGCTGTATTTTCTTCAATGTATGTTCTTGCCTCCTTTATCAAAGATAAGGTAACCATATGTACATGGGTTTATACCTGGGCTTTCTATCCTGTTCCATTGATCTGTATTTCTGTTTTTGTGCCAGTACCATACTGTCTTGATTACTGTAGCTTTGTCATATAGTCTGAAGTCAGGGAGCCTGATTCCTCCAGCTCCATTTTTCGTTCTCAAGATTACTTTGGCGATTTGAGGTCTTTTCTGTTTCCATACAAATTGTGAAATTTTTTGTTCTAGTTCTGTGAAAAATGCCAGTGGTAGTTTGATAGGGATTGCATTGAATCTGTAGATTGCTTTGGGTAGTATAGTCATTTTCACAATGTTGATTCTTCCAATCCAAGAACAGGGTATATCTTTCCATCTGTTTCTGTCATCTTTAATTTCTTTCATCAGTGTCTTCTAGTTTTCTGCATGCAGGTCTTTTGTCTCCTTAGGTAGGTTTATTCCTAGGTATTTTATTATTTTTGCTGCAATGGCCAATAGGAGTATTGCCCTAATTTCTCTTTCAGATTTTTCATCATTAGTGTATGGGAATGCAAGATATTTCTGTGCAATAATTTTGTATCCTGCTACTTTACCAAATTCATTGATTAGCTCTAGTAGTTTTCTGTTAACATCTTTAGGATTCTCTATGTATAGTATCATGTCATCTGCAAACAGTGACAGTTTTACTTCTTCTCTTCTGACTTGGATTCCTTTTATTTATTTTTCTTCTCTGATTGCTGTGGCTAAAACTTCCAAAAGTATGTTGAATAATAATAGTGAGAGTGGGCAACCTTGTCTTGTTCCTGATCTTAGAGGAAATAGTTTCAGTTTTTCACCATTGAGAACGATGTTGGCAGTCAGTTTGTGATATATGGCCATTATTATGTTGAGGTAGGTTTCCTCTATGCTTGCTTTCTGGAGGTTTTTATCATAAATGGGTGTTGAATTTTGTCAAAAGCTTTTTCTACATCTACTGAGATGATCAGTTTTTTCTCCTTCAGTTTATTAATATGGTTTATCACATTGATTGATTTGCATATATTGAAGAATCTATGCATTCCTGGGATAAACCCCAGTTGATTATTGTGTATGATCCTTTTAATGTGCTGTTGGATTCTGTTTACTAGTATTTTTTTGAAGATTTTTGCATCTATGTTCATCAGTGATATTGGCCTGTAGTTTTCTTTCTTTGTGACATCCTTGTCTGGTTTTGGTATCAGGATGATGGTGGCCTCATAGAATGAGTTTGGGTGTGTTCCTCCCTCTGCTATATTTTGGAAGAGTTTGAGAAAGGTAAGTGTTACCTCTTCCCTAAATGTTTGCTAGAATTCTCCTGTGAAGCCATCTGGTCCTGGGCTGTTGTTTGTTGGAAGATTTTTAATGACAAGTTCAATTTCAGTGCTTGTGATTGGTCTGTTTATGTTTTCTATTTCTTCCTGGTTCGGTCTTGGCAGTTGTGCTTTTCTATGAATTTGTCCTTTTCTTCCAGGTTGTACATTTTATTAGCATAGAGTTGCTTGTAGTAATCTCTCAAGATTCTTTGTATTTGTTCACTCTCTGTTGTTACTTCTCCTTTTTTCATTTCTAATTCTGTTGATTTGAGTCTTCTCATTTTTTTTCTTGATGAGTGTGGTTAATGCTTTATCAATTTTGTTTATCTTCTCAAAGAACCAGCTTTTAGTTTTATTGATCTTTGCAATTGTTTCCTTCATTTCCTTTTCATTTATTTCTGATCTGCTCTTTATGATTTCTTTCCTTCTTCTAACTTTGGGTTTTTATTTGTTTGTTTGTTCTTCTTTCTCTAATTGCTGTTGGTGTATGGTTAGGTTGCTTATTTGAGATTTTTCTTGTTTATTGAGGTAGATTTGTATTGCTGTATACTTCCCTCTTAAAAGTGCTTTTCATGCATCCCATATGTTTTCGGTCATTGTGTTTTCATTTTCATTTGTTTCTAGATTTTTTTTTTGATTTCCTCTTTGATTTCTTCAGTGATCTCTTGGTTATTTTTAGTGTATCATTTAGCCTCCATGTGTTTGTATTTTTTACAGTTTTCTTCCTGTATTTAATGTTCAGTCTTATAGTGTTGTGGTCAGAAAAGATACTTGGTAAGATTTCAAATTTCTTAAATTTACCAATACTTGATATGTGACTCAAGATATGATCTATCCTGGAGAATTTTCCATGAGCACTTGAGAAGAAAGTGTATTCTGTTGTTTTTGGGTGGAATGTCCTATAAATATCAGTTAAGTACATCTTGTTTAATGTATCAATTAAAGCTTGTGTTTCCTTGTTATTTTCATTTTGAATGATCTGTCCATTGGTGAATGTGGGGTGTTAAAGTCCCCTACTATGATTGTGTTACTGTCGATTTCCCCTTTTATGGCTATTAGCATTTTCTTTATGTACTGAGTTTCTCCTGTGTTGTGTGCATAAATATGTACAATTGTTATATATTCTTGGATTGATCATTATGTAGTTTCCTTCTCTCTCTCTTATAATAGTCTTTATTTTAAAGTCTATTTTGTCTGGTATGAGAATTGCTACTCCAGCTTTCTTTTGATTTCCATTTGCATGGAATATCTTTTTCCATCCCCTCACTTTCAGTCTGTATGTGTCCCTAGGTTTGAAGTGGGTCTCTTTTAGATAGCATATATATGGGTCTTATTTTTGTATCCATTCAGCTAGTCTCTGTCTTTTGTTTAGAACATTTAATTCATTTACATTTTTGGTGGTTATTGATGTGTATGTTCCTATTACCATTTTCTTAATTGTTTTGGGTTTGTTATTGTAGGTCTTTTTCTTCTCTTGTGTTTCCTGCCTAGAGAAGTTCCTTTAAAATTTGTTGTAAAGCTGGGTTGGTGATGCTGAATTCTCTTAGCTTTTGCTTGTCTGTAAAGTTTTTAATTTCCCCATCAAATCTGAATGAGATCCTTGCTGGGTAGAGTAATCTTGGTTGTAGGTTTTTCCCTTTCATCACTTTAATTATGTCCTGCCACTCCCTTCTGGCTTGCAGAGTTTCTGATGAATGATCAGCTCTTAACCTTATGGGGATTCCCTTGTATGTTATTTGTTGTTTTTCCCTTGCTGCTTTCAATATTTTTTCTTTGTTTTTAATTTTTGTTAGTTTGATTAATATGTGTCTTGGTGTGTTTCTCCTTGATTTTATCCTGTATGGGAGTCTCTGCGTTTCCTAGACTTGATTGACTCTTTCCTTTCTCATATTAGGGAAGTTTTCAACTATAATCTCTTCAAATATTTTCTCAGTCCCTTTCTTTTTCTCTTTATCTTCTGGGACCCCTATAATTCGAATGTTGGTGTGTTTAATGTTGTCCCAGAGGTCTCTGAGACTGTCCTCTATTCTTTTCATTGTTTTTTTCTTTATTCTGCTCTGCAGTAGTTATTTCCACTATTTTATCTTCCAGGTAACTTATCCATTCTTCTACCTCAGTTATTCCGCTATTGATTTCTTCTAGAGAATTTTTATTTTCACTTACTGTGTTGTTCATCATTGTTTGTTTGCTCTTTAGTTCTTCTAGGTCCTTGTTAAACGTTTCCTGTATTTTCTCCATTCTATTTCCAAGATTTTGGATAATCTTTACTATCATCACTGTGAATTCTTTTTCAGGTAGACTGCCTATTTCCTCTTCGTTTGTTTGTTCTGGTCAGGTTTTACCTTTCCCCTTCATCTGCTGGATATTTCTCTGTCTTCTCATTTTGTTTAGCTTACTGTGTTTTGGGTCTCCTTTTCACAGGCTGCAGGTTCGTGTTCCCATTGTTTTTGGTGTCTGGCCCCAGTGGGTGAGGTTTGTTCAGTGGCTTGTGTAGGCTTCCTGGTGGAGGGGACTTGTGCCTATGTTCTGGTGGATGAGGCTGGATCTTGTCTTTCTTGTGGGCAGGGCCACGTCTGGTGGTGTGTTTTGGGGTGTTTGTGAACTTAGTATGATTTTAGGCAGCCTCTCTGCTAATGGGTGGAGTTGTGTTCCTGTCTTGCTAGTTGTCTGGAATGGGGCTTCCAGTGCTGGAGTCTGCTGGCCATTGGGTGGAGCTGGGTTTTAGCTTTGAGACGGAGATCTCTGGGAGAGCACTCGCTGATTGATATGACATGGAGCTTGGAGGTCTCTGGTGGTCCAATGTCCTGAACTCGCCTCTCCCACCTCAGAGGCTCAGGCCTGACATGAGGCCGGAGCACCAAGACCCTGTCAGCCACACAGCTCAGAAGAAAAGGGAAGGACTTCTCTCATGGCACAGTGGTTAAAAATACTCCTGCCCATGCAGGGGACATGGGTTCAAGCCCTGGTCCGGGAAGATCCCACATGCCACGGAACAAATATGCCCATGCACTACAACTACTGAGCCTGCGCTCTAGAGCCCATGAGCCACAACTACGGAAGCCCGTGTTCCCAGAACCCATGCTCCACAGCAAGAGACGCCACTGCAGTGAAAAGCCTGTGCATTGCATCGAAGAGTATCCCCCACTCACCGCAACTAGAAGAAGCCTGCGCACAGCAACAAAGACCCAGCGCAGCCATAAATAAATTTATTTAAAAAAAAAAGAAGAAAAGGGAGAAAAAAAGAAAGAAAAAAATATTTTAAAAATATATAAAAAAATAATTATTTATATAAAAAAATAATAATAAAAAAAGAAGAAAGCTACCAAACCAATAAACAAATCTACCAGTGATAACAAGTGGTAAACACTATACTAAAATAAACATAAAAATCAGAAACAAGTCAATTGCAGACAACAAACCCGAAGTCTACGTTTGCTCCCAAAGTCCACTGCCTAATTTTGGGATGTTTCCTTGTCTATTCAGGTATTCCACAGTTGCAGGGTACATCAAGTTGATTGTGGAGATTTAATCAGCTGCTCCTGAGGCTGCATAGAGAAATTTCCCTTTCTCTTCTTTTTTGCACCGCTCCCGGGGCTCAGCTTTAGGTTTTGGCTCCACCTCTGCCTGTATGTTGCCCTTTGGCATCTGTTCCTGCCCAGACAAGACAGGATTAAAGCAAAAGCTGATTAGGGGGCTCTGGCTCACTCATGCTGGGGGTAGGGAGGGGTACCATTAATTGGAATGTGGGGTGAGCCTGCAGCGGCAGAGGCTGGCATGAAGTTGCAGCAGCCTGGAGTGTGCCTTGTGTTCTCCCAGGGAAGTTGTCCCTGGATCACGGGATCCTGGCAGTGGCGGGCTGCACAAGCTCCCGGGAGGAAAGGTGTGGATAGTGACCTGTACTTGCACACAGGATTCTTCATGGCGGCAGCAGCAGCCTTAGCATTCCATGCCCGTCTCTGGAGTCTGAGCTGATAGCCGTGGCTCTTGCCTGTCTCTAGAGCTCATTTGGGTGGTGCTCTGCCTTCTGTGGGCAGACAGGGAAGGAATTCCCTCTCTTTGTGCACCCCAAAACAATGGTCTCTTGCTTCTTTGGCAGGTCCAGACTTTTTCCCGGACACCCTCCCATCTAGCTGTGGCACACTAGCCCCTTCAGGCTGTGTTCACGCCGCCAACCCCAGTCCTCTCCCTGCGATCCGACCGAAGCCTGAGCCTCAACTCTCAGCCCCGCCCACCCCGGCAGGTGAGCAGACAAGCCTCTCAGGCTGGTGAGTGCGGGTCGGCACCGATCTTCTGTGCGGGAATCTCTCTGGTTTGCCCTCCGCACCCCTGTTGCTGCTCTCTCTTCCACGGCTCCAAAGCTCCCCCCCCGCCCCCGCCACCCACAGTTTCCGCCCGCGAAGGGCCTTCCTAGTGTGTGGAAACCTTTCCTCCTTCAGAGCTCCCTCCCAGAAGTGCAGGTCCTGTCCCTATTCTTTGTCTCTCTTTTTTCTTTTGCTCTATCCAGATGCGTGGGGATTTTCTTGCCTTTTGGGAGGTCTGAGGTCTTCTGCCAGCATTCAGTGGGTGTTCTGAAGGAGTTGTTCCACATGTAGATGTATTTTTTATGTATTTGTGGGGAGAAAGGTGATCTCCGCGTCTTACTCCTCTGCCATCTTGAAGGTCCCCCACTCCAGCATTTTACCTGAGTTAATTGCAGAGGCACGAAATCCATTCTCATTTTGTTATTTTGGGAACAAAAGGGAATGAAAATATTTTCCCCACTATCAACATAAAAAGTGAGTAATAGTATGATAGAAAAATGTTCATTTTTAATTCTTTTTACAGTACTACTTTGAAATTTGAACTACATTTTCATAGTAAGTAACCATATTGTAGGCATAAGGAAAAGATGAATACTGTTATATAACTCAGGATATGAGAGGTTATTCTGCAATAACAAGCAATCTCTGAGTAAAATAATATCTTAACATGACCGAAGTTTGTTTATTGATCATTGGCAGTTGGATGGATGGGCTGTTAGCTTTTCTCATTATAGTCATTTAGGGATCTTGGTTCATATAGCCACCACATCCCAAATGCTGCCAGATATCATGGTATAAGAAAAGAAAGCTCTGGGATGTCTTGATTCATCTAGTAACGGCTCTGTCCTGTAAATGAGATGTTCTATTCACTTACAACGTTTAAATCAGAGTTAATCATATGGTTACCTCCATTTGCATAGGAGTTAAGTATAATTCTATTATGTGTTCAGAAATCAGAGAGCTGATATATGAATATTTAATTAACATTAATTGCTATCACAAGTTACTCCCTGTATGCTTCAAAATCCAATTCATGCATTTTGATACTGTCTTTACAACTATAGGACTTGATTCATGGTAAATCACATACACACATGCACACTCACACACAATAAAATACATTATTGTGTAAAGATCAATTAATATCAAACTTATAACAAGTATCCCTATAGCAATATCATCCCTAATAGTTATAACATTATTTATATAAAATAAATGTAATCTGATATATTATTTTCCATCAAAACACAAATTGTTCTTGAATCAAGAAAGCATAAACCTTTTTTGATGACAGTTAACAAAGCATCTCTTTAAGAATTATCTGTTGAGAAAAGGAGCCATTATAATATAAATTCATAAATATGTAGCACTCCAACAGACTGTTAAACAATGATGGATGTTGCTAGAAATAAGCCAATGTTAGCATATATGATTATTGACTTAAACTACTGTAACATTAATAATATAAATAGAGCTGGTTTAAAGAAATGACACATGTAGCCTTGTAACAACACATTACTATAATTGAAATAGTAACATTAAATTAAACATAGACACTGCTTTCATACAAGAAAAGTATATTTAAATATTGTAATGTTTCTTTCTCTTGAGTCAGAAGTTACGATGATTATAGTCATGATAATTCCTGAAAAATTAATCGAGTTGAATGATTGATCAATACTGTGTTTGCCAAATAGTTATAGATTCTATAAATTCTCTGTTCTATGGTACAGTAATATCCACAACAAAGAAGAAAACTACTAAGAAATAAAAACAAATAAGGTTTCTGCATATGAAATCCAAAATATGTAAAGTATTAAGAATACTCAAAGAGAAGTTTATATGTATTTTTCATACTTTGCCCCAACTTTGTTCTCAAATTTCAAAAAATGTTTAGCATATATATTATAAACTAGTGAAAGCATGTGAAAAGTTACATATTTCTCCAGGGCAAAAAAAAGTGCATTGCCTTATAAGATGCAGAATGCTAGATTTCCCACAGGGATAGACTCAGAAATAAAAGAAAATATTTGAATAAATGAATTGTTATCTTTTGTTAAGTAATGATTCCTTCTAAATATTATTTCTATGCTTCTCTTAAATGATAACTAAAATTATTTGAATCTATATAAAACAGCTGAATTATGACAATTTCTACAAATTTATTAATGTAAACTTTAAACAGCTTTTAAAATCTAGTTTTCTTGGGGGGGTTGTTATTCTTTCTTTTTAATTTTTATTGGAGTATAGTTGATTTACAATGTTGTGTTAGTTTAAGGTGTACAGAAAAGTGAATCAGTTATACATATACATATATCCACTCTTTTGTTTTTTTTTTTTTTTTAGATTCTTTTCCCATATAGGCCATCACAGAGTATTGAATAGAGTTCCCTGTGCTATACAACAGATTCTTACTAGTTATCTATTTTATATATTGTCGTGTGTATAGGTCAGTCCCTATCTCCCAATTTATCCCTCCCCTGCCCTTATCCCCTGGTAACCATAAGTTTGTTTTCTACATCTGTGACTCTACTTCTGTTTATAAATGTTCATTTCTACCCTTTTTTTTAGATTCCACATATAAGCGATATCATATAGTGTTTGACTTTCTGTGTCTGACTTACTTCACTCAGATGACAATCTCTAGGTCCCTCCATGTTGCTTCAAATAAATTATTATACTTGATCAAGTAGAAGTGTCTGTCAACTACAATGTCTATATATGATGTTGGATGTAAGGAAAATGACTGAAATCAGAAAACTTGTTCCTCATTTTTATCTTTTTAATACATTAAAATAGCTTTGTTTATGCATGAATAATATGATTCAAAGACAAAAATGGATGAGGGCAATGAGTACAACACTGACATGGCCAAAAATATTCTTAAATAAAATGTATTATGTGTGTGTCCAATTGTGAGCTATATTTAGACTTTGTGCTGGACACATATTTTGGGTACCTTCTTCAATTACCTGGATGTCTTCCATTTACCTTATTTATCTGGCACAGTGTCCTCAGAACTTGGAGTCTCAGATGAAATGGCCCACCTCATGCCATGATGTTTGGCTTCCTGAGCAACCTCCATGGGGACTATTAATAGAACCCAGAAAAATAAGAGAGCTGGTTACCTTTGTAGAGAACCCTGATGATGAAAGTCATGAGAAAAAAGCATATTCATTTCATAGGGCTGCTGTAACAAAGTACCACACACTGGGTGTCTTAAACAGAAATGTATTTTCTCACAGTTCTGGAGACAAGAAGTCCTAAATCAAAGTGCCTGCAGGGTTGGTTCCCTCTGAGGGCTGTGAAAGAGAATCTGTTCCATGCCTCCCTCCTAGCTTCTGGTGAATTATCCCCAGTCCCTGGTGTTCCTTTGCTTGTGACAGTGTTACTCCTGTTTCTGTCTGGTGTTCTTCCTGTGTCTCTGTCTCTGTGTTCAAATTTCCCCTTTTTGTTAAGGACACCACTCATACCGGATTAGTCCTCACTCTAATGACCTTGTCTTAAGTTGTTCATCTACAAAGACCCTCTTTCCAAATAATGTCAAATTCAGAAATACTGAGGGTTAAGACTTCAACATCTTTTGGGGGTATACAATTCATTATATAACATAGAAAAACTGGGAAGATAACTGCCCTCGGATTGCTTTGAGGTACAACTTCTTCTTTCCAACTTTAGACAGAATGACTATGTTGTATTGTGATTTTTATATTTTATAATGTTTTGACATATTGGGGATACCTAGCTGGCTAAGGAAATTTTGGTGCTTTCAGAGCTAGCTAATCCCTAGAGATAGTGCTGACCTTAAACAAACAGACTCTTATTTCTCCAGCAAAAGAGGGTTTATTTAGGATCAGCAAAGAACTGCAATTTGGCGGCTGCAACCATGGGAAGCCATGTGCAAGTCTTCTGCAACAAGGCAAAAATAACTTTTTTTAAAGAAGGGAAAAGGAAGCTGGTTAGGCTGTAATAAAGAAAGAATCCACTGGAGGAATTGAGGTTTGAGTGTAGTGGTTTTTTATGGGCTAAGTTGTGACAGTCTCTCATTGGCTGAGCTCTTCCCAGGCAAGAAGAGGAAGTCTTTCTTCCTGTTGCTCTGCTGTTGTGTAGGATGTGAAAGCTCCCCCTTTTGGCCTCCTGACTCTATTTTAATTGTGGCCTTTGTTTATTAATTGTTACAATGATAACTTTTTGGTGAGCTCAGCTTTCTTATAGACAGCTGATTCTGAATCCATATCCTTATACACCCCCTTTATCTATCTTTTATACATCCAGCTATATATCTGCTGCCCTAAATCAACTGGGCACCAAGTACTAGCCAACTAGAGGCCAGTGCCTGAGCTCCAGAGCCCACAGAATCATTCAAACTGGCCAATCCTAAATGTTTACCCCATCCTGCCATGGCTTTTCCCCAATTAATGCTGGGTCCTATGCTTTCACCTTGCTTCTCCTTCTGCCTCCTGACCCAAATTTGGTTCTTTCCCATGTGGGCTTGCATGGCATGCATGCCCCCTTCTCTTGGGAAATGTAAGTAATAACTTCTTGTTTCAATGGCATTGACATCTATGTCACTACTCAGTCACCTTTATGAATGAAAATCCCACAGATACAATTGAGACACAAATACTCAGTAAACACACCCACCAAAAGATCTGGTGGGTTCTTTCAGTCTTCTTATTAAGCACATTGTATTGCCTTACTTCACACATTTCCATGCCTCACTGCTCTTTATTTCATCACCATCACTACCCTGGTAGGAAGTTTGTACTTCTGAGATCTAATATCATCACATTTGCCTTATCTCAAGCTTTGCTTTCTAGAGGACCAGGGTAATATTTATTTAGAACCAGCAATGTACAAAATAAAAGAAAGAATGGTGAGATAAGGCTTGCTTAAAAACTAGGTATTAAAATCTATTAGAAAGTTCTAATTATTAAAATAATAAGATAGAAAGCCATGGTTAAAAAGACAAGTCAATATGAACTGTAAAGTTCAGAAACGCTCAACTACACATATGTGATTAGCAAATAAATAAAGCACTATATAAAAGCAGTAGCATGAGTTGCTTGATTGGTATTGAGGGCAATTAATTAATCATTAGGGAAAAAAATACCCTGAGACAGAAGCAAAACTGTGCAATAAATTATGAGACACTGTTCAATCTAGTTAGTAACCAATAAACCAAAGAACCAAATAAAGTTTCATTTGTCATGTATTCAATTGAAAACATTAAATAATATCCTCCAAATTGGAGAATCTGTAACAAATGTGATAGTCTATTCTTGATGTAAATATGGTAATACCAAAAACTTTAAAATAGTTCATATTCTTTGAATCAGTGATTCATTTTCAAACAGAAACTATTTTAAGGTAGACTTAGGCGTTCATGTGAAGTATATTCAGAGATGCTTATAAGAGAATTTACGAAATGAGATTTTATAAATTATGACCCATTCATATATTAACATCCATTAAAATGGTGTAGAAAAATAACGTTGATAGGTATGAAAAGATATTTGTGATATATCATAACATGATAAAAGTGAATTATAAAACCCTATGTTAGTACTTTCTCATTTTGGGTAGAACTACAGAATTATGTTACATACAGAGAAATGATATGTTACAAAAAACAAAAGGTACAGAGAAAAATGTGAATAGGAGACATTTTGGGTATTGTAATTATTAGTGATTTCTATTCTTCATGCCAATGTGAATTTTCTAAACTTTGTGTGATAAATATGAATACAAATTCCATGAAAAGTAAAGTTACTTACTGTAAATATGATTTAGTGAGTACAGTGTCTGTAAATATAAATCAAATAAATATAGTTTAAGTTTCTTAATACCAGAATTTCAGAAATATTGTTTGCAAAGCACTGTTCTAGGGATAAAGAATATAGAGGAGACATATAGGAGAAGAAAGATGTAGATGAGATGGGAAATATTTATGAGGAGTATAACACAGGTTTTTAATTTTTTATTTTAAATGCTGTCTTGATCCACTTTGGAGAGACTGACTAGGGGCTGGTCCTCCTCGAGCAGCCTAATTAATTCCACACCTTACCCACTTCTCTTATTCAGCTCTCACACTCCGGGCCACTATGCACTTGCTCTAATCTCCCCAGGGTCAGGTACCAAACAGCTGGGGACAACCCCTTTGTCCTGGCGCCCACAGATTTATGCAAATTTGGCAACCCACCGAGAGCCGCAGAAACCTAGCTAACCCCACTCTACTTGTCATAGATAAGCTGCCCTCTACGGCTCCATCTTGCTGTTACCCAGTCGCCACCTCCTGTGTGGCCCTGTGTGACAATATTCTCTCCTTCTTAGCTGTAAGTAATACAGAGTTCTGCCTTTCATCTATGCGAGTGTCAGCGTGTTGTGTCCCATCATCAAAGAATTTTTAAATCTTATGAAACAAGTGTGTATGTCTGTGTATATGTGTACACACATACATATACGTATCTTTTTCCTCAACACTTCTGCTCTAGTTCAAGTGTTCATTATCCTTATGCTGAACTGTTACCATATCCTTCTAATCCAAATGACTCACCTTCCAATTCAAGATTCCTAATATTCTTTCTAATCACATTATTATGCCTCTCCTTAAAAACTCTTTGTTCAGGTGTACAGACAGACCTGAGTCTGGAGTCAGACCAGTTTTCTCATTCCTCTTACATGCACATTACCAGATCAAAAGCCTCTGTGCTTTTGTTAAGCTCTCAGACAATACAATTTCTACTGCCTGCGTTATCCTTGCCATATCCAGCTGGAAACTTCCTGGTCATTGTTCAAAAACTAATACTAATATATCCTCAACTCCTAAGATAAAATGTAAATCTTCCTCGTCCATTACTGTAACACTTTGCAAATACCACCACAATGTGACCTATGTATCATATTTATGTGGCTGCATTTTCACCTCCCAAATGTAAGTGGACTTTCTAAGACTAACTTGTATAGCTAATTTCCTCTATATTTTCTTCCAATTATCAACCACCTGACAGATAGGGCATGCTTGATAATTTGTTTTGCTGAATTGAATTGAATGGAACTGTGTATATACATTAGTTAGTAAATACTTAGTGATTTGAGGATGAGATCACTTTTATTGAAAGTCTTTCTTAAATTAGAGGTTTGGGGGAAATTAAAAGAAAAATATGTGAGCTTTTCTCTCCCTCCCACACACACACCACTGCCAGTATACGAGAAGTATCTGTCCTAGTGCTTTTACATGGCTCAGAAATTGTTAAATATTGAAACACTAGAGACATCTCAATGGAATTTAAGCCTAGAAACCATAAATTTAAGGACTTCTTTCAGTTAATACATAACCTAAAGTTATTTTTTCCATTTAAAATCAGGGAGATTTATATCCTTTATCCATCAGAAAAAAATGCTAAAGAAAATGTCATTTTGGCAGTCTTTAGAAAGATGGATTCATATTTATTAAGAATCATATCTGTAAAATCCTGCATTTTTATGAGTTTATTCAGTACCATAGAGACAAAAAGTGCTAGATCAAGATAAATAGACATGAATCCTTCTTGCTTTGTAGAATGAACATTCTAGACATTGTAGGTGGTGTGAAAACTCTGCACAACTTAAGAAAAAAGCTTTGAGATAAAGATTTGATTAACCTGATAATAATCTACAGGATCAGCACAGTCTCTGAGATGGGGTAAGAATGCAAATGAGAATAAGGGTAAAAGATGATAGAGAGATTTTACAGGAGATTTTTTTTTTTTTTTTTTTTTTTGCGGTACGCGGGCCTGTCACTGCTGTGGCCTCTCCCACAGCAGAGCACAGGCTCCAGACGTGCAGGCCCAGCGGCCATGGCTCATAGGCCCAGCCACTCCGCGGCATGCAGGATCCTCCCGGACTGGGGCATGAGCCCGCGTCCCCTGCATTGGCAGGCGGACTCCCAACCACTGCGCCACCAGGGAAGCCCGGAGATTTTTTTATATGGCCAAAGAGGTCCCCAAATGTGTTAGTGAAAAAGAATTGGAATGTGGCTCTATATTCTTTTGTAATAATATATGTATGTGTATATTATATAGTTATAAATGTATATTACATATTAATATATTATGTATTTCAACTAATTAATTATATGCAATTTACTGCAAAGTATGACTCCGTTTACTGATTTGTTAAATCCAGAGCTTTAATCATCCCCTCTTCTTGATTTGTTAATGGAGGCATATGTCCCAAATTGAATGGAGTGACACTTGAGGATGTGAAGCTGGGACCTGTGGAGATGATCAAGTAAATGACAGCCTTGACCAGCATGCTTTCTTCATATTGAAATCAGGTAATTCAAATAAGATCTTTTACTCTAAGTCCAAATGTTGGCTTCTACAATCCTAAATATATGTCTGTTTATTAAAATTATCACTCAAAATTTTAGCCTGACTTATGCCTCCTTGTTATTTTTCTAAATCTAAAATAAGAAATAAATACTAACATAAATACTATTTATAAATAAAAATGATTACAAAATATATCCTCTTCTACTCCTCAATATTCTTCATAATAACTAAAAGTCTATATTTTAATAAAAATGGAACTCAGCACAGATGAATAAGAAATGAACACATTAAAAATATGAATTCACATCTGCAAATAATGTTGCTCCATTGCAGTTGCTCCCTATACACCGCAAAGCAATGTAAAACCAGAGACAGCATTTGACCCAACTCTCTGAAGGATAATTTTATTATTTACAGCAAGGAAAGGAAAAATTAAGGCCATTTGTCAGTGGCCGAGATGAGATTCTAACATGTTTGAATTACCATTTCTGGGCTTTTTCCGCCATTTATTTCATAAAACACAAGCGTCAATTCATCCATAGTTGTGAGTAATAGATGGCAGTTTGTGTGGTGGTTTAGACATGGAGTTATAGGAGCTTAATAGTCTGTATTTATTCATTCTTGGAGCTGATAAGTATTTGAGAGACTTTCCAGTTTACAAATTTTCAAACAGAAATAATAAATCATATTAATCAACAGCTTTTACTTTCAAGTTTATTCTATAAGTTACAAGACTTGAGTATCAGAAAATACTGGAAAAGTATATATATAGCATGTATTAATTCAATGCAATATTTTCATGAGAAGTACTTGATTATTTTTTTTCTTGGCCATGCCACATGGCTTGCAGATCTTAGTTCCCTGACTAGGGATTGAACCGGGGCCCTCAGCAGTGAAAGTCCAGAGTCCTAACCACTGGATCAGCAGGGAATCCCCTGTTTATTATTATTTTTAAAATAACTAGAAGACTAACAAAATATGGATTTTAATATAGATTTTAAAAATAGAGGAAACATTTCAAAACTTAGTACATGAAAGAAAATAAGAATACAAAAATAAAGATTTCCTTTCAAAACATATAAAGGTATGGTATCAAACATTGATTTAGTTGGGTTTTGTGTATCAGAAATTAGTTGTTTATGTCTTTGGAATCAGTAAATTAAGTGTGCAATCTGCCTATTGATAATAAGGAAAATAAAGTGTCTTATCTCACATCATGTCAAACCATAATTATATGAACATTTGCACACAGATAATTTTGTTTGTATTCACTTAGAAGTACCTGCTGGATAGGGATTATCATTACATTCAGGGTATGCCTGGTTTGCCAAAAGGCCAGAAATATCACACAGCATACTAAATTCCTTCAGCAACGAAAGAACATTTAGAAAGAATGAAAATGAGGCATCTTCATTATTTCAAGGAAAATATTAGCTTATTTTCAAGCACTTTATGTATATAAAGTAATGCAACCAATTTAAATATGGAAAACATTGTTTTCAGTTCACCTGATATTTGAGGGGTACTACCTACATAATTCTGTTGACAAAGGAGGACAAAAAATAATTGATACTCAAGCTCATTTTTCACTCACCGAATCTGCAAAATGGACAGATCTATCAATATACAATATAGAATTACCACAATTCCGGGGACTTATTAGAGACTTTTAAGGAAAAGTACCTAATTCTATCTTTTATCAGAAAAGTTGTTTGGAGAAAATAGAATTTCAAGACCATTGTTTAAAAAGTATGTGTACCATACATCAATATCTTGAGACAATTTACTTCTAAAGGATTCTACACTACCCTTGCATTGACCAAACGTTTTAGAGCCATGAAATCAGACTGTTTAGAAAGTCGCACTTGCCAAAGGAAATGTGTTTTGCAGAATAACATGAGGGATACTGAGGACAGTCTTTCTTGGGTCACTGTGACCCTCTGCAGTCACATTTGAAGAGTTTGTTCATCTGTTTGTTTTGGTAAAATTCTTCCTTTTTGTAGGCAGAATGGCCCCTGAGAGATGGCCACTCCCTAAACCCAGGAACCATGAATACATTATATTACTTGGGAAGACGAACTTTGCAGTATAATTTAGGTTGAGGATCTTAAAATAAGATTAAGCTGGAATAAATGTTGAGGCCCAATCTGATCACAGGGGTTCTTAAAATCAGAGAACTATCTACAGCTGGAGCAAAAGACCTTCTGCAGAAGAGAAGTTAAGAGAGTCTCAAAGCATGAGAAGGAGGAAACATCCTTCAGGTTTGAAGAAGGAGGGGGCAAAGCAGGCAGGAATGCAGGAGACTGAGAGTCTCCTGGATAATAGCCAGCAAGCATCTCGGCCAGAAAAAGCTGCAAGAATTCTGCAAATGACCTGAATGATCTCGAAAGCAGATTTTTCCTTAGAGCCCAGGCCAGCCAAAACTTTAACTCTGACATTGTGAAACCAGCAGCAGTCAGCCCACTAAGACTCTGACTACAGAGCTGTGAGTTAATATGTTTGCGTTGTTTTAAACAACTAAGTTTGTGGTAATTCGCTACACCAGAAATAGAAAACTAATACATTCACCCACAAAAAATAATGTACTTCCTATTTTGCATGACAAGAGCAACATGAGCCATTATAGTCTCTTTTTTTGCCGGCTGTAAAGATGCTCGCAGCTAATTTTAAATTTTATTATAGGAACAGTGCAGGTAGTTTTATATCTTGGAGCAAGATGCCCACTGAAGGAAAGTAGATTTATATCCTCCCATAGTGACTGGAACAAGGGGCATTCTATCCAAAAGCACAAACTTTAAAATAACTAAGTTATGGGGATCTAGTGTATAGCATGGTGACTATAGTTAATAACGTTGTATTGCATATTTGAAAGTTTCTAAGAGAGTAAACCTTAAAAAAAATAAAGAGAAAGGGGCATTACCATCCTTGATGATTACATATCAAAGGGCTGGCTCCCAGGTCCTTGAAAAAGGCAGCCCTGGGTTGTAGAACCTGGCAAGAGGCTTTTAAAAAGATTTACATCTCAAAGGGGCAAACTTTCAACTAGTAAATACTATAAGAAAAGGGAGGTCAGGGGCCTACAGCAGGAAGAAGCCTGTCTAATATTAAGTCAAGATGAGGGGTTAAGTTTATTTCTAAGTATTTTATTCTTTTTGATGCTATTGTAAATGGAATTGTTTTCATAATTTCCTTTTTGGGTAGTTCATTGTTTATGTATAGAAACACAACTGGTTTTTATGCTGATTTTGTATCCTGCAACTTTAATGAATTTCTTTATTCTAACAGTTTTGTTTTTCTATTTTGTGGAGTCTTGGGGACTTTCTACATACAAGATCATGTCACCTGTAAACAGATAATTTTACTTCTTTTTCAATTTGGATGACTTTTTTTTTCTTTCTTTCCATCTTTCTTCCTTCCTTCCTTTCTTAGCCGAATCTTGCCTCTGTACCCCGATACTGAATTAAATCTGAGACGATTTTGGGTGAAGTAGAAAAGAAGAGCTTTATTGCTTTGCCAGGCAAAAGGGGCCACAGTGGACTAATGCCCTGAAAACTGTATACTGTGTGTCCCCAGTTGGAGAGGGTAGTGAAAAGTTTTATAGTAATGGTTCAAAGCAGACGTGATCATCTCGTGGACATTCTTCTGATTGGTTGGTGGTGAGGTAAGTGGGAGTCAGCATCATTACCCTTCAGGTTCCATCTGGCCTGGGGTCCACGTGCTTGTGTGCAGCATACCGTTGTTAACCATTAACTTCTCCCACTTGGTGGAGGCTTCAGTCTCTTCAAAACAGCTTGAAGATATTGTAGGTATCCCCTGATGGGGCACCAGGACCTTGCCCCAAGGCTGCACTGTTATTTCTCTTGACTCTTGGTTTCTCCATTGTCTCACATCCCCTCCCTTCCCTAATTAACAACTACTGTAATCTGCCCTTTGGAACTCAGGGAAGGTTATGGAGGTTGCATGAAGCCTATTGCCTGTAATCAAAGAAATGGGGGACACAGAAAGTCTTTTGTGCACAGGAGCCCCACAGGGCCCTTCTTGGTATCACTTTCTTTCCTTCTTTTTTTTTTTTGACTAATTGCTCTGGCTAGAACTTCCATACAGTGTTGAACAGAAGTGGTGAGAGTTAGCATCCTTGCTTTTTTCTAGATCTTAGAGAAAAAAATTTCAGTTTTTCATCGGTGAGTAGAATGATAATTGTGGGCTTTTCAAATATGGTTTTTATTGTATAAGTTCCTTCTACACCTAATTTTTTGAAAGTTTTTATTATGAAAGGTGTTGAATTTTGTCAAATACTTTCTCTGCATATGTGTTCTTATCACACACATAAATAATATAATAATAATAAATAAATAAAGAGGGCGAGAGGAGGCTTTTGGAGGCAATGAATATGTTTATGGCATAAATTATGGTGATATTTTCACAGAAATATACATATCTCCAAACTTGTGGAGTTTCATTAATTAAATATGCACAGCTTTCTGTATAGCAATCATACCTCAATAAAATGTTTTACAAAAATTGAGAAAAACAAATATGAAGGGAATGTTAAAACTGTCTTGGTCAACTTCAGTAGCATCATAGAATCAGCTCCTTAACAACATGTGAAATCCTGAATCATGGGAGAGTTTCTCCAATATGAACAAACTCTCCCCTAATCAGTTTAATATCTCTTCACTTCATGGGTCCAGGACCCTCATGATCCATTTGCAGACATGTTCTTCTGGTACCTTCAGGTGTAGATCCAGATTCTTCATTCCTTTCATAAATAATCTTTTTTGTTGACCTAAAACAAATAGATTGCCAGTTATTTCTCCAGCAATAAATACTGCCAGTTTATTCAAGATCAGCAAAGAACTGCAATTCAGGGTCTGCAACCATGGTAAGCCACATGCAAGCCCTGTTGTAACAAGAAGAAGAGGATTCATATATAGGGGAAAAGGAAGGTGAGAGGGCTATGGTAAACAGAGAGTCCATTGGAGGAACTGAGAGTTTAAATTGCTTTCCATCGACTGAGTCGTGAAGACTCTCATTGACTGAGCTCTTGCCAGGCAACAAAAGCAATTCTTTTTCCTCCTGTTGGGCTCTGCTATCACTATAGGGTGTGAGAGTTCCCACTTCTAGTCTCCTGACTCTATTTTAGTTGAGGTTTCTGTTTATTCATTTTTATACTTTCCTCCTTTATACATAAGTGCGAGGACAGCACTTACGGAGCCAAGCTGAGACTTGACTCAAGTTGTTGGTATAGGATAGTATAATAAACAGCATTATTCTTGAACTGCAGCATCATCGCCTGTAAGCTTGTTAAAACACACATTTGTAACTCACCCTGATTTAGCAAATTGGAATTTTTTGGGAGGTGGGGACTGATATGTTTAATTTTAACCCTCTGTCCAGGTGATTTGTATGTACATCACAGTTTGAGAACCACTAGTCTAGAGATTTGGGCAGGTAAAGACATATATTGAGGAAGGTAAACATACTTGAGTAATGTTCCATTTCAGTTGATACCTTTGCATCTTTTCCAGATAAAGGGAGGCCTCTATTCTATAATAAGTGGCAGGGACCACTTCTGATGTCTGGAGGGGTTAAACTTATCTGTGGATTCAGGTTTCTGAGAGTATCTGGCTAGTTGTCCCAGCCTCAGGTCTCAGGGTCTCACTTCTTTCCTATCACAGTGAACAGTTTAGCATAAAATGTTCACCAGGGCTGAAAATGACCCACTTTTGAAAGTGGCTTATTTTTTCAGAGGAAACTCTTTAAACAGGACATCAGCTTCTCTGACTTGATAGTTGGCCTACTTGAGCCTGTCATTTTTTTTTTTCTTTTAGATTTCAGTTAGGATCTTCCAGTTACCTCATCACTCCTTATGCTTACTTATAATTGCCATTTTCCAATATTTCTCAAAACTAGAGTTATTTTACAGCCACGTATGAACCTTCCTACCTTTATTCCATCTAAATCCACAACATGTGAGGTCTCAGTACTTCAGATATTTAATGGGCTAAGAGTGCTCCCTCCCTATCTTATTACCACCAATGGCCAGAGAGTGACCCAGTACAGGAATCACACAATAAGAATCTGTTTGCTAGAAATCCTCCTCCAGCACCAACTGTCTTTGTTTAGGTTCTCCCCAAAATAACCCTGAGATAGGAATTCAAGTACAGGTAGTTTGTTGGAAGATAATTTAAGAAATTATAATAGTTGTGTGGGAAAGTTAGACTATTAACAAATACCTAAATTAGACCTACTGAATTTTGATTATCTATTTAATTGGCTTTTTTCCTCTATATCTGGGGTCAAAAAATATTTTCTGTGAGAGGCCAGATAGTAAATATTTTAGACTTTCCAGGCCAAATGATCTGTGTCACAATTACTCAGCTCATCATTGGAGCTGAGCGTGGATGTGTGCCAATAACGTATGATTCACAAAAAGAGGTGGTGGAGTGGATTTGGCCCAGAAACTGTACTTTACCAACTTCTGCTCTTTATTGTGACCTATTTGAGGATGAAAAGCATGATTTTTTATCAGTATAACCTAAATATCTGACCAAGGCTATACACATAGATACATATAGAGAGAAAATGAATGAAAGTTTTATATGTTTATAGATAATATGGATGATGAAATTGAGGTGATCTTCCCCACCACTTCCACTATTCAATGAACTTGAAAATACGGTTGCATTTTAAAAATCTAAGCTTTAAACTCAAGATTGAACCTTGCATAATTATATTTAAAGCAGAGTAGCAATGCACCACCTAAATAAGCTGGGCAGTAACCTAATTTACTTTATTACCTTTGATAAAGAAATAATATTTCCCTCAGTAGGTCAATTGTAAAGAAATGAAAAGTAGATGAAGCAGAGAGTGGTGAACTCTGACTGATTAGCACAACTCTATCCAAGACAGAAAGGTGGCGCTTTGAGGATTTAACCTAATACCACCATGGCAGACAAAACATCATTGTGAAAGCCTCTGTAATCAGTCACGATTTTTTCTAGATATTTTGCCTAATCCCCCATTGTTTTTGTTCTACTTTTTGTTGAAAATAGATGTATAAAATGTATTATGATCCCCTTCACATAAAGTTCACCTATGTGTGAAACAATGGATTGTACCTATAAGGACACAGGCTTGGATAGTAGATTTATAAAGAAAAGCAAATTTACAAAGAAAATTCTGCATGTAGTAGATAAAAGAATGGTTAGAAGGAGGCTTCAAGGGAGAGTATACTCAGTTATTAAACAGGAGTGTACGTGCACGGGTATTCCTTATATTGTATTAACAACTCATACCTCTGTTACAAATGTTACTTTGCATGAAACTTCTATTTTATGAAAAAAGTATTTCCCGAAGGATTTGTGTATTTTGCTTTCTTGGATGTCTTTTTTTTTTTTTTTTTTTTTTTTTTTGCTGTACGTGGACCTCTCACTGTTGTGGCCTCTCCTGTTGTGGAGCACAGGCTCCGGACACGCAGGCTCACGGACCCAGCTGCTCCGCAGCATGTGGGATCTTCCCGGACCGGGGCACGAACCCGTGTCCCCTGCATCAGCAGGCAGACTCTCAACCACTGCGCCACCAGGGAAGCCCATTGGATGTCTTTTTTTTTTTTTTTTTCCATTGGATGTCTTTTTGACATCCTTGAAATTCCTTTCATAACTTATGAAAGCAGTTCTCAGAGTGTTAGGATAAAGCATTTTCATGATGAATTACCTTCACTCTTAGATATTAGATATATGAAGAGAATTAAATGAAAGTTTTTTCCCTCAAAATTTGTAGGATATAGTCTTAGATCTAGATTTTAGCTGTTTCTCAAATGGACATTGTTCCCCTCCTTTCTTATTGATATAATAATTTTAACAATGTTATCACATTTAAATCCTAAGTCAGTACCTGCTTCTAGCATCACATATAGAAAAGGAAACACAGAAGACAAAATTAAAAGCACAAACATTTAAAATTTACAACCTCTTCATTTACTTCAAATTGCAAATTATTTGTTACCACATTCATTATTTAAGTAATATAAATCATCAGCCTCTCATTGGTGAAATATTCTTTATAGTAATTTAAAGAATAACTGCATAGAGTCTTGTGCTATACATATTCTCTTTTGCAGTAAAAAATGGCACTGGGCATAATTACAAGAATTAATGATCTTGGATTAGCATAGCCTTAAATCAAACAGAGCCTGTAAATTATTTTAATTGTGACATCCAGTTAAAATATTTTGGTCCATGAGCCTTTACAAATTGTATTAAAATGTGCAAAAATAATTTTGCTGTGATATAGATCATGCTAATGCATGTTTATCATGACCAACTTTAAAATACAATCTTCCCTTCAACCTTTTCTTCTAGAATTATGCATTTATTTTTCACTCTGAATCTATGAAGCCAGCCTAACCTCAGACTCTTTTAGCACTGATGAAATTAAAACACTAATTATTCTTCCTCAGAAACCTAACAAGTTCTCTAGTTACTAGGTCAAACTGCACTCTCTGCTCTTACTAGTTTGCTATTGTTGAGTAAACTTACCACACTCAGCAGCTTTAAAAAGCCCATACTTAGTATCTCACAGTTGCTGTGGGTCGGGAGTCTAGCACATTTTAGTTAATCCTCCATTCAGGATTTCACAAGGTTAAAATCAAGATGTCAATTGGGTAACCTTTCTTTCTAAAGCTTGGGGTCATCTTCCAGACTTATGCTGTTGTTGGCAGAATTCAGTTCTCTCTGGCTATAGAATCAAGGTCCTCTTTTTCTTGCTCTGTCTGCTGGGGGATGTTTTAGCTTCTGGAAGCCACCTATAGTCCCTTGCCATGTGGCCCAGAACATGGCAGCTTACTTCTGAAAGCCAACAGGAAAATCCCTCTCTACAGTCAGCTAAGATGGCATCTTATATAACATAATCACAGGAGTGACTAATCTCATATTTACAGGTCTAATGTACACTCAGAGGTAAGCCCTGAATACCAGGGACAGAACTCCTGTGGGCCATCTTAGAATTCTTCCTAACATACTGCCCCAATCATATGTTTCAGCCACAAGCAGAAAATGGTCTCTCCTGGTCCTGAGAAAATAATTTTTTTTGTCACAGTCCACAACCACTGAACTGGAAAATGGTTAGCTTTTACCCTTGAATGAAATTAAGATTATCCCTGCAAGAATGAACAGAGGAGTTAAATAATTTCTAGTGATGGAACAATTTCTGACTTATTAAACCTCTGAATATTAAGCCTGGACCATCTCCTGATACCACGTTCTCTCATGAGAAGGCATACACAGTATCATAAAGGCGTATGCACAATCTCCTCTTACGAATTAATAAACATGGATCCACAACCCAAAGTAGGTTTCAACTGTAAAACTATCTCATAGAAATGAAATTATCAACTATTTAAAACAATTTTTCACTTTACTACTCAATTCTGAATTCTCCTTCACACATTCAGCTCAACGTTGATGTTTGATAATAATGAAAAAAATTGAGATATGTGTTAAAAACTTTCACAGTGCAAAACTTATGCCCAAAATGAAGAAGATAGCACAGTAGACATACCAAATGACAACCAGGATAGCAGATCACCAAGGTCAAAAGCAGAGAAATATGTTAGTCAATTTGTTTTTTTTCTTTAATATGTGATTCATTTGAGGTTGTTACAAATGTAACTGTATCTAGCCAAGGATATTTTTATCAGGTGTGATAAATTGTATTTGACCTACTGGAACCACCCACTGAATACCTAACTTCATGTATTTCACACCTGGGCAACATTTGCAGTCTTTCAAGCTGTCACTTTAGGACATGAATTTGTGTTAGCATACACATAAATCATTGTAGCAAGCAAGGGGAACTGAAGCAGAGTTGCTGGCTTCAAAATAATCATATCACTAAATAAACTCAGGAGATACATTACTTCAGTCAAAATAAATAGGTCCTACTTCTAACTTATTTAATTTTGACTTGTTCCTTTTTGGTTAAATTCTACCAAAATTGCTATTCATAAAATTAAAACCCTTGCTGTTAAAAGTAACAGATTAGCACCATAAACAAACCATGGCTTGTGATAATGAAAGTAAGGAACACTCAATCATGAGGAACTAGTATCTTGAAATACCAAATTATTGAAAAGTAAGAGTGATTATAATTATAGGCTGATGAAGTTACATCATTTTTTACGTGAGTTTTTGAGCAAATAGTTTCAGAGGGATTGGAAGCAGTGCTGAAAAGAAGGAAATATCATCTTATTTATTTGGGGTCATTTAAAAAACTTGACAAAGTCATTTTGAAACTTTCTGTCCTTAGGGAGATTTTTTTTTTTTTTTGAAACAAGAAGTCTGCATAATGTCTCTAAACAACAAATTTTACTAGCTTCCTCAGAGAAGTTTAGTTTACAAACATACTGATAGACTATTCATCTTCATAGTATTAGTTTTTTATATCTCCTTTCAACAACAATCTACACTCAAATTTCAGTTTTTATCTAGTGAAAATCAAAAATATCCATCTATAAATTAAAAGGAGTCAAACAAATCAATCAATCAGCTCTCAATTCTATAATTTTATTTAAAAAGATATCATTGGCTCTAAAAAGTTTTGGTGTTTAAAACGTATGGACACCAAGGGGGGAAAGTGGCAGGGGGAGGTAGTGGTGGGATGAATTGGGAGATTGGGGTTGACCTATATACACTATAAAGTGTATAAAGTGTATAACTAATGAGAACCTGCTGTATAAAAAAATAAATAAAATAAAATTCAAAAACAAAGTTTTGGTGTTTGTTTTTTAATTGGGCACATTTAATTTCAGGGGCCTTTTAATAATATCTGTTTTTTGTTAATTCTTTTAAAACTATTGTTTCTATAAAGTACCATATCCTGTTTAATAAAACTGAATAATTGAATATGTCTTTCAACATGAGTTTTGATGGAGTTGGAAGTAAAGAGCTTCCATAAATAGGGACTTCCCTGATGGCAGTGGCTAAGAATCCACCTGCCAATGCAGGGGACAGGGGTTTTATCCCTGGTCAGGGAAGATCCCACGCGTTGTGGAGCAACTAAGCCCGTGCGCCACAACTACTGAGCCTGTGCTCTAGAGCCCGCAAGCCACAGCTACTGAGCACACGTGTCTAGAGCCCATGCTCCACAACAAGAGAAGGCACCACAATGAGTAGCCTGTGCACCACAACGAAGAGTAGCCCCTGCTCAATGCAACTACAGAAAGTCCACACACAGCAACAAAGACCCGATGCAACCAAAAATAAATAAATAAAAATAAAATTAAATAAATAAATATTTTTTAGAAAGGAACTCCCGTAAATAAAATATATTACTAAATTTCATACAGGTAAGGTATTGTAAATAAGAAATAGGATAATAATGATAGCTAGCTTTCAGATACACTAGACATTAGCGATAAAAAAAAAATAAAATAAAACTACAGTAAGAGCCAGGTTAAAATTAGGCAGGTATGCTGAATTCCCAGCTGTGTTTCTTCTCCCCTTTGAGACTTCATGAAGGTAAATATGTGTAAAAGGTAGATTCACAGATAAAGAGGGAAAGAAGAAGGAATGTCTGGAGATGAAAAGGCAGAGAATAGATAAGTGGTAACAAACTTAGCAGACACATCTGCTCTGCATTCAGAACATGCAGAGGCCAAAGAAAGGAGAAGGATACGTTTGTCACCCATGTCTGGGGAGGTTGACAATGCTGAGGAGCCAACTAGGGTCATAAACAGGAGTGAGATATGCAGCATATTTGTGGAGTATCTGTGTCTAGAACACTAGGTATGCACTCGTAGGCAAAGACCTGAAAAAAGTGATTGGTGAGACTCACAGTTACTGAGGAAGGTGTCAACTGATATCAAGGAAGCAATGGGACATTTAGAAATAGCCACATTCCAACCCCAGCTTCTATCATGACACTACTGACATTTGAGTATCCTCTTCCCCAATCGGTATTGCATGAAATCAAAGGGAAAACCCCACCCATATATCAAGTAGTTCCATTAGACACTCTTAGTGTTTCACCCCTAAATCACACATTCATTCGTTCATTCATTAAATAAATAAATGCACACTCATCATGGTCCAGTAACTTCTCTAGGGAATCAAAATATGTGAATAGTTATGAGTGAGAAGATCACTTCTCTTTAGGAACTTACATCCTTGTTGGAGGACACTGGCAATAAACGTTGGAGATAAAAATATAAAAATATCCTAAAAGTAAGTGCCATGAACAAGGGGAAAAAAAAAGTAGAGCAGTATAAGAAGTGTGGGAAGTACTGAGGAAAGAGGAATTAGTTATAATATTAATTAGAATGCCCAAGGGAAGTGTCATTGAGGAGATGAAAATCAAGCAATGACTTTAATGAGGTGAGGGAACTGGCCACATGGGTATCTCAGGGAAGAGAATCCCAGGCAGAGAGGATAAGAAGTGCAAAGGACACAGGATGAATTCTTACTATTTTTTAATGCCTACATTAAATATATTTATTAAATTCCTAAACCCATAGCTTTGAGATCATAAAGTCTTAGAGGGCAGAGGTCAAATGGACTATATCACTGGCATTCTAATAGCAATTTCAGCCTTTCACATGATGAGGCAAAATGAGTATTTGTAGAGGGGCAATAACAATGAGTGTCTTTCTGGGCTCCACACCGGTATTCCAGGGCCTTCTAGAGGAAATCAGCTGGAGATACAAAGTAACTCTTAAAAGTTTTTGACTGAAAGAAGCCACTCCTACTAAAAGATAAGGGACAGGGGAGGGGCGGGGGGTACAAGCCAGGTAGGTGTCTGGGGTGACGGCTGAGAGAAGTGGGATTCAGGAATGAAGACCAGGGACTTGGATTGGCTGTCAACCCAAGGGGTTGCGGGATCTTGGAAGGACAAGGCAGGAAGTTCTGTGATAAGAGCATCATGCTGCCACTAGTTTTATTTATGGATGGGGAATGAGAAATGGGAGTGTGAAGGGCATAGGTAGGATGAGCTTGCTTGTCTCAAAGGATATACATGTGGAGGCTGTTTTTATTCCTATTAATGCATCCCAGAACTCCTTGCGGACTCTAGAGACTGATATCCCCATTTTAATCTTTCCAAGTGTAACAAGTACTTACTATTTTTAAAAAAGCAAGGAAGTTACTGTGGCTGGAGAAGAGTAAAGAGGGAAGTATTTGAATATCATAGAGAAAGTGGGAGCTAGATCTCATAGACAACTATCAAGAGTTTAAAATATAAATAGACTACCAAGGAACAGGATAAAGCAGGAAAGTACCCCATGTAAAGCAAAAAACAAAAGATACAAATTTTAAACATGAGAAAAAGGCAGGAGAGATCATGGAAGCAGCAGAAGAAATGTGCACAAACCAAAGCAAAACCAATTGATTTTCAGAGAAAATAAATTATATCCATAAAACAGGAATAAAAATCCACTAAAAAAAGAAGAATCAGATTAAAATAAAGAGTATTTAAAGTAAAAAAATATAAAATTAAAAAGAAGTTTAATTAAAAGTTTGGAAGATGACTTTGAGGATATAATACAGAAAGCAAATTTAAGTTAAAATTTAAAAATGAAAAGACTTAGAGGAACATTGCACAGCATCCCACACAAATAATATTAATCCCAGGAAGAGATTAAGATCAAACAGACTGGAGAAAATACATAAATAACAGAGTAGCATTTCCTGGGGGAAAAAAATATGATTCAATAGTATAAGAAGGCACAAAAAATGTTTAGCACTATGATTTTTTAAAATATCTACATCAAGTCTCATTTTCATGTTTCAATACACTAGGGGAAATCTGAACAGAGCTGAGAGGGGAAAAAGCACTTTATCTGTAGAGGTGTGATAATGCAATTGGAACTGAATTTTTCAACAAAATTGCATTGCTGAAGAATAGAAGATTGGACAAAACTTTTACAACATCATGTTTAGATAGAATTCCATTTCTAGCCAAATTAGTAATCGAGCATGAGAGACAATAAAATTTGGGAGAAAAATACTGAAAGGAATTATTTTCCTTTGACTCCTTTTTTGGAAGACTTTCTCAAGCAAAAGAAAACTTAACTAAAAAAACCCCACAAAAACAGGAAGGACTAATATGCAGGACCTGTGACACCAACCCATCAGAAGTCCCCAAAATACAGTTAAAACAAACACACAAAATAACAAAAACACCACATCCTTACTGTTTTGCCCTTCTGAAGTCAGAAGTCCTAGGGGTCGCCCACTGTTCCTCTACTTTAGGTTTTACAAGACTGGAACCAAGGTGGTGGCAGGGCTTCATACCTTTCTAGAGGCTTTTGGGAAGAATCAGCTTCCAGGTTCATTCAGATTGTTGGCGAAATGCAGTTATCTGTGGTTGTTAAGACTGAGGTGTCTATTTTCTTGCTGGCTGTCAGATACGGTGTCGCCCTTGCTTCCTAGTGGCCTGTCTCCAGTGGCATGAGGTGTTACTACCAGTAATCCCTCTGTCAGCCTGCAGAGACTATTATATAACTGTCTGAATTCATTTCCTATTGTTGCCATAAGAAATACCGCACATTTAGTGGCTTAAAAAAATCCACCGATTTACAATTTTACAGTTGTGTAGCTTAGAAGCCCAACATGGATATCACTGGGCTAAAATCAAGATGTCAGCCAGGCTGCATTCCCTTAGAACAACTCTGGAATAGAATCCACTTCCTTGTCTTTTTCAGCTTCTAGAGGTCACTTGCATTCCTTGGCTCATGGAATACAGGTCCCTTTCTCCATTTTTTGAACCCAGCAATGGCAGGTGAAGTTCAGCTCACATCACACTACTCTTACTTACTCTCCTGTCTCCCTCTTGTTAAGGATCCTGTGATGACATTGGTCCCACCTAAGTAATCCAGGATAATATCCCTATTTTGAAATCAGCAAATTAGAAACCTACTTGCACTGGCAACCTTTATCCTCCTTTCCCATGTAACCTGTCATAGTCACAGATTCTGTGGGATCAGGACATAGATGCTTTCAGGAGACTGTTACCCTGCCTACCACGGTCCCTCTTCAGTCCATTAACCTTCTGTTGTTGCTTTCTTGTAATGAATAGAGCACAGCCTGACACATTGGAATGAAGTACTTGTTGGGCATTGCAAATCACATTCAAGACCTGAATTAATCAATCGTCCCTTCACCATGCTGAGTTCTGAGCTTCACCCTACTTATTTTACCCCATCAGGTCCATACAAATTCCACTTTTATATCTATTCTACACTCATCTTGAGAAAAGTATCTTACGCTCTCTATAATCTGCCAGCATTTCCCATTATATAGTCAATATAGATTAGAATTATAATAGTATAAACAAGCCCGGAATTCCAATGACAACACACTATGAGTTCATGTCTTCCTCAAAGAAAGCTCTGAAGTTTCCAATAACATTTTAGGTCCCAAGTCTTTTATGTCAGAACTCAATTTTCCAGGCTAGTGAAGGTCTGCTCTCCTGTAGCTGTACATTCTGGAGCACACGTCTTCCCCAGTGAACAGGGCAGGAGTATCTCACGATGTCCAGTAATTACGTCAGCCCAGATCTGGCATAGGTCACTTCTGCTCACAATCCAGTGGCTAGAATTAAGCAATTCTTAAATGTCAGCAGTGGGAGCAGGAAAGTTTCATCCTCCTAGACTCATGCAATAACAGGAGATCCCCAAAATTACGACTGCTAGAATTTTTCTCAGTACTTATTCTTAGAGACATACATAACCTTTCCTAAGATACCATCACCTTTGGTAACTTCTAAGACCTGATTATGGATTGAAACATTTCTTCTTAAGCATGCATTTCTCTCACTAAATTTAGTATTGATTTTCAAATTATCTTGATGCTATCAGTCTCCTACAAATAGGGCTGTCCTAATATCACACCTGCTACTCGTATATCAGTTTCATCTCTGCATCCTCATTCTGCTAAATATTTAGGTGAGAGAGAATTATCTATGGTATGATTTGAGTTTTCACGCAGTCAACACTTCTGCATAGTTTAGGCTCACACCATCCCACTGCTTAAAAATACCCTACACTTTTTATTCCCTAATGAAGATTCCAGTTGATACCCATGAAATCTTGAAATACCTATGTAAACATGAAAACTGAAATCTTTTCTTCCCATTTTAATGTAGTTTCAAGTATTTGTGTTAAGATATCAGTGCTATTCTGATTCATGATTGCATTCATTTAAGCTGGGTATTACCATAAACTTGACTTAAAACAAAATCCATTTATTATTTTGGTTTTGGGGTCAGGAGTCCAGGCATGGCCTGTCTGCTCAGGGCCTCACAGAGCTGCAATCAACCTGTTAATCTGGCTTCATTCTAGTCTGGAGACTTGAGTGGGGAAGGTGCTTGGAGGCACATTCAAGTTGATGATAGAATTCATTTCCTTATGGCTGTAGAACTCATGGCATCTTCTTCCAGGCCAGCAGAGAAGATTATCTCTGAACTCAGGAAGGCCTACATTCCCTTTTAGAAGAATTCCAAATGATTAAGGCAGCCTATCTCTTATGATTAACTGCTATATGATATAATCTAAGCATGAGTGTAACACCAGGGAATGGAGATTATGGGACCATCTTAGAATTTTGCCTACTACATGATCCTGTTTTAATCTCCTAATCATGAAGGATTTTTGGAACCTTTGTTTGTCTTCACCATTCTAAAATTCCAGGATGCTGTGTGAGTTAATTATCACTGATTGTGTGATGTTTATAGTGAATCCTTTCAGTCTAGAAATTCCTTTCCTCATTTTTGAAAATTTGTTTATATATTTTCTCTGATAATTTCTATGCCTCCATTTTTTATTCTTTAGTTTTTAAAAAATTTCTCATACTTCCCTTTTATCTTTTATCATCTGATATATTTATTTTAAATTTCCAACCATTTTATTTTCATCTGAATATTTCTATTTTCTAGCATCTCTGTCTTGTTGCCAAGATGAAATGCCATCTCACATAACTTGTGCTTCTTTTTCTCCAATCTATTTAAAATTTCTCTGGTATAGCTCAGTAACTTATTTTGCAATTGTTAATTTTAGTCTCTGAGTTTTATTTACATAATTTCTTCAAATTTTTTATTTTGTTTGGCTACTATTAATAATCAAGAGAGAAACACAAAATAATTGATTCAAACCTTTGTGTTTCAGATGGAGCTTGTCCAATAGTGGGCCTTCCCATAAAATGATAGCCCTTTTACCTGACTTTCACTGGACCACTTCCAATTACATGGTTTAATCGAATTTAATTTTTAAAAATCTCTCTGATTTCACCTTTGCTTCATCTCTCTTGCTCCTGCCAAGAAAGTTCTGTGCTTTTAAGGACTCATGTTATTAGATTGTGCCCACCCATAATAATCTCTCTCTATCTCTTTTTTACAAGGTCCATGCCTTAATTTATCTGCAGAGTCCATTTTAGCATGTAGAGTAGCATGTTCTCAGGTTCTAGAGATCAGGGCCAGGGCATTTTTGTGGAGGTCATTATTCTACCTACCACAGGGAGGTTCAGCTTCCCCAGAAAGTAAACTTCTTATCTCCTACCTCTGCTGTATAAACCTGACTGCCAGTACTGGTGGTTTAGGGAGAAAAGAACTTTAGAATTTTAATTAACCGTCTTGCTTTCAACTGAATATCTAAAACACATTCAACTTGCCTGCTATCTCTGAGTTCACACAATATCTGATCCAATTTCTCTGATGTTCAGCTTTCATGTTTCTGTAAGACGGGGGCAGCTATCTGGCTGTTCAGTGTACGACTGGAGATTCCAAAGTCTATCTGCTCCATAGATAAACTTTCAACAAAGCCACCTGTTGTCAGTCACCAGAGCATCTTGCTTCAGGCATATACGGTAACTTGAATTCTTGATCCTTGTAGGACTTGATGATTTTACACACACACGAACACAAAATTAGTCTGCTCTGTTCTACCAAATCATTTAACCCTCATTTATCTTCTTTCTAGTTTCTAAAACTTTGTTGCTATCACTTGTTTTCTGTTGTATCCTCTCCTATGTATCTTGTCCTTATCAGTTAATGTAGTTTTATTTTTTGGAACTTTTTAAAAGGAGAGTTAGGAGAAAGTGACTATAATGAAATGTATTCAGAGTTTAAATAGAAGAGGTTTTTTGTTTCTAGATTCTTTTAGTTTATTTTCATCAAATGGTATAGCTGGTCTCACAAATTTGATATTTAGTTATGACTCAATTTTTTAAATTCCATAAGAATTATTTAACTTAATAGTTGTCTATAGATGTTTTAGTTTATGTTTCTCCTGAAAATGGGAGGAGTGTGTGTGTGTGTGCGCGTGTGTGTGCGTTTGCTGCATTTTTTACTAACTTCTAATGTCGTTACATAAAGAAGGATGTATAAAGGCTTATTCCTTCCTTGAAATACAGTGAGGTCTCCTTTGAAACATTATATTTACTGTTTGTTTGAACATTTTATTATCATTATTATTATTTCATTTATTAATTCAAAATACATAATCCTTAGTTCCGAATCACCCTTCATTTTGTTCTTTTGTACCAATTTTCCTATGATTCCATCACATGAGTTTAGTTCTGCACTGCCGTGTGTATGTTTTCTCACTGGTGTCTTATTCTTTTTCAGTTGATGTTGTTGCTTATACACCCTTATATAATATCTTTCATTGCTTTCTCCTGCTATCAGTAGATCATATTCCAAAATCACAAATGTAATTCAATATTAAGAAGCCATTAACATAATTCATCATACTTATAGATATAAAAAGATAAACCATGTCATCTCCACAGAATAACAGTGGATATTCCATAGCATGCTAATATATTGTTTCAGCACTAAAATCCTAACTTTACTCAAAGTAGATTTTAGTAAAATATCTTCTGATGACCTGCATGTGTTTGTGCTCATGTTTAATTCACCCTTGTGTTTAAAAGTAATATTCTATTTAAGAAATTCTCTTGTTCAATAATTTGAACATATTGTCTGACTTCTCACATCTAGTCTTACTGATATAATATTGGATTTACAGCTAGCTTTGTTCTTTTGTGCATGATCTATTCTTCTCCTTGGATGCTTTTACAATTTCTTTTGTCATTGATGTTCCTACATTTCACTGTAATATGCCTAGATTTGTGCTTTCTTTTTCTTTCATATACTACTTAACTGCCTATCAGTCATTTTGTTTGTAATGATATATTTTTAAGTTCTGTGAAATGTCCTGATATTATTTTATTACCTTTATTTTTCTTTTCTCTGAGACTCATTATACACATAATATGAATATGAATATATTTCTACCTATATCCTTCCTGTCACTTAGTCTTTATATTAATCTATTCGTCTTTGCCTCTCTTCTTGATGCCCTTTGTCTTTTTCTAGAACAGCTCCATTTCTGTTTTTATTAACATGCAGCCTGATATCTATCTATGCTATTTATTTATCTAAATATTTTTAAAGTGATGTGGAAAATTTGTACCCACTGTGTGCCTCTCTGGATGAGATTAAGAGGAAGAAAATATAAATTCTCCAACGTGGTTATCAAGTCACTGTTTAATCAAGACTCTCTTTGATCATCTTCTTTTAAATTGAAGCCACCCTACTCCAGTGTCCTCTATTGCATTGTTCAGATTTATTGTACTTATTATCATATAACATGGTTTTATATATATATTTATTTATTTATTTATACCCAGCCCTTAGATTGCTGCTCAAGAAAGGTTTGCTTGTTTTAATACCTGAATAAACACATTTACTATACAGTAAGTCCCCTACATATAAATGAGTTCCATTCAGAGAGCACATTCATAAGTCCAATTTGTTCATAAGTCCAATGAAGTTAGCCTACATACCAACTAACACAATTGGCTATATAGACTGTACTATAATAGGTTTATAATACTTTTCACACACATTATAAATAAAAAGCAAACAAACACAAAAAATAAGAAAACATTTTTAATCTTACAGTACAGTACCTTGAAAAGTACAGTAGTACAGTAGTACAGTACAGCAGCTGACATCCAGGGCTGGCATCGAGTAAACAGGAAAGAAATTACTGACTAGAGGAGGGAGAGGAGGTAGGAGATGGTAGAGCTGAATGATCGTCAGCAATAGGAGATGGAAGGCAAGCTGCAATGTCACTCACGTCTGACGTTGATGGCACAGGTTCCAGTTCCTTGCTGGATTCGATTCTATCTACCCTCTTGAACAAAACAATCCAGTGATGTCTGTGTAGTAGCTCTTTATTTCTCATCATACCAGTACGATCTACGTCACCACTGCTTTTAAGCTTGCTTCTGGACATCCAGGGCTTGAAACAAAAATCTACTGTACTCTATATAGTACTATAAAGTACACAAAAGCATAACCACTTATAGAGGATGCACACACATGACAGTGTATGCCCAGACACGTGAACTAACTTACGTGATCAGACATGCAAATGTATGTTCACATATTTGAAAGTTCACAACTGGGAGGTTCATATGCAGGGGACTTACTGTATATAAAAAAATTAACCATATAATCGCATAGTACCATAGGATAGAATTACAGTGAGATTCAAGGATATTTTCTGTATTATATTTTAAGGCAGCTCATGGTCAGGACTTCAGCATTCTTGTAACAGTGTCTGGCATATTTCTTCTTTCCCTAAATGAAAGGAAACACATTGACTTGTATCAACTGATGTAAAATTTTACCTGCTAAAAGCAATACATGGGAATATGTTTTTAAAATCACATATTCATACTAAAATTGATCTTTCAAATACCACACACAATTCTTTTGTCATAATAAATTTCTTCTTATCTTTGTCAAATGACATTTAGTTTAGAGAATGAATCTACACTCCTACTTATCTCCACCCCAACCATTCCTCTAACTTTCTAGGACTTCCCCCTGGAAATTTTTTGTTTGTTTGTTTGTTTTGTTTTAATTGCATGGCAGGAATTTTATCATGTAGTGAGGTGAAGCAGAAAGACACTGAAATGGACATTGTAGTTGCTTGAGCACAAGTGCTTACCAAAGATTAAACAGCTTAAAATTATGGCTTAGATATTTCTCAAGCATTTTCTGATGTATTTATTTCATCTGAAGAAGACACTGAAAATGAATAGAACTGTCACATGTATGATTACAATATATTTTCATTTTTTGACACCATTCAGGATCTCTTGAACTTATTTATCTCTTTTTATTATATAGGAATATTTTAAACATACTGAAAAATGCGTTCTTAGAATAATATCACAAACACCTATTGCCATAGTTTAACAAATGCTAAAATTTTATCAGCCTTACTTCATTTCTTTATTTTTAGCTATGAATCATGATGAATGGAGTGAAAGTTCCTTTGTACTCCTCTACTGTTCCTCTCACACTGAGAGATAAGCACTATCTCAAAGTCAGTACAATTTCTAAATGTCCAATGTTTTAAAATATTATTTATGTATGAAAGTTTTCTGTGTTTCAAAAATTGCATGTCTAGCATCATACTACTGGTGTTGTTCTTGGGAAAAATGTTTCTGCTTGAGGAAAGGCTATAAGAAATGTTAATGAGTTTCAGAGTAAACCTCAGTGTCTTTCTCTACTTGTAGTCATCTTTGTGATACAACAAGGAGATTGTCTGGAGTTGACCCAAGGGATTTCCTCCTGCATTGTTAGCAAATAAACCAGATGAGAGTATGAAGACAGCGAGAGAAGGGAGGAGACTTTGCCTATCTAAGAGGAGCTGTTTCCAAATTCAAATTTCTGGGGACCAATGGATATTTTCCCCTGACAGGCAGGCAGGGTTATGAATCTCCCATTGGCCGCTATGGCTCTAGTTGTTGGGCAGATGAGATTCATACGCATCCCAAGTCTAGATAGTTTTACCCATAGGCAAAACTTTATTTCGTCCTTCATTAAAAGATGCTTCTCATGCTAAAATAAGAAGAGTGAAAAATGGGAAGGATTTCTTCCCAGAACAAAGTTCTCTTTTGGATGAGAAGCCTTTTCTTGGATGAAGGAAAAGTGGGGAAACTGATATCTCTTCATTTCTTGACCCTGGACTTGTGTTTATTTCCCCAACAAAGCCTATTCTTTAATTCATGCCATATGTGATGACATGAAATTCATTCCTAGTTAGGTTGTACAGCAGGTAATTTTTTTTTTCAAAAACGTGACTTTCCTAGCATGATTGTTCACAACCAGATGGGGGAAATTCATTCCAAGTACTCTCCTTTTGGAAATGGCAGAAGACTGATAAGTCCACTAGAGGTAGGAGACATTGAAGAAATTCCACAAGGTACAGAGATAACCTTTCAGGAGGATTGATGATCAGGGTCAACTGGAGGTAAAATGGGAGAGAGACACCAGGGAATGTGGGTAGGTCACTGGGAGAGCTAGTGTCCATGATGTCAGGCACCAGACATCCCTGAGATGGCAGTTAGTTCAGCTCCAGAGCAGCTGCTGAAGAAGCGGCTGTACCATTAGAATGTGAGCCACACACTGCTGACCATCACACTGTCTTCTTGTTGTTATTGGAAAATACCAATTATTTCCTGCCCACTGGCTATTGAATTCATTCCTCTCCAGTCCCTTGCATGGCACACTCATTCCCAAACATTATATCTTATCTCAAATATTACATCTTTAGAGAAGCCTTCTCTGAACATCTTGTCTAAAGTGGCCTCTCTATTACTGACCAGATGATCTTGTTTATTTATTTCAAAGCACCAATAAAATTTGTGATTATCTGAATTGTCTGGGATTGATCAATTTATTATTTACATATATTTATTTATTTATTTATGTTTCCACTGGACTTTTATTCCATGTTAAAGGTAATTATTATTGCAATCTCTACTATATCCAGTGACTACCCTGTGGGCTCTCCTCCCTATCCTACCCTACACTACTTTTGTTGTAGAAAACGTTGAAAAAGCCCCCTTAATCCTAATATCACATATAGATGATATACGTTATCTATGCATAACTTCAAAAATTCAATATGATGCATAAATTGTAATATAAAAGAGAAATAAAGGGAAAACAAGTAGTAATAAAACATGTATTTTTGGTACCAAACTCAGGTTCAGCTACTCACTGCTCACAAGCCAATCATTCGAAAGGCAAGTGTCAGTAGAAAGGAAAGGTGCTTTAATCAGAAAAGCCAGCAATCTGGGGAGATGGTGGACTCATGTCCAGAGACCAACTCCAAAGATTCTGCTCAGCCATGACAGTTTTTAAAGAGAAAAATAGAGGGGAAGAATCTCCGTGAATCATAGAGGCAGGAGGTTGGCTTCTGCATCAATCTCCATTGTGCACAGATTGGCTGACTCTCTCTTCAGATGTTATTTTGCCCTCTTGACTTGCCTGCAGGATTCCTTAGGGGGTTGTTAGGGGACTACTTCATTCTTACTTCTTTTTATCCAGGAAAAGAATCAACAGGTTAGCCAAGGCATGGTGTGCATTCAGGAAAGTGTACGTTAGGAGTTCGTTTCAATTGCTTAGTGATCTCATTTCTATAATTAGGCTTTTAAGGTTACGGGGGACAGAAATGGGTGAACAAAAAAGGGCAAAAGAGCTGCTTTCATTTTAATGTATAAATATATTCCATTTTTTCACAATAGACTACAATAGGCATATAATATATAATAAAGGAGTGAGATTCCTGTGCCCAGTGAAAAATCCTCAGGATTATGATGATAAATTTCTCAATTTATTAGGTAATAACAGTTCTAAGAAAATCTCTCTCAAACATAATGTTTCTTGTTCTTTCATATTTTTATTTTTTTTCAAATGAGTTGTAAGTTACAAAATAAAGGACACAACATTAAGCTTATATATAGCTTGTCAGAATTTTACTTATATGTACCCCTATATATTCATCCCCCAGGAGAAGGTATAAATCATTTCAAGTATCCCAGTAGACTCCTTCGTGGCTCTCTGGAGTCCATACCACTCCAAATATAACCACTATTCTGATTCCTAGCACCAGAGATTAGTTGTGCCTATAACCTTTTGTAAATGGCTTGTTTAGTATTATACTTATGTAAACTTATACTTTATTTATGTTATTATGAGTAGTTGTGGTTTGTCTTTTTTATTGCTAGATTATACTCCACTGTACAAATTTATCATGATATATTCACTTGTTGCTGGACATTTTGAGTTGTTTCCAGTTTCTGGCTCTTAAACATAATGCTGCTATGGATATTTTTGTATATGTCTTTTGGTAGATATCAGCACTCATCTATCTTGCTTGAAGAATTTCTGCTTCCTAGAGCATAAATATGTTTAATTTAGAAGACAGTGCCAAAATGTCCAAAATGCCTGTGCCAATTACATTCCTAAGCAATACAACAATTTCTGCTTGTTTAATATTCTCGCTAATGTTGAGTATTGTCAGACCTTTAATTGTAGACATTCTGGTAAAGCATATTAGTATCTTATTGAGTTCTGACTTTGTTTTTCAATCTGTGGATTTCCTTTTAATTTTCTCAATATTATCACTTAATGAATAGTTCTTAATTTTAATGAAGTCCAATTCTTAAGTTTTCAAAAGTTTTAGTATTCTTTTGTTGTAAATTTTTAGAATTTTTGCCAATCCCAAATTATGAAAATAGTCTTGTATGTTTTTATGGGAAAGCATTGCTGTTTTAACTTTAACATTTATATTTATAATCCATCATAACTTAATTGTTCTATGCCGTGTCATTTTTTACATGGGTTTTCCAATATTGACCTAGCAACATTTATTATAAAGAATATTCTTTCCCTAAAGAATGGTCCCTCCATTCTGTTGTTGATCAATCCTTGAACCAATGCCACTCATTCAATTTGGATACCTTGAAAACAAACAAAAGACATAGCTAATGTAGTTAGTTAAGACAAAAGACATAACTAATGTAAAGGAGAAAAAATAATTTTCTCTCTATCCTTCTATGTTCTCGGCTGAGATCACCCTGTAATAGAAGACAGATTAGCAGGGGAAAAGCAAACAGTTTATAACACGCATACCTCCAAGGGAGGTATGGAGACCCAGGAAACTGAGTAACTTTCTGAAATGGCCCAAGCCAACACCTTAAATACAATCTCCAATGAAAAACAAAAGAAGATGTTGGGGGTTTGGGAGCCAAATATGGGAGATTTTCAGGCAAAGCACAGTAAAGTAGGGTATGGTTGTTATGCAGGTTTAAGTCTCTGCCTTCTCCATTAACAGGAGTTTCTAGATTTAGTCATCTTTCTTTTCTTGACACCTAGAGGGAGACACGTTTACAGATAGTAGAGATTTCCCTTAAATAGGTTAATATCTCTTACAAAAGTGTACCTTCTAGGTTTTCAAAGCTTTTTCTGTGTTGGCTGTTTCTTAAAAATAACATTTCAAGATAATCTTTATGCCAAAGAGGCATATTTTGGGGTGGCAAATTCTTTTCTCCTTCCCTAGTAAGTCAGTAATAAAGAAAAAAGGAACTATAAAAATATTACATTAGTCAAAAAAAAGGCAGAAAAAAAGGTGAAAAATTACAAATTGAAAACAAATGCAAGATGGCAGATTTAAACTCAACCATATTGATAATTACAATAAATTTAAAGGCAGACATTTGCCAGATTGGATAAAAAGTAAGATCCAACTATAGGCTGTCTAAAAGAAACTGTTACTGGCTTGGCATGCATTGTGTCAAAATAGCTTCAAACGAGGAGGTCAGCGGAAGACCCGGACCAGCAATCTCGGTCCTTGTGACAGCAAGCAAAGAATTGCAGACTGCCACTTTGGGCTTAAGCTCAAAGCAAAGTTTATTAAAGCATCGTTACACTCTCAGAGGGAGAGCGGGCTGTTTCCGCGAAGTGAAAACAGCGCTCCTGTACAGGCTTCAGGGTGTTTATAAGGAGTGTTCGGCGAGGAGGTGGGGTGCGATCATGGGTGAGTGACCGGGGATCATTATTTGATTGACAGTCCTGAGCTATGAAACAAGTTCATTACTGCACATGCTCTCACCCTTGATTCGTTAAGAAAAGCCCACGGTAGGGGCGGGGCAAAACCACATGCAGATTTTATTATAATAATGGTATAATGAGTTTGGGTTTACTATAGGTTACACACCTGTCTAGTCTGGGCGCGCGCAGCACGGGGGTACTTCCCTCCTGTTACTGTGCTCCCTCTTTATCAGGATATCAGATAGAAACCATAGTTGTGCCCATGCTGGGTGGGGTCAGGGGAGGGTCCCCAGAGGGTTGAGGTGTAACTTGACTACTCCCTTCTTGTCTTTTCGCCACTGTCACCTCCTTGCTGCTAATGTCTGACTAACTACCTAACAAAACTATTTTAAATATTGAAGACATAGATTGAAAGATGAAATTAGGTGCTCTATACAAATGCCAGGCAAAAGATAGCTGGAATGTTTTCATTTATATCTGACAATGTACAGAACAAGGAAGGAATTTTACAATGATAACAGGACAAAGTAATCAGACTCTAATTTATAAATTTAACGTATTGTTTTCCATCAATATAATTTCTAGTACAACACAGAAATGTACAATAATTTAGACATGATAAGTTAGTATTGTACCATTAAATTTTAGAAAATGTGTTTATTAATTCTTGGCTGGAAGGATCTTGAAACATGAGACTCCTTAGATATCATGTTGATTAGTTTATATCTCAACATGGCTAGGCTATAGTACCTAGTTTTTTTGTTTTTTTCCTATACTTCCTTATTTAATCAAACACTAATGTAAGTGTTGCTGTGAAGGTATTTCATGGATGTGGTTAGCGACTAAAATCAGCTTATTTTAGGTAAAGGAATTACATTCAATAATGTAGGTGGGCCTCTTGAAATCAGTTGATGGGATTAAGAGTAAAAACTGAGATTTCCTGGAGAGGAAAACTTTTCTTTCAAAACTACAGTATAAACTCCTTGCTAGCTTTTTAGTCTATTGGTCCGTCCTACAAATTCTGGGCTTGCCAGCCCCTACAAACTTTTGAGCCATCCCCAATTCATTTATGTGTGTGTGTATGTGTGTGTGTGTGTGTGTGTGTGTGTATTTTTTTTTTTCCCTCCTTTTTTCTGGAGAACCCTGACTCTTACAGATGTTTCCACTCCTTTTGAGAGCACAGGCTCTACTCTCCTTTATTTATGAGTTAATTCATTGTCATGTTATGAATAAGCCACCATAACAATTTTCTAATTTTACTTTAAATTTTTTATGATGTCAGTCTCTTTTTTATTATTATAATCTTAGCAGTGTAATTCTCTTTTATTTTTATAATCTTAGGAATCTCAATCTCACTCTCATTCTCTGTCATTCATACTCTCTTTCTCTGTCTCTCTCTCACACATTCAGCAATTAAAAGGAGCTCACAACCATCGCAGTCTCCCTCTTTTTCCCCTGAGTTCTCAGTGTTCGCTCTTAAATGTGGGTGTGTGAAATGTGGAACTTAATGACTTCTGATATTTTCTGTAACATTTTCTATCAAGAAAGATAGAGGAAGGACTCATGAGTTGACAAGACAATTTCTAATTTTTAAGAATAGCATAGAATTGGGTCACAGTAATTTCCTCAGCTTCTCCTACAGGTAATTTTATATAAAATTCAAGATAATCTCACAAATATGGAGTGTCCAATAATATCAATAAAATCAGAAGCTAACTTTGGTCTGGTAGGTGGGCACTCATAGAAAGGGTACTCTGTGGAGTGATATCTTTTTAACTGAAATAGAACAGTAAAATGAAAATGACTTAAATAATTATGAAATTGATGGAGTCATTACAATATGCCAGAGGTAACAACGTCAATACACTTAAATACTCTGGCCTCTTACTCCCTAGAAGGCCAGATTTCTGACAACAAATTTAAAGACATCTGTGACAGAAACTGTATTTTGAAATATCAATTTCTTTTTATGAAATATAAAATATTTATTTTCAATAAATATTTTAATATTAATATTTTATTTACTTTAAATGTCATAACTAAATTGAGTTAAAAATCTTACTACATTCCAAACTCAAGTATAAATATGTTTTGAATTATCACAGATTATTAGAGGTAAAAAAAATTGAAAAGTGGAGAGACATCTATGAAAAATGTCCTTAATTAAAAATATAATTTTATTCTTCAGCTGTCATTCCTCACTCCCTTTCCCAAAGAGTTATGCAAACAAAGTGTTTTGACAATTATGGCTCAAATTTCTAGTGAGCAATTTTATATCTCTCTTAATTTCCATTATTATTCTTAGTTAATAAACGGCCCTTAATCCTAAGCAGTTCTAACTTGTGGACAAAGTCTTCTGTGCACCATAAATGTCCATTTATTTATTTGGTTTCTTTTGTCTATTTGTTTGTTGGCTGGTTGGTTAATTTCATTCCTTGGACTTGGTCAACTTTATTTTTTTCTTATTTCCTTTATTTTAAGATTGTTAAATTTGTTGACCACCTCCACAGAGCCTCTGGTAGGACAAGCATCCATCATGATACACAATCTTAACCCACGGATTTTAAGTCCAAGTGAGAGAATGTTTTGACCTCTTCTAGAACTAATTCACAAACTAGTCACATTTTATTGTTCCCTAAAAATATCTTCACGGTATAAGTATTGGTTACAGGCAGGTGTACGTATCCACTGCTTTTTGTTTCTACCATTCGTAGGTTTTAACACCAACCTCTGCAGCTTTAAAACTGTTGACAATGACATTTCTATTTTTAATTGCATCTTGTTTTTATCCCATTTAAATGAAGCACTTAAAATCATAATTCACTCCATTTCTCTGTGTGTGTGTGTATATATAGTATGCATATACATATGTATGTATGTATGAATATATCTACATGTATATACACATATGTATGTGTATATACATGCATACATACATACATGCATACATAATGGAAATTCACAGGGAGCCCACATTTTTGAGAGTTTCCTGGTCTGTTTCTTAGAGATGAGATTTCAGGAGACTTGCCCCAGTGTTCTCTCAGTGCATCTTTCTCCTCAGGCTCTTTCCCTAGCAACCCTAGAATATTACTTCTCTAAATTCACTGGACTTCTTGTTTTCCTTCTAGTTTGATAGACAGCCTTGTTCATATCACTGATGCTTTCTCTTTTCTGTGATAGTATTGATTTTTCTCCTTGCTTTCTTTTCACTCGCACCGCCCAACCATCACTTTAAACTTCTAGTTTATTTTTCCCATTTTACATCTTGAAAGCTTGTGATTTTTTTTTCCTCTCTATGTATAATTCAAGAGAAAACAGGAATATAGAGTAAACTCTCAGAGTGTATTTGAAAGGATTCTTAATAAAATGAACATGATGGCAATGGAAACATCAGCTCTAAGTTCTGTAAAACTTCATAACTATTTATTAGATTAGATAGGCAGCACCATTATTTATTTCAAAGCAGGATACTTCCCATGGTAGAAAAACCTTTTCACTGCAGAATTACTGTAATCTTCTCCAGGAAGCAAACTAAACTAAAAAAAAAATCTGAGTAAACATGTCCTTTTGGGGAACGATTATCCATTTTTCTGTAAGATAACAATATGATACTCTCTTTTTTTATGTATAATGACACGGAGTCAATAAGCATTCCCATAGATATTTAACAGTCTCACTGAAGCCTGTGATCTTTCTATTACCTGTGTACAATGCTACAAATCATTCTATTTCAACATCAAGATGTTTCTTTCTTCTGGGAGCAGAAAGGCCAGAACAGGAAGAGCAGTGTTGAAGCTATTCGATAAAAACACAAGACTACAGAGAAAGAAGCAATGCAACTGAAGATGAGCAATGCACAGAACTCACTGAAAAACATATGCAAACCAATAACCAGGTGCTTCAGCTGCGTTTCAAGCTGGTGCTAGCTGCAACCTATAGATAATGCTCCTCTCTGGAATAATCTGGTCTAACAGCACTATGCTTCTTAGCACCATAAGCACCCCCAGTTGTATGTACATTTTCTTGTAGTGTCAGTTCACATTCATCTGATACCTAGACTCCAGCGATGTAGAGAGAAACTCTAGGCAGAGATTAGGCCATTATATGGAAGGAACACCTGGCTTATTTTCTTCTGCTTTGCAGGAGATTCCCTATCGGATTCTCTGTTTCATTTCAGCTCCCTGTTTGAATCTAGAATAGTTAAGAGTTTACATAATTCCTAATGTAAAGAGATTTTTATGACCAACTTTCCCCCCTTTCCTACAACCAAAGCTTAACAATTATGTTTTGGGGAAACTGTTATTGTGTGCCCTATACTGAAACATTTAACAGGTCTTTTGTAATCATATACTATCTCTTACTTTCCCAACTGATTCTTATAGAAGGAAAGCCCTGGGAATGGAAAACTCACTTTTTTTTTCCTTTATAATTTTGTTATAGTGAAAATCTCTGAAATTTTGCTAAAAATGCCATATTCCATTACAGAGGTTTTGGGCATTTTTCTTATTCAATTGGGTCAGATATTGTTTTGACATGGTGTAGTGGGGGAGTAACTCAGGGAGTTAGGAAGATGTTTGGTAAATGGCATTTTGATATTACACCAGAATTCATGGCATTCAAAATGCCATACTTACTTCCTATTTGAAATTACACAAGAAAACACTTATACTGTGGTTTATTATGATACATTTTCATATATATTTATTCCTATAGGATTCTTAGTCGCAGATAATAGAACCAGTCTGACTATTCTAGCAGTTAGGAATTTATTAAGGATGTTATTTTTGTCACAGATTCACCAGGAGAGGAGAGAACCAGGTTGGGATTCTACACACTCAGAAACTACATATTTAGGGTAGGAAATCGAGAAAAGTTGATGAACAACCATACGCAGACATTCTTCTAATGGAAACACCACTGTACTTCACTTGTCACCTAAAACAATAGGGAACAGACCCAAGAATTCTGCTTCTGCTGTCTCTTACCCACCCTGCCCCACCGCCAGCCCAAACAGATGCACTCACTGCCATGCTTACTAGAAGATAGCTGTAGTCAATAACCATCTCACTTTGCTCATTTCCACTTTCAAGTCTCATGATGACACATTTGATTGGCAGATACAAAGACACACACCAATGACTTATGAGAAAGCAAGCCTAAAAAAAGCAGATTTTAGATTTCAAGACTCTATAATACAGGGAGACCTGGAAAAGGACTGTGAAAAGAGTGGTGAGTGTGACTTCCACAGCTACCTGTATTTCAGCTGTTGTCATGGACACTTTGGAGTTTTAAATAAATTTGACTCTAATCTCCTATCCCACAACCAAGAAAAATTCAATGGCTGCTCAGTGTTTTGTGAATTCCTAGTTAAATTCTCTTGGATAGCCTTTATTTTTATTTCCTGTTTCCAATAAATAGCTCATCTTTATTTCAACTTGTATTCTGAGAATTCCCTTTCTCTCAGCAGACCTAGAATGGAATCAAAGTCTCAATCACTATGCATACCACACATGTTTGTATTGTAGAGATTCCTCGCACATTTTGCTGTATTGGAGGAGAGTTGTGTAATTCAATCTTGCTTCAGCCAACTCTGCCATTATGAATTACTTTAACCCAGCTCCTCTTTCCAGCGGGTCTCCGATGCCGTGTTGTTCCACCCAACCCCTTTTTATCTCTTCTGTTCCTCACCTAACCACACCTTCAAAATCCCACTCATTTCTTAACCATTATTTACCTATCTCTCCTTGGGTAACCCTAGCTCATTCATGATATACTCAGAAGAACTCAACTTTAAAGCAAGATCTGTTCTAAAACTAGATAGTTCTTGAAAATAATTATGTATTCATATCTTAAAGTAATGATATTCTTCACAATACCAACATAATATCTCATAATTTAAAATAATTGAATAATTCAATAATTCAAAACCACTTATTGGTTATTATAGAAGAAAAATGTGAAATATAATTTTTGTTTAAAAATTGCTTTTTTCAGAGAGCTAAAATATATACAAGAACAAGTAAACTTACAGGAATAGGTAATAGTTAATAGCAAACAATATGAGTGGTAGCAAACTACTAGAGTTTAATAAAATAAAAATATTAATATGAAAGTGAAAATGATGGTTTATCATCAGCAAAGGAATCTATTTACTTATTAACTTAGCCTTTCATTGTATAGACATTTTCTGATAAAGTATCTAGTCAAGAAAATCTTTCTTCAAAGGTTAATGTTTGATATGCACAAATCATATTTCAAAGGTGAAGGAGCAAATTTTAAAAATAAAATAGTTGTATTGATAATGTTTGAGGATTAGTATGTAAACACATTATAAAGACCTGCAATGAATTCCTTTTAAATATACTAGTACATAGTAGCTAATAAAACAAGCACTTGTCAAAATTCCAAAAATTAAACATTTTATGAACTGTCAAAAATTCAAATTCAAAGGATTAAGTTCCTATTTCTCTGCATTTGGTGTAATTTCTAATTATTAAATTCCTATTGGATTCAATACAGACTGAATCCTTTCAACATTCTAATTGTTTAAAAAGCTTATCTATGTATACAGAATTCTGTTTATCTCTTATATAGGAAATGATTATCTCATTTTCATGTTATAATATTTGCTCTTTAAGTTGTAGGACATTGTTGACATCAGCTTTGCATTCTACATTATGTCTACCATTGATTTTTGCATGTAGAGTTACTCAATATAAGGTTATCCAAAGAATAGTAAACACATGTGAGAAAAATTAACCAGTGGTTGAAAAATGGAAAGAATCAAAGAGCTGGTTCTTTTATATGTTTCATTCACTAGTCGCCTCCATTACTGTAATTGATCCTAATGGACCACAGTACAAACATAAAACTGCTCCTTTTAAAGCAGCAGTAAATGCCTGATACATTTTTCACTGTGGTTCCTTTAAACCTCTGATTTCTGGATTTCTCATGCCAATTCTGTCATTCAATGGTTTATCTCTATGGATTGCTTTTCAAATGTCAGGGTTCTCCATGTTTCTGCCTTTAATCTCTTTATTCTAGATGTTCTTTCTTGATTCTCTGGAATAAGATAAATGATTATGTATATCTATATCTTCTGTTTAAATAACTGTCCTAAGTATCAGAAACCCAGTTACTAAACACTTACTGGACTCTACACCTATTCATCCACCATAAATATCAACATCACCATTTCCAAAACCAAAGTATACCTTTCTTCCCCTATCCTCACTCAACATCAAAATAGACCCATAATTAATCTTTGTCTTAACCCTGAACGAACATTCAAAATTCATAAAGCCCTGCACATTTTATCACCTAAAGACTGCTCAAACTTTTCCCCTCATCTGTATTCCCACAGCTAGTGCCTCTGTAAAATGTCCCCTTATCTTGTTGCCACGAATATTCTTTCTAAAACATTATTATTAGTAGTACTAATACTATTATTATTTCCAAAACATCATTCTTTCCAAAAGTACTTCATTCTAAAAGGATTCTTTCCAATGTACAGTAATACCATTTTCATGATTTTATTTCTTCAATGTTTTTATAAGATTATAGGGAAACAATATAATATTAGAAATAAAATATACCTTGAACTCACTGTTTTCTCTCCTTCTGAACTCTTCTTAACATAGAAGCAAAATCATTGCTGATCAACAATTTCCACCTTTATAACCATTCCTTTATGCTCACTTCAGCACATTATTTTCTGTTTATAAAAACTTGTGAACCCCAAACTAAGCTCAAATATTCTCTCCCTTTTTATTTTTCATTAAAAGATTTTTTCTTCTTCCTTTTAAAATCTTCTGACATATAATTTTTCATTCTGTTTACCACACCTGCATGCTCATCTTCCAATATTGTTAGATTTTCCATTTCCATGATTCTTTGTGCTATGCATACAATTTGATTGTAGAACTTATATTAATAATTACAATTACACACATTTTATGTAATTACAAACATATATCTTTCATTAAATCAGTCAACTTGAAGACAGAAGAAATCTTACCTTTCTATTTAAATCCCCAGCTCCTAGTAGGTTGTTTAGAGCTGTAAGGTGTTTGTTATTACTTTTGAAATAAATAAATTAATTCAGCAGAATAGTGTTTGGTATAAAACATATCTCTTGGGGCTTCCCTGGTGGCGCAGTGGTTGAGAGTCCACCTGCCGATGCAGGGGACACGGGTTCATGCCCCGGTCCGGGAGGATCCCACATGCCGCGGAGCAGCTGGGCCCGTGAGCCATGGTCGCTGAGCCTGCACGTCCGGAGCCTGTGCTCCGCAACGGGAGAGGCCACAACAGTGAGAGGCCCGCGTACCGCAAAAAAACAAACAAACAAAAAACACATCTCTTTACTCTTGCCTTCCAAGAAATAACCCCCTCTTGTTTGGCAGTACTAAGTCTCCCATGAAAGCTTTTGGCTTCACATTTCCATTTCTATTGTGACCTTGACAAATAAAGCATCTCTCTCTCTCACTTGCTTTCTCAAGTTGTCTCTTTCAACCAGTACTGTTCCTTAGGTACAGAAATGTACTCTTTACCACCAATTATTAAAACAACTCAAACTGTGCAAGATGTTATGCTCTCTTCTTCCTCCCTCTCTGCTTCTCATCCCTTTCTTTTCCCATTCCTGCCAAATTTCTTATAAAAGAAACCAAATTTTTGCTTTCTTATGATCCTTTCAATCTCTCAGACATCCAAGCTGCTGAGCACATCTCAGGAAATCTGTGCAATCTTACAGCTTGATGCGACTGTAAACGTATGGCTTGCAGGTTCAGCTGAGCCCTCGGAGAAGCTCAGCCAAACTTCTTAGCAAAGTCTCCACTGTCATTTAGCTCAGCAGCCATCTCTATCACAAACAACTTGCTACTAAGCCATCCTGCCAATGCCTCCCAACAGTCTTCTTTACCCTCAGTACATGAGTCTAATGATTACTCAACTTGAAATCTTTAGCTTCCTATCCTTCATATACACCCCTTTGACCCTCTTGTTTTAATTTCATTTATTTTTGCCTCCTCCACCTGTTCCAATTATATGACCCACAAATCAGTATTCAGATCATTATTTTCTTTTTTTTTTTGGCTGTGCTGTGTGGCTTGCGGGATCATAGTTCCCCAACCAGGGATTGAACCCGGGCCCTCGGCAGTGAAAGCTTGGAGTCCTAACCATTGGACTGCCAGAAAATTCCCTAATTTCTTTTATAATACTGCTTGTTCCTAAAAATTCAACACTGTTCAGAATTTGGGCTTTGAGATTCAACAGACGCTAGTTGTATTTCATTGGACAAGGTACTTAGCCTCTTCAAGTTTTACTTTCTTTAGATATAAAATAGGATAATGTCTATTTCATAGAGTGTTAAGTGAGATAATGTTTGCAGAATTATTAGCTCAGAGCTTGTTATGAGTCATTCCAAAAATGGAAATGAGTTTACTGTCACTCATTGAACAACTAATATATGTTAGGAACATTTCTAAAAACTGTGAGGGAAAATGTGTTGGAAAAATTCAATTCTTTTCATTGGAGCTGACATTGTTGTAGGAAATTGCATGTAACAAAAAAATAATATATAATTAAGGAAGGCTGAATTCCACAACAGGAACCAAGCAACAGATGAGAAGAAATAAGTGTGCCATTTATAATTCACTTTTTCTTTTAGTCATCCATTTAGCTGAATATTTAAATTCTTCCTAAGTTGCACCTCTCCTCAGTAGGTTATGACATCATGTAGAGACTCTATTTTAGAATGTGTCTCAGTATTAGTTCATTCTGCCCATTCCCACCATGAGCACACTGGTTCTCCCTCCATTACTCCTGAGGGAGACCTTGGCCATGGTCCCTAGTGCTTCCTCGTTCTCACCAAGGTCTCATTCCAATGCAACCTACGACATTCTGTTTGATTGAGGTTCTGTACCCGAGCAGGACCCTATGAGGCATTCCCAGAATAGACCCCAACCTTGCCTGCCTTTTGTCTGTAGAAAAACTTTAGTCAAAGAATAAATTTAATCAGAGAAGTGAGAAAATGCAGAAAGAAAGGAAAACAAGCAAGACAAAATAATAATACTTTAGCCATTAAACAAAGTCAAGGACCTTTAGTTCTTCTTCAGGGGCTATAGATAATGTTCTGAGCCATGTCCTTTGAGCTGTTTTGCAGATACTGAAACCCCCAGCAGGTGGAAGAAGTTAACTGCATGCTGCCCACAAGCATGTAGACCCCAAACCGGTGGGAACCAGAAGGTTGATGATGTTGACTCCCAATTACCTCACCACCAACCAATCAGGAGAATGTCCACCAGCTGATCATGCCCTGCTCCTTGAGCACTGCAAGTCTCCTCACTACCCCCTCCAGGGTGGGGTCTTGAAGGCATTAGAGCACTGTGGCCCTGCTTTGCCTGGCAAAGCAATAAAGCTATTTATTTCTACTTCACCCAAAACTCTGTCTCTGAGATTTAATCTGGCACCGGTGTACAGAGGCCGAATTTCAGCAACAGTTCCCAAAGCACAGTTCAAATTTTATCACTTTTCTGCTAAAAAAAATTTTTTTGAAAGGCTCCCAATTATCCAGTTGCCTTTAGCCTAGCATCCAAGATCCTTCACATCACCCCCTTCTAGGTATATTTATACCTTCTAGGCTGTATGTGTTCCAACCACCTTCCCACCTAGCTCTTCCTCCAACTCCCCTCCCCCATCTCCTGCTTCCTTTGACCCTGTAGTTTTGCTTACGCTATTGCTCTCCCCTCTGTCACTTTTTTCTTCTGCCTGTAAAATCTTTTTTATTTTCTTTAATAAGAATAATTGAAAATGCCATGATTTTTATAGGGTCTTTCCGTTTCCCTAGAGGAGAGATGATCTTGCTTTTGAGTACTTGTTGCCCTCTGAACTACTAGTAAAGAAGGCATGAATTGCTCTCCCTTGTATTTCATTTACCTGAGGATTCCTTATCTACCCGCCAGCTTGTTAACTCCTAGAAGATTGACTACTCCTACTAAGTGCACTGAAAACACCAAGAATACAAAGAAGCTTGTTCTCTCCTTTACGTAATTACTTTTCTATTACTGAGAGTACAAGGCCTAATACAAAGAGCTGCTCAATAAATATTTGCTGAACTGAGTCAATTAAATCAAGGAAGTTTGCCTCCAATAAATGTTACAACACTTTAAAATTTGAACTTTAACTGAGTGTAACTCCATGACCATACATATCTTATGGCCTGTTTGGTCTTCATTTACAAGATACTTTAGCACATATTCCAAACTTGAATTTGTATTATAGGATGTTGAAAGTTGTAGCTACAAGGACTAGGGACTGGATTTGAATTCCAGCTAAGAATTGTGGTGTAGTTAACCATTCCTATACAATTTACTTTAATGAGAGCAGTAATGTATTATTACCAAGAAAAAGTAACTAAAAGGTTGGTTGACCAAGAAATGTGAAATTGAGGTAAGCAACAACCTCCTAATTAGAAATTGAAAGAGACGGCATTTCTAGGGTTTGGCTAAGTGTTGCAGGAGGTCATCGAGAGGACGTGACCGCTGGTTGAACCCGAGAGAGCTAGACCCCGGTGGGGGGTGGGGAAGGGCTCATCACGGCTCCGGTCCTCGGAATGTATGTTCTGCCCACCGTTTTCATAGCGGGAGCCATTTTCAAGAACACAGCGTTGAGAGAGAAATGCACTGTTGAGACCATCTGGATGGTCTACACGAAACCAGTTCGGGCCTCTATATAAATTCTTAAGAATCTCGTGGGCGGGTACAGAGACCTACCGGTTCTGCAGCCACCAAGGGAAGCCTGGTATTAAGCCCTCCTGTTTATTAAACCTGCCCCCTGCCCAACCGGAGTGGCTGACTCTTTCTTAGGTCTCTCCTTGCTTTCTGTGTGCTGGGGCAACTTTTCGAACCAAGACTAAGCTGATCCCAAATGCGCTTTTTATTTTTATTTATTTATTTATTTTGCTTTATACGGGCCTCTCACTGCTGTGGCCTCTCCCATTGCTGAGCACAGGCTCCGGACGCGCAGGCTCAGCGGCCATGGCTCACGGGCCCAGCCGCTCCGCGGACGGGGGATCCTCCCGCACCCACGGGCATGAACCCGTGTCCCCTGCATCGGCAGGCGGACTCTCAACCACTGCGCCAGCAGGGAAGCCCTGCTCTTTTTAGTTATATGTTTTTTTTTCCCCCTTGGAAGTATTTGGGGAATAAAAAGTCAGTCTAGTTTTAAGTGGTTCACTTTGTGATTCTTTATTACGGTCAGTTACGGCAGATGAGCAGTGAATGTGTCACTTTAAGAAGAAAATCTTCTTAACCTTGCAGGGGTGAATCAGGTGTGAAATGCTCTGATACATTCAGAGGGATCCTTTTGTAGATTTATGCTATAAAATTGAAAAACATTTTACACACTGAAGTCTGACGCAGGCTCTAGTTCAATAAAATCTACAAACATTGCTTCTCTTTCCTTTTGAGAAAAAGAAACACTATAGATCATTATTTTCCTAGAATAAAATGAAGAACTTTTAACATCCATCAATATAATGAGGTATTCTTGAATTGATTCAAGCCATATAGGCTCCTAAAGGCACTGTCATTTCCAGAAAAAAAAATTGTCAGTGTGTGTAATTTTGTTCCTCTATTTTTTCCTCATATATTTGAATTAGAAAGCTTTTTTTAAAATCACACATGCAACTCTGTAGTAATTCCTAAGTGACGATGGATAGCAGGTGTGTAATTATAAATTAGTATCAGCTGGATAAGAAGAGGTACTTTTTAAAATGCAAAACATCTGCCATTAGCGTAAGGTTGCTCTGAGCCTCTGCGCTCTCTAGCCCTGTCTCTAACGGGAGATAAAATAATGAAAACTACTTGGCTCAACTGCTGGTAAAACTCTTCCTGTTTGTGCCACACTTGGAAAAAGACTCTTGGGACTAAAAGTGGAATCCTTCCTATTGATTGGCTGGTTAAATAGAGGACTATTAGCTTCAGACAGGCTAGATTGATTACACAGCAGCAGCGAGAAAGCCGAGACTCAGAGCTGAGTGAGCGTCAGGGTGAGAAGGAGAGAGCGGGGAACGCAGGGTTCGGGGTGGGGGAGGGCAGCAGGGCTCGTTCCGTCGCATCCCTGTGTGACCGCTGGTGCCCCTCGCCTGGCTCCACAGCTCCCTCAGTCAACAATTTACTGAGGTGCCTTTTCTTTTACAAGAGGATGTCAGCTCCGAGCCCCAGCAAGGAGTAACAGACTTCACCTTGGATTTGTTCACCCACTCCTGCTTCATTAAAGAGGATTTTGGAAAGAAAACCCCAATCAAGTCTCTTTCCAGCCCCGCTTTGTTCCAGAATTGAACAGAAACAGTTTCCTGTTCCGGGTAAGAAAATTAAATTTTTATATCTGGGTGTCTTTTTAGTCCTACACGATAAAATACAGCAGAACTCTGCATGCTTTAAAAACTGAGTTTGCAGTGATGTATTAAAGTTAATACAATACACAGGCACGTGGATTTAGAAATGTGTTAATGCATATTTTTTGTTGGTTTTATAAGATCATGAGATTATAAGTTATGAGCAGATAGTCTGCATGAAGAAGAGAAATAAGCAGAGTCCACACTAAAAAGAGCATTTCTGGTGACAACCTTGAAATATGTTCACATATATGGTTCTTAGCTGTTAAACAACTTTGAAAAATAATAGTAAAGCCTGAAAGGACCATTACTGAATTAAATGTCTACTATTACATTTCATGCAGACATAGAAGCTACTAGGTGCTTTTCAGTGATTGTCAGTGGTGATTTTTTTTTCTTCCCCAGATGTCTTTTGATTGCAGTCTTAACTCTTCAACATAAACATCATGTGTCTTAAATGACGTGACATTAGACTGCCATCTTATTATGGCTAAGTTATTGATAACTAGCGTTTGGTCTTAAGTACAGAGCTAAGCAAAGAAATATGACCCTGGAGATGTTTAGCTAGTGCTTAGAGCTGCAGTTCCCTCCGTTCCCTCAATGATTTAAGTGTCAGTGATGGTGTATGCTGGTAAAGTGCCTGGGAATATATATAGGAACGTTGCACGTATTAAATTTTCTGCTGGGAATGGGGATTTTTTTTCATGATTGTAAGGAAAGTGATAGGATTGAATAGGAATAATGGGTTGGGACAATGCAGTACTGATGTAGTTGGTTAACCTTAGGTTTATAGGTCACAAATGTCAACTGCTAAAGAGACGGCATTGTACTATGAGACAAAAAGGATTTTTTTCATCCTTTGTAGAATTAAATTGGTTTGTGAGATTTTTTTGATGGCAGTTTATTTGCTTTTGGATCAATGAAGTGTGAGATATTTTATCCCAAGAGCTGTTCTGATTGTCCTTTCAAGTGAAGTTCCCTGAGTTACTCCTCTAATAGGAACCAAGCTTCCATCTGTGATGAGTCCTCAAAACTTTTTAATGTGTTATACAGTGTTTCAAATGAGAATGTGTTGGCCAATGCTCTTGGGAGCCAATGTAACTGAAGTTCTGCATATTACATACTCTGAATGGCAGTATTTTTATGTGTTTCACCCTGTCTTGTATTTTAAACATAACTACATATTTGAAGAGCACAATTTTTCATGATATCTATTTTGTCTTCCAAATGTGAAATAATATTTTCATGTTTTGTAATTAAATATTATAGCTACCTAGATATTTCTATGTATAATAGCTATATCAGAAGGGAATGATTGTACCATTATTATACATTTTTTAAACTGCAGTTCGACAAAAGGAATAGAAATGTGGATTAGAGAATACTGGATTTTTAAACTTTGAGTTGAGTCCTCTGAAAAGAATATACACCTTTTTTTGGGTATTATGTTTGAGAAACTAATGCCAAACTATGGACTGAGGAAAGTGGCAGGCACTGTAGACCGTACATTTATGTATATATTAGCACTATTGTATCGAATCCACATACAGCCTTTGTCTTAAATCAGTTTTAATCTTGTTTAATTATTGCTTTGTATATTATATTATGCTAACTTTTTGTGCAAATTATCCAAAATAGTGTTTTAATCCTTCCATTTTATTGTTTATGCAAATAATATGAGATTTCAACAAAGGATATACTTAAGTTTTAGCGAATTTGGTAATTTCTATATTTAATACACAAAATTATTTAAAATTCCGTAACTTTTGTTGCAACAATATTAGTGTCAGAGCTATTTATACAGTACATTTTCCTTATAGCAGTTATTTATGGGTTCTGTTGAGGTATACACAATAAAGAAAACTAATTCTTAATTGCATTGTATGATTTTATGAGACAATTAATACTTTAGCATGGACAGATGTAAATCTCCATACTTAATTTTTTCCCATGAATGGGCATATTTTTCCTTTAAAAAGACTTTTTAAATAATTTCTTAATATATGTACCTCTTGTACTTAGGCACTCTTCTTAGCTTACCCTCAGTATTACTTTGATTCTATCTTTTTGTTATCTTACATATTCTGTAGTTACTCCTGTGAGGGATTCCCTATATTCTTAATAGAAATGGTATTATGATTGGGAAAAAAAAGCAAGTTATTTTTTAAAAAAATATTTCACACTTCCCAACTATGTAATTAATATGGCTCCTGCATTCCTGATCAGTGCTTCTCAGCAAACATGACTGAGGAAGACACATGTCCTAGCAGTCATGTATATAAACTTCAGTCTGAGTCTGAAATCCAGCAGTTTACTTAGTTCAGCTTAGGAACCTTCACTATTCTATGCAATTTTGAGAGGGCTCCATTTGACATTTTATTCAACTTTCCATTCATTTCCATAGTATCAGATGTCTTCCAGCCATAGTGAACCAACAAGAACTGAGAAAGTACAACCTATTCTGTTTTTATAGATATCTGAACCGTTAGGGGGCTCTTTCTTCCTATGTTATACTCAGCAAACCACTGTGAGAGGTTCTACTGCTTTCTTAAAGTGTTTCCCTGTTTTTAAAATGTTGAGTGCTGCTTGAAGTAGGTTTCTCCTATTCCCCACAAAAGAAACATTTCAGATCAATAAGAATTCTTTATTTTCACAGGAAAGTGAATTTATCTTGTGCTCTCTACATTTTTTCTCTTTCAAATATTCTTGTATATGAGGTTTAATTTTTGAAAATAACAGAGGCTTCAAATATTAAAGTGACAGATTTTAAGCAAATATAAAGATTATATGTTATGCAGCTAGCATATGAAATGTTCACATAAGGAAAAAACTAAAGGGAAGACACTTGTTTTACAATTGTCTGCAAATATCTGTGAACCACATAGACAGAATGAGTGACTCTGGGCTTACATGCAGTTTGCTTTCAGGAGAAGAGAACGGCAGGCATCTAAGAGAATATTACTTGTTCTCTGCAAAACTAGACATGGAAGAATTGAAAATAATAGGGTGGTGTCACTATCCATACATATGTGTCCAAATATATATAGGAACTGTATTTTTAAATATGCCCCCCCCCCAAATTCTTCATCGCACTGTATGAAGTTTTCATACATATACACAGAGGGTGATGCGAGGGCTGATTATGGGGGTAAGTGTGTTTCCTGTATCACTTCTAAAAGCCATGCATATTGAATTACACTGCAGACTTTCTTGATAAATGGAAACACACCCCTCCATCTCCAAAACAGCTAAAGATGTCCCCTGACTGCATTTCTTATTTGGGGATTAGTCAACACTTAATGATATCTCTGTGCAAAAGTAATCTATTTAGTAGGTCTGGGCTTTTCATCATATGATGGCAACTCCAGGGAATGAGAAAGAAGTGACATACACTTTCTGAGAGCGATTTATTTTGGGAAGTGAGGGAAGGGGAGGGATTCTGGGCAATGAATAATGGAATTCCAATCCTTTATTGAACATTCATTGACTTATTAGGGTAGAAGAATAGTTGCTTAAATGAAATGGGAAGATGGAAGTGGTACAGTCATTTCCTTTACTGGTGTTTTGAAAGTAAACATGTCAGCGTTTTATTCTTTATCTGAAAATATGCATACCTTGAAAGGAGTGAATTCTGAATGTGACTAGTATAGTATACATAGTTGTGTGGTAACCATTCCAAGTATATCTGGAATAGGCTGGTATATGGTCTAATGCAGTTCTTTCTCACAAAATTATATTTTGTTTATGTGAATTATTGAGTAATAAAGCTTGAGTGGGAATCCTACTGCTACCATTCAATGTAATCAGTATGAAAACTATTTTAAGAAATTAAAATTTTTTCTTCTAAAAATAGGTTGTCTTTTATGTTAAAGTAGGACAATGTTGGAGACAGAGAAAAGAGCTAAATTTGAAATAAGACAAAGAAATGAAAATGCAGTGACTGTACTTGATTTTTTTTTATATTGCAAAATTTTACCCAGAACTAAGAGATAAATATAACTATGCAAGTTAAATATTCATGTTTTTTATTTAATGGTAAAGAGGTAAAAATACCACTGAAATGTAACTTTCTATACCTCACATGATATGAGGACAGATCTCTATAGAGGTGTGAAGAGTAGAAAAATCAGTACCTGGTATGGATAACTACTAATATGGTGGCCTAATATTAGACTTTCGAAGGAAGCAAGATAGCTTATTCCTATTGAGTTTAATCTAATGGATTGAGATAGATAATATAAATAATTAGAAAGCATGCATCTGTTTATACTTGTTTTGTTGCTATTACCAATGAACTGAATTGCTGTGTGTGTATATGATTGGGTGAAAATATCTGTGTGGATATATGGGTATAGTTTTTACAGAGTTTGAATAACATAAAAATATAATCACCTTTACTATGTGACATGATTTGTGTTCTATAGCTTCCATTTTCCACTTTCATAAGTTTTCTGCACCGTATTCAAATCCCACCCCCACCCCCGGCCCCACTGGTACACACACATAAATGGCCAATATGATTACCTCTAGCTATGTTATATTAGAATTTGCTTAGGTATAACCTTAGATTGATCCATGTTGTTTCTCTTCTAATGGGCGTTGTTTCACGTCCATTAGAACTGTGTCTTGAATCAGGTAACTGAATCCTTAAATCTTGTTGTTTACCAAATTCCAATTACCCTAAATTGTAAATAAGAAGATTTTGCCACAGGGTTACTGAGAATAATGGAAGATAATGTATTATAGGTTTAGGTAGAAATAAGAGGGAGCTTTATTACTTGTCTAAAGGACATACAAATACCACTTATATTAAGTAATTCATTCTAACCTGTGATTGGCAGAAAAAGAAAGTGGGAGAAGATGCAGTAGCAAAACATAGCATATAACGAGTAGCATTTTAGGGCAGACATGGCAAATGGGTTTCAAACATCTATAAGATATGCATTTTTTAAATAGTTAAATTTTTAGATTAGTTTGCACTTACTGAAAGATAAGACGAAATGACATAGACTTCCCATATACTCCCTCACTTCCATCTCCCTGCTACCCTACTAGTTTCCTCCCCCAACCTGGCTAGTTCTCCTGTTATTAATATCTGACATTTTCAAGATACATTTGTTATGACAAATGATAGGATATTATTGACTAAAGTCCATAATTTACATTAGAGTTCAGTCTTTGTATGTACATTCTATGGGTTACGACAAATGCATAATGCATATATCCACCAGAGAGTTACATGAACAAAAGTTCCACTGCCCTAAAGTTTCCCTGTGCTCCACCTATTTATGTCTCCCTCCCTCCCTCCCTCTGAACCTCTGATCTTTTTACTGTCTGCATAGTTTTGTCTTTACGAGAATGTCATATAGTTGGAATCATACAGTGTGCAGTCTTTTCAGATTGTCTTGTTTCACTTAGCAATATGCATCTTAAGTTTGTTTATGTCTTTTGGAAACTTGACCTCATTTCTTTTTATTGCTGAACAATATTCCATTTAATAGATCAATCACAGATTTTTTTTTTAATCCATTTATCTACTGAGGGACATCTTGGTTGCTTCCAAGTTTTGGAAATTCTGATTAAAGTTGCCATAAACATTCAGGGAAAGGTTTCTTGTGTGGATGTAACTTTTCAATTAACTGGGTAAAAACAACGTATGTGATTTCTTATTCATATAATAAGAGTGTGTTTAGTTTTAAAAGAAGCTGTCAAACTATCTTCCAAAATGACTGTATCATTTGCCTTCCCATCAGCAATGAATGAGAGTTCCTGTTGCTCCACATCCTCCCTAGAATTTGGTGTTGTCAGTAGTTTGGATTTCAGTCATTCTTATAGGTATATACTATATCTCATTGTTGTTTTCTACATATACTTTTGATTGGTAATAATCTGCTGTGCCATGTTGAGAATAAGTCCAAGGGACATCATGGATCTTCAGGAAACATGTCCGTAATCAATTGGACAGGGTGTGTGTTTGGTGAGGAGGGGGTCATCCATTATTTGTAACTCACATTCATTCTTCACAATTTAGGGCTCTGGTGGAATGAGTGTATAAATTAGAGCAATCAAATAATTCAATCCTGCATTTGTCAGTAATCAGATAATAATTTTCTATTTTTCAAGCACTGTGATTGAATTAAGGGACATAAAAACCCATAAAGTTTAGTAGCTATTATCACTTAGACTTTGTTGTATGTCAAAAACCTAACAACTATAACAGCATCCAATCTGATTTCCTTTTGTCAAGCTTCTTGTTTCTTTGCCTTTCCATATTGTTACTTCTAGCCATATTTCTACTGTGGGTAGAAATGTCTGGCTTCATATTACTTATGAGAGAAAAAAGAAAATCCTCAGGCAGATTGACATTTTTCATAATCTGGCCCTGACCAGTTTCTGATATCATTGGTCATCACTCTGAGCTCAAGCTCAGCTATATTTTCCCTTTCCCCAAAGTACTTTCTCTCAGCTTTCAACTTTTGCTTAGGATAGTCTTCCTGATTTGATTTGCTTTCCTTGCATTCTCTACTAATTCAAATATTACCAAACTTTCTATAAATCCTTATTAAGAATTTCTCTACTATTAATCACATAAGGCCTTGCATTGTTAACTAGATACATTGTTAAGAAAGATACATTGGGCTTCCCTGGTGGTGCAGTGGTTGAGAGTTCGCCTGCTGATGCAGGGGACACGGGTTCATGCCCCGGTTCGGGAAAGATACATTGATTGTATCTTTATTACATCCTTCTATGCAAACTATATGATTAAGAAAAAGAAAGATAATCCTTTGTATTTATTTTTTGCAGTCCTTAAAGTGCAATGTTCATACTACTTATTAATGCCTATTTGTTGAAGGAATGTATCAGAACATTAATTCTTATTAGTATAAACTTCGTAAATGATTTTTGAAAATTTTGTCATGTCTCCAATACCCTTGCCTTTTTTCCCCTTTTCTTTTGATTTAAAAAAAAGAAGGGCATTCCAGTTGGTGGAAAGGTCTCATCTGCTGATCCTTATATGAAGGTAGGTACCTATAAAACTTGTACTCACACCACTTAGCTGCCCTGCTCCTGCTTTTCTGTCTACCCGTTGGAACAACATGCAGTTGTATTATGGTAGCTACGCAACTGTGTATATGTCTCTTACAGATAAAAACTTGTATGGATGAATATAGGGTCATTATACAGTGTGTATTACTGGATACCAGAAAACAAAATTTCAGCTATTTGCTAAAAGAAAGCAATCTAAGGCAGAGAGTACAAGGTAGAGATTTGTTTATGCTCTCTTTCGGGGCACTGATTTTAATTTAAAATATATTGAAAGGAGAGCCAAGCAATTGAACTAGTTTATTAACATGCTAATAAAATTTTGGAAGGTCTCTTGAAACAGTGCACAGATCAAGGTCTATCTGAAACATAAAAAAATGCTGGTCTCTGAAGATGTTTACAGGTCCGGCAAAAGAACAGATAGGAAAAAGTATTTAAAATGCCATTGTCTTCTGTGTGTGTGGATATGTGTCTTGGCATATTTACTTCTTGTAAATTAACTTATATTCTGAAATGTGCTTTTCTGACATTCATTTAATAATTTATATGTGATTTTAATGTTCCTTTTCATAACGTTTAGTTGTTGGCTGGTAGAGGTACTCAGGGTATCATTTCTACCATCTAGTCATCGAATGCTTCTGTCATAAATCAATATAACTTTCTAACTTCTTGGTTTGGAACTGGAGAACTCACCAATTCTTTGCCAAGAATACCCCTTGATAAACTGTTCCTTAAATCTACTGAGGACAGAACACTTTGACCGAAACAACAAAATCACCAAGAAAGGACACTAGAGGTTTTTTTTAGAACAAATTTCTGAAGGCCAATTTTGAAATTCATCTGATAGAAGGAAAGAGAGAAACGAGCTGAATTTCAAATTCAGGTCTTTCCATCTCTGAAGCACATTTTAAAAACACTATGTTTATATTATTGCCTCTCTTACTCTACAGACTTGAGAAATGTTTTTCTGTGGCTTTTTTGTTTTGTTTTGAATATCTGTAAGCCTGAGTTTCATCCACTTTATAAGAAGGAAGATAATGCTATTAACCTTATAGAGATGATCCAAGGGTTCAATAAAAATCATATGGGTAGAAAGCTTAGAAGACTGACTACCATAATCACAGGCATAAAAACAACAGCAGGATTGATATACATTAAATGCTTCTGAATCTACCGTGCTTGAAAATGGATTTAAAATGCCTTCTTACTATCATTCATTCAGTCATTCAAGAAACATTGTTGGGATGCTAATAGGCATGAAAATTTATTCTTAACTATTCGAGTGGCTATAAAGATGAATAAAGAATATATTAGGCGTTCCCCATGTGGAAGACAAGGAATAAAATCATGTCAGTAATGAAACTATTGTTCTTATAGCTTCAGATGTGACCCCCCCCCCCCCGCCCCATCCTCCAATGTGGAGGTAGAGGCTGTTGAAACAACATTTTTCTTTTCCAGCTTTGCTTCCCATCAGGTTCGCTAAGGAAGTACTAGAGGGAGTTGGAAGGCAGGAAAAGGCAAGAAAATCTCTTCCTTCCCTTTCTGTTGGCTGCCTTTGTCTGCTTCGCCTCGCACTGCTCTTCACCTCAGTATGGCAGGTTGACTCAACCAGCATTTGCTTCCTGTTTCCTGCTGCTCCCAGTTCCCACAGACCTGGTTTCACTGTGACCCGCTCAGTGGGGGACCAGGAACCAGGCAGGCAGACCCCTTCCACTCGCCGCAGGGGGCCCCTTCTTCATCTTTTAGGTTCTTATATCTTTAATAAATAGCTATCCTTGAGAAAACAAAATATTTCAAAGTCCTTTGCTTTTTTAAAAATAAGGTGGGAAAAATACTTCAAGACAGAGAGTGTAAATTAAAGGTTTGCTCATATCACTTTTTTAAAAAAAAATAATTTATTTATTTTTGGCTGCGCTGGGTCTTCGTTTCTGTGCGAGGGCTTTCTCCAGTTGTGGCAAGCGGGGGCCACTCTTCATCGCGGTGTGCGGGCCTCTTACTGTGGCGGCCTCTCCCGTTGTGGAGCACAGGCTCCAGATGTGCAGGCTCAGTAGTTGTGGCTCACGGGCCTAGTTGCTCCGTGGCATGTGGGATCCTCCCAGACCGGGGCTCGAACCCGTGTCCCCTGCATCGGCAGGCAGACTCTCAACCACTGCACCACCAGGGAAGCCCCGTATCACTTTTTAGAAAACATTTATTTGAATCTGAAAGATCATAGAAAAAGAACCAAGAAATTCTCCTTTGTTCCCCCAGCCTTAAGAGTGGTAGCTGCTTCCAGCATTTACTATCTCTTTCTTAACTCACTGTTTTCTTCTTGTATTTTCAGTCTTCCAAGGAACATATTAACTTCCTGTTAACATAACTATTATGATTTCTGTTCTCCTGAATCAACACTGACTAAATAAAGAGCTGATACTAGAAGTTGATACCAGAAGAGTTGAAAATAGTAATGGAATAGGATAACAATGTTAGGTCCAGGAATGTGGTTTGATCATGTCCTTGGCCATGGCATGATACTGAACTATTTGCTAATGGTAAATAGGATACTAGAAACCTATAGCATGCTGTGACTTACCAAATAACCAAACATCTTTACTTATGATGAAGGGCCTTCTGAAGCAAAGCTCCAGAAGCCAAGTCGTAACTGATCTTCACTGTTTGGTGGTGATTACAAGAGTATAAGATGGAATACTTGTTTCAGTACTTGAGAGCTTACAGATAAACAAACAAAACAAACATACCATGCAAAAAAGCTCCTGGCTTTAAATTATTAGTTCATAATGCAAGAAAGTCAGGAAGCTTCTAAAGCCTTCTGAGTGGGTTTGGATTAAGCTGGTAAACATGAAACTCTTGAGTTTATCTCTCTTTAGCAAAAAAATAAAATGCCTTTCTCTTGCTTGAAGATCCCACAATAATCCACCTGATAGACTTGCCAGGCAAAAGTTGTTTACTTTCCTCAAGATTCAATTTCCCCCTTATTATCTCCTGACCCATAATTAGAGTCAGAGCTTTCTAGAGTTCAGCATGTTCTCTCAAAGGATACATAGAAAATCTGACCTAGGAGGACCTAACTTACACTTCAAAATAATTGAAAGATTTTGCTAATTGATACCAGCAAAAAGCTAGGGACTACATCAGGTACTGTATTCTAAGAAAAATAAAGAATGACAAAATATAACAGTGGATTGTGCTGGATTTATTGATATGAATGTACCTAACAGGGATTCTATACTTAATAGATATTGCACATATGAAAGTAGCACTAAGAGTTATTTCGTAGGTTGATTGGTGACCTAAATTCAAGGAAGTTGAAATGCCATACCTGATTGTCATAACATAAAAGAAAGACTGCAAAAGCTTAGAGAGACAGGAATGTTAGAGCAGGTTTATTATGTGCAAGCTGGCTCCCTCCTTTCTTCCACATCACTCCCATCTAGAGGACTTAGAGGATACTCTCTTCATAAAGGCAGTGAAAAAAATCAATAAGAGGTGAGGATACCAGACATTTCAAGTACCACTTAAAAAGTTTTGTGGTACTAGCCACAGCAGTTCAGACATGAGGGTGGGAGGGGTCACCATTGATTCTTCATCTGTCACCACTGAGATGAGTTCCCAGATAGGAGTGTATAAGATGGAGAGAATCCAGAGTCATAGAGGCCAAGGAGATAACTGCCAAGGCTGAGATGATGCACATAACAAATAGCAGGAACAAATTACTAATCAGGATATTTTTACGTTCAGGGATCTTTGCTGTTGGCCAGTTGATCGTGCTGTTCCTAAAACAGTATTGGATGTATACAATAACAACAACACATTTTATGTCTGTATCCGAAAATTTGCACAGTGGAGAAGCCTAGCCTCTCACTCAGTTCCCTAAACAAGGCCACTTCATGTATCTGGAACAGCTTGATTGACAGGGATGGTGGGTTCCCTTGAGTAAAGACCAGCCACACTGTACCAAGTATATATTGTAAACTTCCCTCCATACCTACTTCAAAAAAAGCCTATGGCCACTTACTAGGGTGACCATACAAAGAAGAGTAGAAAATATCAATCCCTGGAAAGTTACTTTCTGGCTGTGCAGTGTTGCTAGTTTCTGGTGACCCCCAATACATGGTGATCTACCGAAGTAAGAGATTATGGTGGTCAGATGATATATGAAGTTGTGAACTACATTTGAATCACAGTGGGCTCAGCTGTTCTGTTAACACACTCTGTCATTATTTCCCTGATTTCTGAAAGTATACTTAATATAAAAATAATTTGCTGGGCTTCCCTGGTGGCACAGTGGTTGAGAGTCCGCCTGCTGATGCAGGGGACACGGGTTCGTGCCCCGGTCCGGGAAGATCCCACATGCCGCGGAGCGGCTGGGCCCGTGAGCCATGGCCGCTGAGCCTGCGCGTCTGGAGCCTGTGCTCCGCAACGGGAGAGGCCACAACAGTGAGAGGCCTGCGCACCGCAAATAAAATAAAATAAATGCTGATGGCAACATTTCTGACCCTTAAAGTGACAATATTATGTAGGGAAGAGGCAAGTGAAATTTTGGGGGAATTTTCTCCTCTCAAAATGGCAAACATAATATAGCATGTAATAATGGCTAAACAAAAATTTTTCTAATGCAAGATGCTTTGCAAAATGTGAGAGACAATAAAGAAGAAATCAGTTACTTTTTCTTTTTTTTCGCTCAATCTGCAAAGGGGTTCCAGAGAACTTGATGTTTCAGTTGGCTCTAAAATGGTGATAAAAATGCCTGAAAGAACTGGAGGAAAAGGGGGGATGTTCAGAGTGACCATGGAGGGTTGGGAAAAGTGCAGGTAGCCCAGCTTGGTTGGGATGTAGAGTCTTTATGAGGATGCAGGGACTATTGGTCCTGGACAAATAGGCAAACCGATTACAAAAGTATATTATATATGACATTAAGGAATATGAACTTCGTGGAGAAGCCTTTAAATATTTTCAGTTCACAGGATAATATGATCTAATTTGCCCAAAAATTATAAGTTGTTATCTTAAATGTTAATAATAATAGAATACATGTGCTCTGGGTTCTTTCTCCAGTTGGAGAATGTGGGGCAAACATATTGGATATAGGCCTCTCTACTAGCTTTTTCATTTCCAGTTGCAACCTGAGTTAGGTTCCATTTTGTTTTGGCTAATAACAGGAGTTTAAGGAGTTCTGTTGGGACCACTACTGTACTAGATCTAATATAAATAAATGAGTCACCTAAAGCAGTAGGACTTGTTCAACATATCAGTGTTTTATGCATGCTAAGCACACTTTAGCTCTGTCACAAACAGCTGTTCAATTTAAGCTTGTGACTGGGTATCTGAACTGCAGCAGCAAAAGATCGTCAAACCCAGTGGACACTTATTACAAAACTATTCACTGGCATTTAAATAGTTTCCTTTTTCAGTGTTATTTATTTATTTTTTAAAAGTTGAACTTATTGTCAATAATTAAATGGAGGAATATTAAAGAGACATTCAAGACCTGGCTATGTATACATGCAAAAATTATAAAAGAACATATCTATTCTGTTAAAGATTAAAACAGTGCTCCAAAATGCTGATCAAACAAGGAAAAGTGTGTCTAGAATATTTTAACTTGTAACTTTTAGACTCTGTTAACGTGTTTAAAGGATACCTTCATATATATGGCGTCACAAACTTAACATGAGAAACACTCCCTGCTGATACCACTGTGCTTTCCCCCATTCTATCCCGACCCCTATTTTCCAACTGGATGGTACTGAGAAAATAAAAACATAGTTTAGTTGTTGTAGAGTCACATGCATTTTTGCTCTCATGCTAGAGTCCTGTGCTAATGATCAACTCACGGTAAATTCAGATCTCTTGCCACTTTTGGAGTTATGTTTTCCATGTGTTGTAAAAAGAATATTCTAAGTTAATTAGTAGATTATGGTAAAAACGTTTTCTACTCAAGGTATGATCCATGTACCAGTAGACCTGACATTAACTAGGAGCTTGTTAGAAATGGCAGAAATACACTAGAGTCAGCTGAACTAGCATCTGCATTTTAACAGCATCCCCAGGTGATTTACAGACATATTAAAGAATGAGAAGTACTAACCAAATTAGTTATTCTATGATTTAAACCTAATTGTAGTATTTTTATTGGATGGTACTACTATGCCTTTGAATATTTTTGTACAAAGTATTCTGAGTTAACTGAATCTTTGGTAACCATTCCTCTCTATATTTCATATTATTAAAATGTTAATTAATAACCCTGTTTTACATTTTACTTAATAACTGAGGTACATAAGGCTGCTCTAAAGTGTTTCCTCACATATTCCCCCACTCCCATCCTAGGAAGATTCCTCAGGAATTATTGAAAAATGACAGCTATATGCTTGCTCCTTGTCCCCAAGCAATTTTAAAACTCTTGATACTGATTTCTCTTTCTCCTTTCAAAAGCTTATTACAACTATTAACTCTTATGAGTGAAAAATCATTTCCCACCAAATTCCTTTACCCTTCGGATTGGTGAATGTTCAAAGTAGGTCACCTATTTTCTTTTGTATTATAGGTTTTTTTTGTTTGTTTGTTTGTTTGTTTTTTGCGGTACGCGGGCTTCTCACTGTTGTGGCCTCTCCCGCTGTGGGGCACAGGCTCCGGACGCGCAGGCTCAGCGGCCATGGCTCAGGGGCCCAGCCGCTCCGCGGCATGTGGGATCTTCCCGGACCGGGGCACGAACCCGTGTCCCCTGCATTGGCAGGCGGACTCTCAACCACTGCGCTACCAGGGAAGCCCTGTATTATAGTTTTTATAAGGCTATGTCTTCTATTAATTTTCTAACACCTAAATTTTTATCACAAAACCTTCGCATATTGTTGTAAAAATCATTGCATCCCCTTGTGTGTATAAGAGGCAACTTGATTTGAGACTTGTGGTATAAGTGTTAACATAGTATCATAGAATTCATATTTTCCAGTATAAAATTCAGGAAGTCATTTTGTTTTAGACTTTTTGATAACTGAAAAGGTTAACAATTAAGATATTACAGTATAAGAATGACTAAATGAGTTATATGTATAATCTTGTTCAACTGTGAACCTGGAATTACTTACATTAAGGGAATTGTCTTTTACTACGATATATACATATATATTCTTTCCATTTAAATCCTTTCTGCTCCACCTATTCACCCCTCCCACCCCTCGATTCATGGCAACCGCTAATCTTTTTATGGTCTCCATAGTAAAAAGTGAAAAGGTGATTAGTGAAAAGGTAATTAGTGAAAAGGTAATTTTCATAGTGAAAAGGTAATTTTCAAAAATGTCACAAAGTTGGAATCATATAGTAGTTAACCTTTTCATATTGGCTTCTTTCACTTAGCAGTATGCATTGGAGATTCCTCCATATCTTTTCAAAGCTTGGTAGTCCATTTCTTTTTGCACTGAATGATTCCATTTTCTGGATATATCACAATTTATTTATCCATTCACCTACTGAAGGACCTCTGTGTTTTCCAAGTGTTGATAATTATAAATAAAGTTGCTATAAACATCCCGGTACAGGTTTATATGTAAATATACGTTTCCAACTCATTTGCTGGATTGTATGGTAAGAGTAGTTTAGTTTTCTAAGAACCCTCCAAACTGTCTTCCAAAGTGGCTGTGCCATTCTGCTTTGCCACCATCAACAGATGAGATTTTGTGTTGCTCCAGATCCTTTCCAGCATTTGGTATTTTCAGTGTTCTGGATTTTGGCCTTTCTAATAGGTGTGTAGTGGTATCTTGTTTTAATTTGCAATTCCATAATGACATATGATGTGGACCATCTTTTCATATGCTTATTTGCCATCTGTATATCTTCTTTGGTGAGGTGTCTGTTCGAGTCTTTGGCCCACTTTTTAATCAGGTTGTTTTCTAAGTGTTGAGTTTGTAACACTTCTTTGTATAGTTTAGATAACAATCCTTTATCAGATGTGTCTTTTGTCAACATTTTCTCCCAAGCTGTGGCTTGTTTTTCAATTCTCTTTATACTGAATATAATTTTAGAATTTACTTTTCAATTCATTCACCTACTTGAAAAACATTCACTGTATACTTTTGACCACAATATAACTGAATCCATCCCAAACTTAGTCTAATGGAAGGGTATAAGATTTTTAAAAACTCAGCTTTAACTAAAAGAGTTGTCCTGAAGATCAGGCTGTTTCTAACTGGGGGAATCTGTCGAGGATACTTGTTGAAAAGAAGGAGCTGGTGGCAGGTGAGATATCTCTACTCTGGATCTCTCAGCTATAGAATTCCCTTTGACTTTTCTTTTAATAGATATTTGTTTTCTTTCTTTTTGCAGTGTTTAAAGTCATCAGATGATTTCTAAAATGTTATTTCAGCTCTTCAATATTATATGTTATTTTATCAGATTGTATTTAACTTGAGATTTCCACTGACACCTAATAAACCATTAAAAATGTAGTATAACTACGGCTATGGATCCAGGAATTTGGGAAAAAAATCCTGAAAATAGTGTCCTCTATGACTATGTAAAAGTCATGAAAGTCCATAGGATAATATAGTATTCTAGGGCAAGTCCCTTTAAAAATCATGCCTGACTATGTAAAAGTCATGAAAGTCCATAGGATAATATATTATTCTAGGGCAAGTCCCTTTAAAAATCATGCCTGTCAAACAAGAAATTCAAAATCTGTGACAGCTCGGGAGCTTGATGACAGAGAGAACGCTGATTCAGTCCTTGAATTTTCTGTGACGACTTCTCACCTGTACTTAGCAGCTGTTTATTGCTTGGTTCACTGGAGCATATGATGCTGAACTAAGCCACGGGTCAGTAAAGTCATTTACAATGATCAACCCTCTGAGTGAAAGAGGTGATGAATCAACCAAAACTCCTTTAGGCAACAGACCTAGCAGGGAAATTTTGCACTTTAGGTAGAAACTTATAATCAAATTAATCAACAGCCTGCACATCTCCCTAATTAATTTTACTACCTCTGGGGAAAGCATGCAACAAACTTTTAAATGCTTTCCTCTTTTATTAGGGATGTTACTGGTTAGATATCAACCTCTGCAGAAAACCTTAAACCTTGACCTTGGAAGTATTTAGTGGTTTCTGGCTTTTTATATTACCAGATTTAATTTTAAATTCAGTATTATCTTTAATTTCCTTCACATTTCTATACAATATTTTCCTATTAGATTAAACTGAGAAAACCTGATACGTTTATAATTATTATAAAAATATCATTATTAATTACTATCAATAAAATCATAACAACTGCTCTTTTCTGAGTGCCTACTAAATGCTATTAGCTACATGCTTTACACATACTATGTTATTTAACCTTCACAAGAAGCTATGAAGCGGATGATGTATTTAGTCACATTTATGGGAGCTTAGTGAATAAACAGGTTAAATGATGTTCTGGAGGTTGTAGTGCTTGTAGGTGGTCCAATTAAAAACTTGAATAGGGCTTCCCTGGTGGCGCAGTGGTTGAGAGTCCGCCTGCCGATGCAGGGGACACGGGTTCGTGACCCAGTCCGGGAAGATCCTACATGCCGCGGAGCGGCTGGGCCCGTGAGCCATGGCCGCTGAGCCTGTGCTCCGCAACGGGAGAGGCCACAGCAGTGAGAGGCCCGCGTACTGCAAAAAAAAAAAAAAAAAAAAAAAAAAAAAAAGACTTGAATATACATCTCTGAGAATTGAAGTCTATGCTTCTAATCACTACATTATGAGCAAATAATGACATGACATTTATTTAGATACTGGTTTTCATAAAATTAACTTGTAATTTCCGAAATTTTAGCACTTTTTTTTTTGCGGTACGCGGGCCTCTCACTGCTGTGGCCTGTCCCGTAGCAGAGCACAGGCTCCGGACGCGCAGGCTCAGCGGCCATGGCTCACGGGCCCAGCCGCTCCGCGGCATGTGGGATCTTCCCGGACCGGGGCACGAGCCTGTGTCCCCTGCACCGGCAGGCGGACTCTCAACCACTGCGCCACCAGGGAGGTCCAACACTTTTTAACTGTTTTAAATGGTTGCTAGATTATATTCCACAGGATATTTCAAAATTGATGTATGAATTGAATAATAACTTGTAATGTATATGTTTTAATTGTAAGAATGACACATTATTGAATAACAACCATTAACATATTTGAAGTCCAGAGAATATGGCAACATGCTAACTGCTTACATGTATGATCTGACTAATCTTCATATTAACACTGGGGAGGGAGGTGTTAGCAAACTGTGATGAATGGATATCTACCAGTTAATTTTAACTTTGAATAGAGAAAAATATATTCAGAATTACATAGTTTTTCTGCCTGAAAATCCTACATGTTGATGCAATCCTATTTTTTTTTTTTTTTTTGAGGTATGCGGGCCTCTCACTGTTGTGGCCTCTCCCTTTGCGGAGCACAGGCTCCGGACACGCAGGCTCAGCGGCTATGGCTCACGGGCCCAGCCGTTCCGCGGCATGTGGGATCTGCCCGGACCGGGGCATGAACCTGTATCCCCTGCATCGGCAGGCGGACTCTCAACCACTGCGCCACCAGGGAAGCCCTCAATCTTATTTTTTTTTAAAAATTTACATTGCCAAATAATTTTTCACTTAGGCACAATTGTGAGTGACTTCTGAGACAAGAAGTGAAGTGTTTGGGTCCTTTGTGGGTATTAATCTACTCTGCCCATAAACGACGTTTCTAGCTTCATACAGAGGTCTGTCAGCTCAACAAGTATTTGTTCAGTGCCTACTTGAACAAGGCAGGAGGTAGGTGGTGTGTAAAGTCAAAATATTTTCTAAAACAGACCCTGCCTTTTGGCAGTTTATAAATATTTCCTGATACATGATACAAGCACATGCAAGTGCGAACAGGACAGCCTTAATTAAATGAGTGTTCCAAACAGCAGAGTGCAACCCAAATTATTGCATGGTGCATGTCAAGTGAATTGAGTTCAGAGAGGAGAGGGATCGTTTAGGGCTAATATGGTCCAATAAGGCTGTAACAGGCAGAACAGATGGACTATGTATAAACCAGCTGTCAACCGGGATTTCCTGTTAGCTATCAAAGTTGTATTTATTTCAAGTCAGCCCACTTTCCACAATTTCAAACAATGAAATACCCAAAGTTTTCTCTGAGAGTGCTATGAAATCCTGGAAGATCATCAGGTCCACATATAGGCCTTCTTAGTTTATGAAAAATCTCTCTGGTCTTCAAGTCTGTTTTTTTCTTCTGAATTGCATAAATCTGGACCTAATCTTCATCTCTTTTTGAGAACTAGCTCCTTCCCAGTGTCCACAGAGAAAAATGTAAAAACATTCTCATATGTCACTTTGTGTGGACAATAGTGTTTAATCCAAAGTTGAGAGGAGAGAAGGGATGGCTACATCACAGGAATGCTACAAACTAAGCACGGAATCACAGGCACCCCTGTCTCTAACGTTTTCTACTACCAAACCAACAGATTTTACTCTGGCCTCTGCTATGGGAAGCACCTGGTCACGTTTGCCCTGAGGCTGTTCTGTCTCTTTCTCCCTAATTTCTCTACCTCTTTCCTTACTTCCTGACTTATTCAAAAGAACGCCAAATTCTTTTCACTTTGTAGTCTGGAGCTATTCATCTCTTTCTTACTGCTCCTCTCAAGCTACAGACTAACCCATAAACACTTTCAGAAGGCCAAAAGGTCTTCTATAAAACAAGATACACTCTCCTTAGGAGGCACTTCCATTTCTCTTTGTATATATCTGTACATATACATGTCTCTATCTATCTATCAATCTATATTTTTTCCTCTCCTTGGCCTATGTTGAATTGTAAATGTGTAAAATCTTCCACCGAGTAGCCATCCTTCCTTTTTATTGAGCAGCTCAAGTTACTGAAAACTGAAATAAACATGTCTGATTGTTATAAAATTATTTATACCAAGCCAAAGTCTGTGTCTCTGTGATTCCCATTCTTAGCTTTAGAGCTTCTCTGGGGCTTTCTCATGTTATTTCCTCATTCCTTTGAACTATCTTCACGTAAACCTTCACCATTGTAGTCACTACCCTTTATACCTTTTTCCCTATGGTGCCATTAAAATATGGTGATCAGAACTGAATACAGTCCTTCAGATTTGATTTTATCAGTGAAGGATAAAGGACGTAGCATCTCCCTAATTATATATAGCACTTTTGTTAATGAAGATGTATACCAAATTTTTTTGTAGCTACAAAGCAAATTATTGAATTTATTGACATGGAGAAAACCTGAGTTTTCATCACATATGCTGCTGCTAATATATATCTCCTCTACCATGTTTTTATATAACTATCGTGATAAGAATTCTTATTCTTATTTTATTTTACTCTTGCTTTTGCTCTCCATTCTCTTGATGTGATTGTTTGCCTGACATTGTTTTGGATTTTTACTTCCAGACTCAGGTGTATATTATTTTTATATTATCTATAAAACATTTCTTATTATATGTGAAGCAAAGAAAACCCGTAAAGTATTTCTCATGATAATAACCAGTTTTTATTTTGTGCCTACTACTGCCAGGAATATGAACATACATGCTAGCAATTTCCTGAAATAGCCTCTTTTGTCTTTCTCATATTTTAACGTAGGAGTTCCAATGAATATTCTTCCCCACTAAAGCTTCAAAGAAATATTCTTGTTTCCTTTTAAGAATTTGTTTTCTCGTCTCTGAGGTACATTCCTTAGGATAACTCCTCTTTGAATTATGACATAATAGCTCCTCTTGAAAACTCAATATCTTGAAGAAATCCCATTTAACTCCACTGACTCTTAAACTTATGCATATATTGCACCTTAAAAAAATTGGCAGGGCTTCCCTGGTGGCGCAGTGGTTGAGAGTCCGCCTGCCGATGCAGGGGACGCGGGTTTGTGCCCCGATCTGGGAAGATCCCACATGCCGTGGAGCAGCTGGGCCCGTGAGCCATGGCCGCTGAGCCTGTGCGTCGGGAGCCTGTGCTCTGCGACGGGAGAGGTCACAACAGTGAGAGGCCCGCGTACCACACACACACACACAAAATTGGCAAAGTTAGTAAATTAAAATGATTAGAAGTTTGGAAGTTTGTTGAAGATATCATCTTTGGTCATTACAACATAGTCAGTATAAGGAGTAACATTCTGAAGAAACAATGAGGAGTCTGTTACTGTGATAGTCAAAGCAGAGGCACTGCAGGTTAGAGGCAACACTCAGTGTTAAAGCCGGTGAGGCAAGCAGGGCAAGTGTCTCTTTCTTTCTGTTTTCATTAACAGTGGGTGGAAATAGGACAGGGGCTCGTGGCATACAATGTAGAAAGGCAGTTACAAACTTAACTTGGAGTAATTAGACCAATTTTTTCCCTGGCAGAGCTAGAAGATTTGGGGCTAGGAGGCACTTAAGACCTTCCCTTTGAAGGAGTAAAACCTAGTTAGCGGATTTTGACACCTCTCTAAAAATCAGGAGCTGGTTAAGCACCAAAAATCATCCCTGAGCAAACTACCTTTTAACCAAAATCTTTTAAATGAATGACAATGAAAGATTTATCTTTAAGGAATAAGAAAAACAGGAACATATTAAAAATAATGACATTTTAGATAATATTTTATCTCTTTGCTAAATTTTCATGTGAGAGACTGAAATCTGTTATTAATGTTTCTTTCACTCAATAATTTATTCTTTGAGCACAAATGTGTTGAGACATGTATTATTTTCAATTGCTGCTATAACACATTACCAGAAACTTTGGGTCTTAAAACAGCACAAATGTATAATCTTATAAAACTAACATGCGTCTCACCAAATCAAAATGAAAGTGAGAGCAGGATGCATTCCTTTCTATTGACTCTGGGGAGAATCTGTTTCCTTGATTATTCAGGTTTCTGGCAGAATTCAGTTCCTTGTGGCTGTAGGACTGGAACCCCTGGTTCTTTTCTGTCTGTCATCTGACAGCAGTTACTGTCTTTTATAGGCCGCCCACGTGCCTTCTCACAGGGCCTCCTGCCTTCATTTTCAAAGCCAGCCAGTGGCTGGTCTGGTCTTTACAATACAACCGTGAATCTCTCCTCCTCTTCCTTTTGTTGTCACATCTCTCACCCTTCTGTCTTCCTCTTGAACTTTTAAGAGCTCACAGATTTAAATTAAGCCCACCATGATAATTGTGTAAACTCCTTCTTTTAATATTTTTAACCTTCATTATATCTGCAAATTACCTTTTGTCATTCAAGGTAACATATTCACAGATTCCAGGCATTCAGACCTGGACATCTTTAGGAGACCCTTTTTCTGTCCAACACAAGTGCTTGCTATATACTAGGTATTTGGTAGGTATCAAAAATATCATATGCACGTAGACACTGCTATATTTAAAATAGATAACCCACAAAGACCTACTGTATAGCACAGGTAACTGCTCAATATTTTGCAATAACCTAAATGGGAAAATAATTTGAAAAATAATAGATACATATATATGTATAACTGAATCACTTTGCTGTACACCTGAAACTAACACAACATTGTTACTCAACTATACTCCAATATAAAATAAAAATTTTAAAAATCATGTTCAGTGGAAATTAAAACTATCCCTGGGATCATAACTAGATGTGGTAGGTAGATAATCAGTCACATAAATATAAAATGACACCAGTGACATGTCAGACAGGGTTTTTTTTTTTTTTTTTGCTCTAATAAACTAAATATTAGGGACTTAAAATGAAAAGTTTATTTCTCACTCATGTCACATATTGTAATTTGTCAACAAGGGCTGCTCCATATAGTTCTGACTGTGGAATTTATACTGAAGTAGCAGGTGCCACCTGAGCATGTTGGGAAAGAGAGAGCCGAGATAGTTGCATATTGGCTCTTAAAGCTTCTATGTAATAGTGATACCTGTCACTTCCACTCACCTTTCACTGATTAACCATGTCACACATCCAAACTTAACTTCACCTTGACAGGGGAGATCCTACTGGGTCTCTGGGAAGAGAACTAGGATATTTGGAGTCCATCGTAAAGTGTTAATAAATAGATGTGAACAAGTACTTAAGAGGGAAGGTCCATGCTGCTAAAAGAGGATTTTTCAGGGGAGTTTTCCTAATGGGAAGCTTCCCTGATAAGTGATTTCTTTCTTTTTTTTTTTTTTTTTTTTGAGCTGGGACCAAAGGATGACTAAAAGTTTAAGAATTGAAAACCTGACAGTAAGAGGAAGAAGCTGCAGGTCAGAAAGGACAATAAGTTCAAAGTCCCAGCAGGTGGCAGGAGGCATCTTGAAAGTTATTCCATCTGGTGTGCATGCAACCTGGTATTTTTTAATAAAGACATTTTTTAAGAAATACTACACAATAAGATTCTGTGTTAATGTGTTAATCTAGTGTAAAAAATTCTAACCATAAATAAATCCTAATCAAATTCACTTAATCACTGCTTTCCCAATATTTTAAATAAGAATTTGAGACATTTTTAACAGACTCTAATGGAACCTTTAAATCAATGTTTTCTAAAATCTCAGCAGTGAATCATCTCCATCAAAATCATCTGAGTTGCCTGTTAAAGTATATTACCCGAGCCAATCAATATTTAGAATTGGATTGAGATATCACATTTTTAGGAAGCTCTCCAAGGAATTTGTTTCACTATAAGTTTTAGAAACACTGGTATAACATAAGGCAAATTTCCGAAATCCACAAAATATTTGCATGATTGCAATAAGAATTTGAGCAATGCACAGTTCCTTAATTTGAGGACAGATACATACTTGTGAACAGACATATACTTTTGTGTTTATGTTTATGATGGCCTAAAGAAGACTAATAGGAGCACATTCTGAAACAAGAAAATCTAAGTGCCAGAACTACCATGTAAATTGTTTGTTATGGACTGAATGTTTGTGTCCTTGCAAAATTCATGTGTTGAAATCTAATCCCAATGTGATGGTATTAGGAGGTGGGGCATTTGGGAGGTAATTAGGTCATGAGGATGAAGCTCTCAGGCATGAGATTAGTGCCCTCATGAGAAAAGGTCAGGGAGATAGCTGGTTCTCTTTCTCCAAGGGGTGTGGTGATGCAAAGGGAAGTTGGTATTCTGCAACCCAGAGGAAGGCTCTCCCCAAACTCAACCATGCCGGCGCCCTGATCTCAGACTTCCAGCTTCCAGAACTGTGAGAAACAAATTTCTGCTGTTTTCAAGAGACTTGTTGTATGGTACCTCCTTACTGTGGCCCTAACTGACTAAGACATTGTTCGTACTTCCTTGTATTCTCCACAGTACTGGCCATAGGATGAGCTCCTCTGATTTTCATGATTAGATAAAGTAGGAATGAAGATCACCTTGATATGTAAAAGATGCGTTATTGTAAGGTGAGGGGATAAAACAAACATGCATAAAATAACTAACTGTGAATGAAGACTCCCCAGTAGCTTGAATGTTTCAAGAGGAAAGAAAATTGAGCTAGTACTCAACTTTGGTTGTATATGCACACTCTCTACAACAGTTCCTTTTATTTATATTTGCTTTATATTCCATAATAAGCAACTTTATTTCCACAAAATTTCTTTCTTCAATTACATCATTTAAATTTAAATTTAATTTAAATTTTGTTTTATATTGTTGTTATTAAGTCTTGTTGAGACTTTATACGGCAGTGTATGGATAAGCTACACATATGTTTATATTTAGCTTTATAGTTGAACATAGTCAAGTTATATTTAAATAATTTAAGCCAATTTTAGAACCTATGGGTTTTTATATTTTTCTTTCCCTCCTAAAATGGGTCTGTGAATGATTGTACAAAAGTGTGAGAAATACTAGTCTAGGATATGAGACTACTCTCTTTGCCTGGCTAATTCCACCTCATTCTTAGTATCTCATAATAGGAATTTCTTGCTGTGTGTTGCTTTCAAGGACCTCAACAGAACAGAATTAAGCACAAGTGGAATTATTCACTGCTATCAGGAGAGGCACATCCAAGCACTGTGATCACCTGCCTACTAGATTCTATAACTTCTGGGTGTTGTCCATTCACTCATTGAGAATTTTCTCCACACACTCTGCCCTTCTCTCTTCCATGAAATGTCAGTAGGGATGAATGTCATCAACAGGCCCCTTATGCTCTGCTCTCCATTTGGGTTTGGCCAGTTTGAAGCCCCAATACAAGAGCAGAGAGGAGGAAGTGATGGAATTCGATATTATTTTTTCTCTTGTTCTTTCTTGTAAGGTACCTTGGGTTGTAAGTGTCTCTTGACAAAAGGTACTGCCCCTCTCAATGTGGCTCTATCTCCAGAGCTCTCCTACAGGGTTGCAGTAACAGATACCTCTTCTCATCTCTTCAAGCCTGTGGGAGGCAATGACTTTACAATTACTAGGCTTGCCTAGTTGTTCTGCTCTACCTTGTCCATGACTTTGTCAACAGTATATTTATTGAACACCACTCAAATGATTCTAATATTTCTTATTAGTGCACTTAATAATATACTTTGTGGTGACAGATTCTTCTTTCAAAATTCCATTCAGTTTCTAGCACAGTGTGTGCAATGCATGTGCTCCATAGATATTTCTTTGATGGGTAACATTACTATTAGCTAGAGGTATTGATTAAATCAAAATTAAAATTCAGATGTAGAGAAAGACAATGCTATTGGCCACACTATTACGTTAAAAAATATTTAACTTTCATTTATTATTTTAACCTCCAGCTACTTGTATTATTAAAATTCTGTGGATTGCAATCCAAGTTGCCAAGTAGTTTTAAAGTAATAACTGTGACTTTAAATCACTTTGCATAGATGGTAGGACACTAGTTCTTTAAGCTGATGTTTTCAACAGAACATCAACATGCACTAGAAGTTTCTCCAATATGCCCAGCATTGGTTTTATTAGTGTTGTATTAATATAACTGTTTACAGTTATCTTGCAAAGTAATATTAGTCACATCTTTCTACCTAAACTTAATGATACCTAGTGTTCAGTCTTTAAACATGATGAGTATAATAAATCTCAAAATTAAACAAACCATTTTGTGTGAGATAATCGCTGTCTTTTAAATATTTGGATTAGTTGATAGACTGTAAAGGGCACTTTAAATAGAGAAAAATGTCATTTCAAAGATTTAGGATGCATTAGAAAAATTTTACATTGAAGATGCATTAAAAAATATCATTGATATTTTATCTTCACCTACAGTATATATGTTGAAAAAAAATTTGTATTGCTACTTTTCTTTGAATAAGAATTCATCACATATGATAAATATGCTGGAGTATAATAAATACATAAGAAAACTTTGGAGACTCTTCTACACACTTCTTTTTATGTACCCTCAGATCCTATAAGGTCACTATAGCTCTCCATCCTCACTGCTACCGTCTTAGAGTAAAACAACTGCAACTGCCTCCTGAATTACTGTAGCAGTCCATTTTACTACTTCTCACATCTCATTCACAGCACTTCCTTCTTTACGGTAGCTAAGATAATACTGCCAAGTAACACATTTAATCTGCTCACTTTCTTGCTTAAAGTTCTATAATGTTTTCCCATAGAATCAAGATAAAGTACAAACTCCTTAATTTTAAATATAAGATTCTCTGTTATTTGCCCCATGGTTACCTCTGTAACCTACTATCTCCAATCTTTCTCAAGTGTGTCTGAGTATTCCACACACACTGAAGTCCATGCAGTTCTCCTAAAGCAACAGCTGTAAAAGTCTCTTTGAATTAGCATCTCTCTCTTTGTAATCTGTTTGGCCATGGTCAAATCTGGCAAAACAAAGAGAGAAATAGATTCAGCAGTAAACCTAATCACCTGTGAACTGAAAAGCCTTGCACACGTTTGATCTTGATCATTGAGAATGAAGTATGAATGCATATTAATGAAAAAAGTCAAGAACTCATTTCATAAACATTTGAAAGAAAAGAAAAGCATGTTCTATGCTCCTAGAGTATTTACAGAAAAATAAAAAAATAGAAACTAGTTTTCACATTCCAAGAATAATAGTTCCCTCTGAAAAACGTTTGTTATAATCAGGTTCTATTTTCTAGTTTTTGTAGTTATTCAGCCAGAATACACATAATAGAATCATGGCAAATATTTAAAATATAAAATTGCACTTGTCTGTATGCAGTGAGTTGAATTTAGTTGTTATGTTTTTATTTCTGAAGTGATAAATAATAAACTGAACCAAGAAGAGTAGAAAGATCAAAGTCATCAGAGGGTAGGTTTTATGGAAGACATTTCTTGTAATTCCCTTCTATTCTGGAGTACACTTTTCAACACACGTCGTAGTGACCAAGACATAGTCATCCAGGATAGGAATTGTGGTAAGGGTAAAATATGAATCTCACATCTCTAGGCAGCTTTATACAACTGCCATTCTAATTGAAAGCAGTATAAAATCTTTCTTTTCTGGAAAAACTCAGTTTTCATATCAAAGGCATGAAAGAAAATTTGTATTAGCAGCTTTAAATTCATGATTTGAGAGAAGCAATGGCAAAGTGAGAGAAAATGAGGAGGTATGTGAAAATAATTTACAGTTTAGCACAAAAATTGTTTTTATAGTTATAAATATTGCCACATAACTGACATAAAACTGAAAATATTGATATTGAATTGGGAAGACACTGTTAGAATTATGAGAAAAAATTGCAAATGTATAAAATTTAGACTTTTAATAATAACATGAAATACAGAATAAAAGTGTTAATCAGTTAATTGTTTTATCTACTACTCTGTTATAAGAACTATTAAGTACAGTGTAATAGCCTTGACAGATGTTTATGTAATATGTATTTAACAAGATATGTAGATTGTTTTATTTCTGTAACAACTTGTGCTATACCCAATGATCTTGTACAATTATTTACATTATCAAAAGAGTTTAGGATATTAAAACAAATAAATGACAGTGTTTTGCCAGCAAATAAACCTATATTTCCATGTGTGAATGAATCCTTGAAAGGCCAAAAAAATGTTAAATTATCTTTCACTAAATAACTTTTATTCACCAAATGAGGGAGTGCCACAAGTATGATTTTGAAACTAAGAAATGCATCTAAAATAGAGCAAAGAATGTAGATTTTAACAGATATTAAGATAGACTCTGAGTTTACACTATTAAGAAGGTTGTGGAATTGGCATAACAATGTTTAAATAAACCAATGGAACAAATTGAGGAGCTCTGAACTAGAACCATGGAAATATAAAATCGTGATATGATATTGGTGGCATCATAAATCAATGAGGAAAATATGAACTATTTGGTAGAAGGAAACAGTCTCCTCTGGAAAATAAAGAAGTTAAATCCTGACGCTACACCATGTACAAGGTTTAAATCCAGCTGGATAAAATATTTGCATAAAAAGGCAACTATAATTTTATATGATATATACTTATATAAATTATAATTCTAGAAAGATTCTCACCACAAGACCGTAATGTGGATCTTTTATAAATACTTGCCCCATTTTCTTCCCATCTCATATAATAATAACAATAATAATTAATGTCTATTTAGTATTTACTATTTATTGCTACTATTACTACTACTACTGCTGCTACTGCTGCTACTAATGATAATAATAATAATCGATGTTATTTGACACTATTTAGCTAGCCTTAGCTAAATTCATTACAATAAACAGTGCAGTAGATACTATGAAAACTGGGTTTTGAGATATCCAATAACCTGTTACGGGATACAAGACTAATAAATGTTAAATGTTGGGTTTAACTTTGAAAACTTGAAACTAATATATTGACTCTGCACTTAATCATTTCACAGTACTCTCTCACATGATTCTCCTGTAAGATATGATATAACAATTCCCTGCTTATTTATCTTTTGAAGAATGTTACAGTGGGGTGAAACATATATTCCTCACTGGATTATTTCCTTTTAAAACTCATTCCAAAGAGGAGGTGCTTAGTTGAGGATATCTTGTCTCCTTTTGAGAGACACATGTTTCTTACTTAACCAACACTCTAAATCAATTATTCTTAACATCAAATTTACCAGCTAGTCAAATTTGGTAATTCACTCAAAAATATACATCAAATATTCAAAGTCATATGTATTCAGAATTTGTTTTATCCTTCATTTCCAAGGCATATATATCATACAAATATAATCCAGTATTAGTGTAGTCTGTAGAAGATAGGACTGTTTATTTTTAGTAGAGGCTCAAACAAGTATATGATGCCCCCAAATTTAAAAATAACAGAAAATGGCAATCCATCCAAGCAAATCGCTATTCTTACTTTAAAAATTATTTTCTCCCTGCTATCTTTTCTGTGGTTTTCTAAGAATGTGAATCTGCATTTAATGTTCTACATGCCAATCCTAGTGTCTGAGACCTTGAGTCAGAGTACAAGGTATAACTGGGTGGCACTCTCTCTTTCTGAAAACATATTGTAGAGGAAGAAATCATATTTACCAAAGGAGCAGAATGTTGAAGCGACATGTAAAATTTTAATTAATGTCTTGATTCACTCGGTAACTCACACCCAATTACAACCATATTACTTTTTGTTTTGTTTCCTTTGCTTGGCTGCGATGAGATGCAAAGAGCAAGAACTACCAGTCACCTGCATTGGCATATAGGTGTCATATTTGCTTGATCCTGCTTATATTTTTAGTTACTATTATATGTAGACATTTAATTATTAAAACCTTTTTTGTATTTTTTTGTAAGTTGCCTCAGCTTCATTGTGTAAAAGGCAAAGCTGTAAATAGATTCATCCAAAGACTGGCATTTATCTTGTCATTATCTGTCATTCTGTTTCACCTGTTAACTTATTTTACCAGCAGACTTTTAATAATTTTAATGATACAATTTAATGTCTCAAGCATTTAGTATTAAACCAATGTAGCAGTGTCTGAAACACAGAGAAAAAGTGTTTCTAGGATGTTGGAGACATGTTAAGGGGAGGTTCAATAGCTTTTTCAGTGACAAATGAAACTCAAGGCTCCAAAAATTTTATTAGGTTCTTTGATATAGTACTGTTGAAATCTTCACTAGCTTACTTATAAAAGTTCTACCTATTCTGACCTCAAATAGACTTTCATTTCTGGTTCTGAACTTCTTTCAAGAGGATAGAATTTAATCCAGTAGAGAGATTATCATGTGCCATGTACCAGATAACACAAAGACCTTCTCCAAATGGTTGTAAGTTGGAATCAAGAATGTGAGAAATCACCCTATCACCACTCATGTCTTTAACCATTAGAAACTTTTATAAGGAGCCTCCGATGAGCCATATACTCGGACATTCAAGCACCACATTTTCCACCATCAGTCACTTTTATTGGTATGTATTTAACCAAGGTCATCAGCTCTGATATTGAGGTTATCCTCAGACTGAAAATAGGTCTAAAATTTTGCTGAATGATTTGATGGTTTACTTCCTGCTAGAAGCAACTCTGGAGTTGATTCTTACTGGTGATGCTAAGTGTTCATTGTTGACAGAAGATACTGTGCTACATTTAGGTGTGCTCCTAGATGTCAGGTTGAGCATAACTGTAACACACTTACAGAATTTTTCCTCTTTTTTGAAGTTGCTCAAAAATTTTATACAGGGCGTAAGACTTTTTTCCTTAGTAGTTTTACCAGATTTTTTTTTCTCATACCAGCCTAAGAGTCTTACTTGTCTATAAAATATAAGTAATAATCAATATTTCCCCAATCCCAAATATTTAACTCATGGAGACAGATTATTATTTCAAAATGTAATTACTATATTGGGACAAATATATCAAAATTGTTGGACTAATACAGAATTTCATGCTATAATATATGACATGATATATATCTCTTAAAACTGTGCCTAGTGCAAAGGGTTCTATAATAAATAGCTATGATGATGAAGAGGATTATTATTATTATTATTACATTGACCCTTACTTAGTTTGTATTGAAATGTAATTATGTTTCCCAAGTTGTCGAGTTTATTCTGCATTTTTTTCTTTTTTTAAAAGCTTTTTCTTGTAATTTACTATTACCTGAAATTTGATGAGTAATATTGATAGACTTAATTGCAAGTTAGGAAAAACAATAGGCGCAATGAGGCTTAAATGTGTACTTTTAGAAGACACAAGTCTGTATACTTTCTCAGGTTACCATTGAAGCAGAGAGCCTCTCTGACGTGCCTACCACCTGATATATTCAAAACAATGTTGGATGAAACTAAAGCTTTAGTGAAATCAGATGGATTTGCACATACTATTTTGGGGTAGAAATAGACACTAATATAGCTAGTTCAGACTTTAAAATTTAGACATAAACATTTAGGTAACTGGTTTTATTAGACAAATAAACATTTTGACAGTTTATCCATTAAAATAGCTTGCTCAATTATTTCATATTTGAGGTAAGGAAACTGAGATTTAGATAGGTTAATTTGTCCAAGTTCACGTAAGTTATGAGAGACAAAGTCAGGTCTCCAATCAGGAAATTTTCAAGCTAAATTCAGTCTTCTTTCTACAACAAATTTCTTCCTCATTGTGTTTATTATTTTCCTGTGTGTGTGTGTGTGTGTGTGTGTGTGTGTGTGTGTGTGCATGGTAATTGTGGTAGTGAGTAATGCATATTACATAGCTTTTTGTTTTTAAAACGGTTGTACCTAACACAAATCTTTAAGTTAGACACAGAGTCAAACTCTTTGCTAAGGTTTTTTTTTTTTAATGTATTTTGACTTCTTTCCCAAATGCTCAAAAGCCCTATCTACCAACTTCCACTACCTTCAAATATCAGACACATTTCTCATTGCTTTATTATGAAAAACACAGTTTTTTTTTTTTTTTTTTTTTTGCGGTACTCGGGCCTCTCACTGCTCTGGACTCTCCCGTTGCGGAGCACAGGCTCCGGACGCGCAGGCTCAGCAGCCATGGCTCACGGGCCCAGCCGCTTCGCGGCACGTGGGATCCTCGCGGGCCGGGGCACGAACCCGTGTCCCCTACATCGGCAGGCGGACTCTCAACCACTGCGTCACCAGGGAAGCCCGAAAAACACATTCTTATAAGGTCTTATGATTCCTGGTTTCAGTCTACAAAGCTCTTTTGGATTGTTTGCAAGAAATATTATCAATGGAATTTTAGAAGCTGCAAGCTGACATTAATTCTGTATAAGTATAGGCAGTAATCATGGTTAAGATAATACTAGAAAGGCAGTGTAAAAAGTTCAAAAGAAGGGATCTGTTTTTGTTTTTGTTTTTGTTTTAGTTTCATGACTGTAATTTATTTCAAATGAGGATGTCAGGAAAGTTTATTTTCCATAAACTTCTCTCAGATGTCTGTGCCTGAGAACTTTGATTATAAGAACTTGGCAATGTGGACATGTATCCTCTGAGTCCTCGCAGGAGACACAACTACAGTAAAAGATCAAATATCCCCCAACAGAAGTGAGTCTCAATTTTACACAATACACAATTTCAAATTAGTTAACTTGTAATATTGTTTTCTTTTTCATTTCTATCAAGAAGCTGAGAAGCTGATTTGGGATTCATTTACATTCAGTAAACAAAATGAAATCTGTCACTGCTCCCATCCTCAAAGACTAGAAGAATGTGGCCGAGATTAATGGTCATGATTAACTGCCTACAGGTTGTAGTTTCATGCCCCAGTGATTATTCTGTTATTATTCTGCATGAGATGCTACTAGAGCCATATATGCTTTCAGCCACAAAGCCAGACGAGACCAAAAGGGCAAGCTACTTACTCGCTTGATATTCCCTCATTCTGGAATGTGTACTCCCAGCAAAAACCATTGAAATCATATAATTAAAGTATTAACATGGATATATTAGGTTATACAGTAGAGTCTATCGTGAAGGATAATAGATTAAAGTCAAGAGATGAAGGAACCATTTCCTTTACAGCATCCGGCTTATCCACATGATGAATGCACTGGACAACTGGCTTTGATCAATTTAATTAGGAGTAGTTTTGAAACCAGCTCTCACTCCTACACCTCCTCCCATTCTCTTTCCATCATTCTGCTTTGTGAATTGCAGATTTTGAATTTCTGCCCATTTCTTACGTTTCCACTTATTCTATATTTTAGGAAAATGGGGCATTTAGTCCTCAGTGTCTCTGCACTTTTCTCTTTCTGTTGGCAAATCATCGTAATTCTGAGTTTATCATTCAAAAGAGAAGCTGTATCTTCTGTTACAAAATAAAATGGTCCTCAAATTAAATTCTCTAAAACACAAAGAGAAGATTAATTTCTATGCTGTATTTGGACATATAAATTTAAAAAAGCCTGCTCTTAAACTTTTCCAAACTCCCCAAACGGATTTTCACTAAATATTACTTCGTATTTCTCAAATGTATAGAGTATGGGGGCTAGGATAGCATAACTTTAAGTTGCTGTAGCGCAATGTAGCCAGATTCTGATACCACAGAAGAATAAATAATATTTCACAAAAGTAGAAACTTTGAACAGATTTTCTCATATGCTTTCATTCTTCAAAAAATTATTTTTTCTCTAAAGTTTTTTCCATATACTTAAAAGAGTATATGGCATTGGTTTCATTTTGCCTGTTGGCTCTGGTGCTAGTTTAATTCTAGATGCTCACTATTTGAATTATAAGGCATTTGATTCTTCATGAATTACAGCTCTAATATCTTTTATACCTTAAGATCTTAGCCCTCCATGTTGCAACATTAAGTTTTCTATTTATTTTAGTTCCAGTTTAGAGTGTTTTTATAAAATCATAATTTATAGGAATACATATTTTATCAAATATTTTAAACTATGTCAAAGTACTGCTAATTCTTATAGAATAATATAGTTTCATTAGTAACTTAAAAGTTAATAGATTTCAGTGCTTTCCACAATTTTAAGAAATCAGTTCTTGAAGGGATGTTAACATTGTTATAAGAATTAATAATATACTTATGAATATATTAATACCTCTGTTCCATAACCATTATTATGTTGTAATCATACATATTCTGTTACAATTTAATATAAATGCATACATTTTTGGAAACAAATAATGTGTTATTTAACTCCCTATTACTTTATTCCCAAATTTTCTAGTAATGAAGAGAAGCAAACTGAGAACTGGGATGATTGAATGATGCATGGGAAACATTGCTACTTATCCTAAGGGAGAAGTAATGCTCATAACTTAAGTAATGCTTATAAGAAGTAATGCTCATAACTTAATGCTCATATGAGACGTTTCAGAGTCTGAATACTTGGAGTTGACTTCATGATAAAATTTCTAATGTATTCAAGATATTTGTAAATATAATGGTCTTTTGTAAATATAATCCAAAGGATCATTCCCTAGGGCCTTGCAATTCAAACTACGTTAAGGTAAATGGTGGGAAAGATCTTTGCGTACTACTGCCTTGATCTCAGAAATGGAGCTACTATGTGCTGATTAAAAAATAGAAAGCAAACATTGACTGTAGAATGGAACATTTTTCAGTGTTCATATTTGCTATAAGGGCTTGATTTCATATTTATCTATGAATATTATTATAATTTTAGTTAAATATTTACCAGTAGCTTCCCAGTAGAATTATATTTGTATATGCACACCTACACACATGTAAATAATTACACACACATGCCCATAAATGCACTCCAAAACAAATCAGAAAAATACAGATAAAAAAGGCATTCAGGGCTTCCCTGGTGGCGCATTGGTTGAGAGTCCGCCTGCCAATGCAGGGGACACGGGTTCATGCCCTGGTCCAGGAAGATCCCACATGCCTCAGAGCAGCTGGGCCCATGAGCCATGGCCGCTGAGCCTGTGCGTCCAGAGCCTGTGCTCCACAACAGGAGAGGCCACAACAGTGAGAGGCCCGCGTACTGCAAAAAAAAAAAAAAAAAGGCATTCAAAAATTTAAGTATGTTAAAGAAAACATTATTATCTGATAACTAATTAAGCTAGTTACTAGACAATTACTAGCCTCTTGTGAAATTCTTGAGTGATTAAATGAGGTATGGAGTATTCTTTCAATTCTATTTTAAACCTCTGTTAGAGAGAAATATAATTGTGATTAGAGTGGGCACACTTTAATTTTATTCCGTGTTTAATTTCCCTCCCTTCTCTGACCAAAAATCAGGGTATGGGTAAATCTCATGCAATTTCTTCCTTTTTCTCCACCATTCATTCATTCCCAAAACAAATTTTAATTTATTAGAAATTCAGTAGTTGGTCATACCTGTAGTGTTCACATCCCATGAGTGAGACAGTGCATGGCTGGATCCCTGGAGGAAGATGGAGTATGAAGGCTCTAGGGGTGGTAGTATGCAAAGTCTGAGGTACAATACAGATAGGTGAGTGGGTGAGTCATTAGCTAAATGATCTGCAAGAAACAAACTAGGTGTTCCAATGCATTGTGTTAGGTGGTGAGATGGAAAAGGAAACATCACATCATCTTGTTCTCTTCTGAGAATTTGCAACTATAACATAAAATACCTGTATGAAGAAATTAGGCACTTTTGAGCAAAATTATACGTATAAATTATTAACACTGTATCGTCTACTATAAGGTGGTGACAGAGAAATCCGTGAGATGGGCTAAAGCCTGGTGTACAGCAGGTTCTGAGAGAGACCTGTGGCAAAGGAAAAGAGGAGGGATATGATGTATCCTGGAGAATGTTCCATGAGCACCTGAGAAGAAAGTGTATTCTGTTGTTTCTGGTGGAATGTCCTATAAATATCAATTAAGTCCCTCTTGTTTAATGTATCATTTAAAGCTTGTGTTTTGTTATTTATTTTCATTTTGGATGATCTGTCCATTGGTGAAAGTGGGGTGTTAAAGTACACTACTATGATTATGCTACTGTCGATTTCCCCTTTTATGACTGTTAGTATTTGCCTTATATATTGAGATGCTCCTATGTTGGGTGCATAAATATTTACAATTGTTATATCTTCTTGAATTGATTCCTTGATCATTATGTAGTGTCCTTCTTTGTCTCTTGTAATAGTCTTTGTTTTAAAGTCTATTTTGTCTGATATAAGAATTGCTACTCCAGCTTTCTTTTGATTTCCATTTGCATGGAATATCTTTTTCCATCCCCTTACTTTCAGTCTGTATGTGTCCCTAGGTCTGAAGTGGGTCTCTTGTAGACAGCATATATACGGGTCTTGTTTTTGTATCTATTCAGCCAGTCTATATCTTTTGGTTGGAGCATTTAATCCATTTACATTTAAGGTAATTATCGATATGTATGTTCCTATTACCATTATCTTAATTGTTTTGGGTTTGTTATTGTAGGTCTTTTCCTTCTTTTGTGTTTCCTGCCTAGAGAAGTTCCTTTAGCATTTGTTGCAAAGCTGGTTTGGTGGAGCTGAATTCTCTTAGCTTTTGCTTGTCTGTAAAGGTTTTAACTTCTCTGTAAAATCTGAATGAGATCCTTGCTGGGTAGAGTAATCTTGGTTATAGGTTTTTCCCCTTCATCACTTTAAGTATGTCCTGCCGCTCCCTTTTGGCTTGCAGAGTTTCTGCTGAAAGATCAGCTGTTAACCTTATGGGGATTTCCTTGTATGTTATTTGTTGTTTTTCCCTTGCTGCTTTTAAAATTTTGTCTTTGTTTTTAATTTTTGATAGTTTGATTAATATGTGTCTTGGTGTGTTTCTCCTTGGATTTATCCTGTATGGGACTCTCTGTGCTTCCTGGACTTGATTAACTATTTCCTTTCCCATATTAGGGACGTTTTCAACTATAATCTCTTCAAATATTTTCTCAGTCCCTTTCTTTTTCTCTTCTTTTTCTGGGACCCCTATAATTTGAATGTTGGTATGTTTAATGTTGTCCCAGAGTTCTCTGAGACTGTGCTCAATGCTTTTCTTTTTTTTTTTTTTCCTGCATTCTTTTCTGCAGTAGTTATTTCCACAATTTTATCTTCCAGGTCACTTATCCGTTCTTCTGCCTCAATTATTCTGCTATTGATCCCTTTTAGAGAATTTTTAATTTCATTTATTATGTTGTTCATCACTGTTTGTTTGCTCTTTAGTTCTTCTAGGTCCTTGTTAAACATTTCTTGTATTTTCTCCATTCTATTTCCAAGATTTTAGATCATCTTTACTATCATTATTCTGAATTCTTTTTCAGGTAGACTGCCTATTTCCTCTTCATTTGTTAGGTCTTGTGGGTTTTTACCTTGCTCTTTCATCTGCTGTGTGCTTCTCTGTCTTCTCATTTTGCTTAACTTACTGCGTTTGGGGTCTCCTTTTCACAGACTGGAGGTTCGTAGTTCCCGTTGTTTTTGGTGTCTGCCCCCAGACACCAAAAGGTTCAGTGAGTTGTGTAGGCTTCCTGGTGGAGGGGACTAAGGTTGGTTCAGTGAGTTGTGTAGGCTTCCTGGTGGAGGGGACTAGTGCCTGTGTTCTGTTGGGCAGGTCCACGTCTGGTGGTGTGTTTTGGGGTGTCTGTGGCCTTATGATTTTAGGCAGCCTCTCTGCTAGTCGGTGGTGGTGTGTTCCTGTCTTGCTTGTTGTTTGGCATAGGGTGTCCTGCACTGGAGCTTGCTGGTTGTTGGCTGTTGGTGTTGAGATGGGTCTCTGGGAGATATTTGCCGTTTGATATTACATGGAGCTGGGAGGTCTCTTGTGGACCAGAGTCCTGAACTTGGCTCTCCCACCTCAGAGGCACAGCCCTGACACCTGGCTGGAGTACCAGGAGCCTGTCATTCACACGGCTCAGAATAAGTGGGAGAGAAAAAAGAAAGAATGACAGAAGAATATAAAATAAAATAATTAAAATAAAAAATAATTATGAAAAATATTTTTTAAGTAATAAAAAAAATAGACGAAAGCAAGAGACCAACCAAACTAATAAACAAATCCACCAATGATAAGAAGTGCTAAAAACTATACTAAAAAAGAAAAAAAAAAAAGACAGAACCGTAGGACAAATGGTAAAAGCAAAGCTATACAGACAAAATCACACACAGAAGCATATACATACACACTAACATAAAGAAAAAAAGGGAAAAAATATATATCATTGCTCCCAAAGTCCACCTCCTCAATTTGGGATGATTCCTTGTCTATTCAGGTATTCCACAGATGCAGGGTACATCAAGTTGATTGTGGAGATTTAATCCGCTGCTCCCGAGGCTGCTGGGAGAGATTTCCCTTTCTCTTCTTTGTTCTCACAGCTCCCAGGGGCTCAGCTTTGGATTTGGCCCCGCCTCTGCGTGTAGGTCGCCGGAGGGCGTCTGTTCTTTGCTCAGACAGGACGGGGTTAAAGAAGCCACTGAGTCTGGGGCTCTGGCTCACTTAGGCCGGGGGTAGGGAGCAGCACGGACGTTGCACCAGCCTGAGGCGCCGTGCGTTCTCCCGGGGAAGTTGTCCCTGTATCCCGGGACCCTGGCAGTGGCGGGCTGCACAGGCTCCCCGGAAGGGAGGTGTGGATAGTGACGTGTGCACACACACAGGCTTCTTGGTGGCGGCAGCAGCAGCTTTAGCGTCTCATGCTCGTCTCTGGGGTCCACACTTTTAGCCGCGGCTCACACCCGTCTCTGGATCTCCTTTAAGCGGCTCTCTGAATCCCCTCTCCTCGCGCACGAGGAAACAAAGAGGGAAGAAATAGTCTCTTGCCTCTTTGGCAGCTCCAGACTTTTCTCCGGACTCCCTCCCCCGTGGCGCACTAACCCCTTCAGGCTGCGTTCACGCCGCCAACCCCAGCCCTCTCCCTGCGATCTGACCAGAGCCCGAGCCTCAGCTCCCAGCCCCGCCCGCCCCGGCGGGTGAGCAGACAAGCCTCTTGGGCTGGTGAGTGCCGGTTGGCCCTGATCCTCTGTGCGGGAATCTCCCCACTTTGCCCTCTGCACCCCTGTTGCTGTGCTCTCCTCCGCGGCTCCAAAGCTTCCCCCTCCGCCACCCGCACTCTCCGCCCGTGAAGGGGCTTCCTAGTGTGTGGAAGCCTTTCCTCCTTCACAGCTCCCCCCCACTGGTGCAGGTCCCGTCCCTATCCTTTTGTCTCTTTTTATTGTTTTTTCTTTTGCCCTACCCAGGTACGTGGGGAGTTTCTTGCCTTTTGGGAGGTCTGAGGTCTTCTGCCAGCATTCAGTAGGTGTTCTGTAGGAGTTGTTCCACATGTAGATGTATTTCTGGTGTATCTGTGGGGAGGAAGGTGATCTCCGCATCTTACTCTTCTGCCATCTTGAAGGTCTCTCCCTGGAGGACGGAAGTTTAAGATCAGGGTGTTGGCAGATTTGGTTTCTCCTGAGGCCTGTCTTCTTATTGTGCAGATGGATGGCTGCCTTTTCACTGTGTCCTCACATGGTCATCCCTCAGTCTGTGCATGTTTCTGGTGTCTCTCTTTACCTGTACAAATGTCCTCCTCTTATAAGAACACTAGTCATACTGGATTGGGGCTCACTGTAAAGCCCTCATTTAACTTAGTCACTTCTTTAAAAGACCTTATCTCCAAAAATGGTCAAATATTGATATACTTGGGGGTCAGGAATTCAACATAGGAATTTGAAGGGGGATGTAGTTCATCCCAAAGCACACCTTAATTGTTCATAGTAAGGGTTGACCACATTGAATACAGTTGTTTATACAAAAAATATTTCTTTCCAGCTTTTATTAATCAGTATCATAGTCCAAAAATTCAATTTTATTAAAATTAAAAAGAAATGAGCATGGTGTGTCTGTGTATGTCAGTGACTTATACTAAATCTTGTCCACACTTGCCAACACAGGGGCCTTGCTCCAGAAATGCTCTTCTCTCAGATTCCCTAGATGTTTTTCCAACAAGTTTTTAACCTTTTAGCTCTTACTTTTACAGATCTGAGATATTTATATTTTTGTACATGCAATACCTTCCTAAAAAGTGCGAGAACCTTATAAGAACATTATAAGCAGGCATTATACTTTAAATATTTATATAAACTCAGCATGGATGCAAGGTTAGTTAAATGAAGGGAGCCAACATTTATTGAACAATATTCAGGTTCTCAGATTTGAATTATTTGCCTGCTTTGTACTTCAAATCACTTGTTAATAATAATCATTGGTCAAGGAAGTTAAGTGATGTTTTGATTGAAAATCAGTTTATTTGTTTTATGTGGAATATTAATATACTCACTGTAAATGTCCATTAAGTAAATTTATTCCATCTATTATAACATATGCCTTTAGGAATAATATTAATTGGTTTATTCTGCTTGCTTATTCACTGTACCCATTTTTATCTGATGCCATCATGACCTTTTACAGAAAGGAAAGTATATATAAACAAAGACATAATTTTAAAAATTTTATGAAGGGAGTGACAGGATTAAGGAGGGGTGCAACATGTATTAAAGAAAAAGAACTAAAGTAAATGTGGAAGATACTTACTAGAACTGAGTTGTTGATGCAAACCTCTTTGTTACATAATTGTAAATATATTTGAATATTTTCTAATAAAAATTTTTTTCAATAATTTTTACCAGAAAACACCAAAGGAAAGCTAATTGACCAAAAAGTCAGTTGGTTTGAAGAAAGCAGAACTCTTAAATTCACAAATAGTAGCAATAAAAATGGCTAAGACTTTCAGGCTAAGTGTCATTTTTTAAATAAAAATAAATAGAATTTTGTAATAAAAAAAGTTTATGCTTTCTCTCTATATTCATGACTTAAAACTTAGTAGTTTTATAAGAAACTGTTATTAGTGAGATCTATATTAGAATATAGATGCTAGTTAGTTCAGAAGCATGTAACAATCATCAATGAGTAAACAATAATCCTAATTAGGATTAATTATTAGACATCATTAGGATTAGACATTGTTCCTAGAATTACACAGAAATATACATAATTCTCCTTTCTTACCTCAAAGAATACAAAATGTGCTTTAAGTTTCATTCATTTTTGTTAAATTTCTACTGTGTGCAAGATTATCTGCTAAGTATTGTACTGTACTCTAGTTGATGAACTTTCTAGAGGAAGAATAATCACACTTAAACAGTTTTTATCATTTAAAGTTTGCTTATTAAATAAGCAGATAATTCCTCAGCACCTTTTGGAATAAACAAAGTTGTAAATTCTGTTTTCTGTCTCTACAGAGTTAAGAAGTCCTTATAGGAGACTGAAAAGGAAGCAAGATATTACCTCAACAGATACAAATTATAAGTATTCATATAAGCCACAGTCTTATACATTCCATATCAGTTCGTGATTTCATAGCAAGCTAATGAGAGACAAACAAACAAGTTAGAGAAAATATAATCTATAATCAGTTCTTAATATAATATAAGGTTTCTCAGCATTGCCTAATTTCTCCATCCTTTCCATGCTGCCTTCTTTGCCTGGGTACTACGCACAAATCCCTGATGTTTCATCACTTTCTATTTCCCAGTGAATGACAACGGTCTAATTCAAAAAGTGAGCCCAAAGTTACTTTTATTAAAATAATTTTTCTTAGTACCTCTCTTCTACCCTGTTGATGATTTTGCTTACATTCCGTTATAAACGTGTATATTGTTTTCAGGAAACTATCTCACTGCATTTTCCACTTGACATTTAGCTGTGTGTTATGTGTTCCTTATAAGATTGTAAAACCTTTTCCCAACTACTTTCTCAACACTTCAGTGTTTCTTGAAGCCTGTTGCACTTCTGTGCATATAGAAGGTCATTAAGAAATGAATTAATGTATTAATGAAAAGTTGCCAACGTGAATTTCTCCACAGCTAATCCTATATTTCATTAATGTTCTATGAAATGAAAGAACTTCAAATTATAACACAGCCACCATTATGATTATTGCAAACCTCTTAAAATTATCCTTCGCTGTTAAATATGTAAGTTTATGGTGATATTAATAATGATATCTCATATGTCAAAATTTTTGATAGTAATAACTTTGTGTTCTGTTGAGCCCCTTATGTTAAAGGCCTAATGACAAATTAACTGAAACGAACATGCTAGTCATTAAAGTCACTCAGTGGCTATCAATCTGGATCTTAATATGTTTAATTACGTTAATGCCAGTCAATTAGTCAAGCAGCTTAGCTTCATCTGTTTCCTGGCTCTGCTGATGATAGAACTGTAAACGTTTATACATGAGGAAGTGAGAAGTCTGCCAACACCCATCAAAGGAAAACATGGAATTATCGTTAGTTTCTAAGACAGAATTCCCATGTACTTTGGGGAAATTGCAAACTTTGGTGTTAAGTAAGTTAATTAGCTAGTTGTTGTTTCTAAACTATATGGGAAAAGACGTTCCAAGGTGAATATTCTGTAATACACTGTCAGCCAACATTTAAGATGGGTTTCATTAGCTACATAACTCTAGTGTGAGGGATTGAATTTGTTTTGATTGAAAAAGCTGCCAAATGGGAATTGTTGGATCTTATTCAGCAGAATGGAACATAGCAGCAGCAGACAAAAATGGGTGTCTAGGTGGAATTTAAATTGTATGTGTCTAATGGAAAGACAAAGGGAAATGAAATCTTGGGCAACAGCACTTAGTGGACAGATGACCAACCAACGTGGTAAGCATGCTTCCTTGGAACGAGACTAATAAACTACTTGAACATTCATTCTCAGTAGCACATAGGAAGAAGTGGTCATGACTTTAGTTTTCTTTTCTTTGTTTTTTTTAAATTTGTCACTCTCACTCTCTTTCCCCTTCATCCCCTATCAAACATTGCCACTGTTAAGATTTAGATTCTAGTTCTTACTGAATACTATTGCACATTTGACTAATTCATTCATTCCCCTTTTCAGACAAGTATGTATTCAGTTCACCATTGTGTCATATTAATATTCAGTCAAAAAGTATATATTGGACACATACATATGCCACACGATATGTTAGACTCAGAGACTACCTACCTTTCCATTGCTGTCTCTTTCATATTTTATGTTGGTATTTTCTTAGTGTTTTTTTTTTTTGTAATTTTTCACTCCCCACAATTAATATTATTGCTTCACTGGCATGTAGTCATCTTTAAGAAGATTGTTTAGGAGGAAGTATCCAAGAAGTATGAGCTAGTGCAGGAGGACGATGTACAGTTAATCCCAAATTGCCAGTGAAAAACTTTACAGTACAGGATAGCCAAAGAATTTTAGTGAAGAGACACCAGAAAACACAATTTAAATAACCAAAATATTTTATTCTTTTCACTTCTCACTTTCAAGTTACTTAATGTTTATTAGTTCCCTGCCTTATTGAGCAGTGTATCATTGTACTGGCTCAGCATGAATCCAATGATGTTATGTGGTGGGGCCTAAAAGGTAGTACAATAAACTTGTGTTAATTATACACAGACACACACAAAGAGCTTGTGCTCATGCAGTCAGCTCTCAGATATGTCATTTGCCACCAAAATCACCTTAGTCAACTATCATCAAAACAAAGGCCTAAAGTCCTGCTCTCTAAACGTCTTCTTACTGAAGATGGGGTGAGATTTTGACATAAAAAAAAACCATGATGACTGTGCTTGATATTGGTATGATAACAATGAAAGGATATAAACTAGCAACCTGATCTAAGACACTAGTACTTTCTCTATGCCGAGTCATTATAACAAAGGTTCTATTACTCACTTGTCATATGATTCCAGGTGTACCATTCCCTCTGTCAGACTCAGTTTGCTAATGTAAGTCAGCCTGTCAAGAAATATTTATGGAAAGAAATACCTTGGTCAAACATTTTGGAAATGAAAAGGATGAGATGTATAGGAAAGTAGCTAGAAAATACAGTGGGGTAAGGGAAGAAATTTGTTTTAACATTGGAGAGGTTTGGACATGGATAAAGGAGAATAATGTTAACTGCAAAGTGAATATAATAGCCATTCTACCTACCTTACGGTATTGAAAGAAGTTTTACATTAACATTTGTGAAAGTGAATCCTGAAGGGTGAAGCAGTATAATAAATGCTATGTAAATTTAATCATTATCATCATCATGAATGCCTCCTATATACAATTGTATACTGAATGGCTAGATGTAAAGTATTCTTTAATTAGAGACTGGATAGATTTTTAAAAATTTCTTTCTTTGCTGCAGAAATTTTTTTCTAGAAGATTAAAATGGTCAGGTCAATTTGCTGTACAATTTTTAGAAGAGATATATAACATCCAAATTAACTCTCCAAGTTCTTCTATATATCTTAAAGAAAAAAAAAAAAGAGGACATTTGTGTGCTGAGCTAATGGATGTTTGTAATGATATCTCTATGAGCGTTAGGACAGAAAAGTTATAAGGAAGCATTTTATATATCTGTATATACATTCCTAATATTTTTGAAACCTTTATTTGATCAATGTGGACATTTCTGCCTACTCATAAGATTTGAAACATGCATTTACATTGTAATATTAAAACAGTTACTTGAATATCTGTGCTTATGATGCATTGTTTATCATTCCTACAATTGATTTGATGCAAAACTTTGGCCACTGGTCAAAACTCCAAGCTACAGTTTTCCTCATGGGAAAATATAAATGGGTTTAGGAGAGAATTTACCATGGTGATTCTTAGAAGAGCATTTCTACAGAAAGTGGAACTCCCTTGCATCATAATTATGAAACTAACTGTTCCTCTTAAGATTTTATTTATTTTTTTGTCCTCTCCATTTAATTAGCATTTACAGAGAGAAGATTTATTTCTGAGCTTACTTCTTAATGGCAATATGTATATTTTTTGCTGTCTGTGATATTCATTTGTTTACTAACTCTATCAAACATTTGAGAAAATCTACATGGAATTATTGTGCCCAGTTCAAGAAAGAAAATAAAGAATCCAATAAAGTTTCAACAGCTCTGGGACTTTTTAGAAGGAGAAATCATTTGTGACTGAAGAGCAGATGCAGAAAAAATCTAGACCGAGACTCCTTAGAGGAGAAACATCTATGTTAGGTTACTTTTTAAGCTTTTAGAACACCTTAGTTAGCAAGTTATACGAGGATGGAAGGAGAAAATACAAAGATGAATAGAAATACACCATGGGTTTTACTTTCAAATAACTTACAGTCATATGGAATATGTCACGTTAATACATGATTATAACATCAATTATCCATTTTCTTAAAATTAATTAATTTATGTTTTGGCTGTGTTGGGTCTTCGTTTCTGTGCGAGGGCTTTCTGTAGTTGTGGCAAGCGGGGGCCACTCTTCATTGCGGTGCGCAGGCCTCTCACTATCGTGGCCATTCTTGTTGCGGAGCACAGGCTCCAGACGCACAGGTTCAGTTGTGGCTCGCAGGCCTAGTTGCTCCGCGGCATGTGGGATCCTCCCAGACCAGGGCTCGAACCAGTGTCCCCTGCATCATCAGGCAGATTCTCAACCACTGCACCACCAGGGAAGCCCAATTATCCATTTTTTAACATGCAAAATTAAAAAACGGTCAAATCCAATCATGAATATAGATACAAAAATATTTTAAAAATGTAAACAAATGTAAGGTGACAACAAATTGCATGAAAATTATAAGCGTGAAAATTATTTTAAGAAATTTAATCATCAAAAAATTAGAGATTAAAATAGGCTGACAAAATAATTGATAATTTCTTTAGTATATAAAAATTCTTAACCATCAAAAGATGGTAATTAGTATCCAATAATCAAAATAAAATAAACTCATCAACAAACAAAAAGTTTAAAGCAAAACACCTTATAGAAATGAGCACATTTAATAGTGAAATGGTAAATGTATGCTCATTAAATCACAAATGAGACAAGAAGTCCACAATCATCAGTTCTCTTCAATGTTGTATGAGAAATCCTGAGTGGAGAGACTGCACGTATGAAGCTTGAGTGTGAGAAAATTAAAAAAAAAAAAATTATTTGCAAGTGGTGTGATTATATTAAATTTAATAAGAAATTTTAGCAGGTTTGGCAAGTATGAATATAATTTTATTCACCACTCATAGGGCTGATACCATTTTTAAACTACATGAAATGTAAATGTGCGTGTGCCTCCTATTTAGATAATGGACTATATTGTTTAGATAATGGACTATATTGTCAACATTTTTTTCCAGTGTTGTAGGTTAAAAAAAAAAGAAAAGAAAAGAAAAGAAAAAAGCCTTATCTGGTAGCTTTTATTAACATTGCCTTTATTATGAGAAAAGCTAACTCTCTTACATGTAAGAACAGTTTGCATTTATTTCCTCATAACTCTCTGGCCATATATTTGTCCTGTTATGGATTGTTAGTATTGTCTCTACTTTTGGAAGCTTTATCTAATTCATGTTGATCCTTTGCTGTAATTTAATATAAAATGAAAGCATTCTTTTCCTTTTTGTCATTTATTACAACTTGATTATGGTATTTTCCTTGCATACTCCCTATAATACAACTACATAGTCTAATCTTTTCTTCTGGATTGTGAGTCATACCTGGAATTCACCACAGTCTGCCCCACCTCCCCTTTAAATTTAGATTGGATTCATTTAGAATTTATACTGACATAAGGATATATTCGCTATATCTTTGTTCATGTGGCTATCCAATTTTCCCATTACAACTTATTAAATAATTTTAGTGCTACTAATTTGAGACACCATTTTTAAATCTCATATTAAATTTCACCATGTACTTGTGTATATTTTTAGATTTTCTATTTTGTTTCATTGGATTATCTGTCCATTCTAATGACATACTACACAGTTTTAACATCTTTAATTCCTAGCCATCACCTTTACATGTCTTTTTTTTTTTTCTCAAGTTTCTTAGCTATTTTTGCTTGTCTAACCTTCTAGAGGAGAGGAAGTTTTTAGTCAACTTGTATGGCTCCAATAAATAAATCCTGGTGGTGCTTTTATTAAAATTGCATTCAGTTTATAAATTAACTTAGGGAGAAATACCACTGTTATAATTTTGAGCCTTCCTATCTGAGAACATGGTATAACCCAGCAGTTGTTCGAGACAAGACTTTTGTGCAGCAGCTAGAATTAGATAAGTAAATATTATGGGAATTAGAATTTCCATCACTGTGAAGAAGAGATTCAAACAATTAGAATCACTTAGTGGGAATGTGTGACTTTTTTTTTATATATCTTTATTAGAGTATAATTGCTTTACAATATTGTGTTAGTTTCTGCTGTACAGCAAAGCGAATCAGATATATGTATACATATATCCCCATACCCCTTCCCGCTTGAGCCTCCCTCCCACCCTCCCTATCCCACCCCTCTAGGTCATCACAAAGCATCGAGCTGATCTCCCTGTGCTATGCAGCAGCTTCCCACTAGCTATCTATTTTACCTTTGGTAGTGTATACTTGGCAATGCTACTCTTTCACTTCGTCCCATCTTCCCCTTCCCCCTGTGTCCTCAAGTCTGTTCTCTATGTCTGTGTCTTTATTCTTACCCTGCCGCGAGGTTCATCAGTACCATTTTTGTTTAGATTCCATTTATATGAGTTAGCATACAGTATTTGTTTTCCTCTTTCTGACTTACTTGACTCTATGTAAGACTCTAGGTCCATCCACCTCACTACAAATAACTCAATGTTGTTCCTTTTTATAGCTGAGTAATATTCCATCATATATATGTGCCACACCTTCTTTATCCCTTCATCTGTTGATGAGCACCTAGGTTGCTGCCATGTCCTGGCTATTGTAAATAGTGTTACAATGATCATTGTGGTACATGACTCTTTTGAATAATGGTTTTCTCAGGGTATATGCCCAATAGTGGGATTGCTGGATCATATGGTAGTTCTATTTTTAGTTTCTTAAGGAACCTCCATACTGTTCTCCATAGTGACTGTATCAATTTACATTCCCACCAACAGTGCAGGAGGGTTCCCTTTTCTCCACACCATCTCCAGCATTGACTGTTTGTAGATTTTTTTCATGATGGCCATTCTGACAGGTGTGAGGTAATACCTCACTGTGGTTTTTTTTTTTTTTTTTTGCGGTACGTGGGCCTCTCACTGTTGTGGCCTCTCCCATTGTGGAGCACAGGCTCTGGATGCACAGATTCAGCGACCATGGCTCATAGGCCCAGCCATTCCGTGGCATGTGGGATCTTCCCAGACCGGGGCACAAACCCGTGTCCGCTGCATCGGCAGGTGGACTCTCAACCACTGCGCCACCAGGGAAGCCCCTCATTGTGGTTTTGATTTGCATTTCTCTAATGATTAGTGATGTTGAGCATGTGTTTGTTGGCAATCTGTATATCTACTTTGGAGAAATGTCTATTTAGGTCTTCCACCCATTTTTTGATTGGGTTGTTTGTTTTTTTATATTGAGCTACATGAGCTCTTTGTATATTTTGGAGATTAATCCTTCATCAGTTGCTTTGTTTGCAAATATTTTCTCCCATTCTGAGGGTTGTCTTTTCATCTTGTTTATGGTTTCCGTTGCTGCACAAAAGCTTTTAAGTTTCATTAGGTCCCATTTGTTTATTTTTGTTTTTATTTCCATTTCTCTAGGAGGTGGGTTAAAAAGGATCTTGCTGTGATTTATGTCATAGAGTGTTCTGCCTATGTTTTCCTCTAAGAGTTTGATAGTATCTGGCCTTACATTTAGGTCTTTAATCCATTTTGAGTTTATTTTTGTGTATGGTGTTAGGGAGTGTTCTAATTTCATTCTTTTACATGTAGCTGGCCAGTTTTCCCAGCATCACTTATTGAAGAGGCTGTCTTTTCTCCATTGTATATCCTTGACTCCTTTGTCAAAGATAAGGTGACCATATGTGCATGGGTTTATCTCTGGCTTTCTGTCCTGTTCCATTGATCTAGCTTTCTGTTTTTGTGCCAGTACCATACTGTTTTGATTACTGTAGCTTTGTTGTATAGTCTGAGTCAGGGAGCATGATTCCTCCAGCTCCGGTTTTCCTTCTCAAGATTGCATTGGCTATTTGAGGTCTTTTGTGTTTCCATACAAATTTTGAAATTCTTTGCTCTAGTTCTGTGAAAAATGCCAGTGGTAGTTTGATAGGGATTGCATTGAATCTGTAGATTCTTTGGGTAATATAGTCATTTTCACAGTGTTGATTCCTCCAATCAAAGAATGTGGTATATCTCTCCATCTGATTGTATCATCTTTAATTTCTTTCATTAGTGTCTTATAGTTTTCTGCATACAGGTCTTTTGCCTACTTAGGTAGGTTTATTCCAAGGTATATTATTCTTTTTGTTGCAACGGTAAATGGGAGTGTTTCCTAAATTTCTCTTTCAGATTTTTCATTGTTAGTGTATAGGAATGCAAGAGATTTCTGTGCAGTAATTTTGTATCCTGCTACTTTACCAAATTCATTGATTAGCTCTAGTAGTTTTCTGGTGGCATCTTTAGGATTTTCTATGTATAGTATCATGTCATCTTCAAACAGTGACAGTTTTACTTCTTCATCTCCGATTTGGATTCTTTTATTTGGATTATTTTATTTGGATTCTTTTATTTCTTTTTCTTCTCTGATTGCTGTGGCTAAAACTTCCAAAACTATGTTGAATAATAGTAGTGAGCATCCTTGTCTTTTTCCTGATCTTAGAGGAAATACTTTCAGTTTTTCACCATTGAGAACGATGTTGGCTGTAGGTTTGTCATATATGGCCTTTATTAGGTTGAGGTAGGTTCCCCCTATGCCTACTTTCTGGAGAGTTTGTATCATAAATGGGTTTTGAATTTTGTTGAAAGCTTTTTCTGCATCTATTGAGACTATCATATGGTTTTTATCTTTCAGTTTGTTAATATGGTGTATCACATTGATTGATTTGCATATATTGAAGAATCCTTGCATTCCTGAGATAAACCCCACTTGATCATGGTGTATGATCCTTTAAATGTGCTGTTAGATTCTGTTTGCTAGTATTTTGCTGAGGATTGTTGCATCTGTGTTCTTCAGTGATATTGGCCTGTAGTTTTCTTTTTCTGTGACATCTTTTTCTGGTTTTGGAATCAGGCGATGGTGGCCTCATGGAATGAGTTCGGGAGTGTTCTTCAGGATACTGAAGGGAGAAGGATAGGTGATAGCTCTTCTCTAAATGTTTGATAGAATTCACCTGCGAAGCCATCTGATCCTCAACTTCTGTTTGTTGGAAGTTTTTTAATCACAGTTTCAATTTTGGTGCTTGTTATAGCTCTGTTCATGTTTTCTATTTCTTCCTGGTTCAGTCCTGGAAGGTAAGAATTTGTCCTTTTCTTCCAGGTTGTCCATTTTATTGGCATATAGTTGCTCTTAGCTTTTGCTTGTCTGTAAACGTTTTAATTTCTCCATCAAATCTGAATGAGATCCTTGCTGGGTAGAGTAATCTTGGTTGTAGGTTTTTCCCTTTCATCACTTTAAATATATCCTGCCACTCCCTTCTCGCCTGCAGAGTTTCTGCTGGAAGTTCAGCTGTTAACCTTATGGGGATTCCCTTGTATGTTATTTTTTGCTTTTCTGTTGCTGCTTTTAATCTTTTTTCTTTGTATTTAAATTTTGTTAATTTGATTAATATGTGTCTTGGTGTGTTTCTCTTTGGGTTTATCCTGTATGGGACTCTCTGCGCTTCCTGGTCTTGACTATTTCCTTTCCCATGCTTGGAAAGTTTTTGACTATAATCTCTTCAAATATTTTTTCATACCCTTTCCTTTTTTCTTCTTCTTCTGGGACGCCTATAATTCAAATGTTGGTGCACTTCATGTTGCTGTAGCGGTCTCTGAGACTGTTCTCAATCCTTCTCATTTTTTTTTCTTTATTCTACTCTGCGGCTGTTATTTCCACTATTCTGTCTTCCAGCTCACTTATCTGTTTTTCTGCCTCAGTTATTCTGCTATTAATGCTTATAGATTATTTTTAATTTCAGTTATTGTGTTGTTCATTACAGTTTGTTTGCTCTTTAGTTCTTCAAGGTCCTTGTTAAACATTTCTTGTATTTTCTCCATTCTATTTCTGAGATTTTGGACATCTTTACTATCATTACTCTGAATTCTTCTTCAGGTTGTTTGCTGGTTTTCTCTTCATTTATTTGGTCTTGTGGGTTTTTATCTTGCTCCTTTGTGTGCAAGATATTTCTGTTCTCATTTTGTCTAATTTACAATATTTGAGGTCTCCTTTCCCTAGACTGCAGGGTCTTAGTTCCTCTTGCTTCTGTTCTCTGCCTCCAGTGGTGAGGTTGGTCCAGTGGCTTTTGTAGGCTTCCTGATGGGAGCGACTGGTGCCTGCATTCTGTTGGTTGGAGCTGAGTCTTTTCCCTCTGATGAGCAGAGCAGTGCCAGGTGGTGTGTTTTGGGGTTTCTGTGATCTTAGTATGACTTTAGGTAGTCTGTGTGCTGATGGGAGGTTTTGTGTTCCTGTCTTCCTTGTTCTGCTTTTCTTAACAGTGCCCAACTTCCTTTAAAAACCTAGTGGGAAACCACAGACTTGGTGTCCATATGAATCGCTACCTCTTATCTATTAAGGCAGCAGAAAGAGCCAGCCAGATCTTCTGCATCCAACCCTTAGATAAGGCAGGAAATCGCTTCACCTCAGCTGACATTTTTTACATAGTTACGTTTCTGTTATTCAGGCATAGATTGTATAATGTGATAACTGAGATGGTACTTATGAAAATTCATATACTGTGTTTTAGTTCATAAAAAAATTTCTTTAGGATGATCTTTTTGAATTGCCAAAGTAATATGATCTTACTAACAAAAGATCTGGAGCTTCTAGAAACTAACAGTTTCCCCTAGGATCACAATAGATGAGTTTTATATAAAACTAGCTTTTTTATGCAGTCATCCCTCAGTATCCATGGGGGATTGGTTCCAGGGCCCCCATGGACACCAAAATCCTCCTATGCTCAAGTCCCTTGGATAAAATGGCTTAGTATTTTCATACCACCTATGTGCATCCTCCCATATAGTCTAAATCATCTCCAAGTTACTTATTTTTTAAATTTATTTTATTGAAGTATAGTTGATTTACAATGTTGTGTTAATTTCTGCTGCAAAGCAAAGTGATTCAGTTATATATATACATACATTCTTTTAATGCTACGTAAAGAATTACAATTTTGCTTTTTGAAACGTTCTGAATTTTTTGTTGTTGTTATTTCTGATCAGTGGTTGGTTGAATCTGTGGATGTGGGAACCTGAGACCATGGAGGGCCAGCTGTACCTACAAACCTAACATTCTTCCCAGAGGATCATGCCAATCAATTCATTTTGAATTTTGAAGTCCCTCTTACCTAAAATATTATTTCCCAAAGTGGTATCATAGATCATTATCTCCTTGTGTGATTAATGTGCCCTTCCATTAAAATAAAGTCAACTGTAGTGAAATATATTTGAGACATGCTGGATTAAACCAGTTTTATTACCACAGGACTTCTCCAAAGATATATTATACTAATATAATTTAATAGCAAAACTTCCCCAGATAAAGTAAATATAATCGTATTCCTAAAATTGTATAAGGTTTAGATACCAAATTTAGAGAAAGGCCACATGTATCAACCTAACTAGCATGTGTTGAATTTCTGAGCCTTGGATTCTAAAGTGGTAGAGTGTTTCGGAACAGTTTTATTATCTTCACAGAGATGGGGATATATGTAAGTGGACTACATAACCATTTTTGCAGAGGAGTTTTACAAAATTTTGTGATACCCTCTATTTCTCTCCAGTCTCTCCACTATTCACTAAATCTAAGGATACTCATCATAGTGACATTATTTCATTTAATGCTTTATTCTTTGATAAATCAAAAGCATTTAAACATTAAGACACATAGCAAGAGGAAGTTTCCTAGTACAGTAAGTCCTCTACATACGAATGAGTTTCCATTCCAAGAGTGATTTCATAAGTCCAATTTGTTTGTAAGCCCAACAAAGTTAGCCTAGGTACCCAGCTAACACAATTGGCTATATAGTACTGTGCTGTAATAGGTTTATAATACTTTTCACACAAATAATACATTAAAAAAATAAATAAAACATTTTAAATCTTCTAGTACAGTACCTTGAAAAGTACCATAGTACAGCACAATAGCTGGTATACAGGGGCTGGCATCGAGCAAACAGGCAAGAAGTTACTGACTGGAGGAGGGAGAGGAGGTGGGAGATGGTAGAGCTGAAGGATCGTCAGCAGCAGGAGATGGAGGGAAAGCTGCAATTTCACTCACGCCTGACATTGATGGCACAGCTTCTGGTTCCTTGCTGGATTCAATTCATTCTACCCTCTTGAAAAAACGATCCAGTGATGTCTGTACTGTACTCTATACAGAACTATACAGTAAAGTACACAAAAGTGCAGCCACTTGTAGAGGATGCATGCACGTGACAATGTACGCCAGACATGTGAACTGACTTACATGGTTGGACGTGTGAATGCACGTTAGCTTCTTTGAAAGTTCACAACTTGAAGGTTCATACGTAGGGAACTTACTGTAAATAATGAGGCTGTATACTGTTGTCAAATGTGAGTAACAAAAATACCTACATGTCTAGATATTGTCTAAAGAGAGAAATAAAATGTTTAGGTTTACTAATAATTTAAAATTATATAGTTGAGGAGAGTTATGTAAACGAGTATGCTCAAATGCCTTTATAAAGTAACATTAATGTAGTAGGTGAGTAATATGTTTTTCCTTTCCAAATAATGTTATATCTTTCTCAGTTAGAGACTGAAAGTACAGTAATAAAAACATGTCCTTTAAAAATAAAGATAAACCTAAGATATAGAATTATCTTTGCCTTTCTGCCAACACCAGTTATCTTGTTAAGCCTCTTTTTTTTTTGCTATTTTCTTTTACTTTGGTGATATCTAAGCTTCCCACAATTTAAATTTTTTCCTCTTTGCAGATGTGCATCTCCAAATCCAGATATTTTCTCATGAAAATCTTTATCTAAAAATACATCTCCATTCCAAAGTGTTTTTAATAAATTTCAGATCCTCATATTAAATTGCTTTTTGTAAATCTCCTTTAAGAGACTTAATATAACATTAATCCCTGCCAAAAAGATAGAGTTTCTGTATACCAATTACACTTTAAGCACTGAGAATGTACACGTGGTTCCTGATATTTTGATTGTCTATTGTTGTGTAATCAACCACCACAAGATGTAGAAGCTTAACTCAGCAAAGGTATATTTGTTTATGATTTTCCTATCTGGTTGTAGCTGTTTAGATAGCTCATCTCTGTTCTATGCGTTGTCATCTATCTCAGCACTGGGTTGGAGGAGCCATTCCCAAGATTTCTTTTTTACTTGGCTTGCAAAACTCTTGCTGGCTCAGCTAAAGCTGTTGTCGTGGTTCACATTTTTCCCTATAAGAGACACTTCACAAAGCTGTCTGGGCTTCTTTACAGCAAGACAGAGGGACTACCAAAGGGAGGAATCAAAAAATAGCAATCTGTTCAGAGCTGGGTTTGTCTGCATACTGTATCACTTCAGTCCTATTCTATTAGTTTAAGCAGTCTCAGGCCCAGCCAGATTCCAGGCAATGGGAAAACAAAAAACAAACAAAAATCCAAAACAAAACTTAACTTTTGGTGGCAGAAGTAACAAAAATTTTGTGATATCTTTAATCCATCATTCCTGGTATGTGGAAGAGGTAGGGATCTGGCCAATAATTACAAGAAGATTCAAGTAAATAATTATAAATAGTGATTTATAATAGTGATATATAAGTGATTTATATCCTTACAGGTTTGCAGATTTCTGTAAATGAGGAACATTGGTATCTTTGTAAGTATTAACTAGGGGGACCCTAACAGTTTTAGAGATATGGGAAGGCATCTCTGAGTAAATATTTTTTAAAGTAAGAAATGAAAATTTGTATTGCATTAGTTATTGATTGCTGTGTAAGAATATTACCACAAACTTAGCAGCTTACAGCAATATACATTTAGTAGCTCATGGCTTTCATAGGTCCAGAGTTTGGGCATGGCTTTCCTAGGTCCTTTTTTTAGGGTCTCACAAGGTAGCCATCCAGTTGTCGGTCAGGATTGGGTTCTCCTCTGGTAGATTTGCATCCCCACTCATGGGCTGTTGGCAGGATTCAATTTCTTGTGGTTGTAGGACTGAGGGCTCCAGTTCCTTGCTGTCTGTCACTTACATTTGTCTTCAGCTTCTACAGGCCACCTGCAGTTCTTAGCCAGGCAGGGTTTCACAGCATAGCTATTTGCATTCTCAGACCAGGAAGGCAAGTGGGCCCTAAGCTCTTATGTAACTTAACCACATAATTATGGACACATGATCACATATATCCCACCACCTTTTCTGTATCCTGTAGCCTAAAGTCAAGTCAGAGTTCTCACACACACTCAGCATGAGAGTTCCCACAAGGGAATGAATACCACGTACAGGGATCACGTACACATGATCACTTTAAGAGTATGTCCACAGCAAGTAGGATTTAGGTGAGAATCCGAGTGCCTCAATAAGCTCTTTAATTTGGTGACCCTATTTGTGCCAAACTAAATTAAAATCATAGTTTTGGACTCCTTTATCACCTTTTCACTCCCTTGTCTAGTTAGTTGCGATGTCCTGATGATTATTTCTCTAAATCATAGGTTGCAATTCAAAGGCTAACAGGGGACATATGTCAGGCAGGGGACATACGTGAGTGCAGTGACCTACATGTTAGGTCTCCAGGAACGGTGGGGACATCCCAGTGGAAGAGTGTATTCCCACTGTGGAGAGAGAGTACAGTCTATCTGCAGATTCGCTGACTGCCTCCTTTCAGAAGTAGGGGCTTGGTATTCCAGATAACCTGTTGTTTTTAAAGAGAAGCTGAACTTGTTTAGTTTCATGGGAAGTTTTGAAATGTTACTGTAACACTGTACAGAAAATGCATCTCTAAGTCAGATCTATGTTACAGTTCACCAGTTCTTGACCTCAAATCAAAAATATCTCTCAGACTTACTCCTTTGTATATCTTTACATGGCTTCTTAGTAAAATATATATATGAAAGAAAATTATTAATTTTAAATAAGTTGTGAATAGAACATATAAGATGGTGGGCACTTCACCAAACGGATGAAAATGTGTTTATAGTTTTGTATGTGAAAATTTGAAATTATGAGATATTTGTAATTCAGTATACCATTATACTATCTTAGAAAAATAATGCCACAAAACAAATGAGGTTACTTTCTCACCTTTACTGAAATATGTATCATCTTAGTCTGATGTATAGAAAATGTTAAATTGGACAATATAGTGATCTCTAACTCTCTCATGAATATTCTTCATATAAATCTCTCTAGTATTTCTTCAGTCTATCCTAAAGGGCACTTTCAAAAACAAGTCTAATCATGTCTCTTTTCTGTTTAGAATCTTCATATTATATCCTCTACTTTATGTTTCTCTTTATTCTACTATTCTTTACCTATGTGTACCTTTTCCTTAGGCAGTCTGATAGTCCTTCCATATTCTGGATTTATATTTTTATTGGTATCTTTGCTTAAAATCCCCTTTCCTGTCCATTTTTCCTAAGTCTCTGTCTTTCAAATTTAATTTACCTGTTCATCTTTTCCATTAAAGTTTCTTGTTTTCCCTAAAATCATTTTGATCTCTACTTCTGGTAGAGCTTCCTTTCACTGTAAAATATTAGTCTCATAATAATTACATCAATCTTTCTTGTATTATGTTGTGTGTTATATGACATAGTTTCTGTATTTCTAGATCATAAGCTGCTTGTGAGAGAAAAAAATTGATTTCAATGTAGTATTTTGCAAAACTCTTATTCTAGGTAAATACTCAAAGTATTTGTATAATTTCATTTATTTATCACAAAGTTTTTTGTTAACTGTGTTATTCAATATTATTTTATACACACACAATATGACTTTATGAAATGTGACTTAAACGTAATATCTATATGAGTTTCATATGACAGGGCTTTAGCTGTCAAAAAAAACCACAGAAATGAACAAGAAATAAAAAGCTGAAATTATTTTGTGGAAATTCCAGGAAATAAATTGAATCTGGTTTTTGCTTCTTGTTATCTGAGTGAACCAGTATATTGACTAAGCACATCTCCTGTATATAAAATGAAATAATCATGTTACACATCCAGTAGTATTGCTGTATTTAAAGTTTATTACATAGTTGGAGCTCAATAAATGTTAGCCTTTATTATTTTGAAGGTCAATGAATAATGGAGTAAACATTGAAATAAACATGTAAGAGCCTCAATCACTTAGTTTGGGGCTTGGTTTTCACTTATATATAATTTCAAAGTTTTAAAAATTTCATTGTGCCATTGGTGGGGAATATGTGCAAAAAACTATATGAAGAGAAGGTTATTACATGTTTAGAATCCTGAAGTTCCTTGGAGTTCCTTGTGACTTGTCTGTGAGATTACAGATATTATTAAACTGTACTTTCTCATAACTCAAATTTGAATTAATATGAAAGTAATAGTTGAGAAAGCTGATAAAAACCTCTCTCTTTGCAGCACTATATTAACTTTAGTTCTCTAATTGGCTTTCTTCATGTATGTGTGAACTCCTTTTTCTTTTTTGTCCAAGATCAGGCTAGCATTGACCTTTCTCTCATAAAAGGAGAATTTATTCTCATTAAGTTTAATTGTATAGTTAATGTTTTCTTTGAGGTGCCTATTAAGCTCCTCTCTGACATTTCTAAGATCACTTAAGGTTCTGAACTTGTCAAGGAAAAATGTCAACCCATCAAAATGCCCAATTCCAGTTTATAGATATACTAGACCTGACTGATTCTCCTGTTTCTTTTAGGTAGTTGTGAAACCTGTTTCACAGACCTGCTTTGGTCATTTTTCAAGATTGTTCCAAGGACCTCCTCACCTTATCATATCCCTTGTCTGTCCTCAGGTCAAACTCAGGACCATATGTATCACTGAAATTCAAACACATCACAGTTATTTATTTCTTAAGCCAGTACTTGAATGAATACATTTACGAAGCAGGTTCATCTACACTTAAAAAAAAAGATGTCCATAGGAGGCAAACATTTCTACCAATCCCCCAGCTGGTTATTCCTTGCCCACTTCATTAATCTGCCCATTAGCACTAACTGCTTGAAGAAACAAGGACAATGATTGCAGCTCTATCGTCCTTGACAGCACAGGGTTTCTTTAGGCATTAACTAAGGGACGAATAAGTAAAACTTTGAGGTGGTTTTGCGTTGCTGCTAATACACCTTGACCTCTACCAGTGTGTTACACTTTCCCTTACTCGTGTTTTTACAGTTTGAGTGTGTCATGCACATTCATCTAAAGCATCTATCTTCTTGATTTAGAAAAAAGTAGCCCACGGACAATGATACTAGTCATCCTTGGAATAGTGCTAAGAAGGATGACGTGAAATATAGAAAGCAAAACTTCATTGTTTAAACATTCTGTTTTAAGCGGTCTACTCTAAAACTACATTTAGTAATATTTGGGATAGCCTGACAGGTTCATTTCTGAACAACAGTGTCAAAAAGGCTTTTCCTTTTGGGGATATACCTTCTGTTTTCTTTTTTTCCGATAAGTTTGTATGACTTTCTAATGGCAAACTATTATTTGTTATTTAACATTATGATTTAATCCAGTCTTTTTGTTGTTTAAAATAATAACACATGGTATCTGTATGTTTAGAGGTGCATTTTTTAAAAGAAGTTCAACTTCATAATGGACTAACAAGAAATATTCAACTTGTGTTTGTACTCTTTTGTAAATAGGCACAAGTGCTTCTAGCCTCTTATTTAATCTCTGAGGAGTTATATATATGCATATAAATTGTTAAATTTGTAGGTTTTGGTAACACTTCAGGATAAGTTATAGAAATAACTGATTGTTTAGTGATATAGGTCAAAAGCTTCAGAGTGCTGTTTGTACAGTATCACAGTTTTCCATTGATCTATCAGGCAATATAAATACATGTGAATATTTGCTTTCAACAGTCTCTCGATTATTTACATTTAAGAATTATACTTGTCTGTAATGCTGGAGAGTATTATGAGATCATATTTAATTCTATATTTAAGATATAAAGAAACATATTAGAGGAATGACTCAAGGTCATTTAGCTAGATATTGGCAGAGTTGACATTTCAGTTTCCTCTGTAATGTCATACTCAAATTTGAGAAAGAATGACTAGAATTGCCCAAAGCCATTAGAATTTCTGTGTCCTTGCAGTTGAGTTATTACTCCAGGGCCAATTTGAGTTTAGTGATTTTAGATCTGGACTGTAGAATCATTCTTCTTAAGTTAAAACAAAAAGATTAAAAATATAAACTATGTCTTATCCTAGATCTAACTGATTAAATATCAAATATTCCTTTGTAATATCAGCGTTAATATTTAAATTGTACTCAATGAAACTCCATAATGATAATTTGGGTTTATGTTTTAGGCACTTGTCTTATGAATGCCATTGGAATTATGTGTCCACATTTCATCTTTAACCTCACCCATGCCCGTATTTTGACACTGCACAGCAGTAGGCTCTCGCAACTCACGGCAGTTGTTGCTGCGTAGTCAATTTTCCTAACTGTGCTAAAATATTTGCCTAATGATGCTTTCAATCCATTTACATTGTGCCTTCTGAAGGGGCAGCACATGTTCAAAACATATGTAAGCCTCTCAGTTCCTTTGATAATGAATCACAAGTTTCCTCTACAGACCAGCTGCAGGCCATTATATTTTTTCCCAGGTGTTCAAGGTAATTTAGAGGTGAGATGAATTGCCCAATTCCCCAGGTGCCCCTAGCACATTCACTCCAATAATTACTGTTCCAGTCCAGGAGTGCTGGTATATTGACATTTAGAATTTGTTTCCTTGAAACACAGCATTTGTTAGGAGAACGAGCAAGTAGAAGAGCTGGGCCATTGTTAGCCAACCATTTGCACGTGAGCATCAAAAATCTATTTCTGTTTCCTGAAAACTCATATCATAATCTACTTAATGAAGGCTACCACATTTCTAAGATTCCAAAGCAGTTCAATAGGAATAATGATATATGAACTGTATTTTAAAAAACAGTTATTTAAATGTATTTTTAAAATATCGTCTGAAATTTAATTGTTTAAGAGTGAATATAACACTGTATAAAAATATTTATAGGCATTTTCTAGCCTTTGATATTAAGATGTTTATTTTCTGCATAACAAAGTCACAGGAATTATTTTTTTAATTTTTTATAAAAAGTATACGATGACACATAGGCATAAGGCAGGTATAAGTCTCAAAACATACATGTCAATTTATATCTATAATTGTGTGTGACAACTGGAAAATCTACATATCCTCACAGGAGTGACAGCTGAAATAAGTTACGATATTGTTTTTGGTGAGCACAAGGGGAATAGGCATGCTCATGTATTATTAGAATTAGGCATGGCTCGTATTAAGTATAAATTTATATACTCTGAGATGGCAATTTGTTAAAGTACAGGAAATTTAAATTATTCATTTGCTACATGCGTAAGATACCTCATACATTCATTTACCAAACCGTCTTCACATTTGGTGGCTACTGACATCTAGAAGCCCACTATAAAACCTGTTGATCAGGCAAAGCTAATTTCTTAGATTTACTCTGTAAGGAAGAATGTCAGACACTGTGACAGAGTCTGGGTACTGCTTCAAATGAGGCATTAAGGCAGTAAAGTTTTTTTTTTTTAATTAATTAAATTTTGGCTGCATTGGGTCTTCGTTGCTGCTCGGGGCCTTTCTCTAGCTGCGGTGAGCAGGGGCTACTCTTCTTTTCAGTGTGCGGACTTCTCATTGCGGTGGCTTCTCTTGTTGCGGAGCACAGGCTGTAGGCGCATGGGCTTCAGTAGTTGTGGCTCGCGGGCTTAGTTGCTCCACGGGATGTGGGATCTTCCCGGACCAGGCCTCAAACCCATGTCCCCTGCATTGACAGGTGGATTCTTAACCACTGCGCCACCAGGGAAGTCCCGGCAGTATAGTTTTATAGTTTTAGGGTCTGCAGAATTCGAAGGTGAGTCCTTGAAGTCAGGGGGCAGGTTGGGATTGGGTAGATGTTACAGTGTAATTAACTGTATTAGCGGGAACTATGAGATGAGGGCCCTAATGAGCAAACTGTTACTTTTTATAAATATATTTTTTAGTTTGTTCATAAACTTACCTTTGAGGAGCTGTTATTTCTTGAAGCAAGCAGAATAAGGGGATTATGAGGAGTTTGAAATGCACTTCTATACCAGGAGCCTAGAATATGCAATTAAACCCAGAAAATCATGCTCAGTACAAAAGCCTGCAGAGCCAGACAGTTAAAAACATATGTAAGTCCCACTAAGCTATAGACATTTTATACATAACAATGAGAAACAGAGAATTCAATTTAAAACTATGTTCAATGAGCACTGTTTTTATCATTTTACTTCGAAAGTGTCCAGGTATCCAAATTATTTATTAATTAACTTGATTTAATATTGGTCCAAAGTCTTAATTGACTAAAGATCTAAATATTCAATTTCAGTATAGCATTTATAATATTCACAGTATTAAACATTTCAAAAAGTTATCCATTACTTTAAATTTAGTCAGTTAAACCTAATTTGATGTTTTTGTAATAATCTCTGGAAATAATGTTAGCACTATAGAACTGGAATAGTTTAAAAATATAAATTATGAGAAGTTAAACTGAAGTCTTCTATTAACTAACTAAAGTATTGTGATAACATTACATTAGCATGGTGATAAAATTAGTGAAATATCATAGAGTTAATTTAAAGCTAATATCACCCTAATCTTTCCAGACTCATCTATTTATCAAAGATAAAACATGAAAAGTTTTAAAATAAATAAACATTTCTATTCATATATCAGAAATTATGATCAGGTAATCTCGAAATTTTCCCAGGAGTAGGGAAAATTGGAATGGGATGAATGACAATAGATGTGAGATGGATTTCAGACAGATAGGAAATTATCACTATAATTTAATTATCTTTCCTACATAAGGAAGAGCTTAGATGCAGAAAAACACATTTCAACATGCATATATGCAAGAGGGAGAGAGTTGTGATAGCTGGTACAAAATATATTCTCTTGACAATTCCATCAAGTCATATGAGTATAAAGCTAGTGTTCTTTAATCCACAAAATATGGAAGTAAGATTTTCCCACATTTAAAAGAATGATCTCTCAGATAATATAGAGTATTTCCTCATGAGGGTTTTTTCTTTCATTTTTAAAGCATTATTTGTTAAAACATCCACCTTCATTGGGTGGTGGTTAATAAAAAACAATATGGGTTTTTCTCGTTTTGTACTCTTATTCTAAATTTGCTCAGTACTAGTTGATTCCCCATCAAGAAAAATGAGAGAAAGTGAACGCTCTCACGTTGGCTTGCTTATAAGGGTCAAAATATCCTGAGCCCTCTCTTACTTATTCCCTCTTGGCTCTCTCCACCTCAGCCTCATGAGCTTTATGCCATGAATTCAGTGAGCACCTGCTTTTGTTTTGGCTTTTCCTTTTGACATTTGCTTTTCCTTCAAATTTATAAATGGTTTACTCTCTTTCTTCTTAAAGTCTTTGCTCAATCAGCACCTTCTCTGTGAGGCTACCCAAAACAGTCTCTCATCCCCACCCATCCATCCATCCATCACCACCTGCAATTAGTCCCTTTGTGCCTTTTCTCCTTTATTTCACTCTGGGGAACTTGTCATTTCTAACATACCATAACATTTACTAATTTGTTATGTTCATTGTCTTTATCTGCTCTCCCAGCCCCCAAACACAAGAATGAAAGCTACCTAAAGTCAATGATCTCAATTGTATTCTCTGTAGAAAAGGGTCCTCTGCATAGCAGGTGCTAATTAACCTTTATTAAGTTAATGAATTGAAGAGCACACTTAATTTTCCCCATACCACGCAAGTATAAAGCGTGAGGAGCATGCTTCTAATTCATCCCCTGTTACTGTAAATTTTTGCTCTGAAATAATAATTCCCACAATTTTTCCTTACTTGTATATTTGAGAACATTTACTATTTATAACAATTTTCATCAATCATTTATTTTAAATAATTAAATATTCTGGATTCTAGAGTTCTTTATGTTTTGGTTAGCAGAATTTAGTCCACTAGTTTTTCTCCTAAAAAAATTACCATATTTTATCTACTTATTTTTTCATGTTTTAGAAAGACAGTATGGTCAGATATAAAATTTTGGAGTCATGCCCTTTATAAGAAAACATTGTGGGGAGTTCCCTGGTGGTCTAGTGGTTAGGATTCGGTGCTTTCACTGCCATGGCCCAGGTTCAGTCCCTGGTCAGGGAACTGAAATCCCACAAGCCGCACAGTGTGGCCAAACAAACAAACAAACAAAACCAGTTGTGGTTATGTCAATTATACGTCAATAAAAAATAAATAAAAAGAAAAGAACGTGAATAGTGCAGCACTGTCTCTTAGCTTAGCTCTCTTTGTTTTTCATTGTAAAAATCTGAAGACAAACTGTTTCTCCTTTTCTTTTTTTGATGTCTGATCTTATTTATTTGTTACATGTATAATATCTCATTTTTCACTGGACTCCATTTCTATTTTTTTTTTTTTTTTACTAATTTGCTTTTCTTTCCCAGAAGCTATGCATTCCTTCTTTAAGATAACTAATATCATAAGGAAAATTCTTGGTGTTAATCTTTGTACATTAATTTGTCTTTCTATAAGGTGTGCTCTTACAGTCTTCAGATTCATATCTATTTTAGAATAATTATCTTTCATTTTTTTCACTTCATGTTTTTCTGTCTCATTTTTTTCTTTCATCTCATTATTATTTATGCACATTTGGATCTTCTTTTGACATATTTCTCATTTTCTCTAATATTGAGTTTACTTCTTTGTCCTTTCCAATTTATATATTTACATTTTGCGACTTATTCAATTTCTACTCCATGCTCACTGAATTTTTGGGTGCATTGCTAATTATACTGGACTACTGTTTCTAATATGCCTTATTTTTATTGTATTTTCCCATAATTTTATTTTATTTTCTAAGTTCTGCAAGCTCAATTTTTAAATTGCATCTGTCTCATAATCTTTCTTTTAGACACTTCAGTATATTTTTTCTGCAATCTCCTTTATTAAATGGAAATTATATCAATCGTGATTTGTGACCACTCTGGTGCACTATTAATGTAAATATTTTCTTTGTTTCCTGGATAATTTTTTCTGCATTATTACTTCTTCCTGTTTCTGTGGGTAGGTGTTATGAGCAGAACGTCCTCCCAGTTAAACATTGTACAATCAAAGAGAAATGGGGAAAGTGAACAATTAGTCATCATCCTCAGTTGGATTGGATAGTATGATTGCATCAATATTATCATTTTATTTTTGTGGCAGGCGTTAGGATATCCTGACCCGGGTATTCCTTTAAGCATTCTTATTTGTTTTCACTCCTTCTTCCTACTCCTTTGGGCCATCAACATTTGTTGCCTCAGAAAATGTTTGAAACAGTCAAAAGGAGTTTAAAATTTACCCAATATAACTGAATATCAAATAATCTCCTGAGTATAAGAGAGAAGAGGAGGAGAGTGGGAGAGAACCCTGATCTGAAGATTTACCCAAAAGAGATTTCCAAACTGGAACAGACTGAGTCACTAGAGTTTTTGAATGGCCATATAGGCACACGATGGAGAAAACATGGTGACTCTGATGGTCAAGTTATGTTAAGTTATAGAGAAGTGAAGAAGATTACAGTTGTATATTCATGAGACTTTTGACCGGTAATGTTTACACCTTTGCCTTGTTTTCACACTTTCTCTTATTTATCTGCACTCAGCAGTTGGGTGGCACCTAACAGAAACTAAACGACGTGTGGAAATGCATCCTCCTTCCCTGCCCCTCACTGCATCCCTGTGGGCTCCTTTGGACAGCATTCAGGGCTATGGATTTATTAACATAGCCAGTCATCCTGCTTCCCCTTCTGCTTCTTGCGTTAGTCATTCCTTGGTGATGATTTGGTTTTCTGTAGGAACATTTTCCTTCTCCAGACCCACCCAGCCTCCTGGACTTCATTGCTGTAACCAAAGAGGTCATGGAAAGGCTGTCTAGAACTTAAACTGTAGTTTAAATGAGGGGAGATCTAAGAGTTTAGGATTCCTCCCCAGGTTTGACGAAGACTAGATGATATTTGACCGGCATGGCATGCTTCAATGGTATGGTTTGGTATTACAACCATTTTCCTTTTTCATTGAAATTGATCTGTAGTTTTCAATGTGATAATATTTTCTCAGACAATTTTGAGAAAAAAGAATAAGGGGAAAAAATGTATACTGACATCTTGAAACTGAATTCTTGTAAAATTATATAAGGTCTCCTTCCCAGTTCTGTCATCTTACCTCTTATGACTACTCTTTTAATTTTTTTTTTTTTTTTTTTTTTTTTTTTTTTTTTTGTGGTACGTGGGCCTCTCACTGTTGTGGCCTCTCCCGTTGCGGAGCACAGGCTCCAGACGCGCAGGCTCAGCGGCCATGGCTCACGGGCGCAGCTGCTCCGCGGCATGTGGGATCTTCCCGGACCGGGGCACGAACCCCTGTCCCCTGCATCGGCAGGCGGACTCTCAACCACTGCGCTACCAGGGAAGCCCCCTTTTTAATTTTGATTAGCACTGAGTACTCTCTGTGGTAATTGCCGCTACTGCTCTTACTCCTCTTCCACTTTCACCCTCTTCCGTCATACTTCTAATATCTGTACTCAGTTTGCAGTATTTCACATTTTGTGTCACGATAGTGTTTTGTTTGTTTTGACTTTATGATCTATTTCATTCACTTCAAGTTGGAAATTACTTAGAATAATTTATCTAGCTCTGAGGAAACTATTGTATTTGGGAAAAATAATAGTATCTATAACTAGTTTCCAGTCAGGTGTAATACGAGAGACTGAAAATGCAAACAGATAATGGCTGGACGGGGTATGACAATAGAACTCTGACCTACATTGTCTGCAGCACCAGCCAACAAGCCAACACACAATCTTTGCAGCAATTCACCCGGAAGAGTCAGAACCTGATCAGTGACTGCCAGATTCCCAATTTTTACCCTTGCTTATAACTCAGGACCAACCAGAGAGGGTCAAATCTGCTTCCAGACCAATCATGTAAGATACCTCACTTCTATTTACCCTGCCTCAAGCTTCCCCCTCCCAACCCCTTCCATTCAGAGCATATCAAAGCCTTTTCCTGTCCTCACTGTAGAGTTCTCAAACTCTCCTGCCAGCCAAAAGCAGGTGATGGTTGCTGACTCTTTTTCTATTGCAAGCTCTGAATAAAGAGCCTTTGCTTGTTCTCATGGGGGTAGTCTTTGTTTATTTCTACAAATAGAAAACAGGGAGAATGAAAAACAAAACAAACCTATGTTTTGCACAGTTTCTTGACACCGAAGAACTTCTCTAAGTACATGACACAAATAGTTGTTTTTAATTCTTTATTACCTACTTAAGTGTGTTTCAACTTTCTTTGATCATATGCTGATTTATCTTCTTAGAGGCTGTCAGTATACCTCTATCCTTTTTAAACTTTAGTCTTCTAAATAAATTGTGCTCAGCAATGAGCACAAAAAGACTCATTGAGGCGTGTCTGAGCTATCAAAATATTACTGCAAAACTGTTTAACGATATTTCTAAGAAAAATGAGAGATTAAGATATTTAATGTATTTTATAATTTAATTTAACATTATTTTATATATTCTAATATTATTCATGTGTGATTATTTGTGCAACTACAAACACTTGAAGCATCTTACATAAATACAACTTATAAATTTTTCTGTGGTTATACTGTTTACTTATTTACATAGAACTTTGCCAAGAGCAACCTTTCTTGTCAAATTTAAAGACAAAGTTATTCCCACATAAACCTAAAAATGAAACTTTACAAATGATATTGTACATGTATAACATTTACAATATCATGAAGCAAAAAACTATATTTTTTTCATGTACACACTTGATTTCTGTTTTTCTTGTAACCTTTCCACAATTTTTCTAGGCGAAATTCAAGAAATACAAAATATGTGGTAAAATGTGTTAATTTACAATAGTTAGACAATTAAAATTGCTGCTAAGTTTGAATGCTAAACTTGTCTGTATTCAGTCAATTTTCAATTATCTTTCCTAAGAAAGGTCAAGGTGACACTGCAAACCAAAGCAACCTATAATCAGATAATCATTTATAATGCACTTTTGGAGAGTATTGTGTAATATATATCACCACATTTTATTAGTTTTATTTAGGCAAATATTAAGGCTACTGTTTACTATGACTGATGAGACTAAATCCCCAAAGGGGGGAACTGTATGTCTCTCAGGATATACAAATGATCTGTTTATCAAAAATATTTGCTAAACATGCTCAGGTTTTTCTACGAAGCAGGAAGAAATTCAACCTGGAATAATATAAAAATAAGACGCTATTGTATTATATAAAATAAAATAAATACATGATTAACTAGGCAGAAATTAAGTTAGGAAGAATAGGGAGATGGACATTATGATAACTGGAGTCCAAAATTTAAGTAAAAACCCATCTTTAGTTGTTACAAAGATGAATCCCCGTACCTAAAATTTTCCTGTGTGAAAGTTAGAAGTATTAAACTTATCACGTGCATATTTCAGTTTCCTGGTGCTCAGGAAATCAATACATGAAAAATGGTGAAAATTTTAAATAATACTCAGTTTACCAAAACCTTTTTAGACTAAAAATAAGGTACAGAGTATACCTAAGTATTATAAGAAAAAATTAGACAGGTTTTCTAATGTTAATTCTCTGTAGAACCCAAGCCAGCAGGAAGTATTGAAAAAATTAAAATATTGTGTATACCTTCGGTCTACATTAAACCTGCATATATACTTAAATTTACAAAGAGTTGTGCAATGTAAATAAAATAACTATTACTTTGAAATCCTTTGATAATTTTGTGAAAGGATCTACTTGCTTTCCATTAAAATACCTCAAAATGTTAAGGGTACCTCATAACTTAGCATTTTGTGGTCCCCAAAGTATTCTTATTTTGAGAAGAGCTGAATTATAGAAGAGCTGGAATGTGTTGAGTGCTCAATATGTACAAGGTGTTGAGCTGCGCCTTTTTCTTGCTCTCATTCCTCACTTACAGGAATTCTATGAAGTTAGAAATGATAAATGATTTTATGATTATGGAAAAGCACAGCATAGACAGTAAAGCAGTTTGCCCAGAATCAGGCAGCTACTGAATTGCAGGTTTAGAATTTGACCTCAAACTCCAGACTGTTAATCACTAAGTAACTTGCAGTCTGCATCTATGCTCTTACTTATCTCCCTCTTGAATGAATAACAGCTTGTTCATGATAGCCTTACTATATACAGCTTGTTCATGATAGCCTTACTCCATCTACTTGGACTTTAAGGTATTTTGTTATCATATCTCCATTTTCTCTTTTTCTTCATTACTTGATTATTTACCTAAAGTGTTCTCAACTCTTTACACTAAAGCTGAATGGTGAAACTGAAGTAAACCTGTACCTGGAGTTGGAGAACTAAACCATGGCATTTTCTGGGTCACTTATTCTGGAAATTCACATATGTAATCTCTTTGGCTATGACCTATAAGAAAAAGGAAATAGTTAAAATTCATTACCATTGAGGTCCATGAACATGCTATGATTTCTAGAAGTGATATACCATTATGATTGCCATTAATTTATAGTCTTTTGATCATAAAAAATAGCCTGGGAGGATGTTTGCATATTATGAGTCCAAGTTATTATCTATCAAAAATATCGATCTATCAGTCTTTAGCAGGAAGTAATTATTGCATCACTACTTATTTAAAGTTCTCTCAGATAAGTTCGAGCATACAGAAAAAGACATTAGCAGTTTGCATATGGAAACAACATTCTAGTATTCTCCTTAGACATTTTAGAGACATTGAATCTATTTGTGGAGAAAATAACATGAATGTTAGAATACAAAGAAGACCCATTAAAGCATTAAAGAAAGCCTAAATAAAAGTTAAAATTTTTTATTTCCACAGTAACCATGGTTTGTTTTGTCTTGAATGCTTTGTTTTTAGCTGTAGAGCTTCATATTATTTCAAAAACAAATTACCATGACATTTCCACCCAGAGCTTTAGAACTTCAATTAACTTTTAGAAAAACTGTGATTTTTTTTGGGGGGGGGGAATCTAAGGCATAAATACAAGTAAAAATGTAAGAATCATAGAAGGATGTGGGAAAGTATTTTTTATCCTGAACTAGGATGTAATTAGTATTATGGATGCATTGCAAGCTATTTGTGAATTACATAAGCCAACAAACAGGTCATAGAATAAAAGCAAGCCAAAACTTTGAGCTCTTACAAAAGACTATTTTTACAAAGAAAGAATTCTTAATGATGCAATTACCTATTTAAAACATTTAAGTAGGAATAATTTCTTTATTTATACTTGGACGTTTTGCTACTTTACTGTTAAAACATTCAATACCCAGTACTAGCCATATGATCATGGCCAATCTACTAAAATCTGCTATCTCATCATCTTTAAAAATAAATATACTGTTATCTTTTAGAGTCATTTGTTTATTTTCCAGAGTAGGTGTAGAATACTATTAGCTAAACTAGGGAGATATGGAGTCAGTATTTAGTAACTCAGATTTTCCTTTCAAGAGGTAATGTTGAGATATAAATGTATGGAAAACAGTTTGCCACTGAAATTAACTTATGAAAATTAAAACTACTTTTAGTTTGTTACATTACTTTGGCAGATAGATGCCACTTAATAAATATTTCTATGAGAAGTCATGTTTTCAGACGTCTTCCTTTCTCAATGATGTCTTAGATTTACATAAATGTGATTTTTATTTAGAAACTATGAACAGCCAATTTTATTATTTCCCTTTCAAGTAATAATTTTAATTTAACAAAATACATGTAAACATACACGTATGCATACACAGCATATCGACTGCCTATTTCCCGTCAACAGCAAACATTTAAATTCTAAATCCAGCGTACATGTTGTTTGTTTTGAGTATTTTAGGGAAGAAATAGTTTTGATAGATGGCAAGCCATCAGAAAGGTATCTCATAATGTTTGTGATACCATCCTTTTCTCTAAATTTTGAAAGCTCCCATGATGAAATAAGATTCAAGGGATCCAAATTCCCTGCACGTGACACCATGCTTAACATAGTGAAAGACTGGTTCACCTTGTCAGAAGAAATGTCTTGAAAGGATACATGAAAATGCTTCAAGTGGTTCATCTCGAGGGAGAACATTTTTAACAGAATTGTACTATTGTACATGTGTATGTATAGACCTAGTTAAAACACTATTACAAACTTCAATATTTTAAGCAGTACATAGGTATTTAAATACAGATAAAAGTATTTTCAATGTCTATCAAACGTTTAGAATCCCATTAATATATTTTATAGCTCTAGGATATGTCTGTTGCAATTACACTAACATGTTGAAATTTGAAAAGGATAAAAATATCTTTTCTCTGAAACAAAGTATATGACATTTTTAGAAGTGCAAGGTATAAAAGAGAAATGGCATCCATGGAAATGACAGGCAGGACAGCCAATCAGCCCATGAGAGATACGCCATCGCTGAATGCAACTTCAGACGCACTGAACAGCCTGAGTAGATGGCTACAGCAGCTCACGTGCAGGCTTGACATTAGAATCTTGAATTGAGGTTGAAGAAATCTATGAAAATTAAACAAGTCTTATTTATCTTTACACTATCAAAATCTGAAATATTGTCATGTGATTTAAAGTATTGCACAATATTTAATAAAATAGTACATATATGGATACAATTCATAATTCCATGCTCATAACTGTCTAATATATAATTGAGACAAATAATGCAAACATTGTGAAGTTTCCTTAGGATATATATTTCCACACTTTGAAATAAAATAAGCCTTTTGATATCCTGTGGCTACATAATGATCTTAGATATAATGAACTTCCAAATGCTAAAATCTAATAGTTTATGAACATGGAGAGAGTATAACTAAGTATATATCTATATCTATATCTCTATATTTATTTCTATATCTATCTATCTATATAGATAGAGTTATATACTTTGTTTTCTAAAATAATTACATTTCTTATCACCCATAAAACAAATGTTACTGATCTAGCCCTATGATGCCAATATTTCTCCCCGAGAAATTGTAAATAAATTCTGAAACCTATTAATATGGTTGAAAGATATTTACGTGCATCAGGAATCACAATGCAGGAAACAGAAAACTCTGTGTTTTTCATTTATTTTAAGAATGGATGAACAAACAGGAAATTCGGTGCATCCACATCCCTGGAGGGTTAGAGGAGAAAACTCAGCCCTGCTATGGGAATGCAATACTTGGTTTCCGGGCCCTGCTACCACAATGAGGATCCAGAGGTTTGGAAAACAGCAGTGGTTGCAGCCAGTGGTGCCTCCACAGCAGCCACCTGCTGCTCAGAACTCCTGCACCGTCAGAATGTGGGTTTGAGCCCTGCAAAGAGCCCTGTCTGTTGCAGCCTGGCCCTTGGCTGCGGCCACTCCAAGAGCATCCTCTGCCTCCTTGGCATCCCTGCAGGTTTCCTGTCCATGAAGCTCATGAAGAAAAACCACATTTTGTCTAGAATCCAAGTAACAGAATCTAGCAATACAGTTCTTAGCTTTCTAGTCTCTGAGATACTAAAGTTAACTAGAAGGGATTGAAAAGGTTGCCAAAATCTAGTAGACAACATCTAGTACAATCCACCTCCTTACTATTAAAATCAGTACACACCCCTTTGATATATATTTAAATGTGAAAACAGAAACAGGAAAAACAACACGCTCCCATCTAATGCAATGAAGTTTCGTGCATGTTAATCAGAACATACTAATCCCTTGTCAAAAAAAAAAAAAAGATATCAAATCCATCAGTATATTTTTAACTCTAGATAACATTCATTCTCATTCTAATTTGATCACCATACCACTTTAATAACCATAAACCTGAACATGAAGTCATAAAGATGTTCACTCTCACAAAAGGCAAACAAGATGGAGTAAAATTTATGTAATATAAATGTAAACGTGTAGATGTGATATATAATATTATTTATATTTAATATATATATAAGGGGAGCATATAATGTTGTATAGTCTTTGTTTCAGCCATTGTTTACAAGACCAGAGTTAGTCTTTATAACTTGTTTATTCACCTTTCCATACCATATTCCTTTTGCTCTTAGATATCGTTAAACTTTTCCAGGATATTTGACTTGATGAAATGACCGAGAACTTCAATCTTGAAGATCAGGGTCCTTGCTAGTCTTGTCTGTTTTAAGTTTATCTAGTTTTCCATTCATACTTACAATAAGACCTGAGTCAATCCCACAGGTTCCAGGAACATTCTTCTCTGTATTCACTATGGTACGGCAATGTACTTTCCCCTTGATAATCAGGAACACTCAGCCAAAACAGCAAACCCCTTGGTCTGTAGGTTCAGTGGCAAGAGGACTCTGAAGGGCCCAGTGGAGCCTATTGCATCACTTCCTTTGCTTAAAACTCTTTCATGTGTGTTGCCAGTAAAACTTATAGTAGTATTTTACTACTTACTAGAAAACGTTATAGAGCAGTATTTTTTCATATACTTTCTCTGTGTGCCATGAAATTATTACTTCATTTCTTATATTAACAATAGCATCTCTTCCCTACAACATATCCCATTTTTGTTTCCACAACTTATCCTCAATTAATCTCTGAAAACATAAAGAGATGTATTTAGACAGAAAGCAAAGTAAATTTTTCCATCAGTAAGCCTGAAAAGCTGGGTAGGTTCAGTATCATATCACATTACTTCTATAGATAGACATAGATAGAAGAATTGAAAGAGGGGGCATACAAATTGAAAAAAACAAAACAAAACTTGAGAGGTTGAATTGATTTGAAATAGAAAGTAATCAGTTGGGTGAACTTTATTTTGTTTATAAAAACATATATACATAAGAATACGTACATTTAAATGCACACACTATATACACACATGCAGACCATTTACACATTTATTTTTCACCATCATTTAAAATATTTTGGACTTCCATATAATGTATTTTTAAAAACACTGTAAGTCATATTTAAGTCACATTACTTTGTATTACATTATGAGAAGTAATAAGAAATCATTGATCAGCTTTGTATTTACCACTAAGGTAAATTTAAAATGCATTGTAATAAAGATATTATAAATATATATTATAGATAGATGCTTGTTTCTTGAAATTTAACATACTAAGCAACACTTAAAGTAGAAATTCTAATCTATAATGTTTGAATACCCACTCTACAAATTGTCACTATTCATGGAAATAGTAGACAATCTCAGGTAATATGTGCGTGGTGTTAGTATTTGTATATGTGAGTTCGAAAAGAAAATTTAGTAAATAAGATTGCAATAAAATATGAAAATATAAGCATTAGGAACTAACAAAACATGAAAGATCAAATTCATGAAGATGATTAACTATTTTAATTTATAAATCTCGCTTTGACCAACGTAGAAGAAATTTGACCAGTATGATAAATTTTGTCCTTCAAAAATATTAGCCATGTATACCCAGTCATGTGCGTTGATTTTTGGTGTGATACAGTTGATGCAATAATTTAGAGTATTAAAAGGAAGAAACAAGTAAGTGCATTATCAAGAAACATTTTTAAACTGTTATAATCATTCTCTCAAAACTCACAAAACCAGATTTTGAAACTACTAATGCTGTGCATGTACTAACTGTGTTTATATGTGAGTTAGGAGAATTCAAAAAGAATAAAACCTTGGTTATCATAATGGAAATAATATAATATGGTACCCATCTTTTAAAATGTTCTGTATTTTTAAAGATTTTCTGATAATAAACAATGAGTTTCTTCATGTTTATATTTTTTAATTTCTTTTTAAAATATAAAGTATTGCTCTTCCATTACAGTAATTTTGCCATCAAGATGTCAGGCAGTTCTTGGCATTTCCTAATAAGTTATGTGGAGTAATTGGATCAGAGATATAACAAAGACTGGATCTATTTGAAAATCCATAATTACTTTCTGTATGTTGGGATTTCTGAAATTGTGTTTTATAGAAAAAAAATATAAATATTTACCTCTTATCAATTAGATAGGATGCTTTCAGTTATTATTTAATTTTGTTAATTTCATATTGAAACTGTGAATTTTAAGAATAGAATATATTCTATAAGTAGATATTTTATTAACAAAAAGTGAAAGTGGTCCAGTGGTTAGGACTCACACTTTCACTGCCGTGGCCTGTGTTCAATCCCTGGGCAGGGAACTAGTTCCAAAAAAAAAAAAAAAATGAAAAAGGAATCATTTCTTTCAATTAGTAAGGTTTATAATTGAAATGTCCTTTTGTAGAGGAAGGTGGACTCTCTAAGTCCTCAAATTGATAAAACCAAGAACAGCATATTTTAATTAAATAACAAAATAATAAAAATACTTGTTATTAATTTAAATGTACTTGAATATACATCCTTAATGTTTAATGAGTATTTACTGTGTCAACACTCTTTGGCACCCAGTCTCGTTGATCTTGGCCCTATGCCTACATGATGGTTTAAGCAATCTACTGACCTTTATTTCTGGCTCCATGCAATGTCACTTCTATGTTCCCGTCCTTATTGGGATTTAAATTGTACCCAGTGTCATATTCAGGAAAGATAACTGTCCTTCTGTCCTTTTTGTTAGAAATGAGTTAATTCTTTGAATGACCAGCAATCATTACACACATGTCATCTTGAATGGAAAGCCCACAGAATAAAAAGTTTTATTAACTCAAGCCACCAGTCAACCTTAAAACACTGGTATAGTAGTAGTGACAGAATGAGAAGAGAGTCAGGAAAGAGAAGATGAGAGAGAGAGAAATTAACAGCTGGGGGTCACAAAGTGCCTGAGGCTTGAAATAAAGGAGAGAATGAAATAGACCAGATGCTGCTAACAAGTGGGTAGAAACACTCATTCCCTTCCACCTCTCCCTTTTAGCTTCCAGTGGATTGTTCGCCATGTGTCATAATCACACCTTAGCAACAGTCTCCCATTTGAAATCTGTCCATCATTTGATCCTTTCAAAGGTTTATCTTACTGTTTTTTCCCAGTAGGGGAATTCTGTTCCCTAAGGTTTCTAACTGCACCCTCCCTCCCTCTAAAAGCAATCCACTGGACACTAGCAGAAAAACTACGATAACATCCCTAAACTACTGTAAGTACAATAAAATGAAATATACAGCAGAAGCAAACACAGGGAAACTTAAACAATCAGTTCGTAAGCTAATATATTTAAAAATCTGTGTGAATAGAATGATATGAATTTAAAAACAGAGTGGTTAAGAAATAGAAAACTTAAACAAAATGGTAATCTTGAAATATAAATTTAAATTGCTAAAGCATTTCTCTGCAGACAGATGCCTGGTAATAGTTTTACACTAAAGTTATTTAATTTAAAAAATCTCAATCAATAGAGGCTTTTAATGTGAGAAATAGAGAACTTTACAATTATGTAATATTATTATTCTAACACCATAAGAAACTTTAAAATGGCACCACAGAATATTCTAAATGTGTAATATGGTTGCAGAAATCCTTATTACAATAATAGAAAGTCAAGTGTTTCTTAAAAGAATATAAAAAGTACATTTAATAGCTATAAAAATTGGAATCCATTCTGTGGAAATGAAGGACTCCAAGTCAATTCGTTTAAGCAAAACTGGATCATATAATACAGAAATATAGTTCTAAACTAAGCTCCAAATATTGCTGAAATCAATTGTTCAAAAACATCTTAAAAATATGACTAGTCTACTTTATATTCTGTTTTCCTTTATGTTGGTTTTTTCAGGCAGTTTTTCCATGTGGTGACAATGATGGCCAACATCAGTCTAAAAATCACCTTCTGGGGGCTTCCCTGGTGGCGCAGTGGTTGAGAGTCCGCCTGCCGATGCGGGGGACACGGGTTCGTGCCCCGGCCCGGGAAGATCCCACATGCCGCGCAGCGGCTGGGCCTGTGAGCCATGGCCGCTGAGCCTGCGCGTCCGGAGCCTGTGCTCCGCGGCGGGAGAGGCCACAACGGTGAGAGGCCCGCGTACCGCAAAAACAAAAACAAAAACAAAAAAAACCTTCAGTCTTACTGAATTATTTTACACATTAGAATATAATCAGAATCTTCATGGATTTTGTTTTAATTTTGCAAAAATGATAAAATGAAACAGAAATTCTCCTTTAAATATATATATGTATTATATATTATATAAAGATTTATGTATATGAATATTCATAGGAAAATATGATGATGACTCGTCATGCTAGCTATGCAAATGTACTGAGAAGTTATGCCACTTAAGCTAATGTGGTCCTGCTGTAAGAGCAAATAGAGCACAAAAAATGGGAATAAAAATCCAAAAAAAAATACACTTTAGTATAACTGACTGAGTCTTCATCAGAGATAATTTTGTTGCAAACAAAAGAATCCATAGTGTTCAGTGAAAAAGAAGAATTTATTGGAATGACAAAAGGGTACCTCTCAGCAAACACTGCATCTCCTCTCAATAAATTACAAATGTCCTGAACATCCACCAGGAGCCATAGCAGCTGCTTTCCCTGATTTACTTTCTCTCCTTGAGGCATAAAATCTGTCACCACTCCTTTTAGGCATTTATTTTATTCTTTTATTTCTCTCTCTGTAGGTCACCCTCTTCATGTAGAAAATGATTTCTCCAGTCCTATGGTTTCAAGACCAATATTAAATGAATTGACTAAGTCTCCAAAAGCCAGTTCCTAAGTTCCAGGAATAAGAACTGATTGACCAGCAAAGGCCAGGTGCAGGGTACCATGTATACTTCCCTCTCAGAAAGACAAAGAAAACTAAATCTCTAAGAAATAAGTTAGCAAGAATGGGGTATCAGCTTAGAAAAAGTGGGTGGAATTCCTAGTGGAGATAAAATTGCCAACAGTAACTAAAATTTATTAATGATTGGAGCTGGAAGAGTTACTTAAACCTACTTAGATCCAAAATATTAGCTCTTGGCTTAATATTTCAAAGGTAAACACGTTCCGGTTGGAACAAAGAAATAAATGTAAAAGTCATAAGAATACTAGAAGGAAATATAATTATTTCAATCTTGTTTTAGCATTAAGAAGATTTTTCTAAGCACAAATATAAGATACCAAAAAGATCTGGCTACATTTCACAAATTGGCATGGGTGACAATGAAAGCACAATGATGCTTTCACAAACTTGGAGAATGAAAAGATTAACAAATTATGTGGCAAGCCAAAAGATAATATTCTTAGTATTAAGCAGCATTTACAAATCATCAAAGTTTGAGGCAGATAAAAAAAAAAAAAGGAACAGCACATTGCAAAAGTAGGAAAGAACATAAATGGCATATAATCTTATGTATGATGTTTCCTCTCACTATTGATCTGAAACAAGTAAGTTTATCTTATATTGAGATGCTGTTATCAAAATTATCAAGTACAAACACAATTCCAGCAAAAATAAGTAATAATACCTAGTTGTGGGACAAATTATAGAAAATAAGAAATCATGAACTGTTCTTGAAACTGGCAACCAATGCATTTTAGGTGACACTTTAGGAATTTATTTAGAAAGCCAGAGAGACATGCATTGACTGATAAAATGAATTTTAATTGTATAAATTTATTCTAAGACCATGATAAGAAATTCATGTGAAGTTAACAAAGTTATCTTCAAGTACAAGAAAAATCATCACAGCATTATTTATAATAGTAAAATAGGAAAAAAGTGAGGGATTTAGTGAAGGTATGGTGCATTCAGTTAATTGAATGACAGAAAATACCTATATTAACTATAAAAGTGCTGTCATAAAATAATACCTTAAGTATTATCATAATATTATAAATTATACAAAATCAAACAAATTTTGAAAGACATACATTGAAATGTCAACAGTTTGCCATATTCGGCATGGGTTACTTCTTTCTTTTTAGTATTTTTTTTTTGTTTTCTGATCAGTAACTTCAATACAGTTGTATTAAGTATAATAAGACATTAAGAAGATCCTTTAACACTGGATAGTCTTATGTTTGAATCTCATCTTTACAACTCATTATATATAGAAGCTTAAGAGAATTAATATTTTAATGCTTATTTTCTTTACTATAAGCTTGTAGTATTGATGCCTACTCATAACTCTTGTATGAATTATTGTGTGGCTTAAATGGGTTTATATATGCAGATTACCATGTCTTATAAAATAACAAATGTTTAACACATGATATTACCTATTTAAAAATAGTGCATAGGGCTTCCCTGGTGGCACAGTGGTTGGGAGTCCACCTGCCGATGCAGGGGACACGGGTTCGTGCCCCGGTCCGGGAAGATCCCACATGCCGCGGAGCGGCTGGGCCCGTGAGCCATGGCTGCTGAGCCTGTGCATCCGGAGCCTGTGCTCCGCAACGGGAGAGGCCACAACAGTGAGAGGCCCGCGTAACACACACACACACACACAAAATAGTGCATAGATTACTTAAAATAAAAATTCATTTCTAAAGAATGGTACAGATAATAAAAAGTGAAGATCAGGATGTTAAAAGTTGGTCAGGTATACTGCAAGTATATATATGTGTGTATAGGTGTGTATATGTGTGTATCAAAAAAATCCCACATCATGTAATAAAATATAATATTTTATTACAAATAATATTGCATGTTGATAAGCTCTAATAACAGTTAAGTAACTCAGTCATCACAGTTAAGTCAAGCATAACACACTGGTCAAAGGTGAGGTTTAAACTTCTCTAATTGCCAAGGACACTCACCTTCTATTAGTTTTTGGTGATTCTTAGTCAAATATGGTGTAGTGTATAACTGCCAAACATAATCATTTCCAAATTGAATCCACAATCATATTCACTTATATCTCTCCTTTTTTAATTAATAAAATTTATTTTTAGAGCACTTTTGAGCTCACAGAAAAATTGAGTGGAAAGTATAGAGTTCTCATTACTCCCTGTTCCCATAAATACACAGCATCCCACCCGCAGAAGCCCTACCCAGAGTCAGACACGTGTTACAATCGATGCACCTAAACAGGCATTTCATTATCATCCAAAGTCCATAGTTTACATTAGTCTCTTTTTCTTTCAAATAAGAAACTTTATGACAAAACTCAAAGACAGAACCTCATTAGTATGAACTGTACATGTAATATAAATAATTTTAAAAAATTATGTCTGAACACTAATCATCTGACCTCTACAACTCATCCCCTTAAGGTTTATCATTAAAGATGGTTATGCTGGTTTTTGTCTTTATTACTGAGGTATCATATAACATATGTCTAGATTTCTTTTTTAAGGTAAAAACTCTTAAAATATATAAACTAGAGGACATCAGGAAAATTATAAAGATATTAGATTAAAGATGACTTGCTCACATTATAGTTGCAGGGGCCACAATAATGTCTGATACAGACTCCAATTCAGTTTAATGAATTTTTATTGAGTATCTACTATGTACCTAGTACTAGTCTAGGGGCTTGAGAAGGTACAGCAATGAACAAAACAGAAAAAACCTCCCTGCTTTCAATGAAATTACATTCTAGAAAGTAAGAGAGTTCATAAATGCAATGTAATATGGGGAAAAGTATTAAGTGCTGAGGAGAAAAATAAAGCAAGGCAGGTGGGAGTCCTTGCAGAGAGAAGCAATCCTACACAGTTTGGTCAGAAGAGGCCTCTCTGTGAATGTGATGTTTGAGTGACGGCTTGAAGGAGATGAGGGATTAAATTTTAGAAATGTCTTGGAAACAAAGAAAGTTAGAGAAAACAGTATTATAGACCTATGATAGGAGATAGAGTTAGCAAGTTTGAGAGAAAGAAAATTAAATCTGAGAGGTAATGAAGCTATTAATTCTTTGCAATGATTATAAATAAAGACTGTTTTTTACTCTGAGTAACATGGAAAACAATTGAGAACTGAGAACAGAAAAGTAACTTAATGGATGGGTATATTAAAATAATTACTGTGGTTTATGGTGAATACCCTTGAAATGTGGCATGGATGGAAACAGGGAGACCAGCTAAGAAGCTACTGCCATAATTCAAGTTCAGTAGGATGGTGGCTTGGACCATGGTGGTATGACAGCAATGAAAAGGAATGAGGAGTGATTGGATCAAATACACAGAGGGTACTATTTGTGAAGCTGTGTTTACAGGAAGAGAGAGCTATCGACTTGTCCAATATAAAGTTCTGAGAACCGGCCTTACCTTTATCAGTAGAAAATGATGATGACCTCACTAAAAAATATTTTCAGTGGAGTGGAAAAGGAGAATGGCCACTAAAAGTGGTTTTAAGAGAGATGGGGAAAGCAGAATTAGAAAGCGTATAAAAAACTCTTAGAATAATTTTAGCTGCAGTGGGTAAAATAGAAATGTAAGGGAGCCAAAAGGAGGGGTGCGTCAAGAGAGATTATATTTTTAGGGTAGAATAAATAACAGCAGGATAGGAGTGATCTAGTGGAGAGAGGCAATTGATGGCATGAGAGAGAGAGTACAGGAATACCAGATAGATGTTCCTGAGTAGGCAGGTGACTGGTTCCCTACTTAGGATCGTGTAGCATGTGAGGGTACTGAGTCCAGGAGGCAAGGGGAACTGTCATCTAGCTCAGGCTTATTGTTAGCACTTGTATCTCAACAAAGGGCTAAGTCCATTCAGAGGAGGAGCCCTTTTCTTTGCAAAGAGGCCTCATATAGAGATCAGGACACTGGAGAGAAGCCTTTGCCAACGTTACATAAGTGGAGGTGTTGGCCTTGGACACACTAATAGGAGTGAAGGCAGAGTATGCAGGTACAAATGCTATCAGGAACGTAGGTGTGAGGACAGGTGATTGGACCTCATTCCTCAGCAAATTAGGAAGCAAGTCCATCAACTTCATTTGAGTGTGAGGGAGGAGATGATGAATGTTTGAGGAGAGCAGGAAAGATATAGTATAGAATAGTCATTTAAAAGAGTAGGAGAGGGCTTCCCTGGTGGTGCAGTGGTTGAGAGTCCGCCTGCCGATGCAGGGGACACGGGTTCGTGCCCCAGTCCGGGAAGATCCCACATGCCGCAGAGCGGCTGGGCCCGTGAGCCATGGCCGCTGAGCCTGCGCGTCCTGAGCCTGTGCTCCGCAACGGGAGAGGCCACAAGAGTGAGAGGCCCGTGTACCGGAAAAAAAAAAAAAAAAGAGAAAAGAATAGAAAATTGAATTTCCTTAAGGTTTAAGGAGAATGTAAAATGAGATCAGGCAGCGTAGTTATGTGTTTTTCTCCAGTTATGTCAGTGCTCAGATTCAGGACTGGATTAGTAAAGAATTATTTAATTAGAGTCAGGGTACAGCCAAGTTGCATGACAAAATTGAAGAAGAATAGTGTAGTCGAGGATATATGCAGGGGAGTCATTAAAACAACTGACTGTGGAATTTAAGCTTGGTTTTTATGGAAGAGAAAAATATAAGTTTGATGAGGGAAAGTGAAAATAATGTGGGATCAATAAATGTATGTCCCGGTGGCATAATGGCTTATTGGAGTGGGGTTGCTTGAGGCAGTGAGTACAAGCAAGACGTCAGGAAGTCGAGGTGACAGAGTGTGATGTGTGAAATTGAGATTATGAAGGAGTTGCTATTATAGGTAATGCCAAGGACTAGGTCATGACTACGGAACTGAGTGGCCCGGGGAGTATGCAGGACAAGTTCACAATAGTTCAGGACGCTGAGAAGCCACAGTATGGCTAGATGTTCTGTTCACCCTGATGATTAAAATCATCAAAAATTCTGACAGCCAAAGTAACAGTGAAGTGGGAACCAGAGACATCAAGAATCAATGAGAGCCCAGGGTATCAGTAGATGATGCCATGATGAGAGGTCCTAAGAGATAATACCTGATAACATGGGATTCAAATCTCTGTGTAAGACTGAGAATAGACTGGAAAGAACAAGGAACAGCAAATATTGATACAAACCCCATTTGACTTACAAGCTCAGTGCTAAGAGAAATATAGAGGAAGCAAAAATAAAACAACCGAAATCCTCTACCACTTTGCAGCCCTGCAGGGGAAGTTAGTAGTGTCCTCAAGGGAGATCCAGGCATCCACTAGAGCAAAACTGTAAAGGGCACTTTCAGTGAAAATGTTGAAGAAAGATTTTTATGGTGATGAAACTTTACTTTTGCAAAAGTATATCTAATAGGAGCAACCTCTGGAGAATTGGGAAGGGCAGTGGCAAAGAGAAGAGTCTTCTAATTTTTACTTCAATTAAATATTTTATTTTTGGTAGCATCTTTTTAGTTTTAGTTTTAAAAATATTTTATGTGTTTTAAATGTCAATACACACAAAAATGAATAGAACAAATGAGTTTTCCCAGAAAAATACAACAGAACAGCAGTGCCTGTGATCTGTGATAATTGTGGATTGTTCACAATGTACAATTCAGATTGGGTATCATGTAAGGTAATGATCCTTCAATCCTTATTATGACTCTACATTCCTATTACTATCTTTTCCTTTTTGTTTGGTGGTAAAAATCATTATTGTTTGCTGCCTGCTGCCATATGGTTGCCACTATCACTGCTCTGTACTGTGTTGTGAAGAGAATAGAAAAGGGCAGTGCTGATCTGCCTTTATCCAAGGAAAATATAGGTAGCTTTTGAAAATAATAATGTCTTCTTTAGGTTGACCAATTTCTAACAGTTGTGAATTCTTTGTGCAGCATTCCAAGACAAGTTTCATACATATTGATAATGTATTTTACATTTACCCCTTTGATTTTATCATCCTGACTTGCATCGTTTACCAGTTTTCATTAGTTTTTCTATGGGCCCAACTTATCACAACCATTTAACCAACAGTTTTGCTATGAAGGCATAGTAAGTTCAACAGTCTCTGTATTGTGTTACTCATCCACCTCTGACATATTTAATCAGTCTAAGTTTAAAGAACCATTATCTTATAAAATCATGGTTCGACAGAGGTTCTAAATTACATTTATGAAGGTTGTGAGAAAATCCTTTGCAAGGGAGAAAACTTGACCAGTCATTTCTGGGTAATAGAGAAAAAGCTTTTTAGAGAAAGTAGAGACATTTAAAATATGTAGATGTTTGCCAAATGAAAATTATCTAAGAGAGTGGAAAATAGCAAAACATGAAATGGAGATGCCAAAAAATACAAGATAATTAGCATCTTTCTTTGTTTTTATTTATTTATATATTTTAATTGAAATAATTGTGACATACAACATTTTACAAATTTAAGGTATATAGCATGTTACTTTGATGCATTTATATATTATAATTATAGCAATACTTAGCACCCTATCATGTTACATAATTATCCTTTCTGTTTAGTGGTTGGAATAATTAAATATTAGTTTCTTAGCAAGTTTGGTGAGTATAATACAATATTGTTGTCTATGTTCACTGTACTGTACATTAGAGGGGGCTTATTTATTACTTGCTGCAAATTTGTATCCTCAAACAATATCCATCCCATTCCTCCAACCCCCATGCCCTGGTGATCACCATCTTACTCTCTGTTCTTATGAGTTTGGCTTTGCTAGATTCCACATATAAGTGGTATCCTACAGTACTTTCCTTTGTCTTACCTCACTTAGTGAAACATGCTCAGTTTCCATACACATTATACTAAATGTGTATATAAATGACTTGATTTTTTTTAATTACTGTTATATTTTTTAAGTAGAGGCAGCCATTTATGCCATTCCTGACATTTAAGAATCATAGCAGATGATAGATGTTGTATAAAACATGTATGTTGCATAAAAGATGGGCCTTGCAATTAGAGATGGAAAATGTTGGTAACCACTGCTACCTTATGCACAGTAGCCAGATTGACTTACATAATCCTTGACTCAAATAATCTTTAGGTAAACTGATCCTATTTTCCATTACTTTTGATGAACAACACTCAATTTTGTATATTTTTGAATCCATAAAACATTTCCAGGCTATCGTAATTTTGACATTATCCATTTCACATTATCCCTGTCCTTTTCTTGCAGTAAGGCAACGTTACCTTTATTCCCCAACCATGATTTCAGAATATTTATTATGATATTTATGGATAATTTATGAGAGTTAGGAAAGTAGAACACATTCTCTTTCTCAAGTTACCATTAAGATTTTAAGTTTGCTAAAATAATAAGCCTGGTTCATTATCTGTCTGTGAGGGCAAACAGGATGAAAGAGTGGAACAAAGATGCACATTCTCCTAAAAAACTCAAACTCCATGCCTCATGTGGGATGTAATCAAGGAAAAGAATTCTATTAAGCTTAGAGTCACTGATGATGCATTGCTCCTTGTAATGAAAGGACAACTTGTAACAATCAGAGGGACTGTGCATAATAGCTAGGACTAGAGAAATAGTAAAATGTGGCTGTTACTCATAATCTCTGCTAAGAGCTTAATGCAAAGAGAGTTTTAGTGACTGGAGGAACAATGAAATTCTGAAATATAATGTAATTACTAATCCTTAGCCTGTATGTGCTTATTTGAAAGTATGTAAAAGAGTTGTTGGATATAAACATCTGGGAAATAATTTTATGATATCTAAAACATAATTTATATAGCAACAGAGAACTCAGATTCTAATAGCACTGCAAGTGTGCAAAATGTTATTGAAAAGGATTTCCCAATTTCATATAACAATAGAAATCATATCATGTACCTTGTATTCCTGTCATATAAGCCATGGACTAATAAATCAGTTTACTTTCAGTAATTGCTTGGAAATGATCTCCCTATTCTTGACATTCATTAGTCACTGAAAATAAAAATGGCAGAGAAACCATGTCTAATTTGAAGATTTTTAAATGTTTATAGATTTCTAAGCATGATTAGAAAATGGGAAAGCTGCCTTCTCTTCAGGATGATCAATCCAGACATGTATTAGAAACCAGAAAATCAGACTTCTCAAGGGTGATTTAACATCCCTACAAATGTGATTGAAACCACTGCTTTCTTATATCTTTATTAGCAGGTGTGGAAACACAATTACAGATTTAAAATTAAAAGTGCATAATAAAATAGTAAATCTCCTGGTCTGCACAGTTTGTCACCTTAATTAACAATTGATTTTTTAAATTATTGCTTCAAGCTTTAATTTCTCAAGTACATTGTATTCTGCGCTTTATATTATATGAGACTGGTAAAGACTGTATTTGAATTTACGTTAATGCAATATTGGAACTAAAATATAATTCAAGATGTTAAAACCTAATACAGTATAGTACTTTCTCAGAGAAAAATAATTATTAACTAAATATCAATATTATGTTTACTCAGATTGCTTAAACATAACAGTAGCCATAATTTGGTATATTAGTAGAACAGTATTAAAATTTTTATCGAAATAAATTTATTGAAAGAGCCCTTATAATATTTCATTTAGTCATAAGTCTATAAAAGTATTTCACACTAATCACACTAATCAGTATTATGATTTTTTAAAATTTCTCTATATTTATGTGTTAATATAAAATTTTAATAATATAACTTGAAATGTCATTTACTCTTAAAATTTCAATTCAATTTCTTACTTTAACAACAGAGTTCTATGCTTATACACCATTCTGGAATACAACATTTTTGCATTATTACCCATATTTACAGTCTTCTGTAAAAGAAAGACAAGGGAACATAAGGCGATTTTTGTTGTTGTTGGAGGTGATTGTTTGTAAATGTCATTCTTGATGTTGATTATGCAGGTGTTTATGATCCACAGCCGTTATTGCTTCCTTCTGAATTCTTCTGTGGTCTCCAGAATGTACAGGTCATCCCTTCTTCATTTTATCTTCAGTCTTCCCTTAATTGATTCCTCCCTTTATACCTATAAGCATCACCACTGGGTTTAACTAATCACGCATCACTGGGTTTAACTAATAACCCATCACCACTGGGTTTAACTAACTAATTCCTGTGAAAGATAGTAATTAAATTAAACTCTGTTTGAGTTTTTGGTTTGCTTATTTGTTTTTTTGCTATACAATGTTTTCTGCTGTTTAATCTCATGACCTGGAAAGTAGTTATTGCTTTATCTATCGTGTTCACAAAAGCAGGAGACAAAATCAGGACGCAGTCTGATCATGAACAGGTTTTTTGGGGCAAAAACCAATACTGCAGAAAATATTTAGACGTGTTAAACCGAGGAGTTGTTAACTCTGCTATATTTTAAACACTGTACCTACCTTGTAGTTTTGCTCTGGAGCATGTGACTCCATGGGAAGATGATCTTGTGGAAATGAAAATGAGGTCATCCTTAAGTTTCAAATAGAGTTTTGGGCAGAAACAATGTAGTCATATTCTTAAAAACAATTGACATGGAACTAGAACACTTAGTTCAAATCTTGGTTACATCCTTTTACTTGTACAAGTCACTTTCTCTCCTGTGTCACAGTTCCCTCATCAGTGCAACATGGGTTTGTTGGAGGAGGTAGTTGAGAGGATGTGACCACCAGCTGACTGGCGAGGTGGACCTGGGCAATCACAAGCTACCCATTCCCCTGTCCTTGGATTGTATGCTCTGCCCCCTGTTCCTACCACAGGATCTGTTCCAAGGACAAAGCCTTGAGAGAGTAAGGTGTTGTTGAGACCATCTTGATAGAGACTGAGCCCAGGTAAGGTCTCTATATAAGCTTTAAGATTCTGGTGGACAGGGGCAGAGATTTACTCGTCTTGCAGCCGCTCAAGATAAGCCTCTTATGCAAGTTCCCTTGCTTAGTAAACATGCCATGTACAAATCTGGAGTGGTCTGCCTCTTTCTTAGGTCTCTTCTTGCCTTCTGTGTATGGAGGTTAGCTTCAGTTTTCACCTGGGAAAGTCTCGAGCTTGCAAACCAACAGGATTATAATAGCGTATACTGCAGAGCATTATTCTGGTGATTGATTAATGCAAACAAAACCCTTGAACAGTGACAGGTAACATTCACAAAACTATGACCATTATTTTGATTGTTATTATTATATCCACTCCTGGGAAATACTCTAAAAGCCAGAGTTAATTGATTTGCAAATGCTGAATTCTGTTGCTAGAGAAATGGAATTACAAAAACCAGAATTCAGATCTCAAGAATAAGATTTAGAGGACTGAGCAGAGAGGTATACATGGAATAGATAATACATACTATGGTTAATAGCCTGGCACAATCCTATCTCTCTTTTCCCTACCTAATGAAGTTTTCAATCATGGATGTCTAAAATATCAAATATAGGTCTTCCTATTTAGAATGAAACCTGACTATAATCAAAATATATTCTTTTTCATATAATCGAAGAGTATAATCTGCCTACAAAGTCATGTGCAACCAAAACGTTGGCTGTCAGTATGCACATATGCCAAGTTCACGGGGTACCTTGATCTCTCCACATACTATGTTTTATTCCACATGACAGTCAATGTATTCAAGATTAATATTTTAGAGAATAGCACGCTGGTTCATTTTAAAGGACCAGGGACCTGGGTGATGAGGGAAGACTGAGGTTGTCTCCTTCTCCCTTCTGAGGAACAAGTGAAGTAGAGAATACACCTGAAAGATATTTAACTAAAGTCTCAAAACATTTAACTGCTAGAAGGTGACCCCAACCCCCTGATGATGAGAAGTCTCAGTTAAAGCTCAATTTAATTGTTGGAAGCCATCCTGGGGTCCCTGCGCCGTGACAAGGTCATGATGCAATCAAAGGCAGGACTGCGAAGCAGCACTGTGCCAGGACGGTGGACTACATCTCTATTGATTTGTTTGGTTGTGTTAAGCTTATATATGGAAACAGCACAAGGGGGATTTGCGCCCAGGGTTAGGAAAATGAGAAATACTACTACCCCCCGATTATTATTACCACAAAATGGAAAGTACCTATTCCGGCCCCAGGAAACTGGGAACGCAATACACAATCTGGAAATATAGGGAAGTTCCTATGGAAAACACCCCCAGTTGAACAACTGTGGCCCTACGAAGGGGTTGTTGATGATTTTGGTTTCATACGGGTCCACTATAAGGAAAGGTTAATACTCTGGCAACAATTGCCGGATGATAAACAGGAGCGTAGGAGGTATTGTGAGTGCTACTAGTGGAGTCAGGTACACAGGAACTGTAGGATATATTGTAAATATTTTTAAGGCACTATTCAAAAAACTTGCCCATGCAGAAAGAACACGAAGATTGCACTTCTGTAATAAAGAATTACATAATAGTGTGGCTTAACTACTAGAAAATAACCTGCAACTAATGAGACCTTGGGGAATTATCTTGTTAGTACATCTAGAAACTGGGGACATTTTCAGAAAACTGATAAACATATTTTGAGGTTAGAACATGCTGAGATTTTTTGATTTTGTACATGATGATGAAACCTGCCTACATATAAATACCTGCTCTGAAAAATAAATTTGAGCTTGATGTGCTGACATCTACAAAGGCTGTCAGGTCTTATTTCCTTTGCCGACGCCATCCATCCCTCAGGTTTCCCTGGACTCGTTGGAGCTGGACTCCGACATTTAATAACGTCTTACAACTAGTGCCAAAGTAACCCTCTTATTCTTATGTTTTGCCCATCAATCACCTCTAAATGGAATATAGCAGGTCTCCATTTCAGAACCCTCATGTCAAGCTCCTCAGTCACCAAACTGTTCACACCAACAGTTTCCTGCCTATGGAAATCACGCCCAGAACCTATCCATACGTGGATGCTCAGGGCTTAAAGGCAGGAAGCTTAGGACAGGGCAAGGATGTTCCCCATGTGAAATACAGGAAAAGAAGATGAGGCCACGTCACGGTGGAGGGATGGATAACTCTCTCCACTCGTGCAGTGTAGCCCAGTGAATTCCAGGCTCTCACCTGTCAGATTTGTTGCTCTTCCTTCTAGAGAGCAGAGAGTTCTCCCTCCTCTAGAGAAAAAGAGAGGGGACTTGTAGATTCTTGTGTGTAATATGATATTACAGATACTTACTATTTTCAAGGAACTATATTTCCTGTTGTGGAAGGTAACAATGAAAATGAAAACAAAGGTATACCCGCTAAAAACCTTTAGTACAGGAAACTCTCTTGTGAGTGTGAAAGGCCTATCTTGAGCAAACCTACCTCATGAATCAACTGAATTCCCTTTTTTTCCAGAAGCATTTATCCATCCCCTTCAAGTGCAAGACACTCTGCCTGGCCTTGGAAAACATATACATGAATGTGACAAGGTCCCTGTTATCATGTGTTTAGTTTATTTGTTTTGTTTGAGTATCATTGCAGGCATGTGCTCAAATGTATAAACTTACTTTTAGTGAATTGAATTTTCTGAAATAAATCAACAGTAGGAACAATGTAGAGTCCCTCAGACACACACACGTACATATTTATGTGAATATAGACATCATTTTGAAAGTAAAATCACCACATTTCACTTTTAAAATCTTATGCAAAATTGAGAACAATATTTATATTGATATTTTTGGGAGGAATGTGTTATAATATTAATTAACAATTTTGAGAACAAGCTATTAGTATTTACGTTTTTCCTCTCCCAAATATTGCAGAGGAATTTCTTGTAAAAATCAAAATTAAATATTTCCAAAAATATATTCTCTTTGAAATAGAAATTTAGGTGAATATAGAAGAATAGTCATACCATTTATTGAGTTCAAATATTCACATTCAGCTTCTGAAATGAATTTATAAATAAATAATACAACTCATAAAATAATAGAAGCCACCATTTATTAAGCACTTATTAAATACATACATTATTTCATTTCTTATAAAAAGCTTAAAAACTACTATAGGGTATGTTAGCATATAAAACACATAACTTTTTCCTTATAACTTCAATTTTAAGATACATTTCAACATGTCTTTTAAAATTTTCTATTCATAACAATTTTAAGGTAATTTTCTCAGTTAACTGGGATGGAAAGATGGGCATTTCTTTTCTTTCTTTCTTCCTTTCCCTATTATACCCAATCAGAAGCTGTATGTTCCTTTTGCAATGTTTCCTCTGTAAACTCCCTTCCCATTTCCCATTGTCACTGTGCTAGGCAAAGCCTACATTTCCTAAAAATTGTTAACCAACCTGTTGGTTTCCAATCTTTTGTCCACTGTTGTCTTGCACTCACATTGCCTCTGAATTAATCATCTTAAGGCATTGCTTATAGTAAACTGATGAATTACTGGCTTGCTGACACATTTCTTAGACTTGGAGGCCCCTCAAACTCTTAAAAAAGGGCAAGAACAGCATTTCAAAGCATCACAAACCATAAAGCCAGGGATGTTTAAATGAGTCCACATCCAGCCCATACTCCATCATTTGAAACAGAATGACTGGTTAAAAGCACAGCTCTGTATCCACACAAGCTGGCTTCAGGTATAACCTTTGTCATTAACTACCTGTGTAGCACTGGATGAGTTATTTAATTTCTTTGTGTTCATTTTCTCATCTGTAAAATGGGAATACTATCAGTACCGGCCTTTTGGGATTTGGGGAGCACTGAATGAGTGGAAACATGTCAAGGTCTGGGAACAGTGCTTGGCACATAGAAAGCACTCAATGAATATCATTTGCAATTTGTCTCCTTTGTAAGTTAAAATGTTTAGATATCAGCAGTTTTTTAGGGCTCAACATGAAAATTGTCTATCCTCTTTTTAACATGGCACATTGCCTTTCTTCTACCCTGAAAGTCAGAACTTTAAAGTGTTCTTTTACAAAATAAGAACATGTAACACTATTCCAATAGCTTGACATTTTGATCTGTTTTGCTTTGAGATCCAACTTTTAAATCAGATGTCATTGTTTCATTTTTCAAGTCTGAAATCTGCTTGTACTTAAAAGTAGACTTGTTCTCACTCTCTTACAACAGTAATATTATTTTAAGTTCTTTAAACATTACAGATGTATTGTGTGCATAATGACAGAACATGTACGCATCATTCTGTAGAACTCATCTAAATGTCAAGACATCAATTTTGCCAATGTCAACCTGGCATTCATGAAAACTCAGTTGTCTCATGAAGGATCCTCCTCTAATTCATAATAAAAGCTACAGCAGTTCCCTTTACTGCCTTCTCTACTAGAGAAAATCTTAGCAGCTGCATTCTTCATTAAACATTCAGTTTGGTATTGCAGAGGCATTATCTGCAAATACATGTATTATAATGGTAAAATAATATGGTATTTATGCCATTTTGTATGTGTTGAAAGTGTTTCCTTAAATATTGATATATATCTTTCTAGTCTCTTAAATAATTCAAGAAATGATAGCTATAAAATTCATTATTAAACCTCCACATATACCATTTTTCCTCTTGAGAGAGTTATTAAATTTTAGATTTTTCTGCCAATTTTATTTCTCTGAGATTTTACATTTGTGCTAATATGAACTGTGATAACCTATAACAAAATATCATAAGCATGCTATACGAGCCTACCCCATTTTAGTAGAAGAGTGTTTGTCACAATCGACCATGAAGAGCATTTATTCTTGTAAGTTTAAATTTGGTTCTTATATTTGAGATGATCTCTGTTGCATGGTTGCTTGCTTGCTCTTTGGCCTATGATGTCCTAATGTGATTGGAACTTCTGCCCTAAACAGCAGTCACCCAAAGCCCTCGTTATACCTTAAATTCAGCTCCTCTGAGGGTGACTATATTTATAGATGGTCTACAGTCACCCCAACATGAATTTTATGTGTATCTTATATTCAGTATTTTACATCAGGCCATTCCTTATATTGCTCCAAATTTTTTGGGCAAATTAGTCCAAACTTGTCCAAGTATCAGAATCAGGTATCAGAAAGAGGAAAACCTAATCATATTTACATGGATGAAGTAGTAAGTAAAGCAAAATGATAGCAGCTGAATGGTTGCTTTTCCTTGGTGATTTCTAGTTTGTACATTTGCCATTTGTCCTTCTAGATCTGCTCTCTACCCCACCTCTCTCCTCTCTGCCCTTGGGGCCTGTTCTATATTGATGACATCAATAAGAACGCTTGAATTTGTTTCAGATTGGGTTTGGCCAAAAGGGAGCTACAAAAGGTCAAAAGGAGGGAGCATAATGAGATTCATATATTTACCTGGTTTCTTTCCCATTAAGGTCAACACAGGCTAGCTGTGTCCCATGACAGAAGGTTACTGCAACCATCTCTATATCCAAATCTCTTTTCTGGGTTCCGGTAACTATTCCCCTTTGTTCTTTGGAGTTAATATGGTAAAAACTTGTTTATTACTAGTTGCATGATACTACACTACCCCTTCTCACACTTTTGTAAATAGTCCTTTTATTAAACTTTTCTCAAGTTATCCTAATTTGAGTGTGCCCTCTGATTCTTGCTAAGTCAGGGCTCTTACTAACATGCCTGTAATAAATGAACAAGTCACTTTTTGTAGTCTATTGCCAAGACTTATTCAATAGTTTGGTAGAACTATTATTATACTAATTAACCATATATAGGGACTATCATTAGATTTTCATACTTGGAGATTTATATATTTTTGAGATTATATGTCAGGCCCTAATTAATGCTAAGGCCTTTTACTTATTGGACAAATATTCTGAATATTGGGTGCTTGGCATCCTTTTCCATGACATTCTGAGCTATAATAGAGATGCTGTTTTGCAAATATCACAATACTACTAGGTTGCTTGAAACATCTAAAACAACCTAAAATCCTTCCATATTTTTCAATATGTATATCAAATTACAGTCTCATACCTCTCTGAAACTTATCATTGAGGAGGACTTTTGAAAGCAGAAAAGGCTGGAAATAGGAGAAAATTATGTCACCTTTATTTGAAGAAAACATATAGCAGAATGATACATATATTTATGTATTGCTTGGCAAAAATTATATGTCAATATCTTCCCAAAACAATCAAACTTCTTTGGCTATTGAACGGGAACCTGATGGTCTTCTGCTGGTATTTAACGAGAGTAACTTTATATTACAATTGGAGATTGATGTGTCTAAGGTGTGATGTTACTATAGAATCTTTCCAGACATTTAAAATGATCAGGACTGTGTTTTCTTTATCTTGCATCTGAAAGTCTTGTGTAGTTCATGGAGCACAGTAGGGTTCAATGTGCAGTAACTAACTGAAAATACTCATCTAAATGATGCTCACTGACCGTCTGGCAATTTTGATGATGTTATGTCTTTTTATCAAAGTTTAACCAATATAATGTATTTAATCATATAAGATATATAATATGAAAAATGCATTAGGGACAAGTATCCATTTACGTTTTCAAAAGATATACATTTGTTGGTTAAAGTTCAATGGAACTATTAAAGCTCAGCTCCAAAGTTGGCCATTTGATAACTCAAATTTCTATCACAGCAATAGAAGAGAGGCAGACTCAGGGTTTGTATGGCCTGCAGCTTGTATAGTTTGGTGGTGGTGTTGGGGTGTTGTTTTATTGTAGGATGCCAGTAAGAACATCAGAAGCCTAGTTACATTTGAATTTCAGATAACAACTTTTTTCATCATAAGTATGTCCCAATATTGTGTAGATTATACTTACACTCAAAATTTATCTGCTATTTATGTGAAATTCAAATGCAACTGAGTATCTTGTACTTTCCTTTGCTAAATCTGGCAACCCTAGCTGCATATTAAATAAAAAGAATGTAAAATTTTAAATTCAAATGCATGACCTTGTAATAAATTAAGACAACCAAGGGAACCTGAAGCTTAAGTTTTATTAGGTTTTCAGTAAATCCACCTTTGCATTATACTATAATTTGTGCTAGCAACAGGTAGGTAAACTGATTTAATCTAGTTACCTGCAATAAATATGGCTTACAACTTTTTTTCATGTGTGAACGTAGCTAAATACATAAATCAAACTTATTTCAATTGTGGAAATCTATTCATATGTTTGTTACTACCTACTGTGTGCCACATATTGAAGCTAACAGTGATCCGAACAGGCATGATCTTCCTCATGCTTAATTATTCTTATGGGTCAACAAGTAAACAGGTAAACAGGTGGGATGTGTAGGGAATATATAGGAGAAGCAGGTAGTTCATACTTGGAAGGCCTAAGTAAAACTTTCTGGATCATGTAACTAACCTAAAGTTAACCTGAAACATAGAAGGTTACCAAGGGTAGGATGTGGTAGGAAAAGGACTCCAGTGAGAAGATACAGTATTAAAATGACCAGGAGGCAAAAGAGGGCATGACTATTCAATGACATAGAAGTAACGTAAAGTTTAAGAGAAAAAGAGTGATGAGGCTGGAGAGAGAAAGATTCTCGGAGTTTCCCCTCCGGCTTTTAGGAATGTGACAATAAAAAGAAAGAATAATTACTTTGAGTACCAGAATATCAAAATGTTAAAAAAATATAATAGACAAATATAAATATCTAATAAAACTTTGAGAAAATATCCGCAACTCTCATTATAAAGCTGATGAGGAAAAACATTTATAGGATGGCAAGCCTTCTTTATTAAAACAACAACAGCAACAGCAACAACAAAACCAAAAACAAGCAAATAAAAACCTAAAGGAGGTTATTTCAGGCTGAAATCAAAGTATCCTAGACAGTAATTCAAATCCAAATGAAGAAATGCAGAGCGCAAGCAAAGCCAACTATATGTAAGTATAAAATGAAGTATAATATAAATGTATTTTTATATCTGACTATTCTTAACCTGAGTAGCTTAAACAACTGCATAATAAATATAAAACTATGATGATGGGCTTTCAATTTACAGAGATGCCATTTGTATGACAATAATAGCACAAAGGAGGGGAAAGAGAAGAGAGTTATATCAGAGTAGTTTTATCTACTATTGAAATTAAGTTGGTATTAATTTCAATCAAATTTTGTTGTTTTAATTTAAGATGTCTACAAGACTTACACTTTAGATTCAAAGACACAAATAGTTTGAAAGTTAAAAGATGGAAAATGCTATACAAGCAGGAACCAAAAGAGAGTTGGAGTGGCTATACTAATATTAAATAAAATAGGCAATATTAGATTAATAGATTAATTATATAATTATATTTATATATTTTTATATATAATATATATATAAATATAAATATATCTATAAATATATATATAATATATATTTATATATTATAATTATATAATTATATTATATAATTATATAATTAATTATAGATTAATATTAGACAAAATAGTATTTAAGACCAAGGTTGTTACTAGAAACAAAGGGCCATTTTACAATCATAAAATGATAAATCTGAAAGGAAGACATAACAATTGTTCATCTAACAACAAAGCCTCAAAATACATAAAGCAAAAATGAAAATAATTGAAGTGGAAATGGGCGATTCGATTATAATAGTTAGGATTCCTCTGCCAGTAATTGATGGAACACCTAAGGGAGAGGATCAAAAAGAAAATAGACTTGAACAATGCTATATACTTACGAAACCAAGTAGAGTGACACCTGTAGAATGCCAAAGCCAGCAATAATAGAATGCATGTTCTTCTCAAGCATACATGGAACACTGTCCAGGAAAGACCATATGTTAGAACATAAAATAAGCAATAAATTTAAAAAAAATGAAATCATACATCAGCAAAGTATGTTCTCTAACAAAAATGGAGATAAATAAGAAATCAGTTATTGGGAAATTCACAAATTAGATACCTTTCAATAACCAATGACCAAAGAAGAAATCACAAGGTAATGAAATACATCAAGATGAATAAAGAAGAAACACAATTTATGTGATACAGTTAGAAAGGTTTTTAGAAAGAAATTTCCAGATATTAATACCTGTAGGAAGAAGAAGAAAAATCTCAAGTAAACATCCCAATATGCCACCTTAAGTAACTATAAAATGAAGAAATATTCAAAATGCAGAATCTCAGGACCCATTCTGGATTTACATAATCTGCATTTGAACAAGATCTCCTGGTGATTCATGTGCAAATTAGAGCTTGAGGAACCTTGGTAGATTGTGGGAAAACAGGCATTATTCTATAATAAGTGGTAGGGCAAATTTTAAAAGGCAATTTCAGAATATTCACAGAATTAACTAATTCTCATGCAATTTGATGCAGATATTATGGTTCTAAGAATATATCTTCTAGTAATATTTTCCATATATCAAACAATATGTTCCAAAACAACACTATGAAATTTAAAAAAAAATATTAAATAAAATAAAGTGCCCTAATCTAGGACACTGGTTGAACAAATTATGGTACATCCAAACAATGGAGAATTATGTATTATTTTTGGAAAACTGGATGGCTATTATAAAGTAAAAAACAAAAGATAAGAAGTGTCAGCAAGGGAGAAAAGGGAGCCCTTGTACACTGTTGGTGGTAATACAGATTGGTGCCAGCCACTATGGAAAATGGTATGGAGATTTCTAAAATATTAAAAATAGAATCATATGATCAAAACATACAATCTGGCAATCTAACTTCTGAGTATATATCCAAAGAATTAAAATCAGGATCTCAAAGAGATATCTGCATTCCCATGTTCATTGTTGCATTACCACATATCAAGACGTAAAAGCAACCTAAATCTCCATCGGAGGATGAGTGGATAAAGAAAATGAGGTATTAATATGCAGTGAAATATTATTCAACCTTAAAAAAGAAGAAAATTCTGCCATTTGTGACAGCATAGGTGAACCTGGAGAACCTTACTAACACAGGGAAGAACAAATACTATATGATCCCACTTACACGAAGACTCTAAAATAGTCAAACTTACAGAAACAGAGAGTAGAATGGTGGTTACCAGTGGTCAAAGGTTACAAAGTTTCAGTTATGAATGATGAGTAATTCCTAGAGATGTGCTATATAGTGCCTATATAGTTAACAGTAATGTATTGTATACTTAAAATTTTGCTAGAAGAAACTTTTCAAGGTGATGGATATGTTTATGGCATTGATTTTGGTGATGGTTTCAGGGGTGTATAATTATCTCTAAACTCATTAAATTGTTGTATGTTAAATATATACAGCTTTTTGTATGTCACCCATACCTCAATAAATGGTCTTAAAAAATGGAAATTTGGAAAGATCTCAAATGTCCTTTTTTAAATAAAAAGTGGCAAATTACGTTATAGCATAGATGGGGGTTTCTCAACTTTACACAAAAGCATTACCTAGAGAGCTTTTAAATTACAATATCCCAGTTACATCCAAGATTAATTAAATTGGAATCTTTGAGGATGGGGCCCAGACATCGATATATATATTTTAAAATCTACTCTAATGACTGTAACATACAGCCAAGTTTGAGAATCATTGAGATAGATATAGGTATTTGTTTTTGTATGCACCGATTCTCCTTGGAAGAATGGGGATTCCTAACAGTGCTTTCAAGGAGCTGCTACCCACTATCCCCACCCCCCGCTCAGCAGAAATGTTTTGGATTTTGTACTATGTGACTGTACTTTGTACACACATAGTATGTGTATATGATGTGCATCTCTTTTTCTTTTCCTTTTTGTGATGAGTGGGCGTATATCTCAGGGGAAAATAGGGTTAAGTTTGTTCTAGGAGTTCTGGGCAGAAAAATCAGAAATTTCTTCTTAGCAAATATTTTTATGCATATAATGTAGAACGTTAAGCAAAATATTATTGGCAAGTACATGTGACTTACTAGGTGGTTTTTATGCTTTTCTTAAAGTTATTGTATATTCTTCAGATGCCTTATAACAAATGTCTATTATGTCCATAAAAAGAAAACTAAATACATTTTAAAAGATTTCTTCTTAGAAAGCAGCATTATTAAGAAGCATCTTGTTTTAAAATGTCTTTTCTTCCTCATCCTGGAGAATAATTATCAGGCAGAGTAAGGTCATGTTGAATGGTAAAGTCTTCCTAATGCAGATATGAAACACTGTAACTGAAGGTGGTTTCAGGTCTCCATAGTGCTATCAAATGGGAATATTTGTTTTTTTAGATTTCGTCTTGCAAAACATAAACTATTATCTAAAACCATTATATGGTGAGTCTAAGTGGTTCTGTCTGCATTGAGAATAAGAGTTTGGGTTTCTATGAATATGGACTTGTCTTTATGCAAGAGGTTTGATTGGGCAGCACCAGCAATGTCCTCAGACCTGATCTCTGCACTGGGCTCTCAGATCAGTACCTGCTGAGCCCAGGACCAGCTTCATGGAGCTCCTGCACCAAGTCCCATGCGGTCCCCTCCCCTTCGGGGGCCTTACCCATCATAATGGCCTTTCTCTCCAAGGGTGGGTGGGGTGGGTAAGCCCTTAGACTACCTTCTGATCAGGAGGCTTTCCAAAGCTTATTTTTAAATTAAACTTCTCTCCCCCAACCTAATAAAATCCATTAATATTTAAATCTAGTTAAAATTCACTTCCCCTGACTCAGAATTTCTCAAAAAAAAAAAAAGTTTGACGGATGTTTACAGTCAGTCCACAGTGTTTGTTCAAAACAAAAACAAACCAGTTTAGATGTTTACACAGAGCCAAGGAATTATATTAATTCAATTATAAGTTTGAGATCCTGTTGATCCACTATTCCTCACCTAACAAAATCCATTATTATTTAAATCTGGTTAGAATTCACTTCCCCTGACTCAGAATTTCTCAGTTAAAATTCATTTCAGAACAAGGGTTTACTGAAGGTATACATATTGCCGTAGTTAATCCTATATTTTAAAAATATATAATTTGGAAAGATTATTTGCTTTCAATTGATGGTCAGATGGTAGAAAAACTTAGGTTTAAATCTTAAGACTTGTCTCTCAGTTTAGCCACAAACTGTTATATGGCTTTAGTAAGATATTTTACCCAGTGGAGCCTAAAATGAGAATCATAATATCTTCCGTTCAGGGTTTTAAGAAATACTGAGAGGATTAAATTGAAACCAGAACCCTACCCCCCTAGCCAATCCTTTCCCTGCTTTGCTAAAAATAAATAGGACAATTCTTTTACAATAAAATAAATAACTTTGTATAGAATAACAAATCAGTATGATTTTCTTTTAAACCACTACAAAGATGGGGAGGTTAATTCCATTATATATACTTACTTGGATTAATGTTAGAATATAGTGAGGTGTGTAAAATGGGACACACTAATTTCTTCACACATTTAAAAATATATGGAAAGTCCATTTATTAAAAGTTCAGAATCATGCAAATATTTATGGTTTCTACATACATACATACTTTTCCATTTAAATGCCGGTTTTTTTTTTTTTTTTTTGGCGGTACGCGGGACTCTCACTGTTGTGGCCTCTCCTGTTGCGGAGCACAGGCTCCGGACGTGCAGGCTCAGCGGCGATGGCTCATGACCCCAGGCGCGGTCCTCCTGGACTGGGGCACAAACCCGTGTCCCCTGCATCGGCAGGCGGATTCTCAACCACTGAGCCACGAGGGAAGCCCTAAATGCCATTTTTTATGCTAAAATTTTACCAGGTTTTAGTGAAGGAGGCTACTGAGCTTCCTAGTTCAAATCAATGACTTTATTTATAGCTATTGGTGAAATTCGATTTGTCTTTTTAACCAAATATAAGAAAGTTGCTGGCTTAAGAAATATAATCCAAAAAGTAATTCATCAAAACCAAGGTTACCAGGCATATAATCACAAAAGATTAAATTGTAAACCTTTTAAAAGGTAAGTCATATAGATGAACAGTATCTTTACCTATATGATCACAGAAATTTGTGTGGGGCATGAAACAGATGAGAAAAGAAAGTACCTGTTTAGAAAAGAGAATTCACTTTTAATTATGTATTTAGATGGTCTAAAAAAATGTAAATGTTCCTATCTAAAAAGACATTTATAATGATAATATTTAAATTTTTAATTTTGTATGTATGTATATGGATGTGGAAAATTACATACATTTGAAATCTATCAGAAAACTAAAGTAGAAATTGTTTTATCAAATAGTTTCTTTTGAAGAAGCTCCACTACTCCTTCTGAATTCCCGATTCCTGCTTAAGGCACATTCTCCCAGAGTCAAGTGAGGATACGAGGCATCTTCTCGGTCTCTACCCCTCTCCTCTCATTCTATCAAGCATTAAGTCTTCCTGATTGTTCTTTAAATATTGTTAAAATCACTCTCAGTGTTGTCCTGCACAGTGATTCTCTAATTTAGACCCTTATCACCATCTTTTCCTTCTATTGCAATAGCTCCTTAATTTGTCTCCCTGTCTTCGTCTTGCTCTCCTTAAATCCATCATTCTACTGAGGTCAAAGTGATTGCTCCAAAGTGTAAATCTGACCATGCCCCTTCCTTATTATAAACTTCAGTGATTTCTCAACTAAGTTCACACTCCCTAAAGGGGCGTAGGTGGCCATATGTAATCCCCTCCTGTTGCTCAAAAGGCAAAGTCCAATGGCTTTCGTCAATTATTCAGCTATAGTAATCAATATTTATTGAGCTCACTATGTGCCAGTCATCGTTTCTGTTGAAATAGAGGAGTATACGACTTTTTTTTCTGCTTATGGTTTTCTTCAAGCTCTAAGTTTTCACTAGTATTAGGAGAGTCAGTTCACAATGGGCCACCAGTGTCCCTGCATGTTCTTTGTGGGTAAAATAAGAATGCATTACTCTGACTGCTCTTTACCTGGGTCATTTATCAGGGCATGCTTGCAGGAAGCAAACATGAAGGATGATGGAAATGCTTCCCCTTGACAAAATATAGTCTTACTTCTGTTTGCTCTTGTAGCAGTGAATTCCCTAAGCTCAAGTTTCTCTTCAGTAACACAACCCAGTGGATGTACTATTGTCATGAACTGAATGTGTGTGTCTTCTTGAAGTTCCTATGTTGAAGTCCTAATCTCCAGTGTGTTGGTATTTGGAGGTGGAGCCTTTGGGAGGTAATTAATTAGGTTACATGAGGTCATGAGAATAGAACCCCGTGATAGAATTGGTGCCTTTTAAGAAGAGGAAGAGACACCAGAAAATTTTCACTCTGCACCGAGGAAAGGCATATGAACACACACTGAGAGGGGGGTTATCTACAAGCCAGGAAGAGAGCCCTCGCCAAGAGGCAAGTCTGCAGGCACCTTGATTGTGCACTTCTCAGCCTGCAGAAATGTGAGAAAATAAATGTCTTGTTTAAGCCACCCAGTCTATGGCATTTTGTCATAGCAGCTCAAACTGATGAAGGTAACAATCCTCTATCATAGGCCCTGCTTTACTCCCGTGGGCACAAGGGAAAAAGAGCACACATGTACTGGAATCTCTGGCTACAGCTTTTGCTGCCTGCAATGAAGTACATTGTCTCTGATCCAGGAGTCTTATGTTTTCTGCCAACACGTGTAAAACACTAGTGGGTAGATTATTAGCTAATAAGAAACATGAAGTTCCAAGCCCTGCACAGCTCTTGAGAGTTATTTCCTCTTTATTCTTGTGTTCTTCCTTTGCTTGGAATAAAACAGTATACCCAGAGCTTATTTCTGAAACTTATTTGACAATACATAAGTAATTTTTGATATCTGTTTCTGAGCCATATTCTATAAAACAATCTTTAAAAATATGAATATTATAGATTACCTGTAGGATACTTAATTACTTCTATAATCTTTATTTTATATAAATTTTTCCCCCAATGAAAGTAATGTGAATGCAACCCAGTTCTATCTTTACGAGAATGACAATAAGTAAATAAAAAGTAGACTACTAATTTAAAACAAAGTTAAACCTATTGATAAGGCAGCAGCCTGAAATAAGCTTGTTATTGTCAACCATCCTTACCCGACTGAAGACAAATCAAAAACAGAAACTCTAATAAAAAGTAAAATTGCCCATGGACTGGGTACATATGAGAGCTGCAGTTTTAGAAGCCAAAGGGCACATTCATTTTATACAGGCCCAGTTAACTGCCTGACACATTTTATCTTATTTATTAATTCTCATATTTATTCTGCTTCAAAAGAACATGGTACTTTCTATGATAGTTGTCTGAATTATTTGCCACATTTAAAAAGTATTAATTCTTTTCTCCCTTAGATAACAACTGTTATTGGATGCTTCCATGTATCTGGCTGTTTTCGAAGCATTTTACAAATATTTTCTCATTAAATCTTTACAATTGCTATGAAAGTAGGATCTATTATTACCTCTACTTTTTAAATGAGGAAATTGAGGTTCAAAGAGAATATTAATTTGACCAAGGAGACAGAACCTGGTGACAAAAGAGCTGGGACTTGAACACGGGCAAGCTTCAGGATCAGAGCACCTAACAACACAACTTAGTTTCTCTCTTCCTTATATTGTGGGGGAAAAAAACCCCAAGAAACAGAAACATAAAGCAAACAAAAAAAGGGTTTTTCTAGTTGAAATGCTGATCACAAGTAAGCCTAATATGCACTTTTATTTTCTTCTGCACTAAAACTAACCAAAGCATGAGATAATCTCCTTCTAGTTTATTTGCTGTATGAAAAATTTTCAACGTTTCTTAAATGGGAAATGAAGGTGAAAAATTAAAGTATATCTTGAATTACTTTGACGGATTTATAGCCTCTAAAGATAGCACAAGGCAACAAGCCATCCCAAAGATCATAGAACAGAAGGCTCACAGATCAAATTATGATGCTCAGATCACATCAATTTCAAACACAGTTGGAAAGAAGAGATGGGGTAGGTTAAGGTACTTAGGACAGGGTGTGAGTAGAAAGGCAACACTACCTGAGTCTGGGCTACACGATGCTGATGCATCCTGCTTCACTGTACCGCATCAGCCTTCCACACTGACAGTGTGCTTATGACTGTAAGCAAAGTAAGGGCAACCAATGACACACACTTGCCTTAATGGTAAGATACAGACACAAGTACACCCAACCACAGCTTGTTTCATCACATGGGTGGCTGACTTAGGATAACACAGCTATCAGCCCAGCTGTGGCATCATCATGACTTGACATTTCCAGTCATGTCCTTCATTACACTGTAAGTCTTTTCACCAAATCTTCAGTGTATTTTACAGATTACTATTACTATACTAACTTACTATATAAATTTAATAAGTCATATAAATACCACCCAAGTTTCACAAGCTCCTTGCTTAGACATTTTATACAGTTAACATACCTGATGCATTTTGACTGTCTCTTGTAAACTACTGGATTAATTTCTATATGCGTTTAATTTTTCTTTTAAGTCTTATCCCACCTGTTTGTTGCTTTTTCTCTATGGAAGAATTGAATATTCCAAAATAATACAGAAAATGCATATTACAACCCTGTCTAACATGCCTCACATTTTTAACAAGAATAATCCCATGATAATATCCATTATTTTTGGAAACATTTATATGTTAATTATATATATTTTTACATGTTTTAAAGTACACCTGCTGTCTCAAACTCTGTGAAATATCTTTCTTCAGGGATTTCCAGATGATTTCTAGCTATCCACACAATTAAGTCTTTGTCTTTGAAAGCACTACAAATTGAATATCATTAATGAAATAGAGCTGATACATTTCTTTCTATAGGTTTCTTAGGGGACTATGTATAGAAATAAATTGGAAGCACAGTAGCTCTTCTAATCAATTATGTTTTTCTGGCATTATAGATTTTCATAGCTATAATTTATTCTGTGTGTTATAAAATGTTCATCTTCATTGACCCAATTTGCAGTGATATTAACTTACCTTATAATGAGTTCAGTTTGAAATGAATTGAAAATAAAAGGGCAAATTTAAACTTGAATTCATATACTTTGAGATATAGTAAATTAAAATTTTTATTTTTCACAGCTTTATTGAGATATAATTGGCATATATAACCTTAAAGTGTACATGATGATTTGCTACATGTATATATTGCAAAATGACTACCAAAATAAAGTTAGTTAATATATCCATCAACTCACATAATTAATCCTGTGTGTGTCTGTGCATGTGTGTGTATATGTGTGTATGTGGTGAGAATTTTAAGAGCTACTCATTTAGCAACTTTCAAGTATATAATACAGTATTGTTAATTATAGTCACCATCCTGTATACTAGAGCCCTAGATCTTAAAACTGGAAGTTTGTACACTTTAACTAATATCTTTCCATTTACCCACCCTACCCCCAGTCCCTGGAAACTACCATTGTACTCTCTGTTTCTATGAGTTCACCTTTTTTTAATATTTCACATATAATTAAGATCTTAGAGTATTTGTCTTTCTCTGTCTGACTTATTACAGTTTGCATAATGACTCAAGGCCCATCCATGTTGTCCCAAATGGTAGGCTTTCCTTCTTATGGCTGAATAATATTCCATTGTATGTGTGTGTGTGTGTATATATGCCACATTTTCTTCATCCCTACATTCATCAATAAACACTTAGGTTATTTGCATGTCTTGGCTATTGAAAACAATGCAGCAATGAGCATGGAGGTGCGTGTCTTTTGAGCTTTGATTTCCTTTGGATAAATACCTAGAAGTGGGCGTTTTTGATCATTTGGTAGTTCTATTTTTAATATTTTGAAGAATCTCTGGCTTCCCTGGTGGTGCAGTGGTTGAGAGTCCGCCTGCTGGTGCAAGGGACCCGGTTTCTTGCCCCGGTCCGGGAAGATCCCACATGCCGCACAGCGGCTGGGCCCGTGAGCCATGGATGCTGAGCCTGCGGCTCCAGAGCCTGTGCTCCACAACAGGAGAGGCCACAACAGTGAGAGGCCTGCGTACCACAAAAAAAAAAGAAAAGAAAAGAAAAGAAAAGAATCTGCATACTGCTTTCTATAGTGGATGCACCAATTTACATTTCCATTCATTCTTTTTTTAAAAATTTATTTTATTGAGGTATAGTTGATTTACAATGTTATGTTAATTTCTGCTGTACAACAAAGGTATTCAATTATATATATATATTCTTTTTCATATTCTTTTCCATTATGGTTTATCACAGGATATTGAATATAGTCCCCTGTGTTATGCAGTAGGACCTTGTTGTTAATCCATGCTATATATAATAGTTTGCATCTGCTAATCCCAAACTTCCAATCCATCCTTCCCCCACCCCTTGGCAACCACTGTCTGTTCTCTATGCCTGTGAGTCTGCTTCTGTTTCATAGATAAGTTCATTTGTATCATATTTTAGATTCCACATATAAGTGATATCGTATGGTATTTGTCTTTTTCTTTCTGACTTACTTCACTTAGTATGATAATTTCTAGGTCCATCCATATTGCTAATGGCATTATTTCATTTTTTATGGCTGAGTAGTATTCCATTGTATATATGTATCACATCTTCTTTATCCATTCGTCTGTCAATGGACATTTAGGTTTCTTCCATGTCTTTGCTATTGTGAATGGAGCTGCTATGAACATAAGGGTGCATGTATCTTTTTGAATTAGAGTTTTCTCTGGATATATGCCCAGGAGTGGGGTTGCTGGATCATATGGCACTCTATTTTTAGTTCTTTAAGGAACCCCCATACTGTTTTCCATTGTGGCTGCACCAGTTTACATTCCTGCCAACAGTGTAGGAGGGTTCCCTTTTCTCCACACCCTCTCCAGCATTTGTTATTTGTAGACTTTTTGAAGATGGCTGTTCTGACTGGTGTGAGGTGGTACCTCATTGTAGTTTTGATTTGCATTTCTCTAATAATTAACGTCCGTTCCCATTAATTCTTAAGATTGTATGCCTGCAAAAGCAGTTAAAGTACTGATAGTTTCTTATTTGTTTTCCCCAGGGCAGTGCTGACTGCCCAAGTTAGTGCTGTTTCTCCTAACCCTACGAGGTGGTTCAGGCTTTATGAATGTGTTCATTAGCCATCTGTAAATGCTTTCCCTCCCTGCTGTCAGGGCCCTCCACAGAGTGGGTGTGTGTGTAGGATGCCTGTGGACCAGTGAGGTGGATCCACAGTCAAGGTGTTCTGAGCAGCTTGTGAGCAGGCTTCCTATTGGAGGCCAGGACATCATGATTTGATTCACTCCCTTTGATACATTCTGTTCTGAGCCCTGGCTGCTCTTCTCCCAGTCACTCACCTCACACCAGTTGCGTAGTTCAGGACTCAGAATTCTGGATGAAGCGAGAAAGCAGTGGGTCTCTAAGGCAGCATGCTGTGTAGCTGGGGAAACTGGGTGCTCACCTACACACTCTCACTTACTCTAGTGGAGAAAATTGCAGGCTGAGACTCTCTCTCCTGGTGCTGAGTGGTGTCACCTTGGGGGAGGGGTGACACAGGAAAATTGAAACTGTTCCACTCACCCTCTTCAATGCATCCAGTCTGGATCTATTTGCTCCAGCGATGTGCTAGAACTTCTCTGCTGAACTCCCAAACTTCTACAACAACCCACTCATCCATGGATGATTGTCAAAATTTGTGTCCTTTGTGGGGAATATGGTAGGAAATGTCTATACTGCTATTTTGATGATGTCACTGCCCTAAACTCCAGTCTTTAAGTGTGTATGGACTTATTCAAATATTTGCAAGCTAAAAAATGCCTTTTAAAAATATCATTTGAGAAGTTGTTTTAGCATCTCTTTTGACCTTTCTTTAGACCACATTCTTACCAAAACATAAAAAGGACAATGACAAAATCTTCATGACCAATGTATAGAACATTTGCTGATCAATACTTAGAAACTGTGAAGTTTCCTAAAATGTTTTTATCTGTTATCTCAATTTGAAATTTTACAAGTCTAAAATAATTTTATTGTCTATTACAAATTTTAGTTATTAAGTTTTGTGTCCAATAGCTCAAGAATTCTTTCCCAGATTCTAAAAATACTCTGTTTCCAAGGAAAAAGTTCTACCTGATACTTGCTTGCCAAAAAAAAAAAAAAAAACAGGTACTGTATAAAATGAGATGCTGCTAATGATAGAAATTAGATTTTTATTGCAGGGAGGATATATAAGCCAGGCATGAGACATAAGTTAGCAACTAAATTAATAAATCAAGTAAACAAAAGAAGGTATGCTTTATCAAGATTTTAATATGCAAAAGAATTCATGGTATCATAAATTTACTCCAGTCTACTCAAGCCCATGAAGTAGTGACCTGAAAATCATCCATAATTTCTCTCAGTAAACGTTAGGTATTCTTTTAGCTCCATGTAACAAGAAACTCTCCTTGGCCTTTCCCACATGCTTGTTATTCATGTGTTCAAGAGAGCTGTCACAGTGCCAGATATCAGATCTAAGTGTAGGGAAATAAATAGGAAGGGCTTTGCTGGTTGCATCTGTTCATTTTTCATTATTGTGATTGCTGTTTTGATTAATTAGAAAAGTAAAAGCTTTTCATAAGTTCTCCCCTGTGACTCTCTCCCTTCTATCCCTTGCAAATTTCTGCTTATACTCTCTAGAAATGGATACATGCCTTTTCTAGCTATTAAGGAGTCTATAAAAGTAAGTAGTGTATTTGTCTTCCCAGCATCAGGGAGGAAGAAGAGGAGCAAATGTTTGGGTATAACCAGAGTCTGATAAGTATCAGGCAGGATCCCAACAGAAATATTTTGGGGTAAATATTTTAAAAATTTGTTTTATGACCTGAGATGCATAACTCTCTGGGTAAAGATGGGTTTCACCCACTATTCATTCTTCTTTTAAGCAAAATAATTTCCTTGGCTGTAGCTAATAACTTTTTATAAAATTAAAGAAAATTCATATCAGACAAAATAGACTTTAAAATAAAGACTATTACAAGAGACAAGGAAGGACACTATGGAATGATCAAGGGATCAATCCAAGAAGAAGATATAAAAATTGTAAATATTTATGCACCCAACACAGAAACACCTCAATACATAAGGCAAATGCTTACAGCCATAAAAGGGGAAATTGTCAGTAACACAATAACAGTAGGGGACTTTAACACCCCAATTACACCAATGGAAAGATCAGCCAAACAGAAAATAGATAAGGAAACACAAGCTTTAAGTGACACATTAGACCAGATGGACTTAATTGATATTCATAGTACATTCCATTGAAAAACAACAGAATACACTTTCTTCTCAAGGGCACACAGAACATTCTCCAGGATAGATCACATCTCAAGCCTCGGTAAGTTTAAAAAATTGAAATCGTATCAAGCATCTTTTCTGACCACAATACTATGAGACCATATATCAATTATAGGAAAAAAAAACTGTAAAAAACAGAAACACATGGAGGCTAAACAGTACACTACTAAACAACCAAGAGATCACTGAAGAAATCAAAAAGGAAATAAAAAAAATACCTAGAAACAAATGACAATGAAAACATGATGACCCAAAACCTATGTGATGCAGCAAAAGCAGTTCTAAGGGGGAGTTTATAGCAATAAAATTCTACCTCAAGAAACAACAAAAATAAACAACCTAATCTTACACATATAACAATTAGAGAAAGAAGAACAAAAAAAAAAAACCCAAAGTTAGCAGAAGGAAAGAAATCATAAAGATCAGATAAGAAATAAATGAAAAAGAAATGAAAAAAATGATAGCAAAGATCAATAAAACTAAAAGCTGGTTCTTTGAGAAGATAAACAAAATAGGTAAACCATTAGCCAGACTCATCAGGAAAAAAAAGGGAGAACACTCAAGTCAACAGAACTAGAAATGAAAAAGGAGAAGTAACAACTGACACCACAGAAATACAAAGGATCATGAGAGACTAATACAAGCAACTATACGCCAATAAATGGACAACCTGGAAGCAATGGACAAATTAGAAAAGCACGACCTTCCAAATGGAACCAGGAAGAAATAGAAAATATAAACAGACCAATCACAAGCACTGAAATTGAAACTGTGATTAAAAAATCTTCCAACAAACAAAAGCCAAGGGCAAGATGGCTTCACAGGCGAATTCTATCAAACATTTAGAGAAGAGCTAACAAACTCTTCCAAAATATAGCAGAGGGAGGAACACTCCTAAACTCATTTTACGAGGCCACAATCACCCTCATACCAAAACCAGACAAAGATGTCACAAAGAAAGAAAACTACAGGCCATTATCACTGATGAACATAGATGCAAAAATCCTCAAGAAAATACTAGCAAACAGAATCAAACAGCACATTAAAAGGATCATGCACCATGATCAAATGGGGTTTATCCCAGCAAGGATTCTTCAATATACACAAATCAATCAATGTGATACACCATATTAACAAATTGAAGGATAAAAACGATATGATCATCTCAAAAGATGAAGAAAAAGCTTTTGAAAATATCAACACCCATTTATGATAAAAAACTTTCCAGAAAGTAGGCATAGAGGGAACTTACCTCAACATAATAAAAGCCATATATGACAAACCCACAGCCAACATCATTCTCAATGGTGAAAAAGAGAAAATGTTTCCTCTAACATCAGGAACAAGACAAGTCTGCCCACTCTCACCACTATTTTTCAGCATAGTTTTGGAAGTTTTAGCCATAGCAATCAGAGAAATAAAAGAAATAAAATGAATCCAAAGTGGAAAAGAATTAGTAAAACTGTCACTGTTTGAAGATGACATGATAGTATATATAGAAAATCCTAAAGATGCCACCAGAAATCTACTAGAGCTAATCAATGAATCTGGTAAAGTAGCAGGATACAAGATTAATGCATAGAAATCTCTTTCATTCCTGTATACTAACAAAGAAAAATCAGACAGAGAAATCAAGGAAATGCTTCCACTTACCATTGCAATAAAAAGAATGAAATACCTAGGAATAAACCTACCTAAGGAGACAAAAGACCTGTATGCAGAAAACCATAAGACACTGATGAAAGAAATAAAAGATGATAAAAACAGATGGAAACATGTACCATGTTCTTGGATTCAAAGAATCAACATTGTGAAAATGACTATACTACCCAAAGCAATCTACAGATTCAATGCAGTCCCTATCAAATTATCAATGGCATTTTCCACAGAACTAGAACAAAAAAAATCACAATTTGTATGGAAACACAGAAGACCCCGAATAGCCAAAGCAATCTTGGGAAAGTAAAATGGAGCTGGAGGAATCAGGCTCCCTGACTTCAGACTACACTACAAAGCTACAGTAATCAAGACAGTATGGTACTGGCACAAAAATAGAAATATAGATCAATGGAACTATAGGATAGAAAGCCCAGAGATAAACCCACACACATATGGTCACCTTATCTTTGACAAAGTAGACAAGGATATGCAGTGGAGAAGACAGCCTCTTCAATAAGTGGAGCTGGGAAAACTGGACAGCTACATGTAAAATAATGAAATTAGATCACTCCCTAACACCATACACAAAAATAAATTAAAAAGATATTATTAAAGGCCTAAATGTAAGGCCAGACACTATAAAACTCTTAGAGGAAAATCTAGGCAGAACACTCTTTGACATAAATCAGAGCAAGATCTTTTTTGACCCACCTCCTAGAGAAATGGAAATAAAATAAAAAATAAACAGATGGGACCTAATGAAACTTAAAAGCTTTTGCATAGCAAAGGAAACCATAAACAAAATGAAAGACAACCCTCAGAATGGGAGAAAATATTTGCAAACGAAGCAACTGACAAGGATTAATCTCCAAAATATACAAACGGCTCATTCAGCTCAATATCAAAAAAAACCCAATTCAAAAATGGGTGGAAGACCTAAATAGACATTTCTCCAAAGAAGACATACAGATTGCCAACAAACACATGAAAAGGTGCTCAACATCAGTAAACATTATAGAAATGCAAATCAAAACCACAATGTGGTATCACCTCACACCAGTCAGAATGAGCATCATCAAAAAATGTAGAAACAATAAATGCTGGAGATGGTGTGGAGAAAAGGGAACCCTCCTGCACTGTTGGTGGGAATGTAAATTGATGCAGCCACTATGGAGAACAGCATGGAGGTTCCTTAAAAAACTAAAAATAGAACTACCATATGACCCAGCAATCCCACTACTGGGCATATACGCTGAGAACAACATAATTCAAAAAGATACATGTACCACAGTGTTCATTGCAGCACTATTTACAATTGCCAGGACATAGAACCAACCTAAGTGTCCATCGACAGATGAATGGATAAAGAAGATGTGGCACATATATACAATGGAATATTACTCAGCCATAAAAAAGAAACAAATTGAATTATTTGTTATGAGGTGGATGGACCTAGAGTCTGTCATACAGAGTGAAGTAAGTCAGAAAGAGAAAAACAAATACCGTAAGCTAATGCACACATATGGAACCTAAAAAAAAATAGTACTGATGGACCTACTGGCAGGGCAGGAATAGAGATACAGATGTAGAGGATGGACTTGAGGACATGGGGGGAAGGGGAAGCTGAGACGAAGTGAGAGAGTAGCGTTGACATATATACACTACCAAATGTAAAATGGATGGCTAGTGGGAAGCTGCTGCATCGCACATGGAGATCAACTCTGTGCTTTGTGACGACCTAGGGGGGTGGGATAGGGAGGTTAGGAGGGAAGCTCAAGAGGAAGGGTTTGTGGGGATACATGTATACATATATCTGATTCACTTTGTTGTACAACAGAAACTAACAACATTGTAAAGCAATTATATTCCAATAAAGATAATTAAAAAATAAAATAAAATTAAAGGAAATTAACTTTCCAAATGTTTGCATAAATCAAAGAAAGCATATTTGTCCTTTAAGCATGCTTAAAGGACAGTACAATTGTATGTACAACTTTATATTTGGTACATTTTCTTTGATATATAGATATTTTAAAGTAAGATATTTCAAACATAAAGCTTAAAGTAGACTTGAAAAAACCCTCAAACACTCACGTTTACTTTCAAAATAACGTGTGAATGAATAGAAGGAAAAATTTTTAAATGGTATTGTACAATACTTTTTGTTCTTTTAGTCATGTTTTTTCAGGGAAATTAAACTTGATAAAAACAGAATAAAATAAAAGGTCCTGGAGTACCAACAGTGTTGGTGGGGAGAGTTGTGTTGATAACTTTGTTGAATGAAGAAAGAATAAGTAAAAGAAGACAGTGATGAACAATGCATACTGGACCCTCCTCGGATCAGCGAGCCAATTCCAGTGAAGAGACCCAACAAAAGAAAATCAAATAGGAACTACTTACAGGGCCATAATCTGCAGTACAACCATCTACCTGTCCCACTCTTCAAAGGCCTATCAGTTCCCTTCACAAGTTTTTCTAATTATTTTCTCAGGTCATGTGAATTTATTGTCAGCTTCCTAGAGCTGCTGGAAGATCTCTTCTCATTTAGTCAACTCATCCTGAACGGTTGTAACCATGTCCATTGTGTCTTCTACCATCTCTGTGTATAGACTCCAAGGAAATATCACCTTTCTAGAAAGTACAATAGGATCATTATATTGTTCACTTCTGCTTATCATGATATTTTGTGAGTAGCAGATACAGGAGTATTAAAACTAAAGAAATAAGATGACCTCTAGGCATGCTATAATACTGCTTTCCTTGGGTTGTCCAGCCCTGGGAATTTGTCAGTTTGACTTTGTCTCTGTTTCTACAACATACACAATTGAATTTTTATTTTCAGTGAAATAAGAAATTCTTCTAGAGACATGTAGAAAATCTCTTGTTCTTTATCTGTCAGTGGAGCTAAGATTGTAAAGCCTTGAGCTTGTCATTTGTTTTCTTCCTGCTCTCAGTACAGTAAGAAGATATCCTAGCCCATGTGCATCAACAGCAGGTACTCAGTTCCACAGTGTCTTTAGACATTTGATCACAGGTGACAATTTAATTAATCATGATGCATGGAATGCCAAAATTTACTGATTTCTTATTTCCCATTGATAAGGAGCTCAGCATTTTTTGAGGTCGAGGATACAACTAACCAATTCATGAATCTCATTTATGAGGTTTTTTCCCTGGGAATATACTTGGTACCAATATAGTATCAAACTCAGCATCCAGTTAAGAAAAGATAAATCATCCTATATATGGCAACAGAAATAATTTCGTATATTGAATTGGATAAAGAGGTGTTGGAACATAGAAAGATCAAAAGAGAATACTAAGGTACAACAGAGTTACACCCCTAAGGCTTAAGGCACAAAAGGAAGATCATGGAGCTTTGAGAATATGGAAACTTAGAGAAGATGCCCTAGAGAGTTGAGACTCAGATCTCTAAGAAGTGGGTGTCATGCAGATGCAGCTAATAGCACAGGAGCTTAGAGATGGGGGTTTTCAGAGCTAGGCTCCAGACTTTGAAGAGGAGGCACTTCTTGGCTACTCTTAGTACCTCAGGAGATCACAGGTTGGACCCCAAAGAGTTTGGGTCCAGACCTCTAGGAATGGGCCGTCCCCCAGCGAGTGCTAGAACCTCTGAAGGGAGACAGTGATGTTTGTTCCTGGGGAACCAAAGCTGCTGGAAACTGGGGATAACTGCTGCTGCTTGGTGGAAGATCACTGCTGGAGAGAGAATGGAGTGATGCTGAGAGGAAGAACATGCCAACAGGAAGGAACAAGCTTTTTCAACTTGCTCTTCCTTGCCGTCCTGCTTTAATCTAGTACTCCATATTGGTGGAGCTTAACTGGCAACCATGTGAAAGAATGAGAAATAGAGTTTTCAGAATTCCGACCACATAAAGTAGAGCATAGATGCGTCAAATTAGAGATGAGTGGCATACCTTAAAATAAAGTTAATGCATCTTTTAAAGGGTATCTGTATATTAAATTGAAAGGGAGTCAGTTCAAGATAGAGGCAAGTCCTAAGGAATGAGTGAGGTTGGGATGTGGGAGAAAGAATCACCATTAAAATATTTATACGTTAGATGGAGACAAAAAAAATCAGGGCATCAAAACAAACATGCAAGGAACGAAGGGATGGAGGAGGAAGCAAGGAGTTTTAAAAGGAGGGAAAAAAGTGTAAATTAATAGAAAGAAAATGAAAGAAGAAAAAGGATTAGAAGGAAAAGCATTTCAGGATAACAAAGTTAAAAGCTAGAAGGAACTTCCAAATATCAACCTATTGGCCTATTTTCAACTAGGAGATTAAGCCATCGCTATAAAACAAGTTGTAGAACTTTTAAAAATCTTCAGTTACAGGCAGGGAATTTCTTCTGTTTTCTTAAGGTGATACATAAAAGGTTGCATTGTAGGCAAATGTTAATTTACCTCCTTCTTGTTAATTTACTGCTCATCACACTTAAACCATCATAAAATATTGGTGACCTTGTTCATAGAAGGGCAGATAACGGTTGTTGCACAATTCACCCAGACATTTTAATCCTTCTTTCATGTGCCTTTTTAAATTTTGGAAAAGTCAAAGACAGTTATTTTGTCTGATGTATTAATCAATATGAAAAGCATTGCTAGGAACTGAAGTGCTCTGGATTAGTGCATTTTGTACATAGTGGGAGACTGCTATTGAATTTGAATATTTGGGGGAAAATAAGCATTTTTATTAAACATTTTTCTCAAAGGCTGCATGGGATTCTCCAACTTCTTTTAAAGTACAAAGCCTAAATGAACCTTTTCTTGGTGACTATGGACAAAAACTCCTTCCTTGACCAAACTCTATTTTCAGGTTCCCCTGAGCCCACTTTTCTACTAAGCCTCATTCTTGCCCCACCTCCCTTGTCTTAGCCCCATGACCTTGTCCAATTCTGGCAAAGAATTCTGCTAAACCAGGATTAGTCCCACCAGAATCCTCCCACCCTTGATATCCAGCCACACTCCTCTTCCCCCCATCCTTCATACTAACCAAGTTGCTCTTAGTAATTTTCTATCTACCCTCTTACTCTGTTTGTTGGCTGTCAATCCCCAGCTGTCCTTGCTGTATTTGTAGGTGAGTTCAATCTCTCTCCCTATTTCAGTAGTCTTGAGCTCCATTAAAATAGTCTTTAATAGAGTCTTCCTTGACATTTTTAACAAATGGAAGGATACTTTTCCTTCTACACTCCAAATCATTATGGAGACCAAATATTATTTAGTGTTCATTTGTATCTGTCACGTATACTGTTTCTCTGCAGAGCTAGTTCTAGAGAACTGGCTCTGCATGTTCCTTATAGCCTCCTTCCTTTTAATTTTCTTTTTCTAATCTGTAGTGTTTAAGAAACCAGATAATCAAAGTAGTTAAGTAAAGAAATAAACTCTAAATGATGTTCTACCATTTAGTCCTTGTAACAGCGATTTCTGTAACCCAGAAGTCATTTTCTCCATTATTTTTAATTTGAGACTGTTTAAAAGTCAGGAACAGCAGAAAACACTAATGTGAATGAAGAAAATGTTACTATATTAAAAGCAGTATATAAAAACACGAGGATTACACCGGTTTGATTTACCTTGGAGAGAAACCTTAGATGTTCAACAAACCTTAATATTTGTGGCTCTGTCTGCAAATGACAATTATACATAAATGAATAATACATCTTTTACAACAATACTAGTTTTTGCTGATGTATTTGTTAACAAACAAATGAAAAGTTCAGGTTTTATTTGACTGCCAGACTGGCTGAATCTCTACTTTGGGATTTTTTTTTTTCATATCAAATAAAGCAATGGCCAAAAAAGGCTTAAATGGCCATATCTGATTCAGATGAGCCAACCATAGACTTTACTGTTGATGGTGAGGAAGAAAATTCCAGTGGATTCCATGTTACCTCACTGCCAACCTTAGATGAGTTTTGAATCTCACCACTTATTTCAGATATAACTTAGAGAGAATCTTGTTAGAAGGTATAAATGTGTGCAGTAGAAATGAGGTGATATTTCACCCAACTCTAATGTTTCTTAAACCCTCTAATCAGAGAATAAACTTCTATTTATTGATTTATTTATTCACATACATTTATACATGCCTGGTAAGTGCTAGGCACTCTGCAGGAATGAATAAGGTAAATTATAGTACCTCAGTCAACTAGAAAAAAAGATTGAAATGAACACTAGCTCAATTATACCTAGTGAGGTTCCCAGTCTTAGTAAATGAAGAGATGATGACTGTGTTTTATTTGAAAATAATCCTGTTTTATTCTTAAGGAATGAAGGCCTTCTCAAATGTATATCTCCAAATTGAAAATATGAACTTAATAAAAAATAAAAATATGACACTGCTTCATTTATGCTTAATTAGATTAATACTCTTACAGGAATTGAGTTTGATAGTTGCTATGCAGTTCTACTCCACCAGCTTTATTTATTCATCTGCGCTCAAGCCTGTCAGTACAGCACTTGAAATGAATTTATTGGTACTTGTAAATGTCTACCAACTTTCTTTAAGTTGAAGGACCTTATGAATGGAGGAAGATTTTCATATCTACTGTTTTAGATGTGGTCCCTTAAAGAGACATTTAATGCTATTTGAATCCTTTTCTTAAGGCTGTTTGTATCTTGTTTTTTTCTCCCAAAGGATCTTACCCTTGTATCGAAAAGTTTCATCCTATCTTAAACCTCCGATCATGTATGCCTTTTCCTTTTTATTGAAATTAATTATGTGATTGCTCCCAGGTGCAGATTTTGCTTAAATCTCTGATTCAAACTGAATCCTGAGAATTTGTTTCCTGCATGTTACACAATTTGGAAGCCCTTGTAACAACAAAACAAAGTGCTGTACACAAGCACTGTGGCAACACAGATCAGTATTTTCTTGGTCTTTTTAATTAAATGAAGAAAATATTTAAATCTACTACATGTAGGCTCCTTGCAAAACATAGTATTATTTAATGTTTAACTTAAGATGTATTTAAGTTCCAAAATTTTTAACCCATTTTTCTTTATCTCTTGACCATCACAGATAAGGATATTAGTCTTTTTGAGATTTGTGTCTCATTTCTATTCAAGAAGATAAAAGCAAAACATGTAAACTGATTATGAAGGATTTCAAAAATCCTTGAAGCACTTTGTGTTAGATGTGTGTTTAAGCAGTTCATTTAAGGTTCCCTATTGAATAGTACACACAAGAAAAGCCATGCCACTCACTTACTTAAACAAACACTACATGATTTCCTGACAAAGATTCTTCACACCTTTCAAAATTTGGTTTCTGAACAAATAGATGGTTTATATTAAGCAGCTAAAGTAATTCATGAGATTCTTAAAATATATTTGAGATTATAACAGGACTTGTTCCCAATACTAACATATTCAGTGTTATTACCCACATCACCAATAGACATGGTCAAATGTAATACTGGATAGGAACTCCTCAAATGTCTATTATACAATTAGAAGTTCTTTCCTTATTTATAAGGCCTAGCAATAAAGGAAGAATACTAGGTTATTAGAATTAGAAAGGGTTTTATATAAATTATAATCCAAATCTCTCCTGTTGCAGATAAGAAAATTGATGATTAGCGAGATTAATTGGAGAAAGAAACAAGAATAGAATTGAATTCTCCCCACTCCCAAATATATTTTTCATTTTGTAGAAAGTTAGTCTCATTTAGTGCTTAGGTTGGGAGTTAAAAATCCCATCCTTCTCGCAATTCAACATATGATTCAAGCATTTACATTTATGGGAGAGAGAGAGGGATACAGAACAAAAGAGACAGAGACAGAGACAGAGACAGAGACAGACAGAGACAGAGACAGACAGAGAAAGACTATCTGATTCTAATGTTTTTTGAGAATGCTTCAGGACCTCAAGATCAACAATAGAATTTCCTGATTAAAATGTATCTACCAACTAGAGATAGAGAAATGAATACACAATTACCTAAAACATGAGGGAAACAGACAGATAGTATAAAAGCACAGAATGATATGGAGGAGGTAATATTTAAGAATTAAGCTGAGGACTTCCCTGGTGGCACAGTGGTTGAGAGTCTGCCTGCCGATGCAGGGGACACGGGTTCGTGCCCTGGTCCGGGAAGATCCCCCATGCCGCGGAGCAGCTGGGCCCGTGAGCCATGGCCGCTGAGCCTGCACGTCCGGAGCCTGTGCTCCGCAACGGGAGAGGCCACAGCAGTGAGAGGCCTGCGTACCGTACCGCAGAAAAAAAAAAAAAAAAGAAAGAATTAAGCTGAAAGACGAGACCCATAATTTTAGATGGATTATTCTGAATTTCTGCTATTAGTGGTTTCTACACAGCAGGCTAATGTGTGCCTATGCAAATATTGACACCAACCACTGTCCCAAGGAAAACAATCCATAGACGTTTGTCATTCATTCTCAGTTAAATACCCTTGGAATCTTAAATAAATAAATAAATAAACAAACAATAAGCAAACATCCTTGAAGTGATCCTAGGACGTGTTACAGTGAGGTCAAGTAGAGGCTTTATACAATCTGCGGCCAAAGAGTATGTCATGACTAAACATCACTGATGGTTTAAATTGTTGTTGTATCCTGTTAAATGTAATTTGGGGATACCAAAAATATAGTTCTACCATTTATGATAGTTGTTCCTCTTAAAACAGGGACCTAAAATATTTTTAACTGACCTTTTTCCCCTTAGTTCCTTAGACACTCTTATTTGCAAAAAACATATATACATTTGGATTAACACTCATTTTGAAGGTAACTTATAAAAAGAACCCCTAAGTTACCTTTCGGCGGTGTCTGAATATTTGATCCGTTGAATCTGAATATTTGTCCACACTCATCTGCCGGTTCATCAATTGCTGGCACTTTTATTTGGCATCATCATTATTTCTCCTATGACTTGCATTGTCAGAAGTGCAGCAAGCTGTTGGTTGGAGGCTTCTTTCCGGCAACAGTCAATAAGGGCTAGGCCAATTAAATCTAGGTGGGCAGCAAGTGCATTTTGCTTAGTTTAGTTGTGCTTGTTTTGTTTTTCTCTTATTCAGCAGTTTATGAGAAATGACATTTTCAGAGGAGGTGACAGTTATTTTTATGACATAACTTGCCTTTCAGCATAATTGAGCCTCCCAGGACCATCTGCCGTCAGATTATGCCATTTAATGTGGCACTGGATACAAGAGTAACTTATGTCCACAAATAATTCTCTATTTGAGCTTCAGATTTCCAGTATCTTCCATCTAAGAGAATATAATTTCTATGATTCTTATATTAGATAAGGTATTAGAGAGCTATTTCCTGTTAATACTATCTGCTTGCACTTAGTATCAACATATGTCAATATATACACCTCATTTGATTCTATGTTTAAAAGTTTCAATTCCGTAGTACAAAATTATTGGTGCTAAATAGCCAAGCTAGTTTATGGCTAGGTTCCTCTCCTGTGTATCCGTGATATTGGTTTCTAGGATGCCATAACAATGTTTTGCAGTGATGAACCAACCATGTTTCCTGGGCTACTGCATATACTCTTTCATTCAACAAGTACCATGGAGCCCTATGATGCAGTCACTATTCTAGGTATTGGCAGCATAGCAATGAACAAGATAGATCCAGTTTCTACATTCATGGAGCTAATATTCAGCTCCGCTAAGATTTTGCATCGACTGTTTCTATTCCTCTGGATGTGAAAACCTTATTTATTACACCTAATCATTTTTATTGATGTTATACATTTAGAAAGCCCCAGAAAAACATCACCTGATTGAATAGTACTGATGATAATTTAAGTTTGGAAATCTAAAATACTTGCAATTCTGGATTTGCTATTGATCTAAATAATCCTTTTATCTTTAGTTTTCTGATTTGCAATTTGTGATTCCCTGAAATCAAAATAGTAATGGTAAAAATAGTCCTTGATATTTTGAAACTGAAAAAAGAGAATTCAGTACTCTTAGAGAATTACCTGGACTCTATTATACAGGTTATGAGTTTAGAATCAATAACTATCAATTTGGAATCAGTGTGTAACGATTTAGCTTTTTTTTTCATATGAAAGGTATATTGTGCTCTTTCATATCAAGATGAGATGATTTATTTTGATTGCTTTCTCAGTTTATAACTAATGCCATCTTTGGAACTAAATACACATGCACACAAATATAGATGCAAACACCTTAGGCATTAATGGCATGATCCGTATGCCATTTTACACATACAAGAAAGCAAAGAAAGCACACAGCATGCAGACACACAATGATAGTGACACTTTAATTTAGATACTGGTTCTGGTGCTTCTTAAGTCAATATGAATGTGAAATCAATTAGTTGTGGCTTTGTCGCTATTTCAATGTTAATTTCATCAACTATTTTCCACACAAATGACTGTACCTACTTTTAAAGTTATCAAAAGTATCTTTTGGCTTTGTAAATTAAGAATGTGGTACATTCTTGTCTATAAATTTACACAGAGAAATTTGTAAAAAACAAAAAAGAAAGGAAAGAAAGTCTAGCCTTGTCAGACCCCTATTTTTGTCTTTTAGGGGATCTCCATTTTTAAGACTCAGAGGCTTGGCATGGGTGATATTTTTTGATATGCTCTGTCTAACTTTCCAGTCTGCTTCCCTCTCCATTTCCTGCAAAAGGACACTCTGGAGATGCCTCAGATATACCAAATTCTTTCAGGACTCTGTGTCCTTGCACATTTGTGTTCTTTGCCTAGACTTTCTTTCTCAGGCCTTAATTTCATTTTAGCTGCTATTCTCTGCATGACTTCCTAAAACCATGTGACTCTGAAGTTATGTTTTCTCTGCACACGCATGGAAGGCACACGCATTTAGCCAGGCCGATGTCTACTCAAATGAAGTTTTAACTAAACAAGACCTCATGAAATCTGTAAACAGAAATACCTGATTTTTCAGAAAACAGTATGCTTGCTTCTCCCAAATTTTGGAGGCCAATACATTGGAAAACATCAGAGTATTATTGAAAATTAGTAGTTCTCAGCCATAGGTTTACAGATAGGTTGGGCTAGCCTGTTGTTGACTCCAGCCTGAAGATTCATTCCTCAGTTCTGCCAAGCCAGAGAAAGATCCTGTAGAATGTCTGCCTGGTAATGATTCTCATTAGATCCGTCTTTGCTTTCCTTTTTGTTTCATCATAGGAAGGAGATATCACATCCATTTTAGTCAGAACCTCTGAAATGTATCTTGTCCCTCACAGGTAAACATTCTAACTAACTCTCTTAAGACATGATCCCGGATGTGCTGATCACTCAACACATACCGCTTACCTTTTACCATATAGTCCCTGTCTTAGCTGTTGTACATTCTACATACACCAGATGGACTCTCTATTAGATCAGATTCTAACAACTTTTTCCACTCTCTTTCCCCAAAGTTGAAACTCTCAAGCTCAGATCATGTCACATTAATCTTACACCCCCTAGCATCTAATGCTGTGTCTGATTCAGTACTGAATTCTGACCGAATTCTCTAAATACATTTTTTGAATGAATATCCTACAGTCCTTTTTAATGAATGAATAATTGAATTCGAGAATATGAATATGGATGATTGATTTCTTTTCATATTATGTATTTAGAAATTCATTTTTTCTAATAGAATATAATTAATGAGGAATATGAAACAGAAACAAAATCTTATATGTATTTTAGCAATATAAGAGCACTACTGAGTAGATACAACACCTTTGAAAATTTTGACACTATTTACTCTATTCCTTTTTCAGTAGACAGTGCCCTAATTTTGGAAATATTTCAGAAGGCTTATGCTAATTTTCAAGTATAATTTCCCATGTTATTTTTAATTATATGCAAGGCTGGGTATAACGTGTTGAATCTTGAACATTGCAAATATTCAGAGTAGAGTAAGTAAGATATGTAGATGGATTAGTTTAGGAATCACATTATTTTAAAAGTGTACATTGTACCTCAGATGATATTTTAACAATACCATCTTAACAGTGTCACAATTGTTGATGCAAATTTAAATCAAACATAAAATGGAGTTGGATCTATTACAATATTTTCAGATTGTTGACTTCAATTGATTAAGCCTATAAAATCAATTTAATGACTTTACACTAATGCAGTTTTAATAAACTAGTAATGACAAGAAGTAAACTTAAAATAACAGTGCATTGCATATTACATTATGAAGTTTTGTTCTGAGTGTGTGTGTGTGCGCGCTATACATCTCAATTTTACTGTGGTTTCTGAGCAAACGAGTCTGAAGACTCTTGATTCAGAGGGGCTCTAAAATCCTTTCAAAACAGGAGTCCAGAATTTATGAATGATATGTTGTTATTAAGTAGTTTGCAAGAATCTTCCAAAACACATACTTTCCCACAGCATGCCTTTGCTTTCCTATCAGGAAGATGAGATTTGTTGATGTGAAGTTGTTGACTACCAACAAATATTACAGGTATTTAGTTCGATGTGATAGTGCTAATAGGTTATATCGACCTATCAATAACCTAAGTCCCGTTTTGATCAAGTATGTATGTATTGCTAAAATTTAGGAGGCACATACTAAAAAGAAGATTGAGTGCTGTGGTTCATTAACTGGAAAAAACAGAAACATATGTAACCAAGAGTTTTGATGTTTTATCACCATTAATTGAATACTATTAATTAATTTTGGAAAATTGAATATTTTTAAATGAGAAAGGAAACTGAAGTGTATTTCATTACTTTCATTTTACAAATCTTTTTGTATATTTTGTTTTTCAGTACTTCCACACATACAACCCTTAACACAGAGGAGGTTCTGTAAATCTGATTGAAGGAATCAGGTTGCTCTAGAAAGACAATGCTAGTAGCAGAAAAAGAAATAGACTTGGATAAAAAGCACTGCTAAATAGGCAGAAGAGAATCAGGCTAGAGCAATAGAAGATATACTGTAACAGCTTACTACTCATGTCAGTCTCTGACCGGAATTCAGGACAATTATTAAAAAATGAAACTTGAGCTATACTCTTCTCATCTCTTGTATTGACATTACATTGACTCCCACCTTGTTTCAACTCTCCAATTCTTTACTGGTTAATTAGTTTCCTTAACCCCTCCTTGTTGGCATGTAATATATTTACATAAGTATGGATTTATTATTATCATCTTGCCCAGGTCTAAAAGAGGGTTTAAGGTAGAGCGATGTTGAATTCATGAATGGATCCCACAATTTATACCAGTTTAAAAACACACTACAATAACTAGCCCTACTTGAGAAGAATATTAGGTATCAATCGCCAAAGAAGTTTCTTGTGGATGTGTAGGCACTTGATGAATTATTTCCTATCTAAATCTGCTACTCATTTCTTCCATTTTCAAAGAGTGGTTCATGTTCCATAGATACAAAAGAACACAGGCATGGTGTTTTTTTCAGCCTATGAAAATCTGATAATAAAATTTATTCCTTGATCCATGTGAAAAAGGAAAGTACTTGATTCATGTACAAGGACTATATACCAACATGCACTTTTAGCCTATTTGACTTGTTAATGTGTCAATACCGTGACAATGGAATTAACAGCAATTTTAAATGTCACTGCAGATAAATGTTTATATTCATTTTATAATGTCAAGAAATACCTTTTAAATCTACTTATATTTCAAGTGAGATTTATATTTGCCTTTCACCTTAGCATCTCTTAAAATTTTTGTAGTATATTATCTTTAAGCAGCTTGACACTGCAGCAGAATAAGAACATTTCATTGGGTGAATGTATTTATTATGTACACAGGAATTTTTCAAATATATGTCAGTTTTACCTGTGAGTAATTGATATGTTTTCCTCTAAGACTATCATTTTCTCTATTCTATTAATCCTTTTTCATGGAGCATGAATAAAACTCATCTTTATTCAAAAAAACAAATTAGTAAAGTTATTTTTATGTACATAGAAGACAAGCTTTGAATTTCATTGCTTTTGGCAAAACATTCATTTATTTTAAGCTTATTAAGTTACAGAACATTGGATTCAAATGACTACATTTTAAAGTTAGTTTAATCTTATGAAATTGGCAATATCAGTTTCCATTATAACCAGGGAACCACTCATAGAGAACACAGGGAAGAAACTCTATTATTCCATCTTTTCTGAAGTACGAAGTCACCCTACCCATACATAAAAACATTAATTGCTCTAGACATAAATTATTTATTTAGCAACTTTCCCTCTTAGAACATGAAACAATTTCTCTGTAGTACAAAAGGAATGTTATTATTAATATTTTTCTATATTATGTGATAAATTTTTTAAGAGAAAAAGATTATTTTACTGTATTAAGTCATATATACTAATTAAGAACTAATTCTTTAAGGCTGTGAGCAGGAAGATATGGGATTACAAAAAGGTATCTAATGCAAGAAAATCTAGTCTTTATATTACATAGAAATATCTTCATTGTCATGTCTCCTTTAGTTCAACTATTTAACGTTGAGTCTTTTATTTGTATACATGATTTTCTACTAGAATGTTCCGATGTCTTGGTGTAGCACACATATAAACAAGTAACCCTCTTCATTTATCTAGGAATTTATTAGCAATGGACTAAAGATAGATTTTGTATCAGCAGAAAGTATTTAATTTTCTTTGTCTATTTTTTTTTGCTACTCTGTGTTTACGTTTATTTCCTGTTTAAATCATTATCATTGTGTTAGAATTCAAAAATTATTTTAATTCAAAATTAAGTATTACTTATGGAATAATATAGTATTTTACATTCCTATAAGGGTATAGTCACCTTCCTTAGTGACATATTTTGGAGATTATGTTGCCCCTCTGTTCCTTGGCATTACATTCTTAGAAACAAACAAACGAAAAAAATCTGTTTACATTTTAAAGTCGTAAAAAAATTAGAAGAAAAAAATCCAAGAAGTTTGTGTCAAAAATAAATATATATGTATATATATCAATATATGTACATGTATATTCAGTATATAATAATATTCACACACATATACATATATATTTTTAAAGGAATACCTGTATTAAATATCAGTTTATTTTACTTTGGGCATTTGTGTTCAGGATCAAAAAGAATATAATGAAAGATCTACAGTGTGTCCTGTCAGTTTTACCAACCAGTTATGTTTAAAGATAATAGCCACATTTCTTTGAATTGAAACAGTGGAAAGAAGCTGAATAAAGATAGGGTAAGGAGAGGTAAGCTTTTGGATATACACAGGGGTGTAATAGTGGGAAGTTTTGTTTCAGTTTCAATTTAAGAATTCACAAATCAAATAATACCTCACTTTACAATGCAGAGGAGATGGGAAGGCAAGCTGGATTCCCACAACAGAATGGAATAATCAGTGGAAGCAATTAACAAGTGTTTCTGGCAGTTTGAAATGTTACTTCATTTACTGGAAGTGGAAAGTCATGGACCTATTTCTTCCTCTTTCTCTGGCCTACAGTTATTTATGTATATAAAATAGTATATAATAGTACATCAAAGATGGGGAATGATGATTTAAGCACCATAAACAGATATCATCGGATATTTGGGTTATGAGACTAAAAGCTGTTTGGTCTATTGTAGATCACATGCTTCTACACATAATAGTTCATCTAGAATCTTTGAAAATATAGTGGTATTTAGGCAAAACCTAACTAAAAGGCAGTATTAACAATGATGATAATAATGATGATGATAAAAATAGTTCACAAAAATTATCACTTATATAAATAAGTGATTCCCAAATAAATATGCTATCTGATGTCTTTGACCAATTTTTTTACCACATATAAAAATTGTATTTATAGATATTTGTGATACTTTATTACCATAGAAAGTGTCTTTCTTATTTTTCTTCTCTGGACTCCCACTCTTGATATTTAATTTGCATTTATGGGAGTGGGGTGGCAGGCTGAGTCTGTCTTCTTCTAATGACCCTGTGTAAGGGTACACCATGGAGCATGGCTATACCCAAGTGTTCTATCAACATTCTCCCAGCTGGAATATCCATGTGGTTGGCCTGTTTGTAAGAGTGGTTCTGGGGCTTCCCTGGTGGTACAGTGGTTGAGAATCTGTCTGCTAATGCAGGGGACACTGGTTCGAGCCCTGGTCTGGGAGGATCCCACATGCCACGGAGCAACTAGGCCTGTGAGCCACAACTACTGAGCCTGTGCGTCTGGAGTTTGTGCTCCACAACAAGAGAGGCCGCGACAGTGAGAGGCCTGCGCACCGCGATGAAGAGTGGCCCCTGCTTGCCACAACTAGAGAAAGCTCTCACACAGAAACGAAGACCCAACACAGCAAAAATAAATAAATTAATTAATAAACTCCTACCCTCAACGTCTTCTTTTAAAAAAAAAAAAGAGTGGTTCTGACTTGTTAGTCTTTGCAACAATATCAGATGTAGGTTCTTCCTGAGCCATGCTTGAGCTTGCTAGTTCACACAAGGTAACTAGCGGTTTTCAGGCTTGAAGGTAGGGAACCAGTAAAAGTCACATTCCTTTATTAAACTAATTCTGCCAGAATGTCCCTGATGGACATGAGTTTTGGAAGTATTCACTCATTAACTCCTTCACTCATGTAGCATGCATTTACGAACTGCTTTTTATATATCGCATACATACTGTTCTTAGCCTTGGAGATACAAAGGAGAGCAGTTGAAAGAAACAGGCACTGATATGTCAACAGATGATAACGTTCAGCCACTATGAGTGTCAATATAATAGGCAAAAATGGCATTTTTATTTGAACTGCCAATATACTCTTAGTTGCATACAACAGAATCCATTTTAGTTGGCTTAAGCAAAAACATGACTTTCTTAAAGGGCCTTAGCTTGTTTGGAGAATCCCCAGGAGAACCAGAGACAACCTGCAGAGGCTCTTCAGCAGGACCAATGGGGGCCCTACCTCTGGACTGCCTCCTACAGGATCCAACTGCTTCCAGCCCCACACCTGTCCTTCTCAGTATGGAATGGGTACATAGATGCTCTACAGGGACTTTTATTCTTGCTTCTCCTGAATGATGGAGGCTGCTCTGACATACTGATACCCTTCCTAGTATATTTATTTCATGCAAATTATCTTTATTCATAGGGTTCTTCTCTGGCTTAAAGTCTCAAGCCAGTGGGTCTGCTTAGGAGTCACTAGGTAATCTGCTTATTCCCAGTAACCAGAGAAGACTTAAGTCACTGCGTATAAAACATATTGATGGTTCTTCCACCACTCCATTAACTTATGACATAAATCAGTGATCATTTATTAAATGTCCTCTATGTTCCAGGTAATCTGCTAGCTACTAGCTTTATTACCAAGTGTACCCTCCACATTACCATGATACTCATATATCATAAGATGTTGTATTCAATTTGCTGTTGAAGTCCATTCAGTCGTGATTTCACTTATTACTTGTTAAGGCCTCCAACAGGGAATTTATTTTCAAGATGTTCTCCTCTTTTTCAAACCTTCTCTATTCTCAGATGCTCAGACTCCCACCTTAACTTGATCTGAATTTTTTCATCTAAGGTCCTATAATCTAGTATGTATCTGTCTTTAATAGTTCAATAATTCAATAAGACTGTTCTCTTCAAAGGTTTCAATCCACTGATTTAACCTTATTTATTGACCATTTCTTAAGTGTCAGGCACTATTCTAGGTACTGAGAATATGAAAGTACAAAAAAAAAAATGGGAAAGAAAAAAATCCTGCTCTCAGAGAGCTTTCATCCTCATACTAATGATTGTGCAACGCAATGATTTAAATTAATCTTCCATGAATTTTTACAACTTTTCTCATGTTTTTGCTCAACTTTTACATGACTCCTCCTTTCTAAATTGTCTTTTTATTTATTCTGTTGTAATAGCAGGGTACTATCTTGGGACCTCCAGGTTGGTCTTTCTAAAGTTCAGAATCTTCAGGATTCTATCTCAGTTATTTTGCCTTTTCCTCCACACTTCTCCCTTGCATACTTCATCTCAGATAGACTTGCCAAAAAAATTTTAGAGGATCAATCATAAATATATATTTATTTCCAGCCTTTCTATATTTATAAATAGTGGTTAGATGTATCTAATTTCATGTTCCATCCGAAACCTAACATATCGAAGCTTGAAGTTATTAGCTCTGCTCCTCAAATAGCTTCTTTATACTCTAAACTTAGAATTATGTTCCAACCTTCTTTTCCATTCCTACACCATCTACTCTTCATCCTCTCAGACCATCTAATTCATCATTAAATCCTGATGATGCTTTCTTTAAAATGTCTTATATTTGCTACCCCCTTCTAGATCTACAGGGTTTGTGGTCCAGAAGGGGGAAAATTGGAAGAAAATATTAGATAGAAAACAATATTTGAGCTGGTTTTTGAAATACAAAAGAATTCAGTAGTTAGATATATTGCTTGGGTAGGCTAGAATGAATGAACATGTAGACATGTATATATAATGTTTCAACCACTATGGAACTATTTTTCTCAATCATGCTATAGTTGTGTGCTATCCAAGTGGATAGGTGACACTTCTCCCTGGGTAATTCAGAGACTCAGGCCCATCCCTCAGGTCTATACTATCTGAATCTGAGTGACAGAAGAAGACAAACCATTTCCTCAAAAAGTCTTGATACAGAAATGGCCCTTATCATCTGTGCTCTCATTTCCTTGACTAGATTCGGGAATGTGTCTACATATAATTGCAAGAAAATCTGGGCAATACAGTCTCAAAAAAAAAAAAAGATTTACAATTGTAAATACCAGCTTAGCAGCCTACCCTACGATGGCAATGGAAAGAGGCATTCCAAGGTAGAAAAAGATGTGTTCAAATGAAAGCAGAAATTATAGCACAGGAGGGAAATAAGAGCATGGTCAGTGTTGTTAGAATGTTAATGGGTGGTTGCTGATTGAGAGTTTCAGGAACTGAGAAGGTACCACAGGAGAAGATGTTACTGTACTGAGGGAAGACGGACTAGTGAACCAGGACTTTAATCATTATGCTGAGGAGTGTGAAATTCATCTCTAAATGTTAGAAGCATACTAAAGATATTTCAGGGAAGAAGAAGCATCATTAATTTGTGCTGTAGAAAAAAAATTTTGTGGTATCTATAGGATGACCTGGTTTAAGAATAAGACACTAGTTCAAGACACAATTATTCTCCTACTAGCCTGGGAATTTTTTGAAGGCAATTTTTTCTTCATTTTATCTTTGTTTCTAACATGGAACTTAGCATAATAACAGTTATGAGCTGAATTATGTACCCCCCAAAACTGATATGTTGAAGCTCTAGGCCCCAATACCTCAGAATCTAACTGTATTTGGAGATTAGGCTTTAAAGGAGGTAATTAAGTTAAAATAGGGTTTTTAGTGTGGGCCATCATCCAATATGGTTGGTGTCCTCATAAGAAGAGGCAACAAGGACACAGATAACAGTGAGGAAAGACCATGTGAAGAGAAAGGGAGGAGGGAGCCGTCTGCAACTCCAGGAGCGAGGCCTCAGAAGGAAACCTGCAAACACTTTGACCTCTGGCTTCCAGCCTCCAGAACTGTGAGAAAATACATTTCTGTTAAGCTACCCAGTCGGCGATATTTGTTATGACAGCCCTAGCAAACTAATACTGTGGCATTCACTTATAGGAGTTTAACAAATATTAATTAAAGTTAACCTAAATCCATTCTGTACTAACTAGCTTTTTCTCTGCTCCACCCCAAGTCCATCATCAACTACCCTAACTCTCCTATCTGATTATCAAAGTATCCATCATCAACTACCCTAACTCTCCTATCTGATTATCAAATTATCTCCTGGTCTCCATGTCAAATTAGTATTAGGTTCTGAATGAGGTCAAACACTGAGAAATAATTTGTAGTTTAGGAAAATTAAGTGTTAGTAATTAAGGGGTTCACACCTTAACTAATTACCTGTATAACCATCCATCTGATTCTTTTTCAACATGGTTCCGTAAACACCCTAACACTCATGCATGCACAATGAAATGAGAACGTATTCCCCAAAACTCTGTGGTGTCACAGAAAGATTTTTGAGCCACTGCACCTAGTTTATAGTTAGCCTCTATCACTTAATGGTTACAAGTTTGAGAGCAATTTAGTTAGCCTTTGAAAGCATCTATTTTCTTTTTCAAAATATGAGAAAAAATTCATTACTTCACAGGGTTGGTAATAGGATTAAATAAAACAGGTCATTGGAAGTTTCTAGCACAATGCCTGTTGTGTGGGAAACTGTCCTGTAGGCACCCTTTTCTCACTAAATTGTACCAAACTGGTTTTAAACATTACTCAATAAGAATTGTTAGAAAGTAGATTTCACTATAAAATAAAAGTGAAGAAGTACCTCACATACATAGAAAGCCTTAAAACAGTTTTAATTCATTACTATGAACATACCAGGAGAAATATATATAAATAAATTTATTGACATTGAAAAAACAGTTTTACAACACTTAGTATTTCTCCATATATTATTTATAAATATAGACTTACTATATTTCTTTTAGTTGAAAGCACTGAGTTATTATAAAATAGAAAAATTTTAAATGTACATTAAAGTAGTTAGAAACCAAGATAGAAAAAAATAATTACTCAACATGACTGCCTTAGTAGAGTTTAATCCCTAGAGGGTCTCCATTTATATTTTGGGTGTTGATTCTATTTGTTAATTTTATATTCACTTCTGGCTCTCCATCTGTTTCGCTTTGGTTTTTAATACCCTGAATGATAAAAAAAAAATCAAAGATTCTTCATTCCAGTTATATTAAGAATTAAATAGTATCTTGCTTCTTCATAGGTATGTGATATGAATTAAATAGGGTGATCGAGTGATATATTTACACCTGAGGAGCTCAAAGTATATCAGCAGTAATCAACTACACAAGGTCATAGAATGGGTAAAGGTGAAACTTGCCAAGACACATGAGTAATGTTTCCTCAGCCTCAGAGTCTTAGCGTGATGCACTCTTGTTTAGAAACCGGTGTTAGGAGACGGCAGCTGTAGGTTAGAATCTAGAATCAAAGACCCCAGAGTTGTATGACCACAGCTTATCCACTTAAGTCATGTGAATGTCAGTTTGTTTACCCATGTGGAAATAGCAATGTTGCACACCTCACGCTACAAAAACTGTATATGAGTCAATGTGTATAATGTGTTTAATGTTACAGCTGCCACAGAAGTGCCTAATACACTGTCTTCTATAACATGCCAGGGATTAAGTACTATTTTTCTCCATAGAGCACAAGTAATATTTGTTCAATTTTCGGCAAAATTATGTTTTTAAAACACCTGATCTTTTGATTTTACAACTGATTTGTTGCATAGATTCTGTTCAGCCTTTGTTTACTAAAACAAACAAGCAAACGTATTTTTAAAAAGTCTTGCATTCTCTACGTCTGCAACTTTATTCCTGTCCTGGCTCATTTGCAGACGCAGAGAATGGACTTGTGGACACAGGGAGGGGGAGGGGTGGGCTGGGACGAGGTGAGAGAGTGGCATGGACATATATACACTACCAAATGTAAGGTAGATGGCTGGTGGAGGGCAGCCTCGTGGCGCAGGGAGATCAGCTTGGTGCTTTGTGATCACCTGGAGGGGTGGGATAGGGAGGTTGGGAGGGAGACGTGGGAGGAAGGAGATATGGGGATATATATATATATATATATATATATATATATATATATATATGTATAGCTGATTCACTTTGTTGTAGAGCAGAAACTAACACACCATTGTGGCGCAATTGTGCTCCAATAAAGATGTTAAAAATAAATGAATAAAATAGTGAAGGTGGGGGAAAAAAGTCTTACAGCATTTTTGCCTCCCTAGTTATTTTTGCCCCTCCACATAGGGATTCTAAATATTTGAAGTCATTGATTTTTCAATAAAATTGTGTGAGAAATAAATGATACAAATATTGAGTTTTTAATAAGAAACATTCATATCAAAAATATTTGTAAAATAGGGGTTCATTTGGAATGAGATCTATTACTAAATGACTGCTGAATCAATTGATACTAGTATCAGCATAAACATTTCACACATTAGCTTTTATTTAAAATTATAGTAAAACATTTGTTATACAATGACACTCATCTAGGGTTATCTAATGGTACCATTTCCTTTACTTTAATATTTGGATAAATATTACAGTTACTGCAAAAATACCCCATTATGTTAAAGTTTACTCAAAATGCAGTCCAAGTAGCTCAGTCTGTCTTCAGCATATCACTCTGGTCGAAAAATATAAAAGCTACATCTCCTTTTGTCTTCCACTTGTAGTTATGAAATTCATAAGACATTTCACAACCAGGGAAGAAAAAGGGCAAGCAAAATACCAAAAGTCATTCAGCTTAGACCTGGCTGGTGATAATTATTAATCATTTATCTTAGAAATTTCTGTGGTTGAACTAAATAAGTATACCAAATTAATGATTCTGGAAATAAGTGCTTCTCTTACAACCTGTGAAAACAGAATACATAGTGGGTTCATCCCTCTAAAATGAGGGAATGCTGTTATTCTTCCCTCTGTCTCTACTCATCTCTTTTCTTAAATAGTAATTTAAAGGGTGTGATAATTTATTTGATCCACCTTCTCCTTAAATTGTTACCCTCTGGGTAGGAGAGGTGCTGGGAAGCAAAAGCATGGCTTTTCTGCCTTTCAGAGAGGTAGGCTTCCACAGGAACATTGAATCAAAACTGGGGTGGGTCAGAGACTGCAAAGGAGAATATCACAGTCTCCCTTGAGGAGAGAGATCAGATAAGAACACATTCAGAGAAAGGAAGCAGAGCTGTCAGCGAAGCAATGGAAGAGCATTTGTGTTATTTTATGCTCCCTCCAGAACATCAATATTTTATAAGCTTCTCCCTTCGGAAATGATAGAAGATTCTATCTCCACTAAGTAAAAACGTGTGTAGCTCCCTTTGAGGGATTGCTTGTTACCAGCTAGATGGTGGGAAAATTACTAATGCTTGCACTTTTCAAGGAAATTCTCTTATTACTTTCCTTGCTTTTCCCCCCGACATCTGAGAAAAACAATCAAAAGTAAGGCAACAAATAAAGTATCAAATAATATATTTTATTTGTGGTCCATTATGCTTATAAAAGTTCTGCATCACAGAACATTGGGTAAAAAACAATTTGATAGTTTTCTAATTAGAAAAGTGGCAACTTTCAATGAATGAATTTGCACCTCTAAAGAAATACTAAATATTGTGTTACTGCATACTGACATTTTTATCCCTGAAAGAATAGGATTGGTTAAATAGGGGCAATAGATTTGTGTCATGACCTTGTACAGCCAATTCTAAGCACTTCTGAAGAATTAACAAATATTATTCATATACTTCCTAAAAATAATGGGGCAGTGATAGTAAGTGTGAGAGGAACAACAGTAAAAGAAACAAGAGGAGGGAAATAGAAAAGAGCTAACTGGCAAAGGTCTAGATCTTGGATTACTAATTAAAACCATATTGATGGGCTTCCCTGGTGGTGCAGTGGTTGAGAGTCTGCCTGCCAATGCAGGGGACACGGGTTTGTGCCCCAGTCCGGGAAGATCCCACATGCCGTGGAGCGGCCGGGCTTGTGAGCCATGGCCGCTAAACCTGCGCGTCCGGAGCCTGTGTTCCGCAATGGGAGAGACCACAACAGTGAGAGGCCCGTGTACCCACCCCCCCGCAAAAAATAAATAAATAAAACTATATTGAGTCATAGTATCATTTGGCAATCTAATGATGAGCAAGGCATTTTATTTTAGATAAACAGGGGAGGAAAGGAGGATAACTTCATATGTTCAAATTTACAAGAAATGTTGTGTGTTGGTTATTTTCTTAAAGTGGAGATAGCCAAAAACAAACATGTAAGGATTTTACAATGTTATAAAATATTAGACAAAATAAGCCTACTTTTCTTTTAATGGAAATTGTGTTATTTGACCATTTGTGGTGGAACATGGTCAAAATTTTATGATTTTAAAGTTAGATGGGGCCTTCTTGAGAAATTTACAAACAAGGAAAAATAAGAATACTAGAACATCTGTTTAATATTCATAAAGGTATTTAAACTTATTTTTTTATGAAAATCGTCCTTTGAAAATGTGTGTCTGTTGTTATGTAGATGTTCAAAGGTGAGGATTACATTGCATAGAACAACACTGAACAATTTTTTGAAGTTTCGATTCTAGTACATTTTTCTTTAACTTACACGATTTGAGAAAATCAAAAGGAAATGGAAGAGAAAATGCATGGAACTGATGAATAGTTTTGTCAAGTGATATGCTATGATTTTTTTTTAAAAAAAGTTTCTTGCTGAATTATTGTATGAAAATTAAAGAGAAATTCAAAATCAAAAATCTCAGGCCCACTATAGCCATTTGTTTTAGTGATACTCTTTTCCAATTTTTTCCTCTATATTTTTCTGTGCACAAAAAGAAATCAATGCCAGGAAAAAGATCAGCTGGTAAATTCCTAAAACTGGTTGCTCTGATCCCCATGATGAGTGAACATGTGTGCTAAAAGTACCCTTTTTCCTCAAGGTACGTTTCTTCTGTCACAATTAAAATGTGGAATTATTAGTTTTAGTACAAAATGAAATAACACCATTCATTCAAGACTCTTTGTATTCTGCTTTAAACATTTCAGTTTCATCTCCATAAACTACCTTTCAATATAGTTTAGATGTTTTACAGTAAATAGAGGACTTGTCAACTGGGGGGAAAAAAAAACAACAACACAACATGAGAGCTGTGAGTTCAGTTTTATTTGGGGTTTACTGAGGACTGTAGCCAGGGAGACAGCGTCTCAGAGAGCTCTGAGGAACTGGTACAAAGAGGTAGGGGGAGGTCAGCACCTTTGTGATTTTGGTGAAGGGAGAACGTGCAGTCAAGCCCACATCTCCATAGAAGGCTGCTGCTGGTCACGAGGAGCAGATGTCTCCGTTAATGATTTTAGTGCATTTCTAGGTATGAGAAGATGCAAGAAATTGGCTTCATCAAATTTTGTCCTAAAAATATCTAACTATCTGGAGGCCAGTTTTGCCAGTTTTTCCCAGAGTACAGAGTACCTCTTTCCTAATCTCCGCCCTGGACTTCTTTCAGGGTGTGTTGAAGGTCAGTGACTGCAGGACTAGTGACTTCATTTTTGTAGAACCAGATGGCCAGCAACATTGTTTAGTTGGTAGACTATTTACTCTTCCTGACATATACCCTATATTTTTCTAATTATCGCATCTTTATTCTTGCTTAAGATATCTTTCTCCATCATAATTCCATATTGAAGTTTATGAATACTTCAAGCCTCATCATAATTTTATTCTCTGAATACTGTTCAAGTGAAATTAGTCAGAATTAATCTTTAGTTTCTCAATAATCTCTTTGTACATTATTTATACTTATCACAGTATGCTTTGTATTATACTGTCAGCTTCGTATTCATAAGTTTGCTCAAACAGGCCAGAATGGTAATATGCATCAAAGTATAAGTATATAATAAATTTTATTGTTACGATGTTTTAATTTGATTTACTTGAAGTTGTTTCTAGGAATTTTCTACCACAGATTAATCGGGAACATCCTCTAAGCCTAGATGGCAACTCATATACTTTGGCTTCTTAGGCTCAATGCCAAGTCTAAGGTTCCTTAGTTGGTTCCATAGATTAATTTTAATAATTTAATTTTTAAAATCAATTCTTAAGCTCAGTTTCTCTTCTATTATCAGTTGCATTTGCAGTAGCAACGCAGAAGGACTATGTTCAAATTTTGTCCTGTTCTCAACATGTGCTTACCTAAGAAAAAGGCATAATTATTCTCACTTAGGCATAGAACTCAGTAGAAGGAATAAAGTGGAAATGCACCTGTGGAGAAAATAGGCAGAATTGGAATTTTAAGTGATGTCATTCTACTTCTAATGTGTAACCAATTTTACCAACTACTTGTATCAGTTCTTTTCAAAAGACTTCACCAACCAAGTATTAGTCATCACAGAGTGAATATGTGTAGGACTCTGGTGAAGACACAAAGTCATAGCATTCTTATTATATTTGGAAATTTTCTTGAACTCTAGGTTTAACATAATGTATCATATATGTTTTAATAAAACAATACATTCCTCTCCATTTCCCAAATATTTCTTCAAGTAAAATAGATTTTGCAATATGATGTACTATGTTTATTCTATCTGCCCTGGCTGTCTGCAGAGATTTTTTCCTTGTAAAATGAGGAAATTGGATACTTTCTAAGATACTTTGTTCTCTACTGTGTAATTATTCTAAATCCTTAGGTAACTCTGCTGAATTCAGTATAAATATAACAAGTTCAAGATCATTTTTAGTGAATGTACCAAAACATTTGTAATGACATTTAACTTCTTTTTCTGGCTGAATATAAACTTGAATATTACATGAAAATAAAAGCCTACCAAGTGTTTTCATTGCTGTAGTTTTGCTATAATTTAATCTACCAATTAATAACTAGTTTTTTTCGGAGCTCTATTTTAAGCATTTCAAGCACTATCTCATTTAATTACTTTACCAATTTGTTGAGATAGAATTTATGGTAAGAATCTCCATTGTCTGAATCAGGAAGAAGAGGTTTAAAAGAACTGAATAACTCAATGAGAACACAGACTTAGGAGAATTTTCATAAGAAACCACACTCTTGAAAGCTCTGAAAAAATGTTTCCAGCTTATTCTATAGAGTTGGGGAATCTACAACATTAAAAGTCATATTGGTATTTATTTTAGTTTTGTTTGAAAATGTTACAATAAAATTTCTATATATTGCTTTAAAACAGAAATGATGAAGATGCTATCAGGAGTTAGGGAGCAAATACAGACAACAGTTGGTAGATTTCCTGGGAATGTACTTAGGACTCAGTTGATTGGCTAATTAATCCTTCAGAGTGACCTACAATTGGGATGGTTTTGAGTTTTATGGTTTTAAGTTACAATGAATCTTATTTATTTATAAATGTGAGTGTGTGTATGTGCATGTGTGTGTATGTGTGTGTGTGCGTGTGTATATGTGGATCATTAGTATATTATGATACAGTTGATGAAAAGATTGATAATGCAAGAAAACACTTGTTTCTCTTTGAAACTTTTATTTTGTTAACAAAAATAATACTAACATGTACTTACGAATGAATGGATGAATGAAATAAAGATGGAATGACAAAATATAGGAAGAAAGCAAAATTGATAAAACATCTAATGATTTTTCAAATGTTCTCAAGTTGTTCTTCCCCAGATTCATAACACCTTGTCCTGAGAATGGTAAATAGCTAATAATTATAAAGCTCTTACTACCGCCAAGTACAGTTCTAAATTATTACTGTGAATTATCTAATTTAATTCCCACAAACATTATGATTCTGGTCTATTAATTTTATGTTATTAAATATGGGAGAAGTGAGGCACAAAGAGGCCATGTAAACTTGGCCAAGGTCACACAGAGAAGGAGGGAGCTGGAATTTGAACAAACATGGTCTAAATTCAGAGCAAACAAAGCTCGTCACCACCGTGATGTATTGTCTAATATTTGATTAAAATTATTGGGTAGCACATGGGTAGGTTTTTCAAAAATCAATACAAAAAAAGAGAACTATTATAATTATGATTGTATCCAATTTGGGTTTTCAGCTATTTGGCATAAAGTCTATCCACAGCAAAATGTGTTATTTGGAGGAGAATGCTTGTAAATAGCAGCCTAAAACCATCTGTTTTATCAAACTATTTAAAAACAAATATAAAAATAAGCCAATTATTTCTTTACAATGTAAAATACCAGAGTTCAAAATATTTGTACTTACAGCTAAATTTCAAGCTAAATATGAGGAACTGCATCAATTTTTCTTTTTATCAATGTACTATAGTAATGTATCGTGTAACATGTAACAGCTAAGATGTAAGAATTAAATTGCAATAGCAAATATCAGTTTTATACTCCATCTCCAGATTGCTACACACCAAAAACAACTATTTTAAATTCTTTTAACCATTTATTCTATATATTGATTTATCAGATCTATCCATTGACTTGTCAGTTTTACTTATCAACCTCTTGTATTAAATGGAGATGTTAGCTACCTTAGCATATATATCTCTGGCTCCCATATACTCCTTATACATTTTTGGTTAAATCATTATTCAAGATTTTAATTTAGATGATTATAGAAATGTTTTCACTGTTGAGATTGTAGTATACTTTATCATTTTTATTTAGAGATTTTTTTTAATTTCATTTTTTTTTTTCTGGAGTTAATATTTGCCTTATATTTTGTTTTTAATCTACTTTTTTTTTATCCTAAGGCTAAGTCTTTCATACTCTCCAGTTACTAAGGGACATGTCAAAAGAATTCTCTAGACAGTTGAATTTCTCAGATGATCTGCATTGTCTAGTTCTCAAGTCTGTGTGTCACGTGACACTCTTTCCCATGCACTTTTACTTCCTCCTCCATCCAGGACCAGGACGGATTTATGAAACTGCCCACTACATGTTATAGTCCTGGGGTCCTGATTTGCTGATAATCCCTCGGCTTCTTTTTTTTTTTTTTTTTCGATACGTGGGCCTCTCACCGCTGTGGCCTCTCCCGCTGCAGAGCACAGGCTCCGGACACGCAGGCTCAGAAGCCATGGCTCACGGGCACAGCCGCTCTGTGGCATGTGGGATCTTCCCGGACCCAGGCACGAACCCGTGTCCCCTGCATCAGCAGGCGGATGCTCAACCACTGTGCCACCAGGGAAGCCCTCCCTCGGCTTCTTTCTTAATGCTTTTTCTAGTGTCTGGAACTCATGTGTGATATACTTCCTTATTTCGATGGAGCAGAACTTATAATATTTTTCTTAGTAAATGAGCAAAGAGATTATTTGAAACTCTGTAGCTAGCTCTGAAATGTCTTTGTTCTTTCTTTCACATTTACATCAGAGCGGCTGATGGAAAAGCATATGACTTCCTATTCCAGATTTTCTGGATGAGAACTAATATTTTTTTTTCTCAGAATTGCCTTTCAGAATCTTCCTTTTTGTCAATAAAGTTCTGAAATTTCAGAGTAATAAGACTAGGCAGGAGATTTTTAATCTTCAATTCTAAAAAAATATATAGTTTTTAAAACTGTGTTTCATCTTTTCTTTCTCACTACAACTCTTATTATTTGGTCGTTTTTGCAGTCCTCCTGGGTTGATCTTCAAAATCTCTTGCTTATTATAATCTTCATTTTTTTTCTCTAATGTCATCTTCCAATTCCTTTACTGATTTTCATATTTCTGTTATTATTTTAAAATTTTAAGACAATTTTTGTTCCTGTGTTTTCTACACCTTACTACCTTTATTTTATGATTGTGATATCTTTGCACATATCTTTGAGTGTAGTATTTATAATTTTTTTGATTCGTCTATTCTCAGTATTGTTGGTATTGTTTCTGCATTGTAATTTGTGTTTATTTTGGTTTTTGTCTTTCATGATGGAAATTTTCCAAAAATATCTGGTGATATTTGTGTATTTTGATTCTTATTACAAGCTCTGACGTTGTGTATATGTGTGAGTGTGTACCTGGATGTATATGGATATTATTGGGAGTAAGGAAGGGTAGTAAATTGGTGGAATATCCTATAGAGTGACCAGGTGGCAAGCTGTGCTTTTTGTTGGAAACCCCCAGTTTTCACTATCGGTGACCTTTCCTCACAGGTGTTTTAGCTTCTATATTAAAGGATCATTCAATGGCCGGCTTGGTAGGTAGAAGTCTGCTTATAGGACTTCCAGTGCCAAACTGGAAAGGGGCTAGGGTTCCATTATTAATTATATAGACTTCCATTCAGTCTCTCTGTTTTCATTTAGAATATCACTGCTCCCTTTATCTGTGCTTGATGTTTCCAAGTCCAAAGTTTTTCTCATTCAATTCTCCATCTTCTGGATAACTTTGTCCTCTTCTAGAGACAGGATAAGGGAAGGGTAGCAGTGCTAGTGAGGATTTGACATCTAACTGCTTCATAATGTAACTTTCAAACCAATGCCTTGTTTTAGACTTACATACTCTTCCCACCAACCTCCTGACTTCTGCTTCAGAGGGTACCTGATTCTTGAGCTTTCTAAAGGTTCTGAGTATAAAAAATTGGTGGTTTCTCTCAACATCTCCCTCTACAGGAACTTAAGGTTAACTTTCCTCCTTTTGGTTGGGTGCATTACTTTTTATTTCACCATCTGCTCTCAGACATTATATATTATGACTGAGGGCACTCAGGTATTATATGATGTTACTGGGGTTATGAATGTCTCCTATTTTCATTAAAATGGAGTATAGTTTTCTCATTTTTGACTTATTTTAAGGGGAGTACAAAGAAAAGGGGACTGTTTATTCTCATGTTAAAGCTATCAATTTGGTTTCAAAGCTAAACTTTATGTGTAATTTAAAAAATCTTTTATAGAAAACTCATATTTTTCTTACACTATTAATTTAATATAAATTAGCCCATGTGTCTCTTAAATATATATAAAATTAAAGTTGACTGTAAAGATGAATATTATTAAATAATCTATAAAAGAATTTTTAAAGCATATATTAAACTTTGTTTGAAATAATTATTTTATTACATACCACACAAAAATAACTAAATACATTTTTAATTCCTGAGAGATTAAGGCATCTGTGTGCCTGAAATACTTGGGCATAATAATTCATGTTCATTTCCTCCCTAGTTATGCTATAAATGTAATTAATGGGCATTTCTGTGAATTAATGTTGCTATAATTGGAATTTGTAAATAAATTTGAAACAACAAAATTTTATTGTCCAACAAAACAGTGAATTATGTTTATTCTAGTATTTTAATACCACACACATTTGAAAATTAGATTATCTTTTACAGGAAAACTAGTAGAGTGATAAATCATTACCATGAGAATGTCTTCATGATGAACTTGTCCACAAAAATAGAGCTGATAATTTTTGATCATAGAAAACAGATAACATAAGTTTTTAAATATATGGGGTTAGGCATAAAGCAAATGGCCTGAAATAATATCAGTACAATGTTTTTTGTTGTGTTTGATAAATATATATACAATTACATATATTATGTATGCATCTACACTATTTTGTTGTATTCACCCTATTTCATTATTTTAGATTATTCTAGTGCTTGAACTTCAGTTTGATTTAATAAAACATGTTCACATTTTACTTTTATGTTGAACCAGTATACTTATCTGTGAGATCCCTTGTGGTAACACATGATTATGCAATTTTTTTCTATTAGAATGTCCAAAACTCTCTCTTAGTCCTTTTTAAATATTTAATCTTTAAAAAGTAATACTTTAAAAAGATTTTAATAAAAGATATAAATCTCAGGATAGTCTTTTACGGAACTTCATCCAATATCTCGGAGTGCTCTGTATTTCATACTTGTTTCAGCATTTAGTCCTAAATAAAACAGTTCCTATGGGAATGATCGTACTGTAGGTGATAGGGCTGACATCTAGAAGTCATATCTCAATCTCTTTCCCCATGCTTCCTTTCACCTTAAGTATGTGAAATATAAAACCAAGGGATTGCTTTCTCCGCCTCCATTTCAGTTAAAGGTGGATATGTGTTCCCATTAAGACCAATGAGGACTTTGTTGGAGGCTTCTGGGAAAGCAGTTCCTTGTCTAATAGCAGAAGTGAAAGAGCCTTTCAGCTGTTCCTCTTCCTTGATAACTATGCTGCATGAAGCTATACCTGCAGTCTTGTGCCCGTCAGATGACAGTGCATGGATCAAAAGTGAAGACCCTGAGGTGGCTACAGCACATCACTGAGAAGGGTCTGACTCCTTGATAATATGTTAAACACTGCCAGCTAGTCCCAGTTTCCTTGTTATGCAGGGAAAAAAAAATCAGTGTTTTAGAAGACAGTATTGATGGATTTTCTGGTACTGGCCGGCAAATACATCTTAAAAGAAAGAGCAGTCATGCCTCATTAAAAACATGCACACACAAAAAACAATGAATTGCTAGGAAAGTATTAATAGGATAAATGTTAGGGGTTAAATAATTTTTCATGAAAAGCAGTTGGTAACCATGCAGAATTATTGATGTATTAGGTAGAGAAAGAAAGGTAATTTTTCTTAACTGACTACTGTTAGATAAAATGTTAAAATAACTTATCATAGTTCTAAATTAATGTACACTAAATTAGAAAGAGGCGGTAAAATTGTCTAAGATTTCTATGAAAAGATTCAAGAGTTTCTTATAGACTGTTTAAATGACATAAGAAAAGAGATTTAAAGTAATTTTGGTTTTAGTTTATGACTAAGACTGGGACAAAATACAAAAGATCCTATTTCTGTTTTGTGAAACTGTATTACTACAAGTAATAGATTTTATTGAAGAATCATTTTATTTGATACCTGTTTTGAAAGTATTAATCAGTAAACAGTCTAGTTTTTACAATAAAGTGTCCTGAGGGAATAAACAAAAGGTTAAGTTGTCTTCTCTTTACTACTTTAACATCTAAGTATCAATTATATATGTATATAAAAAAAAGATGGAGTACATTGATTTTTCCACTGGCTGGATTATTGCTTATTTTTGAATTAACTATAGATATTTTATACAGAATAAGTCCTTAACTCTTGTCATGTCTAGTAGTTGGGTTTAGCCTTTAAAAAAAGCACACCAAAAGTGTGTAAAAAAGGTTTTGAGTTGCTACTGACCATTTGCTTCTCGTTGGAGGAAGTGTGGCGGGCAGCAGGTTTGGTGTATTGACAACCAAAGCAGTCTAAACCCATCTTCAGAGAAGCCACATGACAGTCACTGATTTTATTGCCACCATCACTGTTCTAGGATAAACTAAACAAATTGCAGCCATTGGGGGTGAGTATCTCCAGGTTGATATAATCTTCTGTCTTAATGTTAATACTTAATTAATGTATTAATCTTTTGTCTTAATGTAATACTGGTTAATGTTCAGTATTACTCTGAGTACTCAAAAATCACAAGAAACTAAGTGAATAGAGAAAGTAATTGCTGCTTTTGAGTAAAATGAAACCATATGTTCCACAAAAAAGTTCTTATTTAATTATCTCTTTTCAAAAAGAGAGTCTTACCTTTTTTCTGAAAAATCAATATATAAATAACAATAAAAGCAGTTAAAATTGTGCATTTAAAATATATGTCATGCAAGTGGATAGGCCATGAGAACACATATATGGTATATTTGCATGCACACATATATGTACACATATACACATAGTTAAGCTTAAGTCATTTTACAATGAGCTATTATTAAATATACAATATATTATTGATATCTTCATTTATTCTGAATATATTTCTTGTGTTTTTATAGACTAAATAAGAATAAAAATACCAAGTAAAAACTTAGCTAAATGTTTTACTCAGAGTTTCTCTATAAAAAATGTAACTTCATCCCAGTGCATTTAGAGGAAAATGTAGCTCTCCACATTTGTGTGGACATGCACACGTGCATGTGTTTAACAGAATCTCCCCAGGAGGAGATACATAGGAAGAGGTGATATAACCCAGGGGCTAAGTCAAACTCTTTGGGTTGAAACTGAACACTAGCTGCATCATCTATGGAAAATTCTTAACATCCCTGTGTCTCTCATTCTATAAAATGCTTCTAATAAGATAACCCTCCTCATAAGGTTGTTGATCAGGTTGAATGTGTTCATACATGAAAAATGCTTAGAACAGAGTCTGGCATGTTGTCAGAACTACTAAAAGTCACTGGGATTACTATTATTCTATAATTATTATTATAATTACTATTATTCTATAATTATTGTTATTTGGGAGAGCTTTGGTAGCTGTCTCTAAGTTGGATACCCCTACCTTGTCCTTTGATTATTAAATAGTAATAATTACTATTATTCTATAATTACTATAATTCTATAATTATTATTATCTGGGAGTAATTATTATAATTAGTGTTATTCTAGAATTATTATTATCTGGGAGAGCTTTGGTAGCTGTCTCTAAGTTGGATACCCCTACCTTGTCCTTTGATTATTAGAGTTCAGCATCGCCCCTTCTTTCTCATCTTGAGGAATATAATAAGTTTGGTGACACAACAGTGCACCCGAATTCTGTGTGACTTTGGGACATAAAGGAAGCAGTGCTTACTGCTGTTGCCTCTAGCTTCAACTTTTTCGACCAGAAAGGTTTTTTCATAAAAGAAATAATCTGCACATTCTGAAGTTTATTTATTAAAGCAGTACCTTCCTCTGTTTGTCAGACCTGAAGAACAAAATGAGTTCTCACCTCATTTATTTAATTCTGGAATAAATTCTAACTAATTCAGGTTTTAAATGATAGAAATGGTTGGTTGGGAATCATATATCTGTGTTTATATATATATACTTATATGGGCCATATATCCTATATTTGCTGAACTAAACTTATTATCTTCCAAAGATTTGCTATTAATAATGAGTAAAAAGGAATTAGTAAATAATTCCAGAGAAATAAATATATGGGAAATAATATGACCTTTGTTGCCAAGAAAATTTGAGTCTGTAACCCTCCTGTTGTATTTATAATACATATTTTGGAGCAAAAACAGCTAAATTATTAAATGTACATCGTGGCTTACAGACTATCAGCAAATTACAGCATGGAAGGAAAGTTTCTAACAATGATTCCTCAATACATTTCTCTATTTTTAGGCAAGCTGTTTATAAATTTATGCCTTGAATATTGAAAAAGAAATGGTTCGTATCCACACACTTCTGAGTAACTCATTTAAGGTGTGACCTGGAAGCTAACAAATAACATTGAATATGTCTCTTCTCTTCTACAGTGCTTTTCTCAGGTGTAACCTTTTACTATAATGTGTCCATTATTAAAAAATATTAATCAGTCTATTTTGTGCCCTCTCCCTCTATACTAAATACCCTGAATCCCTTTAGCTAGCCCTAGAATTATTTATTTATATTTCAGGGCATACCTCTATATTATCTTTAAGTTTTTTTCATGCTATGAGCCTTGTGATCATACTACTTTCTAACAAGACACTGAGTAAATTTTTTAAAAAGCCTTTGATACATGAATATTGACACCATGTGTTCTGCTGTTGCCCATGCATTTTGGGGCGTTGTATTTTCATTTGCAACAGGCTTTTTCTTTGTACATAATTTGGTGACTAAATAAACTACCAAAGTTTGTGACTATTTAGTTTTATTCTATTTATGCATATAACCTAAATGAAATCCTAATCTCCCTTTCTTTCTCTCAGATTGATTTTCATATGTGGTGTGACCTTTCTGAATATAGGAACTTTGCATTAATTTTACACGTGGTCCCTTCAATTTGCTCTTACAACATGTGTCTTCATTATATTTTTGAAACTGCAGAATCTTAAGATTTCTTAAAAGAAAGGTGAAATTATATAATGTTTTCATTGTCTGACAAACTCATCTCTGTACATAGAGATGGATCAGACCAACTTGTTTTTCACCAAATCTGATTAAAAACTCAGATTCATTTATGTATTTGTAAATTCACTTTTTTCACTTTTATGATGAAATGACTTAGTTTCTTATAGAAGTAACTATTCACTCCAAGAAGCTCAAGTCCATCTTGCTTTTCCATAAACATTGACATAACATTAATCCTTCCTAAGACACTTCAATACATGTATATGAAGCTTAATCCATAACAGTGCTCCCTTTTTAACTTCATCCAATTCTTGATAGTTCTTATTATTGATATTTTTTAAACAACCAGTTGCATTGTTTCACTTTTTCTCCTTGACCATTTGACTTCTTCATTAAAAGATTTTTCTCTGCTGATTTTCACAGCAGTTTTAAGGAAATACTTGGCAGAATAATCATTTAAAAAGAAATTTCAAATTACTACTGTGGCATCTCTCATTTCTGACAACTTCAATAAATGGGAGATCGAATCTCCTTGATTCCATTTTTTTTTTTTTTTTTTTTTTTGCGTTACACGGGCCTCTCACTGTTGTGGCCTCTCCCGTTGCGGAGCACAGGCTCCGGACGCGCAGACCCAGCGGCCACGGCTCACGGGCCCAGCCGCTCTGTGGCACGCGGGATCCTCCCGGACCGGGGCACAAACCCGCGTCCCCTGCATCAGCAGGCGGACTCTCAACCACTGCGCCACCAGGGAAGCCCGAATCTCCTTGATTCTTGTTCTAGAATTTATGATGATTAATTTCATTGGATTCCCTTGGGGGGGGGGTTGTTTGTTGATTGTTTCTTCTTTATATGAAGTAATATTTCATTATTCTTTGATAACATAGTTTTCCTTTTAAAATGTTCTGTTATTTACAAAGCAACTCTCCTTGAAATTTCTTATTTATCTCTTTTTAAGTTTTTATATTACATCAGGCTATATAATAACCATGAATGTGTGGAAGAAGCCTTGTAACTAATAGATATTTTATTTTAGGAGCCATAAAAAATAAAACAATTATCTAGGTTGACTGGGAACTTTTAAAGCAGGTCCATAATAGCAGTTTTATTAGACAAAGTCTCCAAATGCCAATAAAAAGATATACTGAATTTCAGATCACTATACACAGGGTGTGTGTGTGTGTGTGTGTGCATGCATGTGTGTATGTTTGTGTGTGTGTTTAGAAAGTGCTGAATTTTTTTAATCTCAAGTCAGTCTTTTCAACAAAATTATAGTGTATCATTAGTAGTAATTACCATTACTTCAGAAATTAAAAACATGAATACAAATGCAAAAAACACATCCAGTGAGAGGCAGTTTTACAGTAGTTCCTAGATAGATGATGACTTTTCAACATCATTTCTTGTTCTCGTTTTTTCTTTACTACATTTTGGGTACTTTATGTCTTTGAGATTAATTTTTGACTTTATTCCTCTTTTCTTATGCTGTGTCATTGTGTGGCATTGTAAAGTATGCCTATGATAAAATATTAATTTGTGAAATCCTCTAGGAACCATTGAAAGATATTGGGTGAGGTTTAGAAAAATCAAATAAATGACTCTCTCTCTTAGGAGTAGATTTAGAAGGTATATTTCATTGGAATTACTGTGGTGTGAATCACATAGCAGAAAACTCTGTGTGAATGTTAAGTAACTTAAAATGCTCACAACTGCCAAGCATTTGTTACTTTCATATGCCCTTGTCCAAACTTTACAAGTTTAAGTTACTTGCTTGGCTAATAGATGGAATATTGATTTCAAATATAACATTACACACAAAGTTTCACATGGTAAACTAGATAATTCATTACTGTAAGTTATTTATGAGTCTGTTATTATATTTGAAAATATTATATAACAGTAAATCAGTACTGTTATAATTAAAATATATGCTTCCATTTGTAGCAGTACTTCTGTAAGTATATATATTTTTGGATATATATGTTTTCCTATGTAGAAAAGATCTTATTCTCTGACGAAATTTACTTTTCATCCATACATTCACAAGTACTGATAGATAACTGACTTTGTGTCAGGTCCTGCTCCAAGAGCCAGTGATTAAGAATTGAACCTAGGGTTCATATTCAGTCAGGAGGGAAGACAGACAGTGAACAAATACACAAAGGGATCATTTCACATTGAGGTATATTCTGGGAAGGAACCAGGTGGAACTCTGGGATGATTAGTAAGGCCAGACTGGCTAATCCTTTCTGAGAAGATGACAGAGTAGTATGGAGAGCCGAAAGTTAAGGGTGAACCTGTACACAGCAAGTTAGGGAAGTAATTTTCCAGACCTATGAAAAGCAAGTGTTAATGTAATGAGGTTAAGGCAGAACTTGTCAATTTCTAAGACCAGAAAGCATGTGAGAATAGAGCGTCTGAGGTGCTAAAAAGAGCAGTGCCAGGTGAGGATGGGGAAACTAGGCAGAATGGGATCAGAACGTTTAGTAGATCAAAGGGAGATGTGAGCATCTCACTCAGTACAGTGTCAGGCCACACAGGGTTTTAGGTAAAGGAGTAATGTGATATAATTTATAAATTTAAATATCACTCTGGCCAATAGGAGCAAATGAATTTTGTTGATGAATGACAATGTTTGGAGATCAGTTAGGAGGGCAATAAATTTGTCCAGTTGATAAGACATGAAGCCAAACTCCCATTATTTAAGAGTGAGGAAAGAAGTAGGTAATTTGAAAACTTCATAGATAGATTGATCAGGGCAAATTTTCCTAATTATGTAATTTGATCAGCTGGGTACATGTCTGTGTAGCTTCCTCATATGAGGAAGATTGAAAGAGGAGCACGTTTTGAAGACATGGGAAATGAGAGTTTTCACTTGGCACGTAAACATTTAGACATTCTGTTAATACAGAGCCAGCAGTAGACACCTGTTTAACCACCCTGACATTCACGCTACTGTATGTAGAAAGCACAGGTTTTGATGTAAGGAAAAGCTTAGTTTGAAATGTATCAGTTATATAATCTTGGGCAGTTTGTTCAAATTCTGCAAGCTATACATTCTTTGACTGCAATATATATGCGTTTCTTATAAATTTGTTAAATACAGTAGAAATGTGTGTATCGTATACCTGGTATGCATCCAATTAATTGTAGTTTAATTTTTTTGACCAATAAAGAGTAAGTGTAAATATATCCTAAATTAGAAGTTCAAGAAAATATTTAGCATAAAAAATTGGTCTTCTTTCAACATCTTCAGAAATACTATTTTAAGTCAACAGTTGTAAATGACATTGTCATGGATATATGGCAATTAATAAATGCTGAAGAAACGTCTTGTATAATTTCTCCCATTTTTTTCTCATAATTCTATCATGACTTTTTGTTGGGAAATTTAAATAAATTCAAGAGGGACATAATACAAAAATCTGTATGAATGAAGAATAAGTAAGAAGTACTGTCTGGATGGGTATGGTGATTGAAAAGTGGAAAGAATCTTAAAACTTCAATTTATTTATTTTTTTTTTTTTTTGCTTTATGCGGGCCTCTCACTGTTGTGGCCTCTCCCACTGCGGAGCACAGGCTCCGGACATGCAGGCTTAGCGGCCATGGCTCGCGGGCCCAGCCGCTCTGCAGCATGTGGGATCTTCCCGGACTGGGGCACGAACCCGTGTCCCCTGCACCGGCAGGCGGACTCTCAACCACTGCACAACCGGGGAAGCCCTGAAGTGTTTTTTTTTTTTTTTTTTTTGACAAAAATAGAGGTTTGTAAAGAAGCTGGATTTGGACAGTAAGAAGGTAAAGAGATTAGTTTTGGACATGTTGGCTATGAGGCATCTAGGAGGAAATATTCTAGAGGCAGTTGGAGATGTGAGACAAGAGACCTGATAGAATAGGTAGATCTAGATTTGAGATTAATTACCCAGAATTGTTGAGTGTTAAGTAAATCTTGGCTGTATTATATGTTGAAATTCAGGTTCCCTCCATCACCTTCCAGAAAAAATCCATCCTGGGAATCTCAAAATGAACATATTTAAATAATTTATTTAAAAACTTGATGATATTTTATTTCATACACAATTCTTAGATTCTTCAATCAATACAAATAAAAAAAAATAATCACTTGCCTGTATACTATACTATACTTACTTGTTGTCAACATATCTTCCCAGGCTTGTCTAACACAAACTGTTCTCCATTTTTGATTCCTCTTCCCCTTAGCCTCTCCACATGTTGTCATTTCATCTATGAAATGGACAGTGGTCGTTCCCCTGTCCCATGACCCCTTAGAACAAGAAACAAATCTGTTTCCAGGAGGTGACCCTATCTGACTAGTGCAATGCAGCAAATCTATCACAGTGCCCGTCAGGTAGAATTGGTTTGAAAAATAACTGCTAAGTTAGTTGAATGAAGAAATGAATGAAATTCAAATGTTCATATAAAATGATGCAATAATCAGCTTCCATTCTTTGACTCTCTATACTCCAATAACTTTTACATCTACTTTTTTTCAGTACCTCCACTCTTGCCACATTTTTGCAATTTCTTAAAATATAAAATTTGTAGGATATCACTGATGCTAAATTCAAAAGATTGGAAGCTAGTAGAAGCTTACAGAAAGCAAGTTGAGTAACTGTACTTTTACATTCATTTCTGTCTTTATAACCTAATAAATAAAAATTAGCCTTATTGACTATTCTTGGTAAGATCTCTATGTTTAGAAACTGCGTTTTCTAGTATGAGCCACTGCAATTCAGGAGTTTCACCATGAATACAAATAATTTGATTATGAATGTTCTGTAAGGAAAAATATGCTACTTACATTTATAAGAAACTTACACAAATGTAATACATCTCTTTCACAAAATTGATGTTAATATATACAGAATTGATCTGGTAAATAACACTCATACTGGCATTATAATTTTACCTCATAGATGTAAAACCTACACTGAGCTACACAAATATGTAGATGAGTGAACATTATTACAATATCAAAAATGGTAACAACCAGTCTTCCATTTTAATCAGTTACCCCTTAGCAGGGTTTCTATATCAAATTAATTTTAGTCTACAGCTAGGAAGATTTAATCATTAAAATATGAAAGTAAACATCCCTTCTGATGTATGAGTATGAGTTTGCATTAAGTTAAAGCATTTCAGAGGAGTTTCTGGACTACCTGTGTTTGAACCCCAGCTCTGCAACATACTAGTTAGGTAATTTTGCTTAATATTTAATATCTCTAAGGGTAGATTTCCATGTCTTAAATGTGGAAAGTAATTTCAATCTCATGAGCTATTTGAAAGACATAAGAACACACAGTAAGTATATACTTAAGGATGTGTAGTCAGAGCCCAATTATTGGTAACTATTGTTATTATTAAACCTATGATTTATTGAATGTCTATGAATGATTGACCCTATATTATTTCTGTTCCTAACATCCTAACCTTCAATTAACCCCATTTTACAGAAGGAGAAATTAAGGTAGAGAGAGTTGGAGTGACTTTCAATGGCTATATTAAAACTTTGATTTGAACCACAGAATTGTTCATTCCTCCATGCAATTTAGTTTCCTGAAAGTAGGATATCTGTATATATACTTTCACATTTTTATTAATCCTAAATCAGGCTTGAGTTACCATTCCATTACTTCCTCCAGTAATTCCTTTTATTTTTTTAACATCTTTATTGGAGTATAATTGCTTTAGAATGGTGTGTTAGTTTCTGCTGTATAACAAAGTGAAGGAGCTATACATATACATATATCCCCATATCTCCTCCCTCTTGCGTCTCCCTCCCACTCTCCCTATCCCACCCATCTAGGTCATCACAAAGCATCGAGCTGATCTACCTGTGCTATGCGGCTGCTTCCCACTAGCTATCTATTTTACATTTGGTAGTGTATATAAGTCGATGCCACTCTCTCACTTCATCCCAACATACCCTTCCCCTCCCCGTGTCCTCAAGTCCATTCTCTATGTCTGCGTCGTTATTCCTGTCCTCACCCTAGGTTCCTCAGAACCATTTTTGGGTTTTTTTTAGATTCCATATATATGTGCTAGCATACAGTATTTGTTTTTCTCTTTCGGACTTACTTCACTCTGCATGACAGACTCTAGGTCCATCCACCTCACTACAAGTAACTCAATTTCATTTCTTTTTATGGCTGAGTAACATTCCATTGTATATATGTGCCACATCTTCTATAACCATTCATCGGTCGATGGACACTTAGGTTGCTTCTATGTCCTGGCTATTGTAAATAGAGCTGCAATGAACATTGTGGTACATGACTTTTTTTGAATTACGGTTTTCTCAGGTATATGCCCAATAGTGGGATTGCTGGGTCATATGGTAGTTCTACTTTCAGATTTTAAGGAACCTCCATACTGTTCTCCATAGTGGCTGTATCAATTTACATTCCCACTAACAGTGCAAGCGGGTTCCCTTTTCTCCACAGCCCCTCCAGCATTTATTGTTTGTAGATTTTTTGATGGCGGTCATTCTGACCAGTGCGAGGTGATACCTCATTGTAGTTTTGATTTGCATTTCTCTAATGATTAGTGATGTTGAGCATCCCTTCATGTGTTTGTTGGAAATCTGTATATCTTCTTTGGAGAAATGTCTATTTAAGTCTTCTGCCCATTTTTGGATTAGATTGTTTGTTTTTTTGATTTTGAGCTGCATGACCTGCTTGTATATTTTGGAGATTAATCCTTTGTCACTTGCTTCGTTTGCAAATGTTTTCTCCCATTCTGAGGGTTGTCTTTTCATCTTGTTTATGGTTTCCTTTGCTGTGCAGTTTCATTAGGTCCCTTTTTTTTTTTTAATTTTTATTACTCTAGGAGGTGGGTCATAAAAGATGTTGTTGTGATTTATGTCAAAGAGTTCTCTGCCTATGTTTTCCTCTAAGAGATTTATAGTGTCTGGCCTTACATTTAGGTCTTTAATCCATTTTGGGTTTAGTTTTGTGTATGGTGTTAGGAAGTGTTCCAATTTCATTATTTTATATGTAGCTGTCCAGTTTTCCCAACACCTCTTACTGAAGAGGCTGTCTTTTCTCCCTTGTATATTCTTGCCTCCTTTATCAAAGATAAGGTGACCATATGTGCATGGGTTTATCTCTGGGCTTTCTTTCCTGTTCCATTGATAAAAATTTTGTTTTTGTGCCGTTACCATACTGTCTTGATTACTGTAGCTTTGTAGTATAGGAGCCTGATTCCTCCAGCTCCGTTTTTCTTTAAGATTGGTTTGGCTATTTAGGGTCTTCTGTGTTTCCATACAAATTGTGAAATTTTTTGTGCTAGTTCTGTGAAAACTGCCATTGGTAGTTTGATAGGGATTGCATTGCGTCTGTAGATTGCTTTAGGTCATATAGTCATTTTACAATGTTGGTTCTTTGAATCCAAGAACGTGGTTTGTCTCTCCAACTCTTTGTATCATCATTAATTTCTTTCATCAATGTCTTATAGTTTGCTGCATACAGGTCTTTGTCTTCTTAGGTATGTCTTATAGTTTGCTCAATACAGGTCTTTGTCTTCTTAGGAATGTTTATTCCTCTTTTTGTTGCAGTGATAAACGGGAGAGTTTCATTAATTTCTCTTTCAGATTTTTCATCATTAGTGTAAAGGAATGCAAGAGATTTCTGTGCAATACTTAATTTTGTATCCTGCTACTTTACCAGATTCATTGATTAGCTCTAGTAGTTTCCTGGTAGCATCTTTAGGTTTCTCTATGTACAGTATCATGTCATGTGCAAACAGTGGAGTTTTACTTCTTCTTTTCCGATATGGAATCCTTTTATTTCTTTTTCTTCTCTGATTACTGTGGCAAAAACTTCAAAAACTATGTTGAATAGTAGTGGTGAGAGTGGGCATCCTTGTATTGTTCCTGATTTTCGAGGAAATGGTTTCAGTTTTTCAAAATTGAGAATGATGTTGGCTGTGGGTTTGTCATATATGGCCTTTATGATGATGAGGTAAGTTCCCTCTATGCCTATTTTCTGGAGGGTTTTTATCATAAATGGCCATTGAAGTTTGTCAAAAGCTTTTTCTGCCTCTATTGAGATGATCATATGGTTTTTATCCTTCAATTTGTTAGTATGGTGTATCACATTGATTGATTTGCATATATTGAAGAATCCTTTCATTCCTGGGATAAACCCCACTTGATCATGGTGTATGATCTTTTAATGTGCTGTTGGATTCTGTTTGCTAGTATTTTGTTGAGGATTTTTGCATATATGTTCATCAGTGATAGTGGCCTGTAAGTTCCATTTTTTGTGATATCTTTGTCTGGTTTTGGTATCAGGGTGATGGTGGCCTTGTAGAATGAGTTTGGGAGTGTTCCTCCCTCTGCTGTATTTTGGAAGAGTTTTAGAAGGATAGGTGTTAGGTCTTCTCTAAATGTTTGATAGAATTCGCCTGTGAAGCCATCTGGTCCTGGGCTTTTGTTTGTTCGCATATTTTTAATCACAGTTTCAATTTTAGTGCTTGTGTTTGGCATGTTCATATTTGCTGTTTCTTCCTGGTTCCATCTCGGAAGGTTGTGCTTTTCGAAGATTTGTCCATTTCTTCCAGGTTGTACATATTATGGGCATATAGTTGCATATAGTAATCTCTGATGATCCTTTGTATTTCTGCCGTGTCAGCTGTTACTTCTCCTTTTTCCATTTCTAATTCTATTTATTTACGTCTTCTCCCTTGTTTTCTTGATGAGTCTGGTTAATGCTTTATCAATTTTGTTTTTTTGTTTAACTTCTCAAAGAACCAGCTTTTAGTTTTATTGATCTTTGTTATCATTTCCTTCATTTCTTTTTCATTTATTTCTGATCTCATCTTTATGATTTCTTTACTTCTGCTAACTTTGGGGTTTTTTTGTTCTTCTTTCTCTAATTGCTTTAGGTGTAAGTTTAGGTTGTTTATTTGAGATGTTTCTTCTTTCTTGAGGTAGGATTTTATTGCTATAAACTCCCCCTTAGAACTGCTTTTGCTGCATCTCATAGGTTTTGGGTCATCGTGTTTTCATTGTCATTTGTTTCTAGGTATTTTTTGAATTCCTCTTTGATGTCTTCAGTGATCTCAGAGTTATTAAGTAGTGTATTGTTTAGCCTCCATGTGTTTGTATTTTTTATAGATTTTTTCCTTAATTGATATCCAGTCTCATAGAGTGGTTGGAAGAGATACTTGATACAATTTCAATTTTCTTAAATTTAACAAGGCTTGTTTTGTTACCCAAGATATGATATATCCTGGAGACTGTTCCATGAGCATTTGAGAAGAAAGTATATTCTGTTGTTTTTGGATGGAATATCCTATAAATATCAGTTAAGTACATCTTGTTTAATGTGTCATTTATGCTTGTTTCCTTATTTATTTTCATTTTGGATGATCTGTCCATTGGTGAAAGTGGGTGTTAAAGTCCCTACTATGATTGCATTCCTGTCAATTTCCCCTTTTATGGCTGTTAGCATTTGCCTTATGTATTGAGGTGCTCCTATGTTGGGTGCATAAATATTTACAATTGTTATATCTTCTTTTAGGATTCATCCCTTGATCATTATGTAGTGTCCTTCTTTGTGTCTTATAATAGTCGTTATTTTAAAGTCTACTTTGTCTGATATGGTAATTGCTACTCCAGCTTTCTTTTGATTTCCATTTGCATGGAATATCTTTTTCTATTCCATCACTTTCAGTCTGTATATGTCCTTAACTCTGAAGTGGGTCTCTTGTAGACAGCATATATATGGGTCTTGTTTTTGTATCCATTCAGTTAGTCTCTGTCTTTTCTTTAGAGCATTTAATTCATTTACATTTATGGTGGTTATTGATATGTATGTTCCTATTACCATTTTCTTAATTGTTTTGGGTTTGTTATTGTAGGTGTTTTCCTTCTCTTGTGTTTCCTGCCTAGAGAAGTTCCTTTAAAATTTGTTGTAAAGCTGGTTTGGTGGTGCTGAATTCTGTTAGCTTTTGCTTGTCTGTAAAGGTTTTAATTTCTCTGTCAAATCTGAATAAGATCCTTGCTGGGTAGAGTAATCTTGGTTGTAGGTTTATCCCTTTCATCACTTTAAGTATGTCCTGCCACTGCCTTCTGGCTTGCAGAGTTTGTGCTGAAAGATCAGCTGTTAACCTTATGGGGGTTCCCTTGTATGTTTTTTGTTGCTTTTCCCTTGCTGCTTTCAATATTTTTTTCTTTGTTTTTAATTTTTGTTAGTTTGATTAATATGTGTCTTGGTGTGTTTCTCCTTGGTTTTATCCTGTATGGGACTCTCTGCGTTTCCTGGACTTGATTGACTCATTCCTTTCTCATATTAGGGATGTTTTCAACTATAATCTCTTAAAATATTTTCTCAGTCCCTTTCTTCTTCTCTTCTTCTGGGACCCCTATAATTTGAATGTTGGAGTGTTAAATGTTGTCCCAGAGGTCTCTGAGACTGTTCTCACTTCTTTTCATTCTTTTTTCTTTATTCAGCTCTGTGGTAGTTATTGCCACTGTTTTATCTTCCAGGTCACTTATCCATTCTTCTGCCTCAGAGTTTCTGCTTTTGATTCCTTCTAGAGAATTTTTAATTTCATGTATTGTGTTGTTTAATCTTTGTTTGTTTGTTCTTTAGTTCTTCTAGGTCCTTGTTAATTGTTTCTTGTATTTTCTCAATTCTGTTTCCAAGATTTTGGATCATCTTTACTATCATTACTCTGAATTCTTTTTCAGGTAGACTGCCTATTTCCTCTTCATTTGTTCGGTCTGGTGGGTTTTAACCTTTCTCCTTCATTTGCTTCATATTTCTCTGTCTTCTCATTTTGCTTAACATACTGTGTTTGGGGCCTGCTTTTCACAAGCTGCAGGTTCATAGTTACCATTGTTTTTGGTGTCTGCCCCCTGTTGGTAAGGTTGGTTCAGTTGGTTGTGTAGGCTTCCTGGTGGAGGGAATGGTGCCTGTGTTCTGGTGGACGAGGCTGGAGCTTGTCTTTCTGGTGGGCAGGACTGTGTCCGGTGGTGTGTTTTGGGGTGTCTGAGAACTTATTATGATTTTAGGCAGCCTTTCTGCTAATGGGTGTGGTTGTGTTCCTCTCTTGCTACTTATGTGGCATAGGGTGTCCAGCACCGTAGCTTCCTGGTCATTGAGTGGATCTGGGTGTTAACGTTGAGTTGGAGAACTCTGGGAGAGCTTTAGCTGTTTGATATTACATGGGGCTGAGAGGTCTCTGGTGGTCCAGTGTCCTGAACTTGGCTCAGCCGTGTCAGAGGCTCAAGCCTGACAGCTGGCCAGAGCACCAAGACACTGTCAGCCACATTGCTCAGAAGAAAAGGGAGAAAAAAAAGACAGAAAGGAAGAAAGAAAAAAAAAAAAGTAAAGTAAATAAAGTTATTTAAATTAAAAAATTAAATATTATTAAAAATAACAAAATTAAAAATAATAAAAAAAAGAAAGAAAGAAGAGAGCCACCAAACCAAAAAACAAATCCACCAATGATAACAAGTGCTGAAAACTATACAAAAAACAAACAAACAAAAAAAAAAAACGGACAGACAGAACCCTAGGACAAATGGTAAAAACAAAGCTGTACAGACAAAATCACACAAAGAAGCATACACATACACACTAACAGAAAGAGAAAAATGAAAAAAAAAATATATATATATATATTAAAAAAAAGGAAGAGAGCAACCAAATCAATAAACAAATCTACCAATGATAATAAGTTCTAAATACTAAACTAAGATAAATATAAAAGCAGAAACAAATAAGATGCAGAAAGCAAACCCAAAGGCTACAACTGCTCCCAAAGTTCACTGCCTCAATTTTGGGATGATACCTTGTGTATTCAGGTATTCCATAGATGCATGGTACATCATGTTGACTGTGGAGATTTACTCCGCTTCTCCTGAGGCTGCTGGGAGAGATTTCCCTTTCTCTTCTTTGTTTGCACAGCTCCTGGGGTTCAGCTTTGGTTGGCCCCGCCTCTATATGTAGGTTGCCTGGGGGTGTCTGTTCCCCACCCAGACAGGACAGGGTTAAGTTAAAGGAGCAGCTCATTCAGGGGCTCTGCCTCACTCAGGCCAGGGGGAGGTAGGGGTACCAAATGCGGGGTGAACCTGTAGTGGCAGATGCTGGTATGGTATTACACCAGCCTGAGGCACACCGTGTGTTCTCCTGGGGAAGTTGTTCCTGCGTCACGGGACCCTGGCAGTGGCAGGCTGCACAGGCTCCTGGGAGGAGAGGTGTGGATCGTGACCTGTGCTTGCACACAGGCTTCTTGGTGGTGGCAGCAGCAGCCTTAGTGTCTCATGCCCGTCTCTGGAGCTCAGTTAGGCGGTGCTCTGAATCCCCTCACCTTGTGCACCCCGAACCAATGGTCTCTTGCCTCTTAGGCAGGTCCAGACTTTTCCCCGGACTCCCTCCCAGCTAGCTATGGCTCACTAACCCCCTTCAGGCTGTGTTCATGCAGCCAACCCCAGTCCTCTCCCTGGGATCTGACCTCTGAAGCCCGAGCCTCAGTTCCCAGCCCCCACCCACCCCGGCGGGTGAGCAGACAAGCCTCTCAGGCTGGTGAGTGCTGGTCGGCACCGATCCTCTGTGCGGGAATCTCTCTGCTTTGCCCTCCGCACCGCTGTCGCTGTGCTCTCCTCCGTGGCTCCGAAGCTTTCCTCCTCCGCCACCCGCAGTCTCCACCCGCAAAGGACCTTCCTAGTGTGTGGAAACTTTTCCTCCTTCACAGCGCCCTCCCACTGGTGCAGGTCCCATCCCTATTCTTTTGTCTCTGTTTATTCTTTTTTCTTTTGCCCTACCCAGGTACGTGGGGAGTTTCTTGCCTTTTGGGAGGTCTGAAGTCTTCTGCCAGCGTTTAGTGGGTGTTCTGTAGGAGTTGTTCCACATATAGATGTATTTCTGATGTATTTGTGGGGTGGAAAGTAACCTCCATGTCTTACTCCTCCACCATCTTTATGGTCCCTCAGTAATTCCTTTTTGTCTTGTATTATGATCTCTAACTTCGCTCTCCCTCGTATTTTTTATCTTTATGTGTACTTAGTTTCATACTTTGTCATCAAGTTTATGTCCTTTGACAAGAAGGTATATTGAATTCAGAAAAACAACAATATGTTGTCAAACAAGAATACTTTAATATTCATTTATTTAATTCTTAATTTTCTGTTTCCTTGATCTTTGTATTAATTTTCCTGTCAAGTGCAGAGTTCATATCAGGTGGCTATATTATTTTGGTGAAACAAGGATTCTGTGATCAGTGAGTTTGGTGTGTTTTGTTTAATTGCTTTTTATGCTTGCTGCCATGCTTTTCCCTTCTGAGAATCTACTAATCTTCTTGTTTCACAAAGCAAGGCTCTTGGTTATGTTCTCTGCTTCTGTCACATACCAATATTGAAATTATGCTCTCTTGTTCATTGAAGATGACTATTTTATAGATTGAATTTCTGAATGATGCTCTATTAATAAAATTTAAACTAACTTATTTCAGAGCTAATGAAATTAGTTACTTCAAAAATGGTAATTATACTTCTGTATGTGTTTATCATTCTGGTAATATTAACACATTTTAGTGATAAACATTGTAGAAGACCACATACTTCATGAATATAGAAATTTTATATTCATGGATGTATTTCATTTAAAAATAATAAATTACTCAAGAAATATCCTCACATTTTCTGATTTCCTACCTGGTTTAGAACTACACTTTCCACTGTGATAGCACATAGTCTAGTTGGCACATGTCTGTTGAACACTTGACATGTGGCTCATGAAACTGAGAAACTGGGTTTTTAACTCTATTTTATTTAAATTAATTTAAATTTTCATAATAAACTGAAGTAATGTAAAATATTTTTTTCTGTTAAATACAACTGTATTGTTTTACCAGGACTACATTTCACTTTTTATTTTTTGTGTTTACTTTTTTTTTTAATTGAAGTATAGTTGATCTCCAGTGTTGTATCTGTTTCTGGTATACAGCAAAGTGTTTCATATATATATATATATATATATATATATATATATACACACACACACAGTTTTTGTACATATGAATGTATAATACATATAAATTCTTTTTCAAATTCTATCCTTTATGGTTTATCACAGGGTATTGAATATAGTTCCACATGCTGTACAGTAGGACCTTGTTGTTTTTCCAGTCCATATATGATAGTTTGCATCCACTAATCTCAAACTCACAATCCAAACATCCTCCACCTTCCCCCTCCTTGGCCACCACAAGTCTGTTCACTATGTCTGTGAATCTGTTTCTGTTTCATAGATAGGTTCTTTTGTGTTATATTTTAGATTCCAAATACAAATGATATCGTGTGGTATTTGCCTTTCTCTTTCTGACTTACTTCACATAATATGATGATCTCTAGGTCCATCCATGTAGCTGCAAATGGCATTATTTCATTATTTTTTTTTATAGATGGGTAATATTCCGTTGTGTGTGTGTGTGTGTATTTGTGTGTGTGTGTGTGTGTGTATATATATATCTCACATCTTACATTTCACTTTAACTATTAAAATTTTAGTGTTCCAAATGAAATATGCTATAAATTTTAAAAGTACATGGATTTTGAATCCTTAGTATGAAGAATGGGATGCAAACTATTCTGTTAACAATTTTTTTATTGATTATATGTTAACATCATAATGCTGTGGATATAATTGTTTAAATAAATTACATTATTACAATTAATTTTACCTGTTTTATAGTGTGGCTTCTGGAAAATCTAAAATTACATATGTGGCTTGCATTATCTTTCTATCTGACAGAAATCATTGATATAAAGAGAACATTGATTAGCTATTTCCCAACTTACCTCAGTTGAACTCCTCAGGGCTACACATATATATGAAAAAGTTTCATATAATTCAGTTGATTTCTGAAAATTACCTACTGGTCACTTCCTCTTCTAGTAATTTACTCAAAAAATTGAAATTCTACAGTCAAATAAAAAGTGTATACAATAAAAATATTTTCCTTGTCACATGGGTTGAACCTTTCCCTCTTTATGTGCTGGAATAATAATTGAAACGTTATGAACATGAACCAAGGACATCTCATTATCACACACACACACACACACACACACACACACACACACACATCAGAGAGAAACTGAGAGGGAGAGAATTAAAATGATTCTTCTTTCCACTTACCTAAAATATCCCATTCTTGGTTTTTTAGTTACCACTAGTTTGATCAGGTGGTTGACAGAAAGCCAAAAGTTTGCAAAACCCATTGAGCCATAGAATTTTCTCCTCTGTGTTAGCAGAGAGAGCAGAAACACAAATCATTTTGTTGCTCATTCTGCAAAGCTCAAGATCCTAGTTGGCGTCAGGATTCTACAAAGGCTGCCAGTTTAGCCCACAGTGGCCGCCGGATCCTAATGCTGGCACAGTGCTTGTTATGAAGGCTTTGGAAAGTATTCGACCTCAGTCTTAGGGGAGAGAGAGATGGATACTGGAGCTCAGAACTCTTAGATCAGGATTATTCAGACAACCAAGGATAGTCTCTTAGATTTTTCACAAGGATCTTAGCGTTTGTTACCTCTGTCACGTTTGCCCATAACACACTGATTTGTAGAAATTCTCTATTTTATAAATGTCAATATCATATGATATAGGACCTGTGGTGTCTTCTGGATTAAATACAGTCCATAAAAGCCCTTAACTGAGTAAATATTACATTATATATAATAAAGCACAGCATCATTTAACATGGTCAAATAAGTAATATAAAAATGTATGCAACTTTGACAGTTCTCTTCATAACAGGTTTTTAAAAACTTTGAACATTTTTTAAATTAAAACAAAGACACTTGATTGCTCAATATCTTAAATGAAACAATTTCTCCTTCATAGAATAGTATTTAAATTTTCAATTAAATTTCATTTAAATGTTACATCTGTTATCTCATGGACCAGTCTTGCCATATTGTGATACTATCACACATATATTTATCTTTACAATAACAATATCTGTAACAATCCTGTTGATAATGACATTATTATTCTTATTCTGTCTAATTATGAAAAGTCATTACCCTTTCTACACAGTAGGTAAACATTTTCATATCATTTACTATGCTTACAAGTATATATCTGTTCTTACAAATTACATTCTGTAATTATGTGGCTTACCAACCTATTTTCAATAACTTGTCACTTTTCATTGGTCTCTAGGAAAGGATAGATCCGAAGGAGTATTTTGGTACAAGAGCAAATTAAAAATTTATCCAAAAAAGCATTGCAACACGATAGTAAATTAAACAAACATTTTATGTCAGTTGATCAACTAGAAACTGTTCATTCATGCAGATGCTAAAGGCATCTGGAAAACTGAGACAAAACAAAACAAAACACAAGTGTTAGATATTCCACATTTCAATAGTTCCAGAGGATTTCTTCAGCATTTCCAAGTGAAGCAGGTATTCTGCCATCCTTTGAAAGCTCTGAAAAACATTCCTGGAAGAATTGTTTTTTTGAGGTACACTCAGATTGTTTCCACATTAAATAGGCAGTTAAAAATAATGTGCTAAGCTTTAAATTTTAAAACACTTAAATGGCTGCTGTTTAGATAGATTTTTGGTTTGAACATTTTGTCCTCTGAATGCACACAACAGTGCTAACTCAGAACATCCAAACATAACAATATCACAGGTGTAAAATAATTTAAATCTCAAGTCCATTTTAGAATATTGGCTATAATAGAGAGAATGATTAATTAACTGGATGTAGAAAAGGAAATATTATTAAATTAGCCATATCTGTGTATTTAACAAGGGGCTTTTAGAGGGAGGCAAATGATAGGTCATGTTTGGAATGAGAGGCAGCACAAATATACCTTCTACTTTGCATGGGATTGTCAACTTTATACCTGCTGGGCCAATATAATTATGAATAAAAGTATCCCTGTTTATATGGCAGATTAAATGGTCACCATAGCATTCCTGGGGAAGGAACTGAATGACTTGTAGGAGAACAGGAAGTGAAGGAAATGGTGTGCTGCTCCTAGTAGGGAAGAAGGACAGTCCAGATTATAGTTATAGCATAGCCCACAACAAAGTCATGCACACATGACTTGAATCTGAATTGCAAAAGACAGAGTGAAACCACTGCTTTTTGAAGTGGTTTACCTTTATTTCTTGATCTTGATGATATTTCAGGACATTGCTCTTATTGTTTCTCACTAGATGTTCCTCATCTCACCCATTAAACTCTGTTCCTTCCATTCACCTTCCTGTCACCTTCCTATCAGTGAGGATTTTCTTACATATTTCCTTCTTTACTTACTTTTCCTGTTGGTCCTACAACATTAGCATATTGATCTTACTATCATGAATTACCATAATTGGCATTCCTTAAATAAAAGTCTGCAATGATTCCTACTCTTTATGGTGAAAGCCAGCGTCTTTCATAAATTGGCCAGTTACTCTACAGCATTTTATACCACTGCTTCTTCAATTAAAAAAAAACCCTTCAGTCAATTTACTATGTTTAACCCATGTCTGTTCTACCCTGTATGGCTTTTTCCGTGGACCTCTTCATCTTTGCTAGTGTAAAGAAAAAACTTAATTCTCACCTCTCTGGTGACACAGAAGGTATTGTCTCACTTCTCTGATAAGACAATCTCTAAAATTTTATATTTCCTGCAAACAGCTCTGTACTCTCTAGTAACTGGCTAATTACTTTGGTCAGGCTCTGGTAATTTCGTGTTTGCTATTTTTTGTGTCCTTAACTGTATTACATTTTGGAAATGAGTGAGCATGAACACTTCGTATATCATCTTAGCATAGCTTAGGTTTTCAATATTAAAATTAAGAGGCTTGCAAAATTAACATAAGAAATGTTTCAATTGATATATTTTTTACTTCGTTATTGATGTATTGTCTTGTAATTTTAAGTATTCTAAGGCAAACTCCCTTGTAAGTCCTGAACATCAGAAAGAATTAAGGTAAATTTTCTTTCTGCTAACTAATCAGTAGAAATAGTTGGCAGAAGAATTCTTTACTTCAGGACAAGTCACACTCTGCTCTAGTCAGTATTGATTCCACCTTGGTTGAATGGGAGGAGTCTCTTCCAAACTCTCCAGCTCATTCAATTGTTTTTGACTTTCTGGGCCACCTACGTAGTTGTCTCTTCTCTCTCCACCAACTCATTTATTCACTATTTTGTTCATCTTCTATTAAGCACCAGGTACTTTTCTAGGGGCTGAGGACATATTGTTGGAAAAGAAGTTAGACAGGAAAGCAAACTAGAACCCAGGCCCTCCCTGTTATTTGGAGTAGGGAGACAATTAAGTTGAAAATAAATGTATAGTATGTTGGAAGATGATCAATAATATGGAAAAGGTATAACAGAGAGAAGAGGATTGGAAGTGTCATGCAGGCAGGAGCGGTACAATTTGAACTGGTTGATTTAGTGACCCTTACATCCTTAGACCTTCTAATCTCACCTCTCACATCAACACATCCCTCATCTTCCCAACACATACTGTTTCTGCCCCACCAGGTCTCACCTCTTTCTTCTTCTGATCTGTTGGTATCATTTGGATGGTTGTGCCGTTAGAAAACACCACAGACTGGGTGACTTAAACAACATAAATTTATTTTTCTCACTTTTCTGGAGGCCAGAAATATAAGACAAAGGCATCTGTAGGCTTGGTTTCTCCTGAGGCCTCTCTCCTTGGCTCATAGACGGTCATCTTCTCGCTGGCCTCACATGGTCTCTCCTCTGTACCTGTGTATCCCTGGTGTCTCTTTGTGTGTCTACATTTTCTCATCTTATAAGGACACCAATCAGATGGGGTTAGGACTCATTCTAATGACCTCATTTTAACTTAATCTCCTCTTTAAGGGCCCTATATCCAAATAGTCACTGAAGTACTACTGATGGTTAGGGTTGCAACCTGTGAATTTTGGAAGGATCCAATGCAGCCTTTAACAGGCCCCTTTGGCATACAACCATAGAGAGTTTATCTTGGCTAGTGTAAATAATTATCCAGAGTCAATAATTTACATGCAATCAGCATAATCCTTGTGTCATTTTGAGCTAAAATATTATATCTTTTTATTCCATTTTGAGTTTTGTTAAAAATAATTTATTTCTGTTATCTTAGAAAGTTGATGGATTTGTGCCAAACACCAGAAATTGAGTGGAGGACTAGAAATGATACCATACAGACAAAAGAGAAGCAATATTTATATATGTATATATTTAAATACCTTAACCTCTCAACTAATTAGTGACTGAGTATTGTGTGTGTATAATTAACTAACCACAGTTTCTCTCTTCAAGGTTGTTATCATGCTCTGGTTAAAAATAAGATTGCTACATATTAAATAAAATTAAGTGCTAAACACTGTAATTAAGAAAATGAATTAACATGTATTAAGAGTTTACTGTGCACCAGATGGTGAGCCAATAATATACATTTTTAATCTTCACAGCAACCATAATAATTATTTTTAAATAAATGTATTATTTATCTATCAAACAACCCAGTGAGATATGTATTGTTATTACACAGGAGGAAAAGTGAAATTTAGGATGTTTAAATACCTCCTCAAACTCTCATAACTTTAGATTCTTAGAGATGAATTTAAACCCAGATTTGCCTTACTTCAAAGCCTCAGTACTTATCTCTGGTGCAAAAATGAGTTCAGAGATTAATTTCTAACACATTCAATTGATCCATCCAAATGTTATTAAATTGACAAATATATTTTTAAAAGATGCTACATTTTAGATCCAGCTATTTCCTTTGTGTTATTTCTTCCCTCATTTTGCAAAGATGTTCACTTTGTGCCTTTAGCCATCAATCATTAGAAGCCACAGTCCATCTTTCACAGAAAGAAAACAACAAAACACTTGAGATACTTTATGGAATTCAGATATTGGAACATCTTGCAATTGCACCATCATGTTACCTTGGTTTTTTCAGTATCCATCTAGGAGGCCAATTTTACTTCAGTGATTGGGGTCACCACCTAGGGCTGGCTGGTTCCCTCCCCCTTTTTCTCTCTACCTTTCTCATACTAATTCTTCAATAGTCAGAAATAATTTAATGCTGAGTTTTTCATATTTGTCATTTGTAAATGCTACTAATAATCCACCTTTAACAGTTTTATTCTCTAATCTTTAATGGCTATATCCTGAATCAGTTCTTTAAAATTAAATCCAATATGCAGGCATAGAAATAATTTTAAAGATACCTTAAAATAACCTCTCCAATACATCTTTATATATGCCATTTGTCATGTTTTTATTTCCAATTAAATATGAACTGAATATATTTACTCACACTTGTGCTGAGTATATTGTTGGTGTCTGTGGGTATTTTTGTCTCTCAGTGTTAGCTGTATAGCATTACCTGAAATAAGAGAACGGTATTATAGCTTTCAGGTGTGTTCATAATATTCTGTGGTGACCATATACATATCTTTGATGCTGATAATATAAACAGCTGCTCAGCAGAAACTGAAGTTGATATGTGTTACTATTAGGAATGATTCTATTTAAAATAACCCCAATATGGGTCTGTAACATATTTTCTATCAGACAGTAAGTAAAGGATATCTATGGCTATGAGATTTAGCAATATTAAAGAGAAAACCATACATGACAATTACCAAAAAAAAAAAAGAAGCTATATATAAGAAATCTATAAGATTTCTAAGAAATCTATAAGATTTCTAAGAAATCGTATAAGAAACCTAACAGTTGTTGCTCTCATCCTACATTTGAGATATGATTTATGTTTTGCAGTTCTTTAGTTTAATCGAGGAGTTAACATTGAGTTTTTTTAAACAAAATCAATAGGGATGCCCCCAGAGCTAACAGTATTTAATAATAACCAATTTATGTTGAATGTTCAAAAATGTGGAGTGTGGCATATACCAGCATATGCATTTGCCTAAATAAACCATGGTTGACCCTCAGCCAAGTTGTAGTATTCACAGTCTTTCCTGGAATATTCTAAGGTTGATATTTCTGGATGCCATAAAAGAATTAAGCTGAGACAATTTTTCTGTTGTTTTTGTGTGTATTACATGTATTACCTCAATCCCTTAATTACTGAATTTTTACTCAGCCAGCCTAAGGTAACAAGACACCCAAGTACTGCGAACAGAGTGGTACCTACTCCCAGATCTGTGATAAGGTCTAACTCCGAATGATTATTGTAGGATTTCAGTTCCATTCAACTGCAATGAAGACTTTAGTATCAGACTCTATAGCATATGGGTTTTCGTATTATTATTATTATTTTAAAACACATTCTCTGCATTCAAAGACCTTATTCTTTTTTTATTATTATTATTAATTAATTTATTTATTTTTGCTGTGATGAGTCTTCGTTTCTGTGCGTTTCTCTAGTTGTGGCAAGTGGGGGCTATTCTTCATCGCGGTGCACGGGCCTCTCACTACCGCGACCTCTCTTGCTGGGGAGCACAGGCTCCAGACGCGCAGGCTCAGTACTTGTGGCTCATGGGCCTAGTTGCTCCGCGGCATGTGGGATCTTCCCAGACCAGGGCCCCTGCATTAGCAGACCGATTCTCGACCACTGCGCCACCAGGGAAGCCCTGGGTTTTCGTATTATTAATGTCAAAGAGTTTTTGAAATTATACACTTGGATTTAATTCCCAGTATTTTTTATGTCTTTGCAAAAGTTAATTGAACATTGTACACATTTGTTTCCTCACCTATAAAATGATATAGAACAGATGAGATTGCTGTGACAAAAGATAAAGAAGGTAATATATATTAAAGAGCATCTACCTAGATCTGTGCTTGGTCCTCACAGGGGTGCCCTCAGCCTCCTCCTTGGAGGCTGTGCCTTCAAGGAAAGGGTGGTTATCTGTTAACAAATTAACTGAGGAGTGCCTTGACTTTCTGCAGGAGGACAAAAAGCGTCTGTGATCTCAGACACAAAGTTTATCACAGTCTCACTGTCTTAAGGTATAAGGAATAGTGGGTGTCAAGCTAAACATAAGTTTAAAGAAGTAAATTCATGACTGAGAAGTTAACAGATTGGAAGGTAGTAAATTGTGATTCCTCTGAGTCATCACATCCTTGTCAATAGCTGTGTTTTTCATTAGAAATATTCAGTGCAGATTTATAAAGTCTGAGTCCTCCTTTTTAATTTTAGTTTTCTCCATCTATACATATTGCAAAATGTGGAAATGATACACAATTATGTACACTGTGATTTTTCCTCTGGTAACTCAAACTTGACTTTTTTTTTTTTTTTTTACTCACTGCTAGATGCCTCAGCTGGTCTTCAGTATCAAATATTGCATTTCCAAGATTGTTCAATATGCAGTAACTATTATCTTCCTGCATTTATTAAATGTTTCAATGATGGCATCGATTTAACATTCTTATATTTCCAGATGTGAAAAACAAAATTTGAAGCATCTAAGTAAAAAGTCAACTTTTACTTTGACAACTGATAATTAGCTAATATAAAGGAGATTTGTCTATACTAAGAAAAGAATTAACCCAGAGTGACCCCTCATAATTAAAATACTGTATGAAATATATCTTCCCAATTTTTACTTGGGAAGTAAATCAGATTTATACTCAAATGTCTTAGTTTGGACAAAAAGTTGAGCAAAAGTAAATAATTTGCATGTTCATGTACATGAATTATTGTGAATTATGGGGATAAATATTTCACGTTTAATTCTGAGTTTGTTTTCTTGAGTATTCTGTCAAAATTCTATTAGCAGACAAACATTGCAAAATGTTGAAATATGACAGATAGCTGCTACTTTCTTGTAGAGCAAACTTTATTACTCTAAAGAAGGAATTGACCACTTTAGAAAGAGCCAGACTTTGTGTCTTTTTCTACATGGTCTGACATTTTAAGCACAGTGACACCAACAACGATGTGAACTAACATCTAAAGGACACAATATGTGTGCTATTTTAGAACATCAGGGAAAGGTAGTTCATTTTCATTTGCCTCACTTTTAATTAAGCCAAAAGAAAATCAAATAATGTACACCCCAAAACAAGAAAACAGCCACTTGCATTTCAGGACCAAAATCCCAACTTCATTCAATTTCTTGAAACTAAAGTTACCTGTTAACTTTCATAAAACTGCATCCCTGAAATAACTGGTTCCTCAGACTGAAATAAGACAGTACCTTTTTTTTTTTTTTTTTTTTTTTTTTTGCGGTACGCGGGCCTCTCACTGTTGTGGCCTCTGCTGTTACGGAGCACAGGCTCCGGATGCGCAGGCTCAGCGGCCATGGCTCATGGGCCCAGCCGCTCCGCGGCATGTGGGATCCTCCCGGACTGGGGCACGAACTCCCGTCCCCTGAATCGGCAGGAGGACGCTCAACCACTGCGCCACCAGGGAAGCCCCAGTACCTTTTTGACACTAAAACACTAAAAACACTCCTGAAAATTATATTATGCACTGCTGTGATTCTCTTTAATGTTTACATTTTTCCCTGTTATCTAATGTAAAGTTACCAATAGATTTAGACATATAAATTACTTTATGCATATCACATACAGACTTCTTACTTTCATCTTTACAGGGTAATACTTTCTATTTGTTATATTACAAGTTTAGACTCTCAATCCTAACTAAATGTACATGTTCTATTTATGAATATAGGGATACACTAATGAGCAATTTTGATAAGGTTTCTTTATACCTCTTCATTGGTAACTTTTCTGCAACGTAAACTATTTGAAATACATCTTAGAGATTGGAAGCTCATAAAGAGACCATGCCTAGACAAACAGAAGAACCAAGTGCGTTCACTAATGCCCATATTCTTTATTTGTAGAAAGGCAGCTTTGGCCCTTAGTGTAAGTGTGTACTCATTTTACACATAATTGTGATGACCATATTTATTTATTACAAACCGAAGTGAAAACAGAAGTGAAAAAGGAGGTTTTTAGACAGAGTATTGCAGACATCTCAATAGAAAGGTAAGAAAAATCAGAAAAACCCTAAAATCATAACAAAAGAAAGAAGGAAGGAAAGAAGAAAAGAAATGAGGGAAGGAAGGGAGAGAGAAAGAAAGAAAGATTTTCAAGATAATTTTTCTGTGTGAATTTATTCTTTTTTAAAGTGTTTACTATTTGACTCAGTAGATTAGATTGTAAGTTCTTGCCTGTTTTATTCACTATTTTATATCTAGGACCCATCACATGACTGAATCAGTGAATATTTAGATATTATCTGTTGAATGAATCAAAAAGATATATGAATTTTACAAGCCATTTATGAATGTAGTTGTAGAGGTCAACGCCTATTTCCACATTACACTAAAACCACCATCATGCCCTCTTTTTCACCACAGAGTGGGTGACCTACAGCTCACTACAGAATCCTTACTTATGCAGTGTGTCTCCACTGAAATCTTAAAATGTCTAGACTGGTTCAAAAGAAAAACATAAAAATAAAAATTTAAGAATAATTATCTTAAGTTATATTCATCAAGGAGGAAATATGGACTATGGAACAAAAAACTAACAAACAAATTTTTGCTTCAGGAAATTGATCTCTAATGGAGGCCAAGGTGATTCTGTTTATAAAGAATGTTAGTACATAGATCAAAGCACTGGGGAACTCTGTGATAAACTGTTGCTGTTCTTTTTATAGTCTCTAATGTGTTACAAACAATTTTTTATTTTACTTGCTAAGTAATGTTAGTCCAGGAGAGTGATGAGACTAGGGAAATCCTTAGCTTCCTGCTCTCAGTTCAGCTTTATTGTGTGTCTCGTCTCACCTCTCCTTGCCAAGCAACCTAAGCTTAATCCTGACCATCCCCCAGGAGTTACATGAATGCAGATCTAACAATAAGCATTATTGTTCCCAGTGCGTAGGTTTGGGAACTACAGAAGAGGAAGGATAACTGAGTTTCATATAGCAGGCGTACAGAGAATTGTGTTGAATGTAAAGGCAGAAAAACTGAGACAAAGGAAATTCAGAAAAGCTAAGAAAGATGGTAAGGATATGAATGATACCTATCCATGCAATTAATGATACTACAAAGTGAGACATCTGACCTTCACTGTTCAATATGGTAGCCACAAGCTTCAAACAGCTACTTAAATTTAAATTAATTTAATTAAGCAAAATTAAAAAGTCAGTTCCTCGGTCATGCTAGGAACATAGTGCTAGTGTTTCATGCTAATACCAAAAAAAGCAATTCTAAATTATTTTTAGTCCAAGAGGTTTTTTCGAAGTTAATGCAACTTACTGGGTGTACTCCATTTTAGGACATTTAATGAAATGAAAGAATCAGTGTGTAAAGTGAATTCAGTTTTTTTTTTTTTTTTTTTAGTTTCTGCTTTATAACAAAGTGAATCAGCTATACATACAGATATATCCCCATATCCCCTCCCTCTTGCATCTCCCTCCCACCCCTCTAGGTCACAAAACACCCAGCTGATCTCCTTGTGTTATGCGGCTGCTTCCCACTAGCTATCTGTTTTACATTTGGTAGTGTATGTATGTCCATGCCACTCTCTCACTTCTCTCAGTTGCCCTTCCCACTCCCTGTGTCCTCAAGTCCATTCTCTATGTCTGCGTCTTTATTCCTGTCCTGCCCCTAGGTTCTTCAGAACCATTTTTTAATTCTTAACTCATAGTAACACATTGTCATCAGTTTTGCTTTGGATACATTTTTATGTCAATTTACATTGTTATTATTGTTATCATTATTAATATTATTTGTGAAGGAACATTCAGAAGTTAATTCTTCGTCTACTTCCCTCTTTCCCTGGAGGTTGATTTGTTCAGTTTGACATCATCTGGATTGGTGATTCTTGGTTCTGAAAAAGCCTGGTTTATATTGACTTTGTCTAAAGAATGTTGGAAAAAAATTAAAGACTCAGGAGTGTCTTTAATGTCTCCACCATAGAATAAATGAGAAGTTTCAACCATTGTGGTTCTTTGTAAAACACCAGGGAATTCCTTAGAATAAATTCAGTCCTAAAATATATTCAAATCTATGCTCATCCAGAACTTGCAGTTGCAGAGACCTACCTACCTTAGATAGCAAGAGACCTCGATCAATAACTGTTTGCCTCACTGAATTCTGACTAATCATTTTATTCACTCAATAGACATTTGTCTCCTTTCAAGAGCCACCTCTGAAAAATCTCATTCAACAGTGACTTTTCTTTATCTCTTCTAAGGGTGTCTACAGAATTGAGCCTGAGTCGAGGCAGTGATGCAGGGGGCACAGGTTACAAATCAGACAGACCTCAATTTTAATTCAGTCCTTGGAAATGAAATGATGGAAATGTCTAGGTGTTAGAGTCATTTATCTGTAGAATGTGTCTTTCTAGACCCCAGCATGTGAGCATTTAGCCTACCTCATGGCACACAGTGAGTGCTCACTAACTGTGCTTGGCAGAGACTCGGTTAGTACCATCCAGAGGCAACTGTTGATATATTTGTCATGTCATCTGTTAAATCTGGTTAAATTCCTTGAATTCAGGAAGTAGTTATTCATGTATAGCTTGTCTGGTTTAGAGATTTTTATAAAAGTGTTACTTAGAGCTCAGAATATCTTTGTGTGTATTTAGGGATACTTAAATGCTTTTAAATAGGTAAGACAGACCTTCAGTAATACTACCACTGAAACGTTCAATCGGGTATTGAGTGTGCTAGTCCTGAATGTCCATATTTATTCATTCATTCATTTATGATAAATTTATCAAGCACCTACTACATGCCAAGGACAATCACACAGGAAAATTTTTAGTCTGACGGGGCTTGCAAGGTTTTTTTTTTTTTTTTTTGCAAGGGAGACCAAGACTGGACAATTGAGTACACAGTTAATCCTTCGATTACAAATATGAAAAATGCTGAAAATTAGAAGTGATGAGATGCTAAAATTCATAGACCAAGTGAAATATAACCTCACTCTGAGGTGCAGAGAATGGTTGTTTGAGTGAATAGCATTTAATTTGAGAAGATAAGATCAAGCCAGATATAAAGTATACAAAGGTAGTATTAGAATTTTTGGTACAGTGATTTGAGTGACAGCTGGGACCTGGAGATTTGTAGACCATTCAAACTGTGGGAAGAGCATGTGAAAAAGCCCTGGGGTGCAAAGGATCATGACACATCTGAGGATTTAAAGAAGGGTGCCATGTTAAGCGAGGGCACAGAGTTAGGGCCTGTGAAATAAGCCAGGCCTAGATGTAGGGTCTGAAAGGTAATGTGTATTTAATGTGCATTTTATTTTATTTTATGTCTATCTTGACAACAATGGAAAACTACTAAATTATTTTAAGCACGGGAGAGATATAATCTATATGAATTTCTAAAATATCACTTTGGCTGACTTTAGGAAAATGGATTGAAGATGACAAAAGTGAATGCAGAAAGAAAAATAATCTAATTATAACAACATAATCAACAAGAATACTAGCATTTATACTTGTCTTTAATATCTGTCATTTAAATCTCACAACGGTCCAGTGATGAAGTTCTCTTATTCTACCACTTTGAGGAAAGAAGTGTAAATTATCTTGCCTGAAGTCTCTTAGAGATGGAAATGTCTAGGTGTTAGAGTCCAGATTTAATTTCAGACAACTTACTCCAGGGCAAAAAAGGAACAATAACAAAAAAAGTGAACAAAGTCAAAATTGGTTTCTGGGCAAAAAAAGAACAATAACAAAAAAAGTGAGCAAAGTCAAAATTGGTTTCTGGCCTAAACACTGTCATATAACACTAAAAATTGAGAAAAGTAAGTATAAGAAAAGCCTATGTAATTTCTCAGAATATATCATAAAATTGGCAGAAATCTATTTCATTTGCTTACAAATGGTATTTCCATATGGAAAAAAATATATGAATATGTATATGCACGTGTATGTGTGTAATCACCACACAACTAAGTTAATTGTTAACTGCTTTCAGTTGAAATTCCTCCTATTTTCCAGCAGGCCTGATTTTTATACGCATGGTCATTTCATTTAGAAACAATTCATTTATTCTTAAATCTCCTAATACATCTTGCAAAATCCAGATCTTTGCTCCCCCACTAATAGCTTTGTTTCAGGAGGTTTTTTAGCTTCATGAATAACAGCATAGACTTAAATTAGACACTTTCAACTGACATCCAGTCCTATGATCTCACAAAAATTATTTTTTCCATTCCTATTTCCTCACTAGTATCAATATCACCTTCCTCATTTAATGCCTCATTTAAGCACCTCATGTAATGTAAAGTGCTTTAGAACGTGCCTGGGATATGGCAGCACTCACTAAATGTTGGATATTAAATGCTAGCTGTTGAAGAAATAGAAGCCACTCTCATATTTTTGTCACCAAAGCTTCAAACCTGCACTTATAAGCACTTCTTCCCCCATTGTGCTTTTCCTACCCTGGAGAAGGAATCCCTTCTCCTGTCAAATGCCATGTGCGAACTTGATCCTCTAGATCCCATCACCTCTCTTGTTCTCCCCTCCTTTAGGAATCCTCTGTTTCCTAAAGCTCTCTCTCACGCTACTCAATCTTCTTTTCATTGACATGTAAGCATCCCCCTTATGACAGACAAGACATACTCTTGACATTCCCTAGTCACTTTATTTCTTTGTTCCCCATTACAAGGGCATTTCTAGAAAGAACTGCTAGTATTCTCCATGCATTTGAATGTGTCATATATTGTTCCACTCTGATCAGGTTTCTTCACCCACCACTTACCAAAACACACGCTTGTCATTTTCCATCTTGCCAAATTCAGAGCTTGTCTGCCATTCTTCAATAACCTGGAGACCAGCAAATATGTATCCAGGACTTCCCTTTTGTCTGGTGTCCTTGCTCACTTAAAAGATGTCTAATTGACATTTCTACTTAGAAAGATGTCTCAAACATATTGACCTGGTGCAAAAGAGAACTGCTCATCCGTAATCTACCTTCATCGTTTACCCCATAAGTTATTCACAAGTGTTCAAGCAAGGTCCCAGTCATTATTCTTGATTCTATTTTCCTCACCATGGCTCACCCTTCTTCCTCCACCTCTGCATCTCTCAGAATGTTTCCTTCCCACCTGCACTCCCCAAAGCGCAAACCCCTTCTGACCACTGCTTCCTCTACCTTCCTCTAGACCAGCATAAGCTGTTTCACGTACTGATGACACGGTCTTCCAATTCCTAGCTCTCCCCACTCTCATAGCCTTCCCAAAACATTCCCCACAAAGTTGCAAGAGTGGTCTTCTCAAAATATACAGTTGAGTTTATCATTCTTCTATATTTAGCATAACAGTGGTTTACTGCACATAAGCTTCTTGTGTGACTTTACAATACTTTATACTCAACACTTAGTACAACATCTAGTACAAGTGGATATTTTGTGAGTGAATGACTGAGTGATTTCAATTATTTCACAGTCACTACTTCATACTACTGCCTCATGGAAGTACGACTATGGGTGATGATCCCAGAATGCTAGACATAAATTCAAGCTATGCTACCCACAAGGGAACTCAATTCTCTGGGCTTCAGTTCCCTAATCTCTGAAGTAATAATAGTAACTGTGGCACAGGATTTATAAAATACATGTGTTAGTAGACACAAATCCATTAGAATCATGTATGTTTGTTGCATACAATAGTGATGATGATGATAATGATCAACTACTTTATCTGGATATAATATTTTTATCCACGTTGTTTTTTTTTTTTTTAATATTGTTTTTAAAAAGACAGCATTAATTACTTACTGGGGGACTCTATGAAGCCTCTATACCTCTAGAAATAAGAGGCATTAATAAAAACTAAAATTTCAATATTAAAAGAATAATTCTTTTTTCATAAATTGCTCTATGTGTTTATTTCTTGCTTCTAACATCAAGTGATTTCCAAATCAGATGACCACAAGTTTTATTAACAACCAGATAAGCATACAGTGCCAGAAGTTTTGGCAACTTATGCGTGGCACAGAGTGACAAAGTGCAGCACCGGGCAAGATACTTTCAAAACAGAAATGAGTGTTTCCTTTGATTATCTGTTTCTCTCAATAATTCCTTCACACCGAACTCCTGTTCACCACAGAATAGAAGCACACTTGTGAAATTAACCATCAGAAAAGATGACTTATTAACATCACATTTCACAGTGAGTGCAAGAATGAAGAAGCTGGTGCATGACTTTGAAAGCTAGCATTTTCTGAAAAACAAACAAAAATTTAGCAAAGAAGTCAAGTGAGTGGTCCTCTTCCTTTTTATCCAGATAACATCTCATGTCTTTCTAAATTTTCTTTCTTTCTTTTTGCTGGTTGCAATTATACTAGGATAATTATACTGACGTTGAGAGACAAGTGTTGTCAGCTTCTTCCTTGTGTATAATGGCCAAAATCATTTAGATTCAATGCAATAGAGGCCACATTTCCCATTTTTTCAGCCGTATAAGCCTACATTAGGGTTTAAAAGACCTCCAGTAACTACCCCAGCCTTCATCCAAGGAAAAAAAAATCAATTTTCCAGGATTTCTACGGCTCTTTTTTGGTCTCCATAGCAGTTAAGGGCAAGCTGAGAAGGAAAAAAAAAAAAAAAAAAAAAAAAAAAGATTTATTTCCAGCTCTAGTGAAAGCTGAGTCCCAAGATAAAATAAAAAGCCAAGTATAATGAGAAAAAGGGAAGTAAAAGGAAGCAAACTCCTATAGGTCAGTACTGAATATGACCTTTGCTCTGAAAATTCAAAGAGTAATAAATTATAAGAGAAAATAGGAGCTCATTTGTGTCATTGAAGCTCTACCTCTTGCTTGACTAGGGAGCTGAACAACAATACACAGATGGAGGGCAATGAATTTATGAAATTATGTGCCAGCTCCCAGGATAGGGCTTGAAATGTGCACTTGCTGTTGGCACTAGAATTGGGGCTTTGTTGATCTAATGCCAGGACTGCATGCTCACATTCTGCTTTTTGTGCCAAAGTTAGATGCTCAGATTTGGAAGCTAAAATTTATCAAGTTTTAGCACTGCCTCTCCACAGCCAAATGATCGTGGCATAAAGAGGTACATATTTTACTTCAGTTTGAAAGTAGAACTGCCACATTAGAACAAATTCACTCTCCTCAAAAAATTCAGATCTGAACCATTTCCCTTTTAATGAGCTCATCTAAAAAGAGTCTAGAAAGCTTTTTCTGTCTACTTCTGTTTTTTGTTGGGTAGTATAGCCTTGTGTCAATTTCCTCCGGCTTTTAGATTTAGACAAATATTTATTTTCTCTGTCCTGAACACTAATGATATCCCTTGATTTTAAGAACTTATTTAACATAAATGATAATACAAAGAAATTAAGGTGGCCATATTTAATGATATAGTCTCCAGCCAATTATTTTTTTTTAATTTTTATTTTTTGGCTGCACTGGGTCTTCATTGCTGTGCATGGGCTTTCTCTAGTTGTGGCGAGCGGGGGCTACTCTTCGTTGCGGTGCGCAGGCTTCTCATTGCGGTGGCTTCTCTTGTTGCGGAGCACAGGCTCTAGGCACGCGGGCTTGGGTAGTTGTGGCACGCGTGCTCAGTAGTTGTGGCTTGCGGGCCCTAGAGCGCAGGCTCAGTGGTTGTGGCACACAGGGCTTAGTTGCTCCACGGCATGTGGGATCTTCCCGGACCAGGGCTTGAACCTGTGTCCCTCGCATTGGTGGGCGGATTCTTAACCACTGCACCACCAGGGAAGCCCTCCAGCCAATTTTTAAAACTGTTGTTCCATTGGAAGCCACAGCCTCCCTATTCTGTTTTGTCCAGAGGGCACAAAATTATTTTTCATGTTATAGTAATGAAGCTCCTACATATCCTCTTCTGGCTACATCATGCCCATAATATAAAAAACTACAGAAACTTCCAATATTCTCTATAATAAGAAATGCTTATTAAGTGCTCAGATGTTATATCCCTGAAGTCCTAAACTCTGTGTCAGCAGTTCTCATCCCCTTTTTTCACCACAGAATCATCTAAGAAACAATCTAAAAAGTACCTTTGGCCTGGCCCTACCCAGATCAATTAAATCAGAATCTCTGAAAGTAGGGCTTAGGCATCCATGCTTTTTAAAGCTCCCAAGTTGATTCTAATGTGTGGCTAGAGTTGAGAACACTCTTCTATGTGAAGGGATAGTGTATGTCTTTGTGGAAGCAAATCAAGGATGTACTGAGGAAGTACAACCAGGTAAAGACGAATCCTAAGTCAGTGATGCTAAAAATAAAAAGAATGTATATTACCTTTCTAGTAACTTGCTAATTTTTAGCAAGACGAGAATTAAGGATGCTATAAAGAATCACCAGATTTTCTTGTTTTTACTTTACATTGAATTTCTTTTATACATATTTTTTCACAGAAACACTAACATAGAAAGTATTTAAGAGTATCAGAGTTACTTGTATGTGGAAAGGGAATGTGTGAGTGTGAGTATTGTCCTATATGCTGTACAGAGTGAATTTGCTACTGAAAAATGGAATATAAAATACCTTCTCTGCCTATTGTGCAAACAAGGCAATGGAAAATAGCACTCACCTGAGATCTGCTAGGGAAACATTTATGGGGAAACTTAGAGCAACAGATATAGGTGTGTGGGTCCCATTGCCCATTCTAGGGCACCACTCAGAGATCTAGAACAGTCATTTCAGACTCTGAAGGAGTGGCCGGCTGTTTAGTAGGACTGTCATGCTGCATGGTTAGGTAGGTTTAGACCTCTTTCTGATATGATCAGGGCTATGATGCAAGAGCAATATGACATGATGGCAGCTTGTCTCTGACTCTCTCCTGAAGCCCAGTATTAGCGGATGGGTGTAGCACCAACCCTTCCTTTGTTATAAATAAACCTGAGGGGTCAGTCCTTGTGGGTACAATTATGTGAACTGACAAGCCAGTGGCAGCATTTGCTACGTCACTGTTCATGATGGGGAGAAGCCTGAGTCTCTCCTCTGGTGTTATAAGGCCTGGAATCCTTGAGATGTGGCCAAGATTAACTGTGTTAAACCCAGGGCTACTGCTAGTTTTGCCCAGGACTTTACAAGAGGCCAACTGTTTTTCTGGGAGGCTGACCAGGACAAGATCAATCTTGAACGAGGTAACACTAATCATCACTCAGTCTATTTCTCTCATTTGAAGGACAGCATGATACCTCTTATGTCAGCAGCCCATCCCTTGTAGCTTGTGAGTGCTGTCAGCCTAATCATCAGCATCCCAAGAAACTCTGGAAACTGGTTATAAATGGCTGAGTATCACCCTGGTGACGCAGACCACACACACCTCAGTGTGATAAGGTAATTTTTAGGAAGAGCCTATGGGCATGCATTGTCTAGTCTAGAAAGTATAACGAGGGTGGCCTTTTAGGTGAATCAGTACCTGCAGCCATGCTCCAAGTGTCCTGTAATTCCCAGGGGCCCCAAATCATTCTGGGGAAAGAAAGATCCATCCTGCATTGGTTGTTTAACCCTCTACATAGTAGGCATTCAATTAAAACACATGGACTCAATAAAACAGTGTTAGCTAGTATTTATTGAGTATTTAATATGAGTCAGGAGCCATTCTAAGTATTTTTGTTTAATGGTTCATTGTTCTTCACAACAACCCTGTGAAAGAGTGATTATTATTATCCCAGTTTTAGAGAAGATTGAGGCATTAAGAGGTAAAGTCACTATAGCCAAAGATTATGAGGCAGGTAGGTGGCAGAGCTTGATTTCCGATGATGCCCTGTTGATTCAGACTCTCCACCACTGCTTTTCAAGGCATCAGTGAAACACACTTTTTGGACAATGAATTGTTTAAGAGCTCTAGTGACAGAAGACTAGTTAGAATTTAATTGCAATAGTAAATGTGACTTAGATGAGGATACGTCATTGGAACAGGAAATAAGTAGACAGATTCAAGAGATACTTAGGGAGCTGGAATCAGAAAGACTTGGTGACTGAGGGTTTGTGGCAGGTAAGTAAGAAAGATGTATCAATCACTGTTCTCAGTTTCCTATCTGGTGAAATAAGATAGGGAGTACTGGAGGTAAAGGTGTGTGTCTGCAAGATCATGAATTTACTTTTGGATGTGATTAATTTGAGAGAACTGTGACATTTCAATTGGAGTAATCAAGCAGGTTGTTGTGTATATTATTTACATTTCCTCTGATCATCATGATCAAAGAAGTTCCTTTGGCTGGAGTTTTGAACTGAGTATTCCAGTGAAGCTATGGAAGGCTAATAAATTATAGAAAAAGGAAAATAGAAAAAAAGATGTTCAGAGAGCATCTTTTGTAACTTGTGACTTAGAACCCAGGCAACCAAAGAGCAACCCACACTTCATATTGAGAAAAATGGCCTAGAGGAAAAGCGAAAACGATGCCTAGGATTAGGGAATCTCAAGTATAAATGAGATGAAAGAAAGGCAGAATATATTTTCAGTAATAGAGAGAAATAAAAAAAAAATGAAACAAAAAATGCTTGATGACTGTAGTTAAGTATCAAGGCAGGATTCAGAAATACCTGCATGATTTATAGTCTGGGTGTTGTAGAAAGCAGTACTGAAGTGCTTGTGAATTTTGTAAGCTGGGGAGGGGAATTAATTTTGACCTAATTTCTAGGGATCATTTATTTTTACTTATTTTATAAGAGAAAATCAATTACTACTGATGATAATAAATATAAGAAAAGCATGGGAATACTAATTTTGACAGCTAATATATATCAAAGATCTGATAGCTTTTATATATTTAAAACTAGAATTAGGAAAATAAGTGGTATATCTAAATAATTGAAAGCATGTCAGTAGTGTTGGATTGTATAGACCTTTCCACAGGAAATCAGGCATTAAGTTATCTTAAGCAACAACCAAAATTATCAGTGTTACTGCAGATGTTTGCCTAGTCCATCCTCAGAAAACATTCTTAAGCATCCTTGGCTCATTAAACAGCTACTGATTTATTCTTTGTCAAACATTTACTGTTCAGGTTTCATATAACAGTACTTCCCTCCAATTCCATTCTACTTGTCCATTAATATTTTTAAAACTCTATCAAATTCTCATTAAAAATAGTTACATAATATATATTATAGGAAACATGAATCACTATGGGAATAAGATCTGGATAAATCAAAATGGGTGTGCATATGGTATAGATACAGATATAGAATATCTATACACAATCATTGTCCAATATTCAGTATTTATAAGACAATGGCTTGAGAACTTGAAAACGTGTTATAATGTGTAGGCCCTCAAGTCTATGTCCCTTAAGGGGAAAAAATGCTCTTTATTTTCTATCTCTGCACAAATTAAGTCCATACTCCTTATACTAAACATGCTCAAAAGTTCTCTCAAATATATATCCTAATATATAAAGTAGGTATCCTTATGCAATAGGTTTATTCTATTTTTAATTCTCTTTAAAGGTAAATAGTTGTACCAGATGATCTAGAAACGTTTCTAGGTCTAATTATTATTATTTTTTATTTCAGCATACCTATATGTGTGCCTACACACATGCACATACACATATATGCTTGGTGCTTGTTTTCTTTCCTACTAGTTTTATTTATATGATTAGATTAATTCAACAATTATTTACTGAGGCCCCCAAACAGATTAGTTTGTTTGCTCTAGGAAATACAGGCATACCTTGGAGATGAGATATTGGGGATTTGGTTCCAGACCACTGCAATAAAGCAAATATCTCAATAAAGTGAGTGACACGACCTTTTTGGTTTCCAAGTGCCTATAAAAGTTACATTTACACTATACTGTAGTTTCTTAAGTATGCAATAGCATTATGTCTAAAAACACAGTGTAGCTACCTTTATTTAAAAAAACTTTCTTCCTAAGAAATGCCAACCATCAACTGAGATTTCAGTGAGTCGTAATCTTTTTGCCGGTGGTGGGCCATGCCTTATTTGCTCAATGTTGATGCCTGCTGAATGATCAGGGCGGTGTGTGCTGAAGGTTGGAGCAGCTGTGGCAATTTGTATAAGATAACAAAGAGGTTCGCTGCATCAGTTGGCTCTTCCTTTCACGACTGATTCCTCTGTAGCACGCTATGCTTTTTGATAGCATTTTACCCACCGTAGAACTTCTTTCAAAGTTGACGTCAGTTCTCTCAATTGTCAGTACTGTATCAACCAAGTTAGTGTAATATTTTAAATCCTCTACTGTCATTTCAACAGTCTTCATAGAATCTTCACCAGGAGTAGATTCCATCTCAAGAAACCACTTTCCTTGCTCATCCATGAGAAGCTCTTCCTCATCTGTTAAAGTTTTAACAGAGATGGTAGCAGTTCAGTCACATCTTCAGGAGCCACTTCTGATTTTAGTTCTCTTGCTCTTTCCACCACATCTGCAGTTACTTCCTCCACTGAAGTCTTTAACCCCTCAAAGGCACCCAAGAGAGTTGGAATCAACTTCCAAACTCGTGTTAATGTCGATATTTTGACTTCTTCCCATGAATCGCAAATGTTATTAATGGTTTGTAGAATTTTGAATTCTTTCCAGAAGGTTTTCAATTAACTTTGCCCAGATTCATCCAAGGAATCACTTTCTATGGCACTAATTGTTTTACAAAATGTATTTATTAAATAATAAGTCTTGAAAGCCAAAATTATTCCTTGATCTATGGGTTACAGAATAGATATGAGTTAGCAGGTATGAAAACATCAATCTCACTGAACATCTCCACCAGAGCTCTTGAGTGCCCAAATGATTTGCCAATGAGCAGTAATACTTTGAAAAGAATCTTTTTTTCTGAGCAGTGGCTCTCAACAGTGGGCTTAAAATAGTCATTAAACCACATTATAAGCCGATGTGCTGTCATCCAAGCATTGTTGTTCCATTTATAGAGCCCAGGAAGAGTAGATTTAGCATAATTCTTAAAGGCCCTAGGCTTTTTGGAAGGGTGAGAATTGACTTCAACATAAAGTCACCAGCTTCAGTGACACCTAATAAGGAAGTCAGCTTGTTCTTTGAAGCTTTGAAGCCAGGCATTGACTTCTCTCCAGCTATTAAAGCCCTAGATGACATTTTCTTCCAACAGAAAGCTGTTTTGTTGACATTGAAAGTCGGTTGTTTAGTGTAGCCATGTTCATTAATTATCTTAGATAGATATTCTGGTTAACTTGGCTGCAGCGTTTATGTCAGCATGTGCTGCTTCACCTTGCATTTTTATGTATGGAGATGACTTCGTTCCTTAAATCTCAGGAACCAATCTCTGCCAGATTCGAACTTTTCTTAACGCAGTTTCCTCACCTCTCTCAGCCTTCATAGACTTGAAGAGAGTTGAGGCCTTGCTCTGGAGTAGGCTTTGGCTTTAGGGACTGTTGTGGCTGGTTTGATCTTCTATTCAGACCGCCAAAACTTTCTCCATCTCAGCAATAGGCCTGGTTCGCTTTCTTATCATTTGCACGTTCCCTGGAGGAGCATTGTTAATTTCCTTCAAGAATATTTCCCTTGCATTCGTAACTTGGTTTCTTGGCATAAGAGGCCTAACTTTGGGCCTGGTTTGGATTTCTACATGCCTTCCTCGCTAAGCTTAATCATTTTTAGCTTTTGATTTAAAGTGGGAAACGTGTGGCTCTTCCTTTCACTTGAACACTCAGAAGCCATTGTAGGGTTATTAATTGGTTTAATTTCAATATTGTTGTGTTTTAAGGAATAGGGAGGCCTGAGCACAGGGAGGCAGTCAGGGAAAAGCCAGGCAGTGAAACAGTCAGAACACAGATTCATGGATTAAATTTGCCATTTTTCATGGGTGCCCCAAAACGATTACAATAATAACATCAAAGATTACTGATCACAGATCACCATAACAAACAAAAATAGAAAATGTTTGAAAACTTGCAAGAATTTCCAAAATGTGACACAGAGACATGAAGGAAGCAAATGCTGTTGGAAAAACAGCGCCAATGGACTTGCTTGACACAGGGTTGCCACAGACCTTCAATTTGTAAGAAATGCAGTATCTGTGAAAAGCAACAAAGCAAAGCACAATAAAATGAGGTATGCCTGTGCTAAATAAATAAATAAATATCTGCTGACTTCAGGGCTCAACTTCTTTATTTGGGAGAATAGGACAAGAGAATGGAATCTTGAAAGACATTGGGAAACATGGGTCCTGCCCTCAGTGCTGTCAAATATGAATTGTATCACCTTTGTGAACTTACTTAATAATTTTGGAACCTTAGTGTCCTTACCTGCAGAAAGGAAATGGTAATGCCTAGCTGAGGATGTTATTAGAGATTATTTTTCAAGTTCCTGGCACAGAAGCTGTCACAAGGCAGTAACTCAATCTTGTTCACTAGCATGTTACGAATCATGGCCACACAGAGTGATGAATAGGGTAACGTAACCAGTGCTTCAGAAACTGAAAAAGGGAAACGTTTATTTCTGACTAGGATAAAGAAGGATCTGTCTTGAATTAGTCAGAGTTTGGCAGGTAAACAAAGGAAGAAGGGGCTTTTAGGCAAAGACAGCTGTCGCCACTAATGTACCCAAAAGTAGGGAAGGCTGGGAAGGAGGGGGGCCACAGGAGAGGGCTGATACCAGGAAAGGTATCTTCAGATCTATGTTTCTTCCTCAGATCTATATTTCTAATTTCTTACCAGGCATTGCTATTGACTGTCCCACAGACACTTCAAACTCAATATGCCTGAAAAGAAACTCATTATCTTTTATCCCAATCCATACTCCCCCTCTTTATTCCTTGCCAATGGTGTATTCATCCTCCCAAACCCAAGGTGAAAAAAATGGAGTCATCTTCAGTGTATAACTTTCACATGCAGTTTGGTGCCACCTATTATCATAGGGCCAGAGAAAAGGAAACAATTAAGGTTTGCTATTTGGGAAAGATTGAGAAAGAGGGAGAGAAAGGATGATAATTTTGTAGCTGAGTATTTTTTTTTAACATTTTTATTGGAGTATAATTGCTTTACAATGATCTGTTAGTTTCTGTATTATAACAAAGTGAATCAGTTATACATATACATATATCCCCATATCTCTTCTCTCTTGCATCTGCCTCCCTCCCACCCTCCCTATCCCACCCTTCTAGCTGGTCACAAATCACCAAGCTGATCTCCCTGTGCTATGCGACTGCTTCCCACTAGCTAGCTATTTTACATTTGGTAGTGTATATATTTTCATATATACACTACCACTCTCTCACTTTGTCCCAGCTTACCCTTCCCCATCCCCGTGTCCTCAAGTCCATTCTCTACATCTGCATCGTTATTCCTGTCCTGCCCCTAGGTTCCTCAGAAACAATTCTGTTTTTTTTTAGATTCTATATATATATGCTAGCATACAGTATTTGTTTTTCTCTTTCTGACTTACTTCACTACACTTACCTCACACTACACTTACTTCACAGAGTATGACAGACTCTAGGCCCATCCAGCTTATTACAAATAACTCAGTTTCATTTCTTTTTATGGCTGAGTAATATTCCATTCTATACATGAGCCACGTCTTCTTTTTCCATTCATCTGTCGATGGACACTTAGGTTACTTCCATATTCTGCTACTGTAAATAGAGCTGCAATGAACATTGTGGTATATGACTCTTTTTGAATTATGGTTTTCTCAGGGTATATGCCCAGTAGTGGGATTTCTGGGTACTATAGTAGTTCTATTTTTAGATTTTTAAGGAACCTCCATACTGTTCTCCATAGTGGCTGTATCAATTTACATTCCCACCAACAGTGCAAGAGGGTTCCCTTTTCTCCACACCCTCTCCAGCACTTATTCTTTGTAGATTTTTTTATGATGGCCATTCTGACCTGTATGAGATGATATCACATTGCAGTTTTGATTTGCATTTCTCTAATTAATGATGTTGAACATTATTTCATGTGTTTGTTGGCAACATGTATATCTTCTTTGGAGAAATGTTTATTTAGGTCTTCTGTCCATTTTTGGATTGGGTTGTTTGTTTCTTGATATTGAGCTGCATGACCTGCTTGTAAATTTTGGAGATTAATCCTCTGTCAGTTGCTTCATTAGCAAATATTTTCTCCCATTCTGAGGGTTGTCTTTTTGTCTTATTTAAGGTTTCCTTTTCTGTGCAAATGCTTTTAAATTTCATTAGGTTCCATTTGTTTACTTTTGTTTTTATTTCCAGTTCTCTAGGAGGTGGGTCAAAAAGGATCTTGCTATGATTTATGTCCTATAGTGTTCTGCCTATGTTTTCCTCTAAGAGTTTTATAGTGTCTGGCCTTACATTTAGGTATTTAATCCATTTTGAGTTTATTTTTGTGTATGGTGTTAGGGAGTGTTTTAATTTCACTCTTTTACATGTAGCTGTGCAGTTTTCCCAACACCACTTATTGGAGAGGCTGTCTTTTCTCCATTGTATATTCTTGCCTCCTTTATCAAAGATAAGGTGACCATATGTGCATGGGTTTATCTCTGGACTTTCTATTCTGTTCCATTGATCTATATTTCTGTTTTTGTGCCAGTATCATACTGTCTTGATTACTGTACCTTTGTAGTGTAGCCTGAAGTCAGGGAGCCTGATTCCTCCAGCTCTGTTTTTCTTTCTTAAGATTGCTTTGGCTATTCGGGGTCTTATGTGTTTCCATGCAAATTATGAAATTTTTTGTTCTAGTTCTGTGAAAAATGCCATTGGTAGTTTGATAGGGATTTCATTGAATCTGTAGATTGCTTTGGGTAGTAGAATCATTTTCACAAGGTTGATTCTTCCAATCCAAGAATGTGGTATATCTCTCCATCTATTTATATCATCTTTAATTTATTTCATCAGTGTCTTATAGTTTTATGCATACAGGTCTTTTGTCTCCTTAGGTAGGTTTATTCCTAGATATTTTATTCTGTATGTTGCATTGGTAAATGGGAGTGTTTTCTTAATTTCACTTTCAGATTTTTCATCATTAGTGTATAGGAATGCAAAAGATTTCTGTGCATTAATTTTGTATTCTGCTACTTAACCAAGTTCATTGATTAGCTCTAGTAGTATTCTGATAGCATCTTTAGGATACACTGTATATAGTATCATGTCATCTGCTAACAGTGACAGCTTTACTTCTTCTTTTCCGATTTGGATTCCTTTTATTTCTTTTTCTTCTCTGATTGCTGTGGCTAAAACTTCCAAAACTATGTTGAATAATAGTGGTAAGAATGGGCAACCCTGTCTTCTTCCTGATCTTAGTGGAAATGCTTTCAGTTTTTCACCATTGAGGACAATGTTGGCTGTGGGTTTGTCATGTATGGCCTTTATGATGTTGAGATAAGTTCCCTCTATGCCTACTTTCTGCAGGGTTTTTATCATAAATGGGTGTTGAATTTTGTTGAAAGCTTTCTCTGCATCTATTGAGATGATCATATGGTTTTTCTCCTTCAGTTTGTTAATATGGTGTATCACATTGATTGATTTGCGTATATTGAAAAATCCTTGCATTCCTGTGATAAATCCCACTTGATCATGGAGTATGATCCTTTTAATGTGCTGTTGAATCTTGTTTGCTAGTGTTTTGTTGAGGATTTTTGCGTTTATATTCATCAGTGATATTGGCCTGTAGTTTTCTTTTTTTGTGACATCTTTGTCTGGTTTTGGTATCACGGTGATGGTAGCCTCGTACAGTGAGTTTGGGAGTATTCCTCCTTCTGCTATATTTTTCAAGAGTTTGAGAGGGATAGGTGTTAGCTCTTCTCTAAATGTTTGATAGAATTCGCCTGTGAAGCCATCTGGTCCTGGGCTTTTGTTTGTTGGAAGGTTTTTAATCACAGTTTCCATTTCACTGCTTGTGATTTGTCTGTTCATGTTTTCTCTTTCTTCCTGGTTCAGTCTCAGAAGGTTGTGCATTTCTAACAAGTTGTCCATTTCTTCCAAGTTGTCCATTTTATTGGCATATAGTTGTTTCTAGTAATCTCTCATGATCCTTTGTATTTCTTCAGTGTCAGTTGTTACTTCTCCTTTTTCATTTCTAATTCTATTGATTTGAGTCTTCTCACTTTTTTTCATGATGAGTCTGGCTAATGGTTTATCAATTTTGTTTATCTTCTCAAAGAGCCAGCTTTTAGTTTAATTGATCTTTGCTATAGTTTTCTTCATTTCTTTTTCATTTATTTCTGATCTCATCTTTATGATTTCTTTACTTATGCTAACTTTGGGGTTTTTTTGTTCTTCTTTCTCTAATTGCTTTAGGTGTAAGGTTAGGTTGTTCATTTGAGATGTTTCTTGTTTCTTGAGGTATGATGGTATTGCTATAAACTTCCCTCTTAGAACTGCTTTTGTTGCATCTCATAGGTTTTGGGTCATCGTGTTTTCATTGTCATTTGTTTCTAGGTATTTTTTGAATTCCTCTTTGATTTCTTCAGTGATCTCTTGGCTATTAAGTAGTGTATCGTTTAGCCTCCATGAGTTTGTATTTTTTACAGATTTTTTCCTGTAATTGATATCTAGTCTCATAGCATTGTGGTCGGAAAAGATATCTTATACAATTTCAGTTTTCTTAAATTTACCAAGGCTTGATTTGTGACCCAAGATATGATCCATCCTGGAGAATGTTCCATGAGCACTTGAGAAGAAAGTGTATTCTGTGGTTTTTGGATGGAATGTCCTATAAATATCAATTAAGTCCCCCTTGTTTAATGTATCATTTAAAGCTTGTGTTTCCTTATTATTTTCATTTTGGGTGATCTATCCATTGGTGAAAGTGTGGTGTTAAAGTCCCGTGCTATGATTGTGTTACTGTTGATTTCCCCTTTTATGGCTGTTAGTATTTGCTTTATGTATTGAGGTGCTCCTATTTTGGGTGCATAAATATTTACAATTGTTATATCTTCTTCTTGGATTGATCGCTTGATCATTATGTAGTGTCCTTCTTTGTCTCTTGTAATAGTCTTTGTTTTAAAGTCTATTTTGTCTGATATGAGAATTGCTACTCCAGCTTTCTTTTGATTTCCATTTGCATGGAATATCTTTTTCCATCCCCTCACTTTCAGTCTGTATGTGTCCCTTGGTCTGAAGTGGGTCTCTTGTAGACAGCGTATATACAGGTCTTGTTTTTGTATCCATTCAGCTGTCTGTGTCTTTTGATTGGAACATTTAATCCATTCACATTTAAGGTAATTATCGATATGTATGTTCCTATTACCATTTTCTTAATAGTTTTGGGATTGTTATTGTAGGTCTTTTTCTTCTCTTGTGTTTCCTGCCTAGAGAACTTCATTTAGCATTTGTTGTAAAGTTGCTTTGGTGAAGGTGAATTCTCTTAGCTTTTGCTTGTCTGTAAAGGTTTTAATTTCTCCATCAAGTCCGAATGAGATCCTTGCTGGATAGAGTAATCTTGGTTGTAGGTTTTTCCCTTTTATCACTTTAAATATGTCCTGCCAGTCCCTTCTTGCTTGCAGAGTTTCTGATGAAAGATCAGCTTTTAACCTTATGGGGATTCCCTTGTATGATTTTTTTTTCCCTTGTTGCTTTTAAAATTTTGTCTTTGTATTTAATTTTTGATAGTTTGATTAATATGTGTCTTGACGTGTTTCTCCTTGGATTTATCCTGTATGGGACTCTCTGTGCTTCCTGGACTTGATTAACTATTTCCTTTCCCATATTAGGGAAGTTTTCAACTATAATCTCTTCAAATATTTTCTCAGTCCCTTTCTTTTTCTCTTCTTCTTCTGGGATCTCTATAATTCGAATTTTGGTGCATTTAATGTTGTCCCAGAGGTCTCTGAGACTGTCCTCAGTTCTTTTCATTCTTTTTTCTTTATTCTGCTCTGCACTAGTTATATCCACCATTTTATCTTCCAGGTCACTTATCTGATCTTCTGCCTCAGTTATTCTGCTATTGATTTCTTCTAGAGAATTTTTAATTTCATTTATTGTGTTGTTCATCACTGTTTGTGTGCTCTTTAGTTCTTCTAGGTCCCTGTTAAACATTTCTAGTATTTCCTCCATTCTGTTTCCAAGATTTTGGATCATCTTTGCTATCATTATTCTGAATTCTTTTTCAGGTAGACTGCCTATTTCCTCTTCATTTGTTTGGTCTGGTGGGTTTTTACCTTGCTCCTTCAACAGCTGTGTGTTTCTTTGTCTTCTCATTTTGCTTAACTTACTGTGTTTGGGGTCTCCTTTTCACAGGCTGTAGGTTCGTAGTTCCCATTGTGTTTGGTGTCTGCCCCCAGTGGCTAAAGTTGGTTCAGTGGGTTGTGTAGGCTTTCAGGTGGAGGGGACTTGTCCCTGTGTTCTGGTCGATGAGGCTGTATCTTGTCTTTCTGGTGGGCAGGTCCATGTCTGGTTGTGTGTTTTGGGGTATCTGTGATCTTATTATTATGTTAGGCAATCCCTCTGCTAATGGGTGTGGTTGTGTTCCTGTATTGCTAGGTTTTGGCATAGAGCATTCAGCATTGTAGCTTGCTGGTCATTGAGTGGATCTGGGTCTTGGCATTGAGATGGAGATCTCTTGGAGATTTTCGCTGTTTGATATTATGTGGAGCTGGGAGGTCTCTGGTGGAGAAATGTCTTGAACTTGGCTCTCTGACCCCAGAGGCACAGCCCTGACTCCTGGCTGGTGCACCAAGAGCCTGTCATCCACACGGCTCAGAATAAAAGGGAGAAAAGGAAGAAAGGAAGAAAGAAAGAAAGAAAGAAAAAGATAAAATAAAATTTTTTAAATGTTATTAAAATAAAAGACAAAAAATAATTATTAAAAAAATTTAGTAATTAAAATAGAATGAAAGAAAGAAGGAAGAGCAGTACCAAACCAAAAAGTAAATTCAACAATGATAACAAGTGCTGAAAAGTATACTAAAAACAAAACAAAACAAAAAAGAACGGACAGACAGAACCCGAGGACAAATGGTAAAAGCAATGCTATACACACAAAATCACACACAGAAGCATATGCATACACACTCAGAAAAAGAGAAAAAGGGAAAAAAAAATATATATCCTTGATCCCAAAGTCCACCTACTCAGTTTGGGTTGATTTGTTGTCTATTCAGGTGTTCCATAGATGCAGGGTACATCAAGTTGATTGTGGAGATTTAATCTGCTGCTTCTGAGGCTGGGAGAAATTTCCCTTTCTCTTCTTTGTTTGCACAGCTCCCCAGGTTCAGCTGTGGATTTGGACCCACCTCTGCATGTAGGTCGTCTGAGAGCGTGTGTTCTTCGCTCGGAAAGGACGGGGTTAAAGGAGCTGCTGATTCGGGGGCTCTTACTCATTCAGGCGTGGGGGAGGGAGGGATGCGGATGGGGGCATACCTGCGGCGGCAGAGGCCAGCATGACGTTGCACCAGCCTGAGGTGTGCTGTGTGTTCTCCCGGGGAAGTTGTCCCTGGATCAGGGGACCCCGGCAGTGGCGAGCTGCACAGGCTCCCTGGAGGGCAGGTGTGATTTGTGACCTGTGCTTGCACACAGGCTTCTTTGTGGCTGCAGCAGCAGCCTTAGCATCTCGCGCCCGTCTCTGGAGCTCCTTTAAGCAGCGCTCTTAATCCCCTCTCCTTGCGCACCAGGAAACAAAGAGGGAAGAAAAAGTCTCTTGCCTCTTCGGCAGGTGCAGACTTTTCCCTGGACTCCCTCCCGGTTAGCCGTGGTACACTAACCCCCTGCAGGCTATGTTCACGCCGCCAACCCCAGTCCTCTCCCTGCGCTCCAACCGAAGCCCGAGCCTCAGCTCCCAGCCCTGCCCGTCCCGGCGGGTGAGCAGACAAGCCTCTCAGGCTGGTGAGTGCTGTTCGGCACCGATCCTCTTTGCGGGAATCTCTCTGCTTTGCCCTCCGCACCCCTGTTGCTGTGCTCTCCTCTGTGACGCCGAAGCTTCCCCCCTCCGCCACCCGCGGTCTCTGCCTGCGAAGGGCCTTCCTAGTGTGTGGAAACCTTTCCTCATTCACAGCTCCCTCCCAGAGTTGCAGGTTCCATCCCTATTCTTTTGTCTCTGTTTATTCTTTCTTCTTTTGCCCTACCCAGGTACGTGGGGCGTTTCTTGCCTTTTGGGAGGTCTGAGGTCTTCTGCCAGCATTCAGTAGGTGTTCTGTAGGAGTTGTTCCACATGTAGATGTATTTCTGATGTATTTGTGGGGAGTAAGGTGATCTCCACGTCTTACTCTTCCGCCATCTTGAAGCTCCCCCCTGTAGCTGAATATTTAGTTCAGATGTTTCCCTGGCACTGTACCAATAGTATCTTTGATTACTCTTCCCTCTTATTATTTCTCATCTAAAAGCTCTTTCTTGTTGTTTCCAAACCCATTTAACATTAGAAATTGTGCTGCAGCATACTATGTATTCTGTTTGCTTATGCTTATGTTTTGCTGTAAGTATAGTGAATATTATGAGATATATATATATATATATATATATATATATATTTCTGAAAAGGAAATTGTATCTATAGACCAAACATGAACATTCAATTCAAGTTAGTGTAAATGTTTATGATTTTTGTCTAACTTAATTATGTTCCCTGATATTTATTTGAAAAGGCTTGGTTAGATGAACGATAGCTATATACTGGTAAGCTTAATAATGAACTAGGCAATGTAGATTCAGTATTAAAAAACAAAATACACCCATTTAGGTCTTTGTTATCAATGTATTTGCTTTTCCAAGTAGCCAGTTTTATGAGGTTAATATAAAATCAAGGTGATTTGGTTATCTGTTCTCTGTACATGAAAGGCAAAACATTTCCAAGCTAAGCCACATTTTTACTAAGATAGACATCCTCAATATATTTATTGTTCTCATGGTTCCAATAAGAACCTATATGAAATCTATGAACAGTTTGCTTAGTATCTTATCAAATGGTTATGACAATACAGGTTTCTCCTGCTCTCTGAAACTAGAGTGCTTCTATGAAAACTTTCGCAAGCTGAAATGGTGTAAAGCAAAACAATATTCACTTTTCACCTTTTTTTAGTAAAAGTGAAAATTCTCTTCAGATTTCTTTCTGTTATCAGAAACAGGTACTAACATAGATCTTCCTTTTGTAAAAGTGAAGTGGCATAAAGCGAACTTTTGTAAGGCGAGGGATACCTGTAATCTAATTGAGGATGTTAAATGTGACCATCTCATATTTACTGCAGGATGGCACTGCTTACCATCTTCTTTTGATTTAAAATGACTTCTTTCTTGTAAGTTGCTCTTTAGTAATTAAATACATTTGTTGTTTTTGATTCCAAGTCTGATGACATACAGATTAACATTTTTTGTGTTGTACTAGCACAAAATGCTTGTGGAGTGAGTCCTTCAATTTTATACTAAAGTCCTTCATTTGAATTGGTAACATCAATGACTTAGACATATTTGTTTTGTAAGAGAATGAATGAATGAATGATCAATTTATAATCTAAATTAAACTGATGAAAAGAGTTTCAGAACTAAAAATTGAGGTAACTACTCTCTTCTATTAGTACTGACTTTTAGTTCTTCTTTGAATACATATTTTGTCTATATGTGAACCTTAAAGTTTCTCAGTATTTTATTGTGTGCTAATGTATTAAAATAAATTCATTTACAGTTAAATACTCTATTATGATTTAAAAGCATTCTGTCTTTGAATGTGTATCTTAGATTTAAAATTCTTATTGGTGGAAGGACAAATGAGATCTTTGCAGTTCTTGCTGTATATTTGCTAATTAAAAAATAAAAAAGTGGGCTTCTCTGGTGGCGCAGTGGTTGAGAGTCTGCCTGCTGATGCAGGGGACGCGGGTTCTTGCCCCGGTCCGGGAACATCCCACATGCCGCGGAGCGGCTGGGACCGTGAGCCATGGCCGCTGAGCATGCGCGTCCAGAGCCTGTGCGCCACGATGGGAGAGGCCACAACAGTGAAAGGCCCGCGTACCACAAAAAAAAAAAAAAAAAAAAAAAAAGTTTTACACAGGTCTATATAGAAGCTTTAGCTATATAAAGTTAAAATAATAACAATGGCTATAACTTTCAATGCAATCATCTGAAAATGGCAGACTTAACAGATACAAATATGATGTTGCATATTTAATCTGCTACATGTGTCATCTTGAACACATGCCCAACGGTTGTGATGAAGGGTGAAACCAGGCTTTATGCTATTACTTGGATTCGGTTATAAGGGGTAGTCCACCCAGAGCAGGTGGCATTGTATGCACTGTCCTATTTAAAAATCTTGCCATTTGGCACCTAGGCCCTGAGGCAGAATTCCAACCAAATTGTCAGTAGGAATGACGCCAACCTAACAGATGAGCGGAAGGCGCCAAAGCTGAGAGTCCATGTTCACATATCAAATGTGTTTACTTACAGCAGGATTCCCAGTTATAAGTCTTCAAACATGTTCAGAAAACTGTGCCAACATGAAGAGGTTGCCCTGCCTTTAATCCTCCTAAATCAAGGATTAACCTTGAATTTATTTTTAGAGATGCAATTTAGCCACAAACCTCTGTTATCTTTTTAAGCTGGAGGAAGAATAGGTAGTTTGGGAATTTTTTTTTTTTTAAGATTTATTATTTATTTAATTTTGGCTGCATCGGGTCTTCATTACGGCACGCGGGATCTTTGTTGAGGCATGCAGGATCTTTCATTGCAGCGTGGGGCTTCTCTTTAGTTGTGGAATTTGGGTTTTCTCTCTAGTTGTGGCATGCAGGCTCCAGGGCTTGTGGGCTCTGTAGTTCGTGGCACACAGCCTCTCTAGTTGAGATGCGCGAGCTCACTAGTTGTGGCGCCTGGGCTTAGTTGCCTTGCAGCATGTGGGATCTTAATTCCCTGACCAGGGATCAAACCCACATTCCCTGCATTGGGAAGCAGATTCTTTACCACTGGACCACCAGGGAAGTCCTGGATTTATGCATTTAATTGCTTAATCCTTTATTGTTTATCTGGTCACTCATTATAATAATAATAATTTAAATGCCATTAATTGAAAATTTTGTATTGATTGTATTCATACTAAACTATTGTTTATGAATGATACAGCAACATAACATATAGGACTAATTTTTTAAAAGGATGAAAGTTGATTTCCTTAATATTCCCACAATATTCACTCAAAGCTATAAGTAAGGCAATGAATAATTACCTACGCTTCACCTTTACAAAAGAGTGAAAATTAATACTTCACTGGGTCATTTTACCCACAGATGACTCAATGAAAATGTGTGACAGGAATAAATTGCAAATATTTTGTTGAGAGACTCAGTATGATTGTTCTTAAAAATCTTGAGGGGCTTCCCTGGTGGCACACTGCTTAAGAATCCGCCTGCCAATGCAGGGCACACAGGTTCGGGCCCTGGTCTGGGAAGATCCCACATGCTGCGGAGCAACTAAGCTTGTGCGCCACTCCTACTGAGCCTGTTCTCTGGAGCCCGCGAGCCACAGCTACCGAGCCCACATGCTGCAACTACTGAAGCCCGCACGCCTAGAGCCCATGCTCCACAACAAGAGAAGCCACCACAATGAGAAGCCGGCACAACACAATGAAGAGTAGCCCCCGCTCGCCGCAACTAGAGAAAGCCTGTGTGCAGCAATAAAGATCCATTGCAGCCAAAAAATTTTTTTTGAGTTATTTTTTTAAAAAATATGTAACTAGGAAATGTTTTAGAGAAAACTGTTGGACAATTACTGTGTTTACTAAAATGGACTAAAATGTATTCCTACTTGAAGTTTAGTGGCTGTATAGTAAAATGTGCTGAGACTAAGTCTGATTCACAAAAGTAGTTAGTGCACTTAGTTACTGGTGTTCTCTTCACATAATTTAGCAATTGACAGGGCAACAAAGTTAAAAAATAAATGCAAGTATTTAAAGGCCGCAGTTTACAAAGAAAATAAATACTAAGAGGAAGATCATTCTTTTAGCTGTTTCCAGTGTGAGAACATGAACTCTCAAAAGGCAAAATTGCTGTGAAAGTAAAGCTTCCAGTTGCTTTATAATCCATATGAAAGCCAAATGCTAATCTCTAGATTGTTTTACTAGATTGCCTCAACATAAGATTCCATTCTTATGAAAAACTTTATGATTTTGTTACATAAGTAAAGCATGACAGTTATAGGAATCTTAGACAATGAAGACGTGCACAAAGAAAAATGGCTATCGAATCACTCCAAATACAACATCAGTCTTTAAAATGCAAATATTTTGTGCTATTTGTACATGTGTTCATATTAAAGTGAGATCACATAAAATGTGTTTAGTACTGAAATCTGTTTTTTATTTTTTTGCTTAAATTATATTGGTACCATCTCCTAATTTAAAAAATACACCTATTGCATCAATTTCAAATTAAGGGTATATTTCAGGACACTTAGATTGTTTGTAATTTTGCATCTTTAAAAAGAGAAACTGTATAGTTCCTTTACTATAGCCTGGAGAACATGTTTAAGTGTTTTCTTAGGTTCTGACCCTGTAGATGGTATTGCCTGACTTAATGTTACACATTTTTGTAAGCATTTTGAATTGCTCTGCAGAAAGTTAACTCTAGTAAAAACTCACACCAGTAATGCATGAGAATGAGTTCCCCTACAAAACAAAAAACACTAGCTGTAATCAAAAAATTTTATCATTTACCACCTGATAAGAAATAAATAGAATGTCATTCAAAATATTTTTTCTATTATTATGAATGACTGAATTATTTGGCCTAGGTTTTATTGGCCAGTTTTATATTTTGTGATTCCTTTATTTGAATGTAAGATCCAATGGTTAAACGTTTATTTTGTTTTGTTCAATTTTCATCTCCAGTAAGTAGAACAATTTCTGTAACAGAGGAGGCACTATCCTCAACTATTTTGTTTAAGTTAACATTTTTTGAAGCATCATTTCTGTTCTTTGTTCATTTTCTATTGGCATGTTGGCATGTGTGTGTTGATTTGTGTTATGTGTGTTTTTTTAACTGTAAAATTATTAATCTCTTGTCTGCCAAAAATGAAAGTCTATTTTTTTTTCCAATTACCTGAAATATGTTTATAGCATCTTATCTGCCTCCTTCCTTCCTTCTCTTTCTAATTTTTATTTTAAAATATATACTGTTAAATAGCTCAGTCTGTTTCCTTTTGCCTTTGGAGTCATGCTTAAAAATCTGTCATTTTTAAAAGATGTCTATTTAAATCCACACTGGATTTTTTTTTCTAAAAATGTGTTGGATAAATATAATTTTCTCTTAATTTCTAACCTGTTATCCTAACACTATTTATGAATTAGCTCCTTTTCCTGAAATTGAGTTATATATATACTACATATATTAAATATCTAGGAATGTTTGGCCCTATTTCTCTAGCTTTTGATCTATTCTATTGATATGACCATTTTTCCCCTAGTACCTTGTAGTTTTCACTCAATTGATAATGTGTTTTAATAGCTGATAAAGTCCTCTTTACTCTTGATTTCATCTACATGCTGTCTAAATTTTAATAAATATTCATTAAATATGAATTGCTCACCTTATTCTTCATTAAACATGTTTTGAGTTAGTCATCTTAGTCATTTTTTTCTTCCATAAGCATTTGAGATTTATTTTGGAGGGAGTGTTTTTTTTTAATGCCCTACTTGTTTTTTAAAAGAATGTTAATGCTTTGGTTAGAAAAGCAATTATATACCAATAAAAATGTTAAAAAAAAAAGATATTCCAATTTTAAATCAATAAAGGATATATTTTTCAAATAAACATATTTTGTATTTAGGTTAGGAAGTTACCTCCATGTCTGTTGTGCCAGTCAATGTGCAGCATTACTTAAATTTAGCTATCTGGACTGTGAAAAATCTAAAATGCCATGTGGCTGCTGCCATTTCTCTTGTGCTTCCATCAGTTTGTTATGTGTTTCCTACCTTATAATTAAAAATATATTGGCCATGAGTTGTATGTAAATATGAAGCTTGCTGCATATCCACGTATATGGAGGTAAAACTTCAGACGCATAAGCATTTAGCTACAGATATCTAAAAATAATTTTCCTTTATCTTAAAATACTGTTTTGCAATCAAGAAAATGTATCATGAGGTGGAATTATTTTTCACACAGGTAAAGTAATCCTAATCACAGTTAATGAGCAATATATACTTTCCAAAGCCTTTTATATCAGTGGCAGACAAAGAGTTCTCACAAAAGAATTAAATGTCAAGGCAAACAAGTATAAGGTTTGTATGGTCAAATCATACCTTTTAAGTGAGGATATTGTACTTGAAAGAGAAAATAACCTCTCATTCAGGTACAGGCTATGCTGAATTCACACATGAAATGCTGCCTGCAGATGAGTGTAACATTTCAAAAAAGGTATGTTAGGTTTGGAAAAGCCAAGAGAACGAAAATGAAATGGTCAAGGGCAGGCAGTTGTTTACATGGAGGATGCCCTTGAAGTTGCCAGGGGTGGGTTGTGGGGAGAGCCACACCGAGCTCCTCCAATTTTGGCACAGATAAATGACAGTATCTCAATCTCAGATGAAGTGCCACATTAACACAACCACAAAATCTGTCACTTGTATTAGTCTAGATTGTCTAAGATGTAAGTATTGATAGGAAATAAGATGTGCGGGACATTTTTTCAGGGAAGAGGGAATGGAACCAGGCAAGTCTGGAAGAACCTTTGGATGATGATGGAGGTCTGACCTCTTAAAGCAGAGAAGAAAGAAAGGAAGTGAAACATGGTTTTAAGAAAATTCTAGTAAAGGTATCAGGCAGTCCTGAGCCAATGTCCCCACTTAGGGGAGTGTTTCCCAGAAATGGTCCATCTTAGTACATCTATCATGCTCGGTCATTGACTAGGACCAGCTGTGAGAATCACAACTTCCATCCGAACGGGTTCTGCATCTCATAAGGCAGCAACTGCGGCTGCAAGTCATATATGTAGGAGAGCCCATAGATAGATTGTCATGGCAGCCAAAGCATTTGACACCTGTCCCCTCCCCCGTGTTTGTCCTTCTAGTCTGGATGCCTCTGCTAACTCTCTTCTATACAGACTTTCTGATTCTTTATTGAAGTATAAATTAAAAAGCGATTATTCTCTCAAGTGAGAGAATAAATACATGTTGTTACATGATTAAAGTGTATGCACAGTGTGAATCATGTAATATATAGTTTGGGTAAATTTAAAATAGACATATTCAAATATATCCCAAGTAGAGAGGATCCTCTCAATTTAAATCAGTTAATGTGAAATTTCAAAGTAAAAGCTCTTTATGTAATTAGACAGCAAAGTGCCACTAGCCACTTTTGTTACATTTTTAAATGCTTCTTTTTAATGTATTATTTATAATGTTTGTTCTTTAACAAGGATTTAAAACTTCTGAAAACTCTGTTTCAAAGTAAATTAGCTACTTTAACTTCTGTTAAAAATAATGTAGTTACACTTTCTTTTAAATAAGAGATTAAGTTTACAGCTGATGGAAGCAGGAAGCTGATCACACTTCTCCTAAAAAAAGTGAATTTTTAGAAAAGCATATTGACCAAGAAAGTGTTAAGAACTCAAGAGTTCTAGTCATAGTGGGCAGGGGACTCTATAAGACAGTGGTTTAGGGAAGCCTGTCTAGTTTCGTTCCCATTCTTCATCCCTGTGGGAGAAGGGATGAAAGGATGCCGGAGCTCTTGGGGCACAGCTGATCCAGAGTGCCAGAAAAGACAAATTACAGCTTTCAAGAGATGGGAAATAGTCATGGAAATGAATCACCCTTGCTAAGGTGGTAATGGCTGATTGTTGTATGATAAACAATTCCAGAAAGACTTTGTTGCCAAGAGCCTGAAGGTTAAGGAAAAACATCAGGAAGAATTTCTGACTGACAATCTGAATTCCAGGTGAGTCAGAAGAAAATCTTGTAATAAAAGGCTATACATATGATCAGGGTGAATTAGGAAGACAAGTTAAATAGGATTTAAAATTAATGTGCTGCATGTATATAGTCATTTCCTTAGTGAATTAGTTCTAGGGGGATGATAACTTCTTTTTATGAATTTTGAGTTTACTTAATTTGTTAATATATTTTAATTAAAACACAAGAAATGGTGTATAACACCCTATTAATAACCTAAAATATGATAAGGTTATTAACCATCTGTCTTCCTGCAAAGCAATCTCTGAAAATTCTCATTCTGCTGACAAACACATGTTCGCAAACTGGAATCTTGAACACACACGCTTGGGCACTTAGAGGGGAGCTGCCAAAAAGGAAACAAAGAAAATCAAACTTCAGTTATGAATGGAGAAGCAATGCAGAGAGTGTTATAACTTACTCATATATGAAGGACAGAAGACTGTATTCTAGTGGAACACACGAGGCCAGGATAAATCACATGACTGTTGTATATGACCTTCTTTCAATAATCAGGGGAAAAAATGAATCAAAAGGAAAAACTCTCATTATTCTTTGTGATATATTTAGAGAAAAAACAACAAAAAAATGAAGGCTTACATAAAATGTTCCTTGCCATTAGTATTCATAACTGAGATTGTTTTGGTTAGTTTTATCCAGTTTTATACATTCCAGCTTGCTATATTTTAAGAAGATATTTAGCAATAAAAATGTCTGAACAATTAAAAAATATAAATTGCATCAATAGCATCAATTTAAAAGACATTAGGTTTGTATTTCTATACATAAAATTCTAATATTAAGATAATTATGTGTATTTAACCACTTGCATGAAAGATTAATGTAGATGTTTATTGCATGTTTTTGATAACTAAATGCAGTGGGAGAGGGCATGGGTATTGCAGTCACATCCATGTGGAGTTAAATCCTCTACATGCCATGTATTCAATATCCGGATCCTGTCAAAATTCTGATTCCCTAACTAAGCTTCTACTTGTTCATCTATGCTATGGGGAAAATGATACCATTACTGTAAAAATTGGGGAAAAATTTCCGTGACTGTTTTTGAAGGTATCAGTACTCATGTGGTAACTATCCAACAATTGTTTCCTGCATGTTGCAGAATAAGACTGAGTGCTGCTTTGTCTTATTTTAGAGCTACCCTCTAGTTAACTTAAGCTGTTGAGCTTTGTTTTTATGAGAGAGCTGAGGAACTGTCATTTTTCCTCTCTCACTGCCACTTTAGCCTCTTTAGGAAAGTTTGCCTCAGTGGAACTTCTGGGTTCCATACTTTCCAGGGATGCATAAAAATACGAAATATCATAGCAAAATGACACCAAAAAAACCATAATTCGAAAAGATACATGCACTCCAATGTTCATCACAAAACTATGTACAATAGCCAAGACATGGAAGCAACATAAATGTCCATCGACAGATGAATGGATAAAGAAGATGTAGTGTGTGTGTGTGTGTGTGTGTGTGTGTGTGTGTGTGTGTGTGTGTACAGTGGAATACTACTCAGCCAAAAAGAAGAATGAAATAATGCCACTTGCAGCAACATGGATGGACCTGGAGATTATCATACTAAGTGAAGTAAGTCAGATAAAGAAAGACAAATATCATATGGTATTGCTTATATGTGGAATCTAAAAAAAATCATACAAATGAACTTATTTATAAAACAGAGATAGACCCACAGACATAGAAAGCAAATTTCTGGTTACTAACAGGGAAAGAGGGGAGGGATAAAATAGAAGTTTGGGATTAACATATACACACACTGTATATAAAATAGATAATCAACAAGTACTGTATAGCACAGGGAATTATACTCAATATTTTATAATAACATATGAGGGAAGAGAATCCAAAAAAGAATAAATATAGATATAGTTATATATGTATAACTGAATCACTTTGCTGTACATCTGAAACTAACACAACATTGTAAATCAACTACACTCCAATGAATAATAACTAAATAATTAGACAACATAAAATATAGATTTTTATCTCACTAATAGCCATCCAGTAGTAGCATAACTACATGGCAGGCAAGTCACTGAATCCTACATTTTCACAATGGACTTTCATATTATGACCATTATATGCTGACACAACTAAATCTTATCTTTCACTTGCCAAAATTGAATTTTCATATAGCAGCTGGTCAAAAAAAAATTTGAATTATTGCATAGTGATATCATCCAGCCAACAGAGCTCATAAAGTTTACAATATTGAAAATAAAAAAAGATATGGAGAAATAATTAGGTGTGCTGAAAAAAGCCACATCTTCAGCGTCAGTCAGATGGTCTGTGCTTCCATCTCTTCAAGCACTTGAAGCAGGAAATATCTTTCCAAAAGCCAGATGTTGTATCAGTTATACAGACAGATTTAAAAAGAACTCATTTATAAACGGTTTGTCTTTGTAATACCACCTTCACCCTTAAATAAGCAGCAGGCGGCTGTTGATGTTGCCCTTACTGAAAATAAGATATTTGCTAGGAAAGCATTTTATATGGTTTTATTAATTCCTTCAGCAAGTGTTTACTGACTATGTCCTATGTGCTAGGCATAGTTCTAAGCACTTGATACATAAGTTAACATAAAGGACAAGATCTCTGCCCTCACAGAGTTTACATTCTAGGAGAGGGAGACCGAAAATAAACAACACAAATACAACACACACACACAATAATTTAAGGCATTTACATAACAGGTTAGAAGGGGATAAATGCCAGAAAATAAAGAGGTGGTCAGGGAAAAGTTTGTACTAGGAGTTGCAATTTGAAATAGAATAGTCAGGGTAACACTCATTGAGAAGTTGACATCTGAGCAAAGATTTAATGGAAATGAGCTTAAAAACTCCTTTTTTCTTTTTTATTTTCTGTTCCAAAATGAAAAGATTTAGAAGTTCATTGAGATAGTTTTGTTTTCTTTCTGTTCCTTTATCCTATTTTATTATAAAGAAGCTAAAAATTTGAAAAAAAAGAGCAACTCTAAGCCAAATAATATTCTGAATGGCTCAGGTAAATAGTGTAGTTTCAGAAACTATTCATTCTTCCTCGTCCTCTCATTTTCCTTTTTTCAAAATTCTACCTCCTTCTATCTTATTCTTCTGTCACAGTCCTAAAATGTCTGCCTCCAGAGGGCGCATGAATAATCATAAAGATTCTTAATGTGATCTCCTTATACAACTAAACCCATGAAAGTCATGAAATATGGCAATGTCAATTCATCAGTGCACAAAGAATACCCATGATATGAAATCTGTGCAAGACAGTTAATCCATGATTGGATTGTATATTGGCAAGCTAGGGATAATATTTTATAAAATATAGGTACCTTTATGCAATGATATTATACTTCATAATATCAATACATTTATGAAGTGATATTATAGGTAATATTTTGCTGGCCTTAATGATCAGAAAATAGAGTATATTTTACATAGGGAAATTGACATTTTTTCTGTTTCTATAATTATCTAGCAACAATATTGTTGGAGATAAAAATCTCTGGGACTGAGATTTCTCTGGATTAAATTAAATAAAACATATCAGAAAATGTATGTATCAAAAATCACTGAATCCTATTTTATTTTAGGATTATGTTTGTTTTTCATTGTGTATATCAACATGAAAAGTTGGCTGCTGCTTTTAATGTGTAGCCAGTGAAAGGAATTGTGATGAGATGAATATTTCAGCTTAAAAGAAATTGTCTTCTAATATGAGTCAACATTAGAAGAGATCAGTAAGCAAGGAGACCCCTTAATGAATCCTTGTCGTACCTTTTGAAAACCACGTATCTAAATATAAAATACATAAGAGCTCCAGTTTTCTCTAGAGTCAGACTTCGCTATTTCTTTTCCTGGGCTGGCTGCGTGAGCTATATTGAAAGGATATGTCAGCCTTTCTTGCTCTGCTTTGGTCAACTGTGACACTTGCTTTCAAACCATGAAAACTGCTGTGCATGCTGCTATATGCAAATGTGAAACATATGAAAATGTGAGAACATAATTTTACTTACCACGATTTCAAGCTTTATTATACTGTCTCTAGCTCATTGCTTCTTAAAGGATCACAAATGGAGTTGCAAATATGTCCCACTATTTGTTCTATGTTAATAGTTTTCCAATATGATTTCTTCCTAGCTTTGAGACAATGTATTCTGACATATCTTTTGAAAATTGGACATCTGCAATGGAGTGTTATATATAAAAGAATAACATCCATTACATTTATAGATAAGCAGATAAATCATTATATCTTGCAATCTTTGTGTAGTCCAGTTGTGTGATATACTGATATTACATTCTTTTCATGTTGTTTCTTACTCTGAATACATAACCCAGCAACTTGTCTTCAGTAATCTACTGTTTTATCTGCACATTTGAACTCTGATGTCTGCTGGATCAAACACTTCCTTTCATTAATAAGATGAAAAGATTTTCCATCTATTATTCTCAATTAAAACAATAAACCAGTGTATTGTGAAGATTAGAAGAAAAAAGCCAGAGATTCCAGAGTATTCAGTGAGTTCTACATAATTATCAGGAATGTATATTGCATTTGAACTTGAAGCACGTTACAGTAAAATTTGACTTTTTGTCTTGAAAAAGGCCAAATAGCATGTTAAAAAAACAAAGAGAGAAAAGAAACACAAAAAAGCAAAAAACTTGTCTTCAAAGTAGTGCTGATTGGTGTAGATGTTTAAATTTTCAGTGATAATACAGGAGTAAAAGAAATTCAGAATGACCTTTAGAGTTATTTTTGTTCCTTAGCACACCACCAAACCCTTACTTCTATTCCTTTATTTATGGTACAATGTATGAAATCATAGCATAGATAAATAAAAAGATCAACATTGAAGTACTCTTCCTGTTTGATAATTACATGATAGCTAACTTCAATGACTAACATTTTCCTATAAAATGTTAATATAAATCTCCAAAACAGAATCTAACATTAGTAGAGAGCAAATATCTTCTGAAAAATAATTCTACGCATCCAAGGAGAAACATCTGTGCTTTTTGGACTTTATATCACAGGAAGTAAAAGCTTTAGGATGTGTGTAAGAGATGAGTTTTTGTTTTGTTTCTGTTTGTTTTCTGAGGATGAAGCTCCAGAGAGAATGGTTGTCATTCTCTCTGCTGCCAGAGAAAGGGGGGCCTGTAAAACTATGTCAGATTTAATGTTCCTTAAAAAATACTCGAGTCTAGAGGCTAGCCTTGTCTCATCCTTCTGTCTCTTCCCTTAATGATTCCATCTACTTTACATTGTCTTGTTTTTCATTATATATTCTTACATTTGAAATGCTGTTTTCTGAGTATGGTACAAATTCCTTCATTGCTTTTACTCCTCTCTGATCACCTGTTCAGTTTCTTTCTTGGTCTCATTTCATGTCATATTTTTTTCCTATCTTTGTCACAACAAATGATCTCCCCCCACATGTAAACTGTCAAGCAGTCTCATTCCTAAAAGCCAACATAAACTGACAAGGAAATGAAAAATGTTTTGCCTTGCTGCCCGTAGGCATTAAGACTTCACTGATCTTTCGTTAATTGGTTTGATGATTTTATTCTGATGTCTTCCTATCAACCTACATTTTTTTTTTTTTTTTGTGGTACGCGGGCCTCTCACTGTTGTGTTCTCTCCCGTTGCGGAACACAGGCTCCGGACGCGCAGGCTCAGCGGCCATGGCCCATGGGCCCAGCCCCTCCGCAGCATGTGGGATCATCCCGGACCGGGGCACGAACCCGTGTCCCCTGTATTGGCAGGCGGACTCTCAACCACTGCGCCACCAGGGAAGCCCTCAACCTACTTTTTGCATCAGTATATTCTCTTACATTGTAATTGTGTACAAGGCCAAGATTTGCCTACATGTTTGTCTTTGAACATTGCAATTAATAGACATCTTTTCTTGTTAATGAGTTTGTTGTTCCATGCGATGCAATCTCATTTCACATCCAAACATACTTGGGAGGGAGGTGAGATGTTGGAAAAAGATTGCATAATTTGCTCATGGTCACACATTTATTAGTAGATCTAGACTAGATGGAGAGGGGTTTCATTTTTTTTTTTTTTTTGTCATTTAACAGCAAAACATGTTTGTTCAAAGAAATAGTTGTTAATACATAAGTTTATTCATTAGGCTGACCTTTATTTTACTATTTTATCTGATTTTTCCTTTCTAAAAAGCACCACCCCACGGAGATCTCATAAGAAGTGTGCCTAAGCCTTCTCATTTCTAAGATGAGGATTTGTTCAAAGTAAATGTAAGCAGTTTAAAAAATATTCTTTCATAGTTTAAAGTAATATATGAATGAAAAGTGCTGTTCATATCTTTTCTTGAAAGTCTGTCTTAATGTTTTTCCTATGTATTTTTTCAATTGCTTGGTTATACACTTTAATTCTCATTTGTTTGCTAAAGAAATATTTACTGATATGCTACTATGTTTCAGAGACTCATGGGTACTGAGAATACAGCAGTGAACAGCAGATAAAATTCCTGTCCACTCTAGTGGTAAGACTCAGAAAAATAATTAAAGAAAGAAATTGAAGCATGCATATATTAGAGAATAATAAGAGAAATAAAGAAAAATACAGTGGGTATGAGGCTTAGGGGATGATGAGGCAGTGGAAGTTTTCCATTTTTAATAAGAAGATCAGGGAAGTCCTGCTTGGCAAAATGGCCTTAAAGAAAAAGTCTGAAATAAGGGGGATTATCTGGAGGCGAATTATAACTGGCAAATGAAACAGCAAAGACAATTGTCCTGAGACAGTAGGGTACTTGTCTTATTTGAACAATAAGAAGACCAGAAGTGTAATGTAGCTAGAGGGGAATAAGGAAAGAGTAGTGGGGCATAAAGCCAGAGGTGTGAAGCGGGGAGTGTCATGTAGGGGCTTTGTAGAATTTGGACTGTGACCCTCGCTGTGATATGATAGGAAGCTATGGAAAGTCTGAGTGAGGTTCACTCTGCCTATTGTGAGATCAAGAAACCAAAGAGGAACAAAAAGGAATCAAGAAGACCAGTTAGGGGCTTCCCTGGTGGTGCAGTGGTTGAGAGTCCGCCTGCCGATGCAGCGGACACGGGTTCGTGCCCCGGTCCGGGAAGATCCCACATGCCGCGGAGCGGCTGGGCCCGTGAGCCATGGCCGCTGAGCCTGCGCGTCCCGAGCCTGTGCTCCGCGGCGGGAGAGGCCACAGCGGTGAGAGCCTCGCGTACCGCAAACAAACAAACAAACAAAAAAAAGAAGACCAGTTAGGAAGCTATCACCTATTGTCCAGGCGAGAGAGGATGATGGTGTTGACGAAATGGCAGTGAAACAGGCAAATTCTCAATGTCTTTTTAAGATAGAGATGACAATGTATCCTGATGGGTTTAATGTTGGTGGGAGAAGAAGACAGGAGCCTAGAACATCTACAAGGGTTTAGGTCTGGAAAGATGGAAGAATGGGGTTGCCCTTTATTGAGGTGTAGGAGGGGCCATTTGTATGTGGGCGTTGGTAAGCGTGATGATGTTGGTATACGTGTGTGTTGGGGGGAATTTATAAAGTTTCTTTTATTGATAAGTGTAATATAATTATTAGATCAAGTTCTCTAGTCCAGACTATTACCTTCCTTCACCCCGTAAACACTTAGTTGTCAGTTTCTTTTGATTTTACATTGGTCCGCCCTCTGGATCCCATGTCCCCTTCCTATACTCACTGACTAACATTGCCCTTCAGTCCTTCTTGCCTGAGTTATTAAAACAGCCTCTGAATCGTCTCTCTGCTACTCACTATTACTCTATCGTGTTCCTCTCAAGCACTGAAGTCAGATTAATATTTTGAAATGCTGTAGAGATTATGACGCTACCCAGCCCAAAGATGTTCAAAGACTCACCTTCCTTTCCCTACCCATTTCCTATCCTGGTATTCAAGATATTCCAAAATCTGACCCCAAACTTATATCTTTTAAATTTACTTGACATTAGTACTCATCACTAATTACAATTCTATCAGTTGAATAGTTCCTTATGACAGGAATAACCAACTTCCTCCTTACCTATCAACCCATTTTCACTTGACCAAAACCCTTTTCATTGGAGGTCAATGCTAATTCTCTCACCTTAAAGACATACTTAACTCCTGCCACCAATAGGGAGTAATCAATCTCTACTCAAACTCCCATTTTTAATTTTTTTATACTAAGTATGTCCATGAGTTTAAAGTTGTATCTTTCCTTATAAAGTGATTCCTCCAAAGAAGATCTTACTTGGTTAGAAAAGATAATCTAGCTAGAGATGGACCTTTCTATGGTCAAGGTGTACACATTGCTGCATAACAGTGTAACGGATACTGGTTTTTAAGACCAATGCAATCATACCACTGCAGTCAATGCCAATTAAATTCTTAAGATATTGAATGCATTTGTTTTTTAATTTCACTTGCCTCATTTGAATTGGAGAAATGAAATTGTTCATAATATCAACAAGACAGGATTATCTTTACAAATGGAAAAGATGCAGTATTTTAATCCTATATTGTAACCATGCAACAGTGTTCCTATGATTGTGCATCTTGAGGTGAATTTTGATACCCATTAGATTATAGGCCCCATAGTCAAAAGGAAGCAAAGACTTAAGTTTTTGGCAGAAATGGCCTTTCACTACAAGAATTATTTTAAATGTCTATTCTTATCCTCAAAGACTTAGTCTAAAAGGAGTAAAAAATCAATAAACCTGTTTAAGGATGGTGAGACAAAGTAGATGACATAGTTGGAGCAGTTAAGGGCAGAGGAAGATGGAAAGAGAGTGCGTTAATTTGAACAGTAAAAAATATCAAATGTCCTGCCATTTTAAATGTTATTAGGTCCAAATCTGAAGAAGTACATAACCTTTCAATAAGCCCAAGTTAAGTATTCTAACTTAAAAATAGTATAGTTGTAGGAATAATTGCAGTCAAATTTGCACAGTTATCAAATAATTGTGATAGAAATCCAATAAGAAGGTTTAGAAATAAATTCAGATGATACGAATGCCATTTAAAGGGCTTAACCGAATCAAAGCAAACTTCGTTCATCACAGACTAGAACTTGTGGGCAGAAGGGCTTGACGATGCCCAGGATCCTTATTCTAGAGACTCAGTGGAGGCAAGTACTTGACCTACAGGATGACTGGAAACATTATAGGGGCTGCACACTCTGCAGGCCTCTTTTCCAGCAAGAGGCCTCTCTCATTTTTATTTTTATAGGGCAAGCTTGAGAGAGTTCTCGATAGAAGCAAGACAAAAACAGTATGTATTTGGACACCAAATAGCCTGAACTAGGATATCAAATCTTTAAATGTGTTATGAAGAATATTCGATGCATAGACCTTAAGGCTACAGGAAGTTGGAATCAGCTGTGGCTTCTTCAGCAGGAGGGAGGGAGAGCCCCCAATCTCAACTATCACATTGGCAAAGAAAGCACTCCTGGAGCCATATGTGGACAATCCTGCTTGTCTATCTACAACCCTGCTTGTCTATCTACTAAGCCCCTCTGATGAAATCTCAGAGCCAAGGCTAGGGCTTTTCGTAATAACCAGGCTGCAAGGTGAAGAAGAAAGCCATCAGTGTCATAAAATGCTGAATCTATGATAGGCCTTTCAAAAAAAATCGATTTCACACCTTTATAGGCCCAAAGAGGTGAAAAGGTTTGACGAAGGTCACTCAGTGATTCTATCACTGTCAGAACCTTGATGAGAAGTGAAATCTCTTTTTTGTTTTTTCTATACAATCTTGAATGAAATCTTGCGGAGAAAGAAAGAGAGAGAATGAAAGAGACAGGAAGGCAGGGAGAAACGGAAGATGGAAGAAAAAAGGAAATAACAAAAGTAACTCAGCGTGTAGTCTACTTTAATCTACATGAAAAGACAACCCAGAGGATTGTTAAATTACAGAAATTCAGATCTTCATTCTGGCTATCCTGAAATTCCCAGAGTTGACAAATGTTAAAGAAAAATGCTTTCTATCCTTAATCTTTTGCATATCTCCACTCTTAATTCTTAGCCTTAGCCCAAACTTTTGTATCACTGGGCCTGAATTTTACTTTGTAGAACATGAACTTTATGATATACCACTATTAATAATACTGTCTCAGGAGACAAACTGGGGGGAAACCTGTAAAAAACTAACATTTCACTCAAATTGATTGCCCAATTCTACTTCTAAAAATAGCAACAATCCTCAAAAAATTTACCTTTTCGTTATTTAATTGTCCTGCCAGGATGGTTATTTCAGCAACAGGGCTCCATTGCAAATTCTGATAATTAATATAAGCAACCATTTAAAACATAATAACGTTATTTTTATAGAGGTAATAAAATTCTGATAATTACACAAGCGTAAGTTTATTTTATGAAGAAAGATCTTTTTATACATTGTTTTAAATTCTCATTTGGGAGTTTCTAAGATAATTATTTTTTATTATTGGTACCCGGATTTTAGTTGCAAGTTTTCTATTTATGAGAAATGATATTGCTCTTAGCAGATATTATGGCACTAAAATATCCAGAATCTACTCTAGCTTCAGTGACATATGCTATATGAAATATGTGTATGTTAGCTTTATGAGACATTATTAACTCCTTGTCGGAAAATATTATAGTATATGAGCAGACTAAAATTCAAGCCTTGTTCTTTATGAGCATTTTTTCCCATAGATTATTTTTCAGAATATTTAAAGTAATATTTGTTTAATTCAGTACCACTTGTTCCACTTTATGTTCTCTGTATATTTTAGCCACAAATGTAGTTTGATCAAACAGAAACTTTCATAAGTTGAAAGTTGCAGATATTGGAACTACCTGAAATTCAATATGACTTCAAAAGAAATAGATCAACAATGATCTGTAATTTGTGTGCCTTTGTTCAGCCATTCTGTACCTACCACAGCACCCTCTGCATTCACTGTCTTTCTGATATGCATTATTCAAGGCTCAGTGCATTTGCAAATGCTCACTGAAGCCCTCAGGAATGTTCTCTAGCTATTAGCTCCTTTCTTTGGGTGGGGGGTTGGGGGGTTATTAAAGCAGTTATGTTTGTAAGGGTAAACATGATTTAGAGGTTAGAGGAGATAGCTGACATTTTTAGTTTTTGATGGCTCTAAAACTTGTTTAATATGACCTATCTTTACCAAAAATATAAGCACATCATACATATTCTAATCTCTGAATTTTAACTTAAAAGGTAAGTATACCTACACATCTATAAATATAATTCAAACATATAACCAAGTGTCCCATCCACTTGACATAGTGCTGTCAATATGGGTCAAATTATATTAACTCATCCATTGTCCCACATACTCACATACAGAGAGTAATAGTTAATCTGACCATACAACTGTTTTTCTTTTAACAACAGCATACTTTTATATTCAACTTCAAAACCTAAACAATGAAAATATGTTTTTACTCTATTAAACATATTTGTTTCCATCCTGAGTGATTCATTCATATTTTTTTTTTCTCTAAGTAGTCCCTCATTGCTACCACAGTCATTTCCAGCTGAAGTTAAATTTGGATTTGGAGAGTTGAGCATGATATCCAAGAACAAATGCAAAGACCAAGGGGGTTGTTTTAATTTAGAAATAACAAGTTGGATTCTTTAATATATAAATAACTCAAGCCTTCAGAATTAATGATAACCTAGATAGGAATTCTCAAATCTCTTTACATATTGGAATCATTTGGGATACTTTATACAAATATAGATGCCCTGTATACTAGATACATGCTGTACTTGGCCTTTAAGGTACTATGTGCAAGTATACTATAAAAAGATCCCAGGTGATACAAAATGTGTTCATAACATTGAGAACCTGTGATTTGGATGAGATTATACACGATCATTGAAGCCATGGCTCAGGGTGAGATCCCTTAAGAAACGCATCTAGACTAGAAAGTGAAAAGGGTTTAGGAATGAGCCTGAGCTTTCCGTTCCAAAGGTGGGTGGAGACTAATGATCAAGCACCAAAGGTTAAGAAGAGCTTCCCAGCAAAGTGGGAGGAAATCCTTGAGAACAGGACTCAGTAACCAAAAGAGAAGAGTGTGTCACGTTTGTCATAGCACTGACCACTGCTGACAACACCATTAAAATGAGGGTCAGGGCTTCCCTGGTGGCGCAGTGGTTGAGAGTCCGCCTGCCGATGCAGGGGACGTGGGTTCGTGCCCCGGTCCGGGAAGATCCCACATGCCGCGGAGTGGCTGGGCCCGTGAGCCATGGCCGCTGAGCCTGCGTGTCTGGAGCCTGTGCTCAGCAATGGGAAAGGCCACAACAGTGAGAGGCCCGCATACCAAAAAAAAAAAAAAAAAAAATGAGGGTCAGCATAGAATTTACAGGAGGCTCTGGGCTAACTGTGTTGTTTGGAGCAGAAACCAGATTGCAAAGGATGTAAAAGGCAAACGAATAGAAAATGTGGACAAGAGAGAATGCGGATTGTGAAAAGAAGGGAGATGTGTAGTCAGTTGAGGAAATGGAGTTGAATCTTAAGAAAGGTGATTTTGTTTTTAAGATGGAAAAGATAAACATATTTAAAGTGTTGAAGTAAGTGATCTAATGAATTAAAGATAAAAGAGAGGGAAGGTAAACATGATAGTGTAGAGGTTCCTAAGAAAGCAGAGAGGCTTGTGGTTGTGATAGATAAAGGTAGAGGTGGAGAGGCATGGACATTTAGGCTGCTGAAGGAGATGTGGTACATATATACAATGGAAGGTTACTCAGCCATAAAAAAAGGGTGAAATAATGCCATTTGCAGCAACAGAGATGGCCCTAGAGATTATCATACTAAGTCAAGTAAGATAGAGAAAGACAAATATCATATGATGTCACTTATATGTGGAATCTGAAAAAATGATACAAATGAACTTATTTACAAAACAGAAATAGACTCACAGACATGGAGAACAAACTTACAGTTGCCAAAGGGGAAAGAAGGGGGAGGGATAAATTAGGAGTTTGGGATTAACAGGTATACACTACTATATATAAAATAGATAGCAGGATCCTACTGTCTAGCACAGGGAACTATATTCAATACCTTATAATAACCTATAATGGAAAAGAACCTGAAAAATAATATATATATATATATATATATATATATATATATGTGTGTGTATATAAAACTGAATCACTTTGGTGTACAACTGAACATTGTAAATTAACTATACTTCAATAAAAATAATGGTTAAAAAAAAAAGAAAATAGAAATTCTCAAAAATAAAAAAAGCATTTTGATTACCCACCAGTGGTATATTAGTAAACCATGGGTTTTTGGAGAAAAATAAAACATGACTTTTTAGCACTTGCCTAAGGGAAAAAAAAAAAAAAAAAGAGTATCACATTTTTTTCCCCTGTAAGTGAATTGCTCAGGCTTCAGAGATGATTTGATTGTGTCTCCTGAAATTGTAAAATTCACAAATTCGACTCAGATTTGAACTGAACTACTGTCTTATACATTGAGGGGTGATGGGTTTGGTCTCTTCTTTTAAATTAATATAACATATTTGGAGAGTAGCTAGTTCATTTTAAAACATGCTGTCTTTTAGCTGTAGAATGTTTGCCCCAGCAAAACGCAGAGGCCTGAACTAGGTTCAGCGCTGCTACCTCGTTAGCATGTTGCTCTAATGGCTTTAATTGGCCTATTTCCCATAAGTTTAGCTATATAAGCATTTCCATAAAACACTCTATTATAAATGTTCAAGTGAATTAAGATGTTGAGCTCCAGGATTGTGGATATTGTGAAAGAAAAATGGATTCTTAGATCTGTGTTATACATTTCCTGTATAGTTTCCTGTGCTTGCAAATAATGACAACAAAAAGTGTTTAGAATAGAGTTGCTTACTATAGACATAGAGGAAACACAAATTATCTCAAATACATAAATGCAAAAGAACTAAATCTATTGCTACAGTATCTACTGGATTTTGTGAAAAAGGATTTCTCTCTGGATATAATGTATATTAAAAAGCCAAAGGGTGAGAATGTGGTCAGTTAGGTATGATATTTTCTTTACACTGAGTTGGAAAAATTATCTTACTATCTGTGTATTATACTGAATTTCAAGCACATAAAGCAAGCAAAATGCTCCTTGGGATAAAAACAGCTTGTGCACCGTTTAAAGCCAAGTATATTCTCGTGAAATAGAATGGAATCGCTTTTAAAAATGTGTAATATTGTCTCTTAAAGGCAAATGCTATGCCATTCACACGAATTATAAATGAAGGACCCAGGTTAAAGACTAAAGAAAAAAAAAATCAATCTTGAAATTTCACGCACAAATAGCATCGTTTCACATAATTTTTAGGTCTACAGATCAGGGGCCTGTCTAATATTAGTATAATGCACCACAGGCTGTACAGCTAAGTTATGTTCCAGTGAACAAATACAGGGTTTAAGATATGTCATCTCAGTGATTGCAGCTAGTCTTAAAATATGCTATTTTTCCCCATGATTGACTTGTTTTCAAGTGCCCCATCCTTTTATTCACCACATGAATTACCTTTAAGTACTTATTCACATCTGAGATGGAACACAGACTATATGACAAAGATCATCTGTGTCTTAACATTTCAACCTGCTTTTATTTTTTACCTATTTCATTAATGACAGACTCCTGTTGCACCAAAGGGTATTCCATCTAGATTTTATATTAATTAAAATAAAGGTTTACTTTTATGTCTTGACATGCAGTGTTGCAAAAGGAATCAAAGTCACTGGCATACATCTTGCAAATTGCTTCAATTATTCTATTTACTTTAGGTAGTTAGCATAACATGTTTCTTCATGAAGACTGTGATTTCAAAGTGTCGTTGTGAAAACCAAAACAGAGCAGTTAGAATTGCTCTGTCAAGCTACTTTTTGTCAATTCATTGCATTCTTTGAAGAATTATTTTCTACCTCCGTCTCAGTTCAGCGTCTCTAATTAATAACTTACAATAACAAAATCTTGTAATAATTTTAGAAGGGAGTCTTGTTTAAAAGAGTTGAAACGCATTGAGTGTTTTCGTGCAGGACACAGCTTAGCACGTCATAGAGGCAATTCCATTTGATCCTGACCATGACCCAGCATTAACATGTCCACTGAGGAGGAAGAAACTAATGCTTCAAGACTTAAGAATGTTTTCCATAGTCAGACAATTAGGAGATTGCAGAGCCAAGGCTCCCCTCATATCTGTTCAACACAAAACATGGATTTTATTTAACGTTAAATTATATACGATGTTAGAGGATGGATTTACATCTATTTTCTGGGATCATAGGCATCTTCAGTCTTAGATTTCTTTTTCTTCTATCATTGGCAGCAATAATTATAACTACCCACAATTATAACACTAATTATTATTATTATGAATAATTAGAGTTTTATATACATTCAGTCTGTTCAGATGGATTCATCTGAAATCAATGGCTTCTACTTAGTGGTGCAAGATACAGCATCATATCTCCAGATTCTTCTATGTTTGCAGTAGGAAGATGGTGTTTACCTTCCAACCATGCCCTGCTTTCCTGCATAAAATGTGTTCAGTCATGGGAAGTTTCCTGCATGCTTCTGCTCAGTTAAAGCCTATAACCACAGAGAATTCCTCATAAATCATAGCATCTCTATGCTGGAGTAAAATAAATTTCGAATATACATCAGATAAGCCTTGAAAACAGATTATGAAAAGAATAGACTTTGAGTCAATTAGTGGAAACAGGGATTTTCTTTTAGCCATGCTGGGGGGATGGGAAGAAGGTTGAGAATTGGTGTTGCTTTCTTATAAGTAAATAATTGTTGGGTCTTTTTAAAGTCATGATTAATGATTTTGAGTGCAACCATCTTCTTTCTTTTATTTGCTTCCTCTAGATGCATAGGAGGCCATAGCTATGATTTTCTCAATAATGCATTTAAAGGAAAAGATAGAAAGGAAAGAAAAAAAAAGTAAAAGGAGAGGAGAGAAAAAGAAAAGAGAAAGGGAGAGGGGGAAGGGGAGAAAGGAACAACATAGTCTTATGAGACGAAGGAAACTTGAAAAGTAAACTTTACTAATCACAGAAACATCGTAGGAGAGAAGATTGCACTTTTTTAATATAACAATCAAGACCGTTTTATTAAAGTCAGATGAAATTTCGATCTGAGGATCTGAGGGGAGGTTTTCTTTCTCCCAGAGTTTCTGCTTGGCTTTTCATTTGTCCCATGCTAAAAGAGGGTGGGTAGCTGGAGGCAGCTTATAGCTGAGGACTAAGACACCAAATCCCAAATGTCACAGGGGATCTTAAATCCCTTGTCCCTAGTGTCAGACACACTAATTCCAGACAGAGTTGCAAAGGAAGTTGATAATGGCAAGGGATCAAAGGGATTTTGAGCCTGAAGAAGGAAGGTTAGGGAACTGTGTTTCAGAAGGCTATTGATAATCCCAAGCACAGTTCCCTCCTTTACCCTCTCAGAGTTGGAGAAGGCTCCAGGGAAACTCTTGCTTTAACATTAGAATGTGATTCCAAGCATAAAGAATTAAAGCCCACTCGCTGAGTATGCTGAGCTATAGAACCTGGAGAATATGCCTGATGCCTGATGTTTCCAGGGCAAAAGAGAATGCCAAGGAGAGAGAGGAAACAATGGAAAAGGGAAAAAGACCAGGCTGGACTTCTATGAAATATGTACTAAGTTTAAATCACTGAGAGGCTTGTCAGGGACGAAGAGATCTCCTCCATGTCTGTGTAGAACACTAGCCACACTAGTGCTGCCTGCCTGGGGCAGAGACTGCTAAAGGGAGGCACGAAAAGAGCCAGTATCACAGGATCAGAGCTGAGAGGTGTCTGCAACAGAGACACAGTGAGCGCTCTGAGAGACAGGATTAGGCACACCTGCCTCTTTGCTGTCTAGCAAACATGTTAGAGAGGGAAGGACCGCAGAGAAGCAGAAAAATCTCAGCTAGAAATCTGTGGACAGTGAGTTAGATAAAGATGCTTGAAGTTGACTGAATAATTACCCCACTGAAACCATTTTAAAGTGAGAGTGATATGATATTCTAGTGATATGATATTCTATCATATCACTAGAATATCATAAAATAGCAACATTAACTTTTCCTCGACCAAACAGAAATGAGACTGCAGAAAGAAAATTAGATTCAGTTAAGGAAACAGAGTTTTAGGTTTCATACTTAGGTTTCTGACTGTGCAGTTTGTCTCTGTTACATTTATGCAGAGTCACTTCTTTTTGACTCGCCCCAGAAATGTGTGGCATAGTACTTCCTGTGTGAGAACAGAAATGATCAGAAATGATCTTATTTCTGGACTTACACTTCAAGAAAACCAACGTCTCTCTAAGAAAAAGTGCCTGTGGGTAAAAGAAGACTAACGAATGTTAAAGTCTACCTGGCTGTTGATTTTATGATTCTTAAATATATCTTTCTCCATCAACACCGACTACCAACAAGCACATTCAGATCTTTATGCAGGAGCAAAGCCAACACAAAGATGCTACGGAATAACAAGAACAAAAAAGGAGCAATGTTAATACAACACAATTCACAGTAACAAAGAGGTACTGTCTCCATACTGTCCTGGTATCTTTAATGCAAGGAATTACTAGCAAGTGCCTTTGGAATTAGAATATAACAATCATACAGACATATATCAAAAGTCCAGGTTTGTCATGTCTTTATCAAGGTTAATTAAAATGTATAATCAGAATGTAGAATAAGTGATTAGAGCATCAAACCAGTGAAGCCATTCATACATTGACTGGACCTATAATCATTGGTCTCTAACTTTGTTTCCGTATAATGATTTTTTTTTCCCAGCACTGTATAAGTTTCTAATTACAAAAGTGGGTGTGCAATTTTGTAGACCACTTTTGACAAAGTCATGTGTATAGATAAGTTTGGTTGAGCATCTGAAAGTTGCTAAGTATTTACACAGACCTCAAATTTTACCCCTATTCCTCTTTGGTGACCATATCAGAGTTTATCATTAAAATTAAGGTATTTTATCTTTAGGAAAGTCAAATCCTTAAAAATGCAAATATGCCTAAAGCAAACAATATATTAGCTTTCACTTATTCTCAGAGAAAAACAAAAATAGGTAAAAATATAACAAATGTAGATGTGTTCTGGAAGCAAAGCAATGAATATAGGGAAGCTTATAGAAGAGCCAGCATTCATTATCAAGTCTTGGAGTATGGGTGGTGGCTGATGATGTGAACACAGATTTGAAATTGAATCAACAAAGAATGGGGTTGGGAAACAAGTGTCTTTGGGAAGAGCTGTACTTCGGTTTTAACTTGATCATAGATCCCATACTTGTTCTAGTAAAAAAGAAATAATTAAAACATCTCTATCAGAGGAATGACAGAATAAGTACTATGTACCTTATTATAGAATGAAGTAATGAGATAGCTAGAAATCAGAAAAACATAGCAGTGAGTTTTCACAAGTAAACAGGTAGAGAGGGGTCTAGAATGTGTGGTACTCTTCCAAGCAGAGAAGCATAAAGCACTATAGAGAGTTTCACAAGGGTCCCTATGCTGTGTGTGGAGAGGGAGCCTTGGAGGAAATAGGCAGAAAGATTGATGGTGGAAAAGCACTTCATGTAAATTTTACAGCTTTACATTCTTACCTGGGACCTGTGGACAATGTTTTGTTTTTGTTTGTTTGTTTTTTTATTGACTTGTATGAGGAAGTTGCAGTGATTGTGTGGGGAGATTTTAAATAAACTCTTATTTTGGTAGAATAAAACAGAAAAAACAACAAAAAATAATTATAATAAATAAAGACCCTGCAACTTCTCTTTCTTATCTTACCCTAAGCTGGAATTTTCCATTTTCTCACTTAAAGTTAGATCAGAATTTCCCAGAGGTCCACTACTGCTCCACCAGGTGCTGATAGATGTTACAAAATAAAGCAAATCACACAAAACAATAACTACAGCAATGATAGCACCTCCATGGTCAATAAAGTTGTGAAAGTTGTGGGTTAAAATATAAATACCTTCCATTACTACAATACTTTCAGTGACTTTAATAAACCACTTTGCATTTTAAGGTCCAAACAGAGAATATACAATGCAGCACTTGCCAAAATTGTCTTAACATATATATTACTTTGTTTTATTGTTAAGTAGAATGTTGCATAGGGCTAGAAATTCTCAGAACATTTTTGGAAATTCTACTTTGTAGACTTGTTGCCCTTTCCATCATCCTTATAGGAAGATGAGTAGCTGTATGATTATCAGCTAAATAATTCAGAAGATGCCAAATGATCAATCTATGTCATATTTTATTGTAAGTAAAGTATGCTTTCATCCAAGATATCATTTTGAATATGCATGAAAGCATATATTAAACTTAATTTGTTAAGTTCATTGTTCATTTTGCACCCATAGATAGTTGTACTAGCAAAAGTGTATTTAACATTTAAATGCTGAATGTATGTGCTTAAATTGTAAATTTTTAAAAGCCAAAACATAGAAGGATAACACGTTTTCTTTTTTTTTTGCTTTACGCGGGCCTCTCACCGCTGTGGCCTCTCCTGTTGCGGAGCACAGGCTCCGGACACGCAGGCCCAGCGGCCATGGCTCACAGGCCTAGCCACTCGGCGGCATGTGGGATCCTCCCGGACCTGGGCACGAACCCGCGTCCCCTGCATCGGCAGGTGGACTCCCAACCACTGTGCCACCAGGGAAGCCCCCAATAACATGTCTTTTTAAGATGAAGAAACAATGAAAAGATTTATCCTCCAATATAAAAATACAAATAGAGCTATATTTTTGAATCTCAATTATACTTTCAATCAAGGAATATGAAATTGCATTTAAATATATGCTTCTTTACACAGCTCTCAGCAAGGACTTATCCTTCACTTAGAATTTAATCTACTCTTACATTTGCTGAAATTTAAAGATGTGCCTGGACATTTATTGTATGATTACCTGGTTCTCAGAAAAAGAGGATGAAATTCTAAAAGCAAAACCAAAAAAGTTTAACAGATTTAGGTTAGTATAGACCAGACAAAAATGTTAGGTGAATACTTTACTGTATTATCTACTGTTAATAGAAAATTCATTTTGCTGCCTAAACATTGCTGTCATTCTCTTTCTATTAAATGTGTGACTACATTCTGATATGTCTTGTAGGATATTCTTTTCTTTACAAAAACTCTCTACCATTCATAAAATTAAAGGGTTCATTAAAATCTTTAATAGGAAAAAAAAGTCAGTGTACAAAATATCCAGGAATGGAAATATAGAGCATCATAAGACTTGTTGAAATGTTCTTTTCAAGGCAAAGCACAAAGACGCAATCAAAATAAAATGTTAAAAAATATTAAAAATAAATGAAATGCTGTTGGTGCCTCTCTCTCTCTCCCTCTCTCTTTCTCTGTCTCTGTCTTTGCCTCTATTTGCTATCATATTTCTTTTCTATCATCTCCTTTCTCTTCTCTCCTCTCTTCTCCAAGGTCAAAATTTCCATGTTTAAATGGAAGGCTCTAATTAGTGCCTTATCTCATTACAAAGCCAAAAAATTTCCAATTAATTCAAATTTAATAAACTTGACAGCTTCTATTCAGAGGAAGAACTGCTTCAAATTACTACCATGCTTTTCATTAGATTAAAGTAATAATGTATTAAATAATATAAAATTCGGGTTTTTTAGGAGATAACACCAGTCAGCATTGGAATAATCCAAACACTATGATATTACAATATTTATTTACAACCACAGTCATAAGCTACAATGTGCTAAGAAAACTCAAGTTGCTTTTTTCAGCTGTTTCTTAACAACATCATTTTTTAGCTTTCTTAGTCCCTTCCCACCTCAATAATGTCATTTGCAGAAGTTTACAAATTTCCAGTCAAACAAAAATTGAATAACATAAGCTAAGGAAATAATTTTCAAAAGGAAAAAAGACCCTCATAGTATATCAGAACTGTATTGATTTTGAAAATGTCTAACTCAACCTCCTCATTTTGTTGAAAACAAAATTGGGACTTCCCTGGTGGTCCAGTGGTTGAGATTCTGAGCTTCCATTGCAGGGGACATGGATTCGATCCCTGGTGGGGGAACTAAAGATCCCGCATGCCGGTGGCATGGCCTAAAAAACAAACAACCACAACAACAAAAAACTAAACAAAACTGAATCCCTTTAGAGTTGGTGAGTCTTGCCAAAATTCACATTGCTGATTAGAAGAACAGTCAGGATTAACCCTGGCCCTCATTCTAAAGTTTGTTTTAATTGTGCCATGTTTGTCATGCTTGTCTACATGTTATTTATTCCTTCAGCAAGTATATCTTGAGACCCTAATACATGGTGGACACCGTTCTTAGCTCTGGGAATAGACTCATGAAAAAACAAATGAAGGAACAAACAAAAACAAACCCAACAAGTTCCGCAGTTGAGGAGATTACATTCTGGTCAGGAGCAGTGACAAACACTGAACAGACCAAAAAATAAGATAAGGTTTAGAGTGGTGGTAAGTCATGAGCATAGCCCCACACAGACCCACTCACAGGAGGGAGCTATGACACAGAGTTCCTGGTTATTGAAATAATCTCCATGAAGAATTGATAGTTGCTTGAGATGTGAATTATGAGAAGATGGTAGGTCTGGCGGGAGGGCGGTGACGGTTTCAAGCACAGGGAAGAGCAAGTGTGAAATTGGCAAAATGGGAATGAGCTTGGCACATTGTTTCAGAGAAAAAAAAGAAAAGTCATCAACTGTGGTACAGTGAGTTAGAGGGAGATAAGAGATCATTCAGGATGGTGTAGACCCTCCTTAGAAGTTTGAGTTTTATGTTGTGATTTGGGATAGGGTTTCAAGACTCTATGGTATCAAGCAAAATACTAAGTAAATGTAAGGGAATACAATGATGTGGCTTTTATTTATTTATTTATTTACTTCCTTCCTTCTAGAAGACTGTTGACTGATACCTGGAGAGTGGATTTGAGGAGAATACTGTTGGGTTTAGGAAGACAATTAAGAGACTATGCATGGTAGAAATGATGGTAGAAATTTGAACTGGCAGCAGTGGAAAGGGTAACAGTACATGAAGCTAAGATAGAGCTTGGGAGTGAAGCCAGCAGAAATCAGCAGCGTGACAGAAAAAGAGAAATGATGGGCTCCTCCTAGATTTTTGGCTTGAGACTCTGGGCACGTGGAAGTGTATTTAATAGAGTTGGGGGTATTTAATAGAGTGTTTTTAAAGAGTAGGCAAATAAAGTAAAAATAATAAAAAAAAAGGAAAGTAAAGCAGAAATCAAACTTTTTAAATTTTATTTGTTAAGTTTTTGTTTGTTCCTGGACATAATAAAGTAATTATGTACATACATCGTGATACGTTTTTTGTCAGATTAATAAATGCTGCTCACATTAACAAACTGGCTATCATTTTAGGTAAAAATTGTTTAGTGATTCATGTTAGTTTGTAAAGGAAATAGACATTATTCATGAAGAATACCACTGTGAAATACTGTTATGTTTTCAATAACATTTCTCAACATTTTTCTCTAACTTTATCTAAGAATTATTAGACTTTAATAATTTTTATTATCATGGTTACTTACTGCTCTGTGCTATTGTGTACTCATCTATAGAATTCAACTTAAAATATTCAGATGTGTGTTAATAAAAATATCAATTCACAGAAAGGTAAGCATATGGTTTCCTAAATTTACAAAAAATGGTTAGCATATTATTTCCTAATGTTCCCATCTATCCTAAAGGCTTAAGCTCTGAGGAAATGAGCTCATGCATACTCAGAAAATAATGGGTTCAATATCGGGAGTTCCTACAGAGAAAAATATCACAGACTATTTATCAATAACATAGATGCACACACATAGATACTCCAAAGTAGGGCTTCCCTGGTGGCACAGTGGATAAGAATCTGCCTGCCAATGCAGGGGACATGGGTTCAACCCCTGGTCTGGGAAGATCCCACATGCCGTGGAGCAGCTAAGCCTGTGCACCACAGTACTGAGGCTGTGCTCTAGAGCCTGTGAGCCACAACTACTGAGCCTGCGTGCCTAGAGCCTGTGCTCCACAAGAGAAGCCACCGCTATGAGAAGACTGCACCGCAACAAATAGTAGCCCCTGCTCTCCACAGCTAGAGAAAGCCTGCATATAGCTATGAAGTCCCAACGCAGCCAAAAATAAATAAATAAATATTTTTAAAAAAATATATCCCAAAGTATCCAATATTTAATTCACTTTGATTTAAACTGATGTTAAGTGACCAAAATGTTTTGAAATTTTCTGAATCAGTTGTTCGTCTTTCAAGTCTCATGCAGGAAAAAGAGATATAGTGGATGAGGTAAGTGCATATAGAGAAAACAAAAATTAGAGCTACTAGAGGATTCATAGCTATAGAAGGAACTTTGCTCTGAAGCTTATGTAGTGTGTCTTTTATTTTTTAGATTAAAAAAACGAGAAATAGAGAACCCAAGGCCATATATATATACTTAGCAGCAAAGCTAACACAGAAACCCAGGTCTCTTGAATTTCAAGTCTATAGAGCTGTACAAATTTAATCTTCAGTAACTTTATGTTCAAGATCTGTGGATGCATTTTATTGGCTCTACTTTTATTGCAATTTAAGGATACCAGATATGTGGTTGAGTAAAAATATAAACTAATATTTATTCAGTTTAGAAAAGAAATGAATGTAAAATTTGAGACTAATCAAAATTGAATGAATTAAGTGATAGAAAATAATTTCCTTTCATAGTTCTGGCATTAGGGTTTAAGGGGAGTGGAGTTAATAAATGGAGGGATGGCAGATAAGAACCATTTTATGTAAGGGTAAATTTCTTTTGTTCAGTAAGGCAGCATATCTGGGTTAAATGAGCTATATATGAGTTAACAAAGTTAATAGAAAACGTTTTTTCAAACGCACTTAAAACTCTTCAGTACATGGTAAATGTATTAATTGCATAATCTACACTCTAAGCACTTAAGTTGCAAACTTTTATTGTGTCATTGAAGTTAAGTAGGACGTTATTTTATCAGTACAAAATTATTACTATTTACTAAGAATGTACCTACTGCATATGTAAGAATCCCCTAAGCCATGGGATAGATTAATTCCTTTCCTCAGCAAATTTTTAAGCACCTGCTGTGTATAAGGCATTGCTCTAGCACAGCAGATTAAAATTACCTCATCTGTAATTGCTCTAGCACAGCAGATTAAAATTACCTCATCTGTAATTGGTGAGATCACAGTTTTATATTGAAGAAATAAAGAAGAATTTATTAAAAAGAAGAAAGTTAAAAATGGCATGAAGGATAGCTCAGATGTAAAAGAAGATGGTGAATCACCCTCAGATTTGGGGAACGGAATGAGAAAACTTGAAAAATGAGAATATTTTTTTTCCAGTTCATCTAAGCCATCTTTCAGACTGTAATAGAAATTGTGACTTTATATTGATTATTAAAGGATTAACATACATGCAGGGGACCTTGGCTTTGACATGGCAGATTTTTGAGAGACCTGAAAATTTTTGAGCAATGGTAATATGAGTTGTGTATGTGTGACAGCATTGGAGAAGTTAAGGTTGGAGCATATAAGTCAGCAAGTGCTGAATAGCTACTGAATGAACAGGTGAACAAGTAGTTATTTCTTCATCCAAATGCCAAAAATCCACTAAGTGGTAACAGCGCAGAGTCAAATGCCAATCCATATGACTTTTTTCTCTTTTATTTTCTGTCTTTTATTTTTAACAAACAAAAAGAAAAATTATAATTATAATTATAGAAGCTAACCATCAGAAAGGATGAAAGAAAGTCAAGGTAGAGTCATGGTAATAAGCTAGGTTATGCTGCAAAATTACACGACCTCAAAATCTCAATGGTTTATTATGATAAATGTGTATATCTTGCTTATCACATGTCCAGTGTGTCAGTTTAGGAAGACAGGAACTTTAATTCCTGTGTTCTGCTGTTACCCAAGCTAATGGAGCAGCCATCACCTTGGAAGTTGACAGTTGCTATAACAGAGGTAAAGAGAATACTGACAATATAAAGTGTCATATTGACTCAAAGCTCAAGAGACATAACTACTTAAATGGCTGCACCCATACACAAGGGATGGGGAAGGGCAGCCCTTCTATTTGTTCAGAAAACAGAGAGCTGGAAATATTTCCTAGGTTTCTAGGACGAGATAGAATAAGACACCTTGAAATAGGTGAAAGTATTTTCTAATTTTCAAGGGTCAGGGACATATAAAATACTGAGTTTGATGTCTGATAAACTTAGCCACTCTTCTAAAGCAACCAAGGGAACATGGCTTCATACTGTTGTTAATATAGGAACTGGAGACTTATAAATTGGCTGGGATGAAAATTTGGCTGTCGTTGAATGTAATTTATAGATGAAGCTATAGATGGGAATTTACGGGAACATGAGAATCCAGAGAGGTCAGCAGAAAGGTGAAGACAGATTGTTAGTAATTGGTGCTGAGGGAATGTGGAAGAGGAATACTTAATAACCAGAAGAGAAGAAAGAATAGAGGGAAGAAAATAGGCACTGCATTCAAGTGTGTTGTAAATTAAAAGAAGAGTTTCAGGAAGAAGTAAGTGGCAAGCAGTTTCAAATATTAAAAATGAACTTGGACAAAGGAGACAATATTATTGGCAATAGCACAATTATAATAATAGCTAACATGCAATCTGCACTTACTCTGTGCCAGACTGTCTTTTAAGAGATTTATATGTACTAACTCATCTCATTTTAAAATTCTTTATGACAGATAAAAGCACAACGATTGAGGTTAAACAAAAACAAATAAACAAGCAAACAAATGAAAAGTCACATAACCAGTAAATATCAGAGACAAGATTTGAACCAAGCTTTCTGGCTGCAGAATCCTGGCCAACTCTTAATCAGTGATTTATGTTCTACTGTGGGTTGCTAGGCATTTTTTCCCCAAGTAACACAGAGGAATAAAATCTGGATTACAAACTAGTAATAATGATAAATGGGACATGGAAACAACAAGTACTGTCTATGTGCTTGTAGAGTTTAAATATGAAAGGGCACAGATTTCATATAATTGAATGGAGTGCATAGTAAGAAAAAGTTGAGATTTTTTGACCTGATTCATTTTTAGAAAAGAAGACACCTAAATACAATTAGCAAAAAAAGAAGGGAGAAACTGAGTTAAACTTCGTAGTACATCCACTATTTATCATGTATTTTATTAAGCATTTAATGAATTTCTTTATTCAATTCATTGAAAAGTTAGACACCTTCCTCAATTTACAGAATAATTAAGAGACAGCATCACAATTCACATCCAGATTCCTTTGGCTTCAGAGCCCATATTCTTTTTACTACATCATGTTGGAGGACACAGAGAAAAAAAAGAACCAACTAGAGAGAGAGAATGCATTTATGTATATAATAGATAAAGAGGTAGTTAGAAGTACTAGAATTCAATGCAATTTTTAAAATATTTTCATTTTTTTGATACCAAGAATATGGGGTTCATAATATGCTGAAATGACAATGGTTATATAAGAGGATGCAAGCTAAATTAATAGCAGTAATAAAACACACACTGAACACATATTTTAACACTGCTTCTGTTACCAGACCAAACTTGTCTGTGTGCAGTCAAGCCAATATATTGACACTGGGCTGTGGTGAAAGAAAGAGCAGTGTTTATCGCAGGGCACCAAGCAAGGAGCATAGGTAGCTAGTGCTTAAAAGGCACAGACTTTCTGAAGGCTTTCAGGGAAAGGTTTTTTTAAGACAAGGTGAGGGAGGTGGATTGTGGGTTGTGGGATCAGCTCGTGGATGTTCTTCTGATTGGTTGGTGGTGAGGTAATCGGGAGTCAACATCATCACCCTCTGGTTCCAACCAGTTTGGGGTCTACATGCTTGTGGGCAGTATACACTTTACTTCTTCCACCTGCTGGGGGTTTCAATGTCGGCAAAACACCTCAAAGGACATGGCTCAGAATATTATCTATATGTAGTCCTTGAGGAGGAACTAAAAGTCCTTGACTTTGTTTAATGGCCAAACTATTATTATTTTGTCTTGCTTGACTGTTTTCCATTCTTTCTGCATTGTCTCACTTCTGATTCAATTTATTCTTTGAAGTTTTTCTACAAATGGCAGGAGGAGGACATGGAGGGAGATGTCCTGTTCTGGGAAGGACCCATAGGGTCCTGCTTGGTTACATTGCCACTGAGCTATGGTTTCTCAGTGTATGTGGGGAAACCTTGATGTGATTTCAGTAAAATTACTATCAAGAAATTGCTGTAGACATTTCTATTGTGCTCAACTCTGTCACATGTCACATATGTGTTGATAAGATAATTTAGTTAGTGTCTTTTTCTTCAATTTGAGAAGCAGCATCCCTGTCTTCAGTTATTGCCCAATAGGAAAAAATATCTTTCAAGGATTAATCTTCACAATTAAATTGTCAAGCCAGGTGTGAACTTTTATTTTATGTACTTTTTCCTTAAGATTTTAAAAATTCATGTTTTTCATTGTTGTTAGTATCATGAACACCAATTTAATTTTAGATGCGTTGCAGACTTTATTTAGGTTGACAACAAACCATAGGAACTAGGGCATATATATTTCTTGCCTATTTAGATAATTAATATTCTGACCTAGGCTTGTATAAGATGGAGAGGCTGAAATGAAGGAAGGAGGGGGCATCTATTTGCCTAAAGCAAGATTCCACATGTTCTTTACTATTTCTGCCCTCTTCAACATGTTAACAAGACAATTCCCTTTACAAGTTATATGAGATAGTACATCATAATGAAGCAAGTCAACCTGTCACTCCAACCTGTCTCTCTACACTAAGAGGTTTTGCCCAGAACAGTTATTTTGTGTGTGTGTTTGTGTGTGCACATGGATGTTTAATTTTCTTATGAATATCCAGCATTCTATGGCATTTAACTTAGCATTTTATTTATTTATTTATTTATTTATTTTTGCAGTACGCAGGCCTCTCACTGTTGTGGCCTTTCCCATTGCGGAGCACAGGCTCCGGACGCACAGGCTCAGCGGCCATGGCTCATGGGCCTAGCCGCTCCGCGGCATGTGGGATCTTCCCGGACCGGGGCACGAACCCGTGTCCCCTGCATCGGCAGGCAGACTCTCAACCACTGCACCACCAGGGAAGCCCAACTTAGCATTTTAGATGAGACCCAACCCTCTACCTAATGTCAATAAATTAAATAAATATCCAATTTTCTTGCTCCTATGTATGAGAGCAGTAACGTGTATGATTTAAAGGGTATGTGTGATCTCTGTGATCATTGTTTTATATACAAAAAAATGCCAGATTTTAGAGAAAGGCACAGAATTGTCTGTATCTGGGTACAGTTGACTATGGATTCCTGTGGCTGAGGCACACCAGTGCTCTCACTGTTCAAGAGAAAGTCATTTAGTACACCCAATGCTTGGACCTTTAAGATATGGAAATATTGGAAAAACTATAACTTTCATGGCAACTTCTATGCTGCTTTCTAATGGTTGTTTATTGAAGTACTTTCCTTCATCGTATGTTAGTTATTCTTGGTGTTTTTAAAGTTCATTAAATCAGTGCACCACTTTCCCTCCCTGTTTTCATTTCTACCCACAAAAATTCTTTAGAAATAGAAACGAAATCGTCATTTTGACTTTCCAACTACACAAATTTAGCAGATTTAAACCTTTAAACAGTTTGCTGTGAAATATAGTTTGAAATTCAGTCAACAAAAACATCAGTCTTCAAAGAGGCAAATAAAAAACTCTAGGCATGTATAATGTATATTACTTTGGGGAAAAACAACAACAACAACAACAAAAAAAACCTTTTCACCCTAATGTGCAGTTTTCATCTAAAAAACTCAGTTTCACTAAAGGCAATAAAAATGTGTCCTTTCTTTGAAATTAAATAAATCTGCATTTTGATCGATGTTTATATATGTAAAAATATGAATGTTTAAGGTTAATGTAGAACAGAAACTGATCATTGTCAAAAAAATAAAGGTGAGATAATGTTGACTGTCAGTGGAGACTGCCATACTCAGTGAAGAGTGTTTTCTGAGTATTAGGGAAAGTTCTTGAATAATGATCACACTGTATCCTATCTCTTGGTTATAGCTGGGATATTTGTTGCTTAATGAGAAAATAAATATCAAGAGAAAGGAAATATTGTTGTTTCCTTTTGGCTTCCATTTCCCCATTTTTACTCTCCAATTGGTAGGCAATGCATGTAAATGAAATACAATGCATGCAGTTCACTTGAATCTCTTAAGGCAGGGGTTCCTAACCCCTGGGCCAAGGACTGGAACTGGTCCGTGGCCTGTTAGGAACTGAGCCGCACAGCAGGAGGTGAGCAGCCAGCGAGGGAGCAAGCAAGCGAAGCTTCATCTGTATTTACAACCACTCCCCGTCACTAGCATTACTGCCCGAGCTCCGCCTCCTGTCAGATCAGCGGCGGCATTGGATTCTCATAGGAGCTCAAACCCTATTGTGAACTGCGTATATGAGGGGTCTAGGTTGCGCGCTCCTTATAAGAATCTAATGCCTGATGATCTAAGGTGGAGTTGAGGTGGTGAGGCTAGTGCTGGGGAGTGGCTGCAAATACACATCGTCATTAGCAGAGAGGTTTGACCGCACAGAGACCATAATAAATCAACTGCTTGCAGACTCATATCAAAACCCTATCAGTGAGTGGCAAGTGAAAACAAGCTCAGGGCCCCCACTGATTCTGCATTATGGTGAGTTGTATAAGTATTTCATTATATATAACAAAGTAATAATAATAGAAATAAAGTGCACAATAAATGTAATGTGCTTGAATCATCCCGAAACCATCCCCCACCGCGGTCTGTGGAAAAACGGTCTTCCACAAAAACGGTCCCTGGTGCCAAAAAGGTTGGAGACCACTGTCTTAAGGCATTACTGCTATTATTTTTAGTATGTGTGAATTAGCTAATCCCTTTTCTAATGCTGTTCTAACTTTAATTTGTATGGCTGGTTAGGGTTTTGTTTTCTTTGATGAGAGAGAAAATCTGCAAAAATCATGTTACATGTTGGGTATGTCTCATTGATAAATTATCTGAGACCAAGCTATTAATAGGCTACTAACAGATCTCCCACACTCACTCTGTGCCCTGAGATCTATTTCAACCCTAAAGCCCACAATGTAATGTAAATCATTTTAAAGCATAAATCGATTCACTGCACAGCCCTACCAAAATCTCCTCAATGGATTTTCCATTACTCTTAGGATAAAACACTTCATGTCATGCACACTCTCCTTGAACTTGCCCTCCGTTCTCACTGGCTTCCTTCTCTTTGATTCTTTTAAGTTGCTATGCACTTCCTGCCTTAGGATTCATTATATTCCAAAATATAATGTAAATTTTCAGGGAATTCATCCAAGACTAGAATTGGGCTCCCTGTTCCTTGTTCTTAACACATCCTGTATCTTCCTCATAACATATCAGAGTTGGTAAATATCTATCTAGTTGGATGATTATTTGAGTAACTCTTTTGCTACAACTAGCCTATAAGCTCAATAATGATAATGACCTTGTTTTTTGCTCATCCTTTTATTCCCAGCGCCAAGCAAACTACAGACCAACAATAAGAACTCGTCCTTAAATTAATGAATCTTACTTGTGTGCACATTATTAAACTTTATGTTCTGTATTTCTCTGTGGATTTGTAAAGAATGTATCTCTTGGGGCTTGAACTTCTGTAACATTTTTTTTCCAAAAATATATGTTTTCTGAATTTTGCTCTTATGCATTACCACTATTTTAGATGGTCTTTTTGAAAAGCTAACTGACTCCCAAAGGAAGGAGAATGTCAGAATGTGCTTAGACTTTTTAAAGAGATCTATCGGCTAATGTCGTAATAATTATGACTTTAGGAAGAAGAATTTCCAGCTGGGTGGCAGGGATTGGAGCATGATGGCCATTGGACATTTGAACACCCAAGAGCCACAGTCACAATACAAATTAGAAGAGAGTTCTTTACATTGAAGCATATCCTACATCTTTTCCTTTACTTTTTGATCCCTGTGGACCAGAGAAAACTGCAGCCAGAATTAGCATTTGTCTGGATAGACTTTTCGGAACCAAGGCTACGAGAATCTGTCTCCAAAACTTCTTAATTGCATTCAGTCTCATGTAATCAGCAAGAGATTTAACATGCTCCCCAATACATGTATGCTTTGTAACAATAAATTATACATATATACTGCTACACTCCCCTATTGTGCAAATTATATAGCATAGACCAAAATAGATGAGAATGTTAAAAGGATGAATTGAAATGAATGTAAGTTGAAACTCTAATATATTTTCCTGTACACCAGTGGAAAGTTTTAACATCCCTGTTGTACTCAGCCCAGTTCAGAAACCTGTCTGTACAATGACTCTGCTCTTACCTTTGTGTAGGGGTAAGTATTGTGCTTCTCAAAAGATTCTCATGGAAGGAGACACAGTAAAGCCGGACATCCTTCGTCAGGCTTCTAAAACCACATCAGCCTGTTTCTAACAACCCATTTCTGTGTTTTCCACCTGCCTTCTGGTCAGACTCCTAAAAATTATCCTTCCGGTGTATCTCTTACAATTTTCTTTATTAAGGTGAATGATGTGTGCTTAGATTGATCTTATAGAGGCTTTAACTTTCATTTGTTTTACATATTCCATGGAAGCACTAATTCTTTCTGTCACCATATGGATAAGATGGGAAAAAACATATGTTTTTTTAAAAATCACTTGTTTAAAATAATTTATTTTAATGAAGAGTACTCTTGTTGAGTGGTAGTACATGACATAAATCTAGGACTAGTCAGATGTCAGGACCTGATGGAGATTTGGCAAGCACCAGTTCAAAAGCACAGCCGTCTCATAGATTGTACGCTCTATTTGTTAGACCTGGGTGTCTAGCCTGTTGTGAAAATTAAAATAGTCTGAGGCAGTTTTATATTCTTTTGATGATGACCCATTTATCCTTGAGGATGTGTGAAATAGCATCTAAGGGCTACATAAAATGCTCTTTCTCTCACTTCTTATCAACAGCGGTAACTTGAAATCAGTTCTTGTCCCACATTCCCTGTAATGTGTGTTAAAAAATGTGTTACTAAAGACTAGTGTGACAAAGCTCTTAGCTGGAAAAATATATTCTGGTCTTGTTAATGTGGGGATAGATAGCAGGGAAAGAGGGGAAAGGATCGAAGTCAAAATATTATATATGTGTATATATATATATGTTATATATATATATACATACATACATTATACACACACACACACACACACACACACACACACACACGCACACACTTTAATCTAGGTAGAAATGATGTCTGAATTGCTCAGATCCTATTATATGTTCAGTTTTCTATTGGAAACACTTGTGTGAATGAGACTGGGGAGATTTGGAACTCTGTTGACCACAAGGGGGCTTACACTTCCCTGCTATAGAAACTAAGGTTCAGTTACCCTAAGAGAAAAGATCCCAGGATATTTTTCAACATCGTATTGCAGAGTTAATTTTTTTTAATCTCACGCTTCAAATATTCAAAACAATTTCTTCATCGTATTGAATGGTGAATTTCTGTTCATAAAACTGATTTGATTTTGTGAATTCACATGGAATTGTCCTGCCTGGCTAAATCCCATTTGTAGAATAACACATTTTAATTTACTACTCCTAAATTAACATATTTTAACATGTAAGATGGTTCATCTAAAATATATTTCTTCTTGACTATTTGCAAAACCAAGGTCCCCAAGTTCTTGTTTAGGAAGAAATGGTTTTTAGGAAGAGATGAGCCTAAGTCTTCTACCTCTGAACATTATAATGTTTTGTATCTTCTTGAGAAGAAATCTGCTAGAAATAACCAATGGTTTGTTACTGTTACTGTTGTTTTTATTTCAATGTATACCTTGTGTTGACATTTATGGAACTTCAGCTTTAGGAACTCTCACCCTCCCTTTCAGTTGTTTTGGCCAAATGGTTTGGAATCATCCTGGTTGCCTCAATTTTGATGCCAAACCACATCCAGTTTATCCAGAATCTGACATTGTCTGGACACCAGCATTTCCATCCAGAGTTAAGCCATCATTCTCTCTCTCTTTAGTACTATACTACCCCCCTAATGGACCTCCATGCTTTCTCCATGGTCCCCCTAGAATATTGATCGAAATCATGATGTTTCATTTAAACCTCCCTCACACCATTTTGGAGCCCTATTCAAACATAGCCAAAATTTTCCCATTTCAGAGTAAAAGAAAAAAATCCGTTACATGTTTCATAATGCTCTACATTGCCTTCCCCCAGCTCTCACTCCTTATGTTTTTCATTTCATTTCTGACTGCTCTCTACCTTAATCACTCTGCTCCAGACACACTACTCTAACTTTTGTCTGGAAATCCAAGATTTCTCTGCCTAGATGTCCTTGTGCATGTCGTTCCCTTCCCAGAAATGCTCTTCCCTTATCCAAACTGCTTTATTCCTCTGTTCCTTCAGTATCCATCATACCTCGACTTACATCTTCACTGATTTTTATTCATCTTTTATACATGTATATTCAGCATGTATATCATACTTCATAATCTACTTATAATAAGATATTATTGTTTGCCTTCCTCACCAGGATATAAGATGAGATATCTTGGTCTGTTTTAATGACTGCTGTATCTCTGGAACAGTGCCTGATGTGGAGTATACACTCAATTAATATATGTTGACTGAATGACATTGTTTATTCACATTTTTGAATTCCCAGGATCTTAGAACTTAGCACTGTTTTGAGAGTCAATTACATGGGCAGATACTCTCTGTTGTCTTTTAAATTTGAAATTGAACACCTTTGTGTTATTCTTGATGAGTTAATTATGTAGAATGAGGCAATTTGCTTCATTGAGTAGACAGCTTGCCCAAAGGAAGGATTATCAGTCAATTGCTTTATAACCTCAATCTTCTAGACTTCCATAGAACCCTCAATTTTGATAGCAGTCAATGCCTTGGATTTTCTTTTATCATTATTTGTAGTACTATCAGTTACATAAGTGAATATATGGCATTTAGTTATTGAATGGGGTATAAGTAAAAAAAAAAAAAAAACTACTTTTCTTGATTAAATCTTCTATAGATTTTTTTTTTTTTTTTAAATTTAGCTAACTGAAAGATCTTAAGGGAGAGAGAGATCCCCCACACACAACTATGGGACTAAATTATGGCTCTTATAAACACACCTCTTCATCTGATAACTGGAAACATCTTGAAGGAGGGCCCTGCTGCTGCCCACAGAACACCTCTCTGCAGAGTCAAGCTGGTTTTCTAGCCAGGCATGTTCCCTTCTGTTCCATTTTCCTAAAGAAATAAAAGAATTCTACAGCTGGCTAGCTCAGGTGGCTACTGAATAATAGGGCTACAGTAATTTGGAAAGATAGATGCCTTCTAGTTACTTATCAGAATAAAAGTGTTGTAGGTATTATCGAGGAGAAGGATCTCAAACTTACTGCTGCACAGTGGTTTTCCACTGTTTGGTTCAGAGGATAGTGTGAAGGGAACTGTCTTATTCCATACCATATCCTGTAAATTAATCATGACTTCAAAGAGGTGTCTCTTTGAATCGCACCACCCATTACCACCCCGTTACTCAAGCCCCTTTAAATTTCCTTGTCTTAAAATTACGCTGTCATTGCTTACACTGAAAGGTGTTGTAAGAAAAAGTGACTGGACACTAATTCTATTCACTTGTGAGAATAGAATTCTAATGCTTGTGAGAATCTTTACCTTAGGTTATGTGGTATCCAGTTCAGGAAGACTCACAGGGCAAAGCTTTTCATGACCTTGGTGTTTCTCCTGTGCCATTGACCTGTTTTTGGATTGTGGACACTGTGGCACATCAAATGAAATCCATTACTTCTGTTGCAATAAAAATGAAAGCCAAAGCCATGATCATCCTCTAGGAAAAAGTTTGAAGCCCTCTACCCTGATTGAGATCATGCTTTGAAGTCAAACTTGCTGAATTTCAAAGCAGCCTCTGCCGCCTGCCCGCAGCACGACCTTAGCTAGTGACTCAGACTCCCTTTGCGTCAGCTTGGTGAGTGAGGGGATCTCTTAGAGGAAAGTTGTCCTGGTTATACATGGGAATTTGTAAAAATGCTTAAAACCATAATTTATCAAAATAGAAATGGGGGGGGCAGATTATGGAGTCATTATCATGTATCTTGTGTACTAACATTTTGAATTTTTAAAATTAGCGCTATTCCATTTTAATTTTACCCTGTTTTCTTCATTTACTTCTTTTAAAATAACTATCACCCAAAGTGTATTATATATTTTAAATATATATAAGTCCTCTCCATTCAAAAACTGCATTAGTTTCTTTCTGATAAGAGATAGATAAATAGATTAAATAGATAATTAGAATAGATCCAAATGGATGTATCTTTCTATCCATCTTATATCTATCTTGATATAAATATAAAACACATGTATATAACTAATAATAAATTCTTATTTACATAATAAAATCTGTATTTACATAGATTTATGGGTTTAATAAGTTGAAGAGTTTCTTCATTCATTTATCTCACTTTCAAAAAGATGGTGAAGATCTAAATAGCATAGTAAGAATATTGTTTTTTCAAACCAGGAGAGAATGACCATGCTTTCTGGAGTTGTATCCTGGGTTCAATATGTGTAAAATGCATACAAAAGTTTAAGTGAATTTAAGATGCCACAATACCTTAAGGAATAATGAATTACATGTATTATAAATTATAAATGAGTTTACCTATACCATGTTATACTGAAGCAGATTTAGGGTCATAGAAGAAGCTTTAATTTTAGAGTAATTTAGTAACATTAAAATCTTATATAAAAATTTTAGTGGGAGTACTGTGAATTTAGTGACAATCTATTATAGAAATTTGTCAACGGCTTGATATTCTCCTGTCAAGTGTGATTATAGATGTAGAGAATGTAATTCATTGTGAATCTCAATGCATATATACATCTAAAGTGCTTGGAGATTTTTCAAAAGTTACTCTACCCTGTAATCCTTATGTAATTGGTAATCTTCTGAAAAAGTGTTTTAAAATTATTTTCTTTCTTTATTCATTGTCTATTATGGGTCCTCTGGCTTCCTTCCAATGAAAATCATTTTTCTGTTTATTCCCGTCATAATTATATAAGCTGATACTATAACTCCCTCACAGCAATCTAAAAGTCTATGGTACTAGAATTTGATATACTAACTGATACGCAACAGTATAAAATTATAAAAAACCTTGTTTTTTATTGATGCTATTCTTGTTGTTATAAGATAATTATATTAAATGCCCAAGGTACATTTCAAAGTATGCATGTGCCATTTTTAATCCTAACAGTGGAGAAATTTGACAACTTCAGTTAGTGGACAATCTAAAATATTATACTTTTCTTTTTTAAATTATGTTTTTCTGACAAAAAATGATCAAATAAAATTACCCCCCCACCCACACACAGAGAATTCAAATTCACTTTAAATATTTTACACATTGCTGATATACAACAGCTAAAGTGACAGCCTTTGTTAGTATGCTTACATGGTAGTTCCTATGAGGTTTTCTTTTTTCTTTTTTGGAATTTATGTAATTATCTATCTATGGAGAGTTAGAAGGAATGGATTAAACATATTTATGCTAAACCACTTAGATTTTTTTCTTTAATTTTTAAGTCATACTCTTCAAAAGGCTGTGGGTGAGCTTACAAAAATATATATACATATAATAGACAATTTTAAAACAAGGTAAAATTAAGAGACATAGAAAACAAGAGGACAAATAAAATGAAGTTAGGTGCAACATAATTTGAATATCATTACTACTTTAAGCTAAATAACATAGTATACATTTTATTGGGATCAATAATCTACTTTCCTTGTTAATGAGATACTGTCAGCACACATAAATAAATGTTTACCATTACACCTAGCTGTAAGGCATAAAACTAAGGGCATAAAGCCCTTCTTATCATCTCTCATTTAAGGGGAAACCAAATCAAAACCTACAGACCACACTGAAAAGCAAGCAGTGTGTATTTGTGGTACATACTGCTTGGTTGATAGACATTGTTGCTTTCCTGCCATGGGCTAACAGGATACATTAATTCACCTTTGAGGCTTAATCATGTGCAAGGAAATGGAAAAATGTTTGATAATAACATTTATGGGCCGTTGGTTGTAAAGATGCTTATTTATTAGGCAAAACAACCATTTGGGGTAGATAAGAAGATCAATAATGGTCTTGAAGTGCTTTCTTAACTGTGCACTTTGCAACCCAGAACTTACATATGTAAAATATGACATGTAGTAAATATTAGACTCTAAAGCAATGGATATTTGCTGTGACTCAAAATGTGTATAAATTGTCTATGCTGTTATTTAACAATTAATACACATTCATTAAAAAGTTTATTGAGGGCCTATTGATGCCCTTTAATTAGGGGAAAGTAGACAGAATAGATTCAAAAGTGTACATTAGATAATTATGTACATTAATGAAGTTGAGTCTAGCCTGACACCATAAACCAACCGAGAGTCATTTCTATCCCATGTACAATTATTTCAGCTTTTATTAGTCCTGTGGTTTTTATATATTGAACTTCAGATTTAATAATATCATATTTGCATAATATAAAATCCATCAAAAGAAGTGGCTTATATAAATTAATTATTCAAAAAAAATTAGTCATGCTAAAAAGCAATATTTTACTATGATTTTCCTTCATTTACTTAAATATCTCCAATTCTTGTCTATAATTGATGAATCAGACATTTGTATTTTAAAGTTTATTTATTACTCTCTTGTTGAATAATATATGAAAATTATTTTGGGCCATGGAAACGTAAATTTCAAATACCCCAGAGGAAGCATAATTATCCTGATTTTTAGTCAGACAACTCTTTCTACATTGTGCAATTCTTTTTTCTTTTATCTAGTAACATTCTATTAGTGTCCTTTCTTCTTCACTCAGCACACATTTCTTCCTTATTAGGTGTCTTTGGATATTCTTCTGCCATTGTCTTTTTTCTGAACCTTTGTCTGTACCCTCCCTGCCACCACCCTGCACAGTTTTGGCTCAATCATTACAGCTGCTATAGGTTGAGTGGTGTCCCCTGAGAAGATATGTTGAAGTCCTAGGGCTGTGAATGTTATTTGAAAATGGGTCTCTACAGACATAATCATTAAAGATGAAGTCCTAGGGCTTCCCTGGTGGCGCAGTGGTTGAGAGTCCGCCTGCCGATGCAGGGGACACGGGTTCATGCCCCGATCCGGGAGGCCCATGAGCCATGGCCGCTGAGCCTGTGTGTCCGGAGCCTGTGCTCCGCAACGGGAGAGGCCACCACAGTGAGAGGCCCACGTACCGCAAAAAAAAAAAAAAAAAAAAAAAAGATGAAGTCCTAGAGTGGGCTATAATCCAATATGGCAGGTTTCCTTATTAAAAAGAGAAAAAAAAAGACACAGACAGATATACACAGAGGAAAGATGATGTGAAGACATACGGGGAAAACGTCATGTGATGAGGAAGGCAGAGAATAAAGTGATGCTTACACATGACAAGGAAATTCTGGGGATTGCCAGCAATACCAGGAACTAAGAGAAAGACATGGGGTATATTCTTCCCCAGAGCCTTCTGAGGAAGCATGGCCCTCTGACATTTTGATTTCAGACTTATAGGCTCCAGAACTCTGAGACAATAAAGTACTCTTTGTCATGGCCACCTTAGGAACCTAATATAACTACCATTGGTCTCCTCAGCATCAACAGCCATAATATAGAGCCCTTTCAAAACAATGGCAAATAAAATTGAAGATAGTTCCACCACAACGTTAGTAAGGCAATCTGTGCACTTGGTGATCATTCTCTCCATCTTTGACTAGAGCCATTTCTCTCCTTTATTTCTTTATTTCAGCATCTTTCTCTCCTCAATTCCAATTACATTTAGCAGCAACTGTGTTTCCCAATCTCAAGAACTAAAGCATTGAGTGGGAATTCACTGTCTCTCAGTTTGTCCACATTCATTCTTATTCCCCATTTTCACGGCTAATTGAAATAAAAACAAAGAAAAATCCTCTCATTTTCTGCCAAAAGCGAATGCCTCTACCCATGTTGAGATACAGTTGCTACATCACTACCAGTATCCTAATTCTGACCTTTGCAGATGGTTCAGTACAGGGCTCAGTCTATTTCAGCTGAAGAGGGCATTTGAGATTGTCAGAGAGTTAGTGAATTAAAGAGTTCTGAAAACTGGATATGATGACCTGACAATAACAGAGAGGAGGCTATGAAAGAAATTACAAGAGAGTGGAGGTCAAATCACTGAGGTGAATCAGAGTAAGCAATAGGACTAGAAAAGCCAGTAGGGCCAGAGGAGATATTCTGAACATAAGAATTTGCCCTATGTTAAAATAAAGGCAGCTTGGGATCAATGAGTTCCTTACAAATTGCTTTGGACTGTTTTGCTTTGGGGACCTACTTGTCATAAAAAATCAAAACTTGATGCTTTGATGGTTTATGGTTTGCCTTATATCTTTAATTGTTATCTCTTTCTGGAAACTAAACATTTTCCCTTTCTGCCAGCTCCTTTTGACATGCAATAAACCTATTTAAAACTCTCCCATCTTTTAAAAACTAGACTTTAAAAAACATTCCCTCAGAAGAAATAAAAATAAAACAAATCCATGCCATTTCTAAATTATGTCTTTCTATACAGCCACATGATTTCCTTTTATTCCTCAACCTTTTGAAATATTTGTTCAGCTTCTGATGAACTGAGTTTTTGCCTGATTCTTCAGTGGTCTCTATATTGTCAAAGGCAGTGCAGTTTTTGGTTCATACCTTTTTTAAACTTTATGTACTCTTTCTAAACTTAACTACCCATCACCAATCTCAAGACCATCCCTCATTCATTTTCACTCTCTTCCTTCATTTTATTCTTCCCTAGTCTATCTCTCTTAGTTTTTTTTTTTTTTCTTACCCCTGGTGGTCAATTTCTCTGAGAGGTCTCTTCAATTTCTATGTGATCAGCTATCATCTATTTGCTAAAGGCTCTCAAATTGAGATTTCTGACCCAAAATTTTCCTCTGAATTAAAAAACTCTTGGATTTACTAATTCCCAAGCAATGTAAAGCTTAGCATGCTCCAAGCTAATTGTATTTCCTCTCAAGAATATACCTTCTCTTCTTTTATAAATTGTATTCATGACATGACTAAATATCTCTGGAAACTATACTTTTTTCTTTCTTACCATTACTCTCCTAGTTGAGGACTGTGTTTTCATTCCCCTTGTCTGTTTCAATATCATCTTAATTGGACACTTTGCATTCAATTTTTGCCCTCTAATTCATCCCACATTCTGCTCCTGAAACTAGAATCTTAACATGTTGCCACCTTTCTTGAAATTTCTCAGTGGCAGTCATAAGCTACATCAAATCAAGTCCAGTTTCATAGAATGATAAACAATGCAGCACTATTCTGAGCTGAGTCCACACCTCCAATTCCTATCTCACAACTTCTGCATCTGCTATTTCATTTTTGGCTATGGAACTATTACTGGTAGTTTTTCAAATTAGCTAAACTTCCTCATGGTTCCATGGGTTTGAACATGTTACCTCTGCTCGGGTTGCCTTTCCAATCAAACATTACTCAACAGATTATCTCCTAAAGCTGGCATGCTTGTGAAGATGAAACTCAAATATCACCTTCTTGGGATTTATTTTAATCCCTCTGGGTTTGGTAAGGTGCCTTGATTTGGGAACTGGCATTATTACAGTTAATTACTTGAGTTATGCAAAGGCAGGGCTTATGCTTCATTCACTTTTGTGACCTCATTACTCAGCCCAGGTCCAAGTCTAGAGCAGGCCTTTGAATATTTGTTGATTAAATGTGACTATCTCTGCTCTCTCCCACTTTGGATCTTCACACATAAATCTGGCTGGAGAGCTGCATAAGCACTATTGACATACTTCTTATTCTACAGCTTGAAAAGCATGGTTTCTTTGGTGTTGGTCTGTGTGTTGAGCAGTCATTTTCAAACATTAGTATGTATAAGAATTGCCTAGAGAGCTTGTTAAGATAGCTAACTTGAACTCATACCCAGAGGTTTTGATTCAGTAGGTCAAGGTAGGGTCCACGGCATCCTAACGTGCTCACAGGTGCTTCTTCAACAGGATGATTCTGAGAACCCCTAGTGTAGAATATAGTTGAGAGGAAAGAAAAAAGTTATTTCTCCCTGCCTTTGGAGAACAGTCAGGCAAGACATCTGAAGTCCCTTTGTGAAATTATGTTACTTTTTATCATCTTTAAATTTTCAAAATTAGATTTGTTTATTTCAATTGTCTTATGTGTAGAGTGGTGATAATAGCAATAGGGTTAGGTGATGAGGATATGAAAATAGAAACAGTGCTCTATGTATACCTTTCTGCAGGGTTTCCTCTGCCTATTCCTTTTAAATGCATTGCCTTTTCCCTGCTTATTGTTATATCTTTATTGAATCTATAGGTTAATGTGTATCTGGTCTATAGAGTCTTCTTTGGTTGTACTACTACTACTACTACTACTAGTACAATTTTAAATTTGAGAAAATTTTAAAGGATATTTAAAAATATATTTGCTTTTAGATGTCATTTGATGTCAGTACAAAGTAGTAGGTTTAACAAATTAACTGTTTTTATGCTTATTTCACCAGTTAGAATGCTGAGATTCAAAGATGTTCACTGTGGTCCTACGATTAGAAGGTCCCAAATTTGGTGCTAAATTTGTAGACTGTCACCTAGATCAATGGGCATTTAAATGCACTCATCAGACATAATGGGTGCTCATGAACATTTATGTAGATCAAAGTGGCTACAGGACATGCTGACATCTTTAGTGATAATATTTACAACATGAAGGACAGAGCTTTTAGAGCCAGACTCCCCTAACTCAAGTTTAGCTCAACAAATTACTACTTACTGTATATCACTGAGGGAGTGAGTTAACGTCTCATAATGAGCTTATGATTCTCATCTCATAATTATCATTTGTAAGATGGAAACAAGGATTGTTGTGAATATTAAATGAGTTACTATATAGATATTGGATTCTGGAAGATAACTTTAGTGCAGAAGAGAGATTAGATAAGAATGGGTTTATGAATAGGAAAGAGGTCAGTTAATTGAGTACATGATCTGATGCCACTGATCAGATAGGATGTGGAGAAAATTTGACATGATACAGGTATCATGACAAGATAATATAATTTGCATGATATTGCTAAAAATGACATCACAATTTAAAAAACAAGTCTAATTAAATATGAGGAAAGTTGGTTAACTTCTGGAAAAGTAAAATTAAGTTTAAGAAATGTGAAGAATTATTCTTTTGAAATTTATCTTATTGTAAAAATAAATTGTAGTCGTTTTAAAAATTGTAGTTATTTTTAAAAATTTCCATTCACCTGAAATAAAACCTATATTATTCATTTTTAAGTGTAAAGGGATATGCCATCTGCATGTATGTAGGGGTGTGTGTGTGTGTGTGTGTGTGTGTGTGTAAAATTTATTGTCACTATAAAGGATTTATCAAAATAAAATTAAACATTTCCCCTTTTACTACTCTTCATTTTTTATTTCCTTAGGTCTCTCTTTCTTGATAGCCAAATTATTTTGATGTCACGATATACTAATTTATGTGCTATGAAATTAGAGTGGGGTTATGCTATACTTAGCATAACAATAACAAAAGGTCTGATCAGGAGGAAAAAAATAATGGTCCAGTGCCCATTAATTTGTATCACTCGATAATGGTTTGTTTTTTGGGTTTTTTTTTTTCCTGAATTTAGAAGGAAATACTTGTCTTTTATAAAGCAGTTTGATTGAAACTAAATCTTCACATATTTTTAACTTGTACATTCACCTTCACAGACATGCTTAAATTTTTATAAATGATTTCTGTTAGATTTAAAGATTTCAGTCACCTGAGAAGACGCAATGCAGTGAGATTCTGCATCTGAACCGGTAACAGTTCATTCTTTTCATATTGCAAAGTATATTCTTGCAGAAACAGAATTTATGACATCATTTTCTATGTAGGTTTCATGGCATCTGATACATAGTGACAGGAAAAAAAAATGATTCCAGAATATCTGCAGTATATTTTGTTGAATGTTAACAGAGGTTCAGATGTGTTTCATTTCTGACCTTGTGAAATGCTTTCTTGCTTATGAAATGCTTTATACATCAAATGCACAAACAGCTACCAGGGCTTCAGCTGCTCGCACAAGGATACATTTCTGAAAACAAATGTTGTTCAGGTCAGTTTTACCAATGTCATTTTTCTTCTATTATTTCATGGCAGGAGAAATGCGTGATATATTATATTACCTTTTAAATGTGATGCAGAGAAGTCATAATGGTCATTTGTTTCATGTGAATACTCCTTGTTCTATAGTGTTAAGAAAAATTTATTCAAGCTATCAAACCAGCTAATATTTCCAGTCAGATTTAGAGAATACTGTTTCTATTATGAATTGCTCATAATAATTCAATACATGTGTATGTGTCTGTCTGTGAGTGTAAATAGTATGTTATTTGAGTTGAAAATCCAAGTATCTAAACATTGTAAGCAACAGCAAAATTCTGAGGCTGTGAATTTTTAATATTTGTATATGTTTAGGATATTTGCAATACTTAAATTGAGAAAATATTCAGGGTGCTAAAAAAAGCAGAAAAGTTTTAGATTATTTTCAAAAATTATAGTAAACAGAAAAGTAATCAAATATTAGAATTAGAGGCACCTGTGGAGAATGAGGCAAAGATTTATCCTTGAATTCAAATTTGAATAAATATTTTTTAGATCTTTCTATATGTCTAACATTCTAAAATGTGTGACTCAGAGACTGATCAATTCTGATTTGGCAATAAGAGATTATAGAGAAACTAAGTTGAACTTCTTTTTGAGTATTATTTCACAGTAAAGTTAGTGTAATTTTCTACAAATTGAAAAAGAAAATCACACCTCTAGTTGTATTATTTTGCCTAATACAAATCCGCTTAGGCACAGAATCAGAGTTCTTGCACAATAACTTTTAGGAGAATTTTCCAAAATGATACTTGGGTGAAAATATAGCCCATATTAGCAATGAAATATCAGGATGTACTTCTGCTCATTTAATTTTTAAAGGAAGATATTCAGCTTAAGCAGAGAAAAAATTCTCAAAAACAACTATTTTCTAGGCTGTAGAAGAATTAATGCAGTTTGCAATTTTGTGAGAGATGCTGTGATGCAGGTGAATGGTTTTTGTTTTATCCAATCAGTTTCCTTACTGCACAGCCCCTGTAGTGTGTGTTTGGTGAATAACAAGTATCCCCTTAACAGTTTCAATGAGCTGCATCATGAACTTGGTCACCAGAGATAAAGGCATGAAATGAAGAAATATTGTGCAAGCTGGTCTGCTGAGTCACTTCATACTCCGGGATCCCAAGGCTGTCACCGATGTTTAGATGAAAGTGCTGTAGATCTAGACAAATACAGGGTACATTAGAAAAGGATTAATGCACACCAAGATTTTGAATATTTTCTCAACCAACAATCATGAAGAAAAATTGTAAATTATTGTCACACGAAAAAATACACCCAAATAGCAAGGTGTAATTTTATGTATCATTTTTTCTCATTTAAACCTCATATTCTTCTTGCAAATGAAATGTACACTATAGTAATTTAAATTACTGGTACATTGCACTTCTTTCTCACAATGAAAAGCATTATTTTCCTTTAGCATAAATATACAGATAGTTATTGGTATTTAGCTACTATTATAAATGGCAACTACACAATATGTGTAGCTTATTAAAAACTGCTACTGCTATGTGTAAAAAATTACCTAACTAAATACTGAACTTGTCTGTCTCCATTAATATCAAGCTTTTAATTTATAAAAGACTTGTTCTACTGACAGTAGTGGCAAAGTAAACAATGACATTTTAGAGCTATCACCCCAAATACCATATTTATATTTTTATTATGGGAGTGTATGGTGTACATATAATTCCTTGCTTACATACCTTGTTCTTTCATTAGCCTTTGAGCTCCCTCAGTACAAAGGTGATATATAATTAATACCTTTATTTCTAACATTAAATACAATATGTGGTATGTAATTGGTAATAAAAAAGTAAGTATATGTCAAAAATAGCAAATACACAAGGGGAAGTGAAATAAATATATTGATATAATTTCATTTAATATTATTTTAAAACAATACCATTAAATGTACTCATTCATTTGGAGAGCTGAATGACAAGATACATTTCCTGCATCTTAATAACCAAGTTTAGTCTTCAGAAGTGTCAGTTCTAAAGACAAAGCGTATAATTGAAGTTCTAGGTTATCATTGAGCTTGGTATACATTAATTATGAGAGAGCCTGCAAACTGTATTTTATTTGTGCTGTAACTACTGCTAGAAATCCAAATGAATGCAGAAAGGGCTCTCTCTGAGAAGAGATGACTATAATAGAACTAGGCAAAATGCAGAAACACTGTTGTCTAGAAAAATAACTTCTGTGATGAATTGACTCTCAAACATAATAAAATATACCAATATTTTTGCTTGTTTTTTCCTTGGAAGAGTTTTTCAAGTAATCCATAAAGATGAATTTCAGTACAGCATTACAAACTATGTGAGAGCCTTGGGAATTAGAATTGCACAGTACAGCTGTGGCACAGAAGTGAGTTCACTGGCCTCAAATGCAATTGGACTTCTAATCCTTACATTGCATTGCAAGATCCTATAATAATTAGTCTCAGATAATTGAAGTCATAAAGGTGTTAGATAAAAACATTAGTTAAAAGAGAGAACTCCCTGGTGAAATCAGCAGGGTCTCAGAGAAAGTCATTAGTCAATGAGGTCAAGTAGATTCGTGGTCTGGTACTGAGTGTTTAGATGCAAGACAAAATTTATTTTTTTGTACAGACCATAAGTTGATTGGTCTTAGGAGAGTGACGGACATCACTCACAAGAAGGATGTAGGCCTAACTCAAATGTCAATCCTTCAGATTTTAGTGGGAAAAAATAACACGAGAAGATCAGGATATACATGTTGATTAATCAGCATGTTTTGTGTGTCATAAAATCCATTATGATAAAGCCAAATTATTATCTTAATGATTCTTAATGGACTCAAAACAAGAAAATTAATTGAATTAATCAGTGGAAAATGCCATAGAGGAATGCTTGTCTCCTGTCACTGTCAAATAGAGCATACATTCTCAGGTCCTAGCATCATTTATCCTCATCAGCATTGTGGAAAAGCTGACACCCAAAAAACATCTTTAAAGTTTCCTATTGTTCGAGCTCCATGTGGTCAACTACTTATTAGTAAACCCAGTTTTCTTTAGATATGCTAGCATTAACAGTTATACTGGTGTCTTCTAAACTGCGCTCCTTGGAACAGTCTTTGGGGAAATGATAATAATAGTGGCAAGAAAAGTGATCCATGATCAAAAGGTTAGGAAAATTATTGCAATCTATACAGTCCTCAGAGAATCACAATGCGAAGGAGAGTACTAAATATTCAGGCCCACATTAAAAAAACATACACACATATAACATTCAACATTGTTCAATGAAGTATTTCCATACAGTTTTTCCCCAGGACACGTGGTAACATCCCAAAATACAAGGTTTCCTGGAATAGTGTTCTTGTACTGAAGTTCATATTTTGCTTTTGCATTTATTAAAATATCCATATGCTGATCTAGCAAAAGCACATGTTTGTTCTTGTTTGTTAATAATAGCTTTATTGAAGTATAATCAACATACTATAAACTGCAAATACTTAAATTTTACAATTTGATAATGTTCTGATGTTTTTAGACATCCATGAAACCATTATCAAAATCAAGATAATGAACATGAAAAAATGTCTATAAGCCTCTTTGTAATCCCTCCATTCTGACCCAGGCAAACAATGGCCAGGTTTCTGTTAGTATGCATTTTATGACTTGTATAAATTTTATATAAATTGAAACGTACAATAGTTTGGTTGTTTGGTGGAGGAGAGGGTCTAGTTTATTTCACTCAGCATAATTATTCTGTGATTCATCCATGCTGTTTATTCATTTTTAGTGCTAAATTGTACTCCATTGTGTAGATAAATGAATACACAAACTGTGTTATATCTATCTGTTCAGGAACACTTGTTTGTTTGATCATTTTTTCTGGTTTTTGGCTATTACAAATAAAATTCTATAAACATTTGTTTACAAGTCTCTGTTTAGATGTATGCTTTCATTTCTCTTGGATTAATGCCTAGGAGTGGAATGTCTGAATCATAGAAGTATGTTTCACTTCAAAAACTATCAAAATATTTTCCAAAATGTTTTTACCATTGTCTCAACAGCAGTGTATGAGATTTCCTGTTTCTCCACATCCTCACTAATACATGCCAAGATACAACTTTATTCTTTTTAATTTTATTTTTTTGAGTATAAAATAATATTTAATTGACATTAATTTTTTCCTGGGTACCATCTCTTTTCTTTGTTTTTAAAATAGATCTTTATTGGAGTATAATTGCTTCACAATACTGTGTTAGTTTCTGTTGTACAGCAAAGTGAATCAGCCATATGCCTAAATATGTCCCCATATCCCCTCCCTCTTGAGCTTCCCTTCCACCCTCCCTATCCCACCCCTCTAGGTGGTCACAAAGCACCGAGCTGATCTCCCTGTGCCATGCGGCTGCTTCCCACTAGCTATCTGTTTTACGTTTGGTAGTGTATATATGTCGATGTTTCTCTCATTTCACCCCAGCTTCCCCCTCCCACCCCAGGTCCTCAAGTCCATTCCCTATGTCTAAATCTTTATTCCTGTCCTGCAACTAGGTTCATCAGTACCATTTTTTTAAATTGCATATATATGCATTAGCATACGGTATTTGTTTTTCTCTTTCTGACTTAATTCACTCTGTGTGACAGACTGTAGGTCCATCCACCTCACTACAAACAACACAATTTCATTTCTTTTTATGGCTGAGTAATATTCCATTGTATATATGTGCAGCATCTTCTTTATCCATTCATCTGACGATAGACATTTAGGTTGGTTCCACGTCCTGGCTATTGTAAATAGTACTGCAATGAACATTGTGGTATATGTCTCTTTTTGAATTATGGTTTTCTCAGAGTATATGCTCGGGAGTGGGATTGCTGGGTCATATGGTAGTTCTATTTTTAGTTTTTTAAGGAACCTCTATACTGTTTTCCATAGTGGCTGTATCAATTTACATTCCCACCAACAGTGCAAGAGGGTTCCCTTTTCAACACACCCTTTCCAGCATTTATAGTTTCTAGATTTTTTGATAATGGCCATTCTGACTGTTGTGAGGTGATACCTCATATTGTAGTTTTGATTTGCATTTCTCTAATGATTAGTGATGTTGAGCATCTTTTCATTTGCCTCTAGGCTATCTGTATGTCTGCCTTGTTGAAATGTCTATTTAGGTCTTCTGAGCATTTTTTAATTGGATTCTTTGTTTTTTTGATATTGAGATCCATGAGCTGTTTGTATATTTTGGAGATTAATGCTTTGTTGTTTCATTTGCAGATATTTTCTCCCATTCTGAGGGTTGTCTTTTTGTCTTGTTTATGGTTTCCTTTGCTGTGCAGAAGCTTTTAACTTTAATTAAGTCCCATTTGTTTATTTTTGTTTTCATTTCCGTTACTCTAGGAGATGGGTCAAAAAAGATCTTGCTGTGGTTTATGTCAAAGAGTGTTTTTCCTACATTTTCCTCTAAGATTTTTATAGTGTCTGGTATTACATTTAGTTCTTTAATCCATTTGGAGTTTATTTTTGTGTATGGTGTTAGGTAGTGTTGTAATTTCATTCTTTTACATGTAGTTGTCCAGTTTTCCCAGCACCGTTAATTGAAGAGGCTGTCTTTTCTCCATTGTATGTTCTTGCCTCCTTTGTCTTAAATTAGGTGACCATATGTGAGTGGGTTTATCTCTGAGCATTCTATCCTGTACCATTGATCTATATATCTGTTTTCGTGCTGGTACCATACTGTCTTGATTACTGTAGCTTTGTATTATAGTTTGAAGTCAGGGAACCTGATTCCACCAACTCTTTTTCCTTCTGAAGATTGCTTTGGCTATTTGGGGTCTTTTGGGTTTCCATATGAACCGTAAAATTGTTTGTTCTAATTCTGTGAAGAATGCCATTTGTAGTTTGATAGGGATTGCATTGAATCTGCAGATTGCTTTGGGTAGTATAGTCATTTTCACAGTATTTATTCTTCCAATCCAAGAACATGGCATATTTCTCCATCTGTTTATGTCATCTTAGATTTCTTTCATCAATGTTTTATAGTTTTTTGCATACATGTTTTTTGCCTCCTTAGGCAGGTTTATTCCTAGTCATTTTATTCTTTTTGTTGTGATGGTTAATGGGATTGTTTCCTTAATTTCTCTTTCTGATTTTTCATTGTTGGTGTATAGGAATGCCAGAGATTTCTGTGCATTAATTTTGCACCCTGCAACCTTACCAAATTCACTGGTTAGTTCTAGTAGTTTTCTGGTAGCATCTTTAGGATTTTCTATGTGTAGTATCATGTCATCCACAAACAGTGACAGTTTTATTTCTTTTCCAATTTGTATTCCTTTTATTTCTTTTTCTTCTCTGATTGCCATGGCTAGGACTTCCAAAACTACGTTGAATAAGAATGTAAAGGGTGGACATCCTTGTCTTGCTCCTGACCTTAGTGGAAATGCTTTCAGTTTTTCACCATTGAGTATGATGCTTGCTATGAGTTTGTCATATATGGCCTTTATTATGTTGAGGTAGGTTCCCTCTATGCCCATTTTCTGGAGAGTTTTTTTTTTTTTATCATAAATGGGTGTTGAATTTTGTCAGAACCTTTTTCTACATCTATTGAGATGATCATATCATTTTTATTTCTTAATTTGTTAATGTGGTGTATCACATTGATCGATTTGTATATATTGAAGAATTCTTGCACACCTGGATAAATCCCACTTGATCATGGTTTATGATCCTTTCAGTAGGGTTGGATTCTGTTTGCTAATATTTTGTTCAGGATTTTTTCATCTATGTTCATCAGCAATACTGGTGTATAATCTTCTTGTTTTGTGATATCTTTTTCTGGTTTTGGTATCAGGGTGATTGTGGCTTCGTAGAATGAATTTGGGAGTGTTTCTCCCTCTGCAATTTTTTTTTTTTTTTTTTTTTTTTTGCGGTCCGCAGGCCTCTCACTGTTGTGGCCTCTCCCGCTGCGGAACACAGGCTCTGGATGCGCAGGCTCAGTGGCCATGGCTCAAGGGCCCAGCTGCTCCGCAGCATATGGGATCCTCCCGGACCGGGGCACAAACCCGTGTCCCCTGTATCGGCAGGCAGACTCCCAACCACTGCGCCACCAGGGAAGCCCTGCAATTTTTTGTAAGAGTTTAAGAAGGATCGATGTTAGCTCTTCTCTAAATGTTTGATAGAATTCTGTGAAGCCATCTGGTCCTGAACTTTTGTTTGTCAGAAGATTTTCAATTATGGTTTCAATTTCATTACCTGTGATATGTCTGTGTACATTTTCTAATTCTTTCTGGTTCAGTCTTGGAAAATTGTATCTTTCCAAGAAATTGTCCATTTCTTCATGGTTGTCCATTTTATTGGCATGTAGTTGTTTGTAGTAGTCTCTTATAATCCTTTGTATTTCTGCGGTTCAGTTGTCATTTATCCTTTTTAGTTTCTAATTTTATTGATTTGCATTCTCTCCCTTTTTTCTTGATGAGTCCGGCTAAGAGTTTATCAATTTTTTTATCTTCTCAAAGAACCAGCTCTTAGTTTTATTGATCTTTGCTATTGTTTTCTTCATTTCTATTTCATTTATTTCTGCTGTGATCTTTACGATTTATTTCCTTCTACCGACTTTGGGTTTTCTTTGTTCTTCTTTCCCTAGTTGTTTTAAGTGTAAGGTTAGATTATTTATTTGAGATTTTTCTTGTTTCTTGAGGTGTGATTGAATTGTTATAACCTTCCCTCTTAGAATTGATTTTGCTGCATCCCATAGATTTTGGGTCATCGTCTTTTCATTGTCATTTGTTTCTATGTATTTTTAAATTTCTTCTTTGATTTCTTCAGTGATCTCTTTTTTATTTAGTAGAGCACTGTTTAGCCTCCATGTATTTGTGTTTTTTACAGTTTTTTTTTCCTGTAATTGATTTCCAATCTCATAGCGTTGTTGTCAGAAAAGATGCTTGATATGATTTCGATTTTCTTGAATTTTCTGAGGCTTGATTTGTGACCCAAGATGTGATCTATCCTGGAGAATGTTCTGTGTGTACTTGAGAAGAAAGTGTATTTTGCCACTTTTCATTGGAATGTTCTATAAATATAAATTAAATCTATCTGGTCTATTGTGTCATTTAAAGCTTGTGTTTCCTTATTTATTTTCTGTTTGGATGATCTGTCCATTGGTGTAAGTGTCATGTTAAAGTCCCTTACTATTATTGTGTTACTGTTGATTTCTTTTGTCATGTTTGTTAGCATTTGCCTTATGTATTGAGGTGCTCCTATGTTGGGTGCATAAACATTTATAATTGTTATATCTTCTTGGATTGATCACTTGATCATTATGTAGTGTCCCTCCCTATCTCTTGTAACAGTTTTTATTTTAAAATCTATTTTATCCAATACAAGTATTGCTACTTCAGCTTTCTTTTGATTTCCATTTGCATGGAATATCTTTATCCATGTCTTCACTTTCAATCTGTTTATGTCCCTAGGTCTGAAGTGGGTCTCTTGTAAGCAGCATATATATGGATCTTGTTTTTGTATCCATTCAGCCAATTTGTGTCTTTTGGTTGGGGCATTTAATCCATTTACATTCAAGGTTATTATCGATATGTATGTTCCTATTACCATTTTCTTAATTGTTTTAGGTTTGTTTTTGTGAGTCTTTTTCTTCTCTTGTGTTTCCTACCTAGAGAAGTTTCTTTAGCATTTGTTATAAAGCTTGTTTGGTGGTGCTGAATTCTCTTAGCTTTTGCTTGTCTGAAAAGCTTTTAATTTCTCCATCAAATCTGAATGAGATCCTTGCTGGGTAGACTAACTTTGGTGTAGGTTTTTCTCTTTCATCACTTTAAGTATATCCTGCCACTCCCGTCTGGCCTGCAGAGTTACTGCTGAAAAATCAGCTGATAACCTTATGAGGATTCCTTTGTATGTTTCTTTATTCCCTTGTTGCTTTTAATATTTTTTTTGATTTAATTTTTGTTAGTTTGATTAGTATGTGTCTTGGTGTGTTTTTCCTATGGTTTATCCTTTATGGGACTCTGTACTTCCTGGATTTGTGTGACTAATTCCTTTCCCATGTTAGGGAAGTTTTCGACTATAAATTCTTCAAATATTTTTTCATCCCTTTCTTTTTCTCTTCTCCTTCTAGGACCACTATAATTCGAATGTTGGTGCATTTAGTGTTGTCCCAGAAGTCTCTGATATTGTCTTCAATTCATTTCATTCTTTTTTCTTCATTCATCTCCTCAGCAGTTATTTCCACCATTTTGTCTTCCAGCTCACTTATTTGTTCTTCTGCCTCATTTATTCTGTTATTGATTCCTTCTAGTGTATTTTTCATTTCAGTTATTTTGTTGTTCATCTCTGTTTGTTTGTTCTTTAGTCCTTCTAGATCTTTGTTAAACATTTCTTGTATTTTCTCAATCAGTTCCTCCATTCTATTCCCAAGATTCTGGATCATCTTTACTATCATTACTCTGAATTCTTTTTCAGGTAGATTGCCTAGTTACTCTTCATTTATTTGGTCTTATAGGTTTCTACCTTGCTCCTTCATCTGTGACATATTTTTTTGCTGTCTCTTTTTTTTTTTTTTTTTTTTGTGGGATTGTGTTCCTGTTTTACTGGTTGTTTGGCCTGAGGCTTCCAACACTGGATTTTGTAGGCTGTTGGATAGAGCTGCGTCTTGGTGCTGAGATGAGGACCTCTGTGACACCTCACTCCGATGAATATTCCCTGGAGTCTGAGGTTCTCTGTTAGTCCAGTGGTTCTGAAACAAAGCTCCCATCTCAGGAGCTTTAGCCCAGCCCCCAGTTCATGAGGCAAGATATTGCAAGCCACATGGATTGGCAAAAAAAAAGAGAGAGAGAGAACAATAGCAAAGTAAAAACTAAAATTATACTAGGAAACTAACAGATATGTTAGGAAGAATTTAAAAATAAAAATATAGATGAATCAACAACCAGAAGGTACAATAGTACCACAATAGTACCACAATAGTAAAAAAGAGGAGGAGTGTAAAGAGAAAAAAAAAACAAAAAAGGTGGGGGGGAGGCCTTGACTGTGCAAGGTGGGGCCTAAGCAAGAGAAAGGTTTGGGTGGTGGGTGGGGTCTATGTTTAGGACCCACAGGGCTGGAATAGGCCCTGGAGGCTGTCAGGGGCAGAGCTTAGGCTCAAGGAACAGATGGGGCCCAGGCATGCTTCCCACCACTGGTCTCAGAGGGTGGGGGACCTCACCTGGCAGGCCAGCACTCTTCCTGGGCTTGAGTGGGTGGGACAATCACCCTCCACTTCTCTTTCGCTCCTTCCAGATGGCCCCTCCCACCTACCTCAGCTGAACTCCCCTCAGCCTCCTTCCTATGCCCCCAGGACCAATGTGACTGGGGAAGGGGGGTGCCTTGGAGGGCAGGGGACCAGCCTGGAAGCTCAGCATACTCCCCAGGCCCGAATAGGTGAGGCAAAGGCCCTCCACTCCTCTCCCATTCCTCCCAGCTGGCTCCCTCCACCTGCCTCTCCTGGTCTCCCCGGCCTCAGTGCCAGGATACAACTTTATAATTTTAATCATTCTGATATGTATGTGGTTATCACTAATCATGATTTTTTTTTTTTTTTTTTTTTTTTTTTGCGGTACGTGGGCCTCTCACTGTTGTGGCCTCCCCTGTTGTGGAGCACAGGCTCTGGACGTGCAGGCTCAGCGGCCATGGCTCACAGGCCTAGCCGCTCCACAGCATGTGGGATCCCCCCAAACTGGGGCATAAACCCATGTCCCCTGCATTGGCAGGCGGACTCTCAACCACTGCACCACAAGGGAAGCCCACTAATCATGATTTTAATTTGCATTTCCTTAAAGATTATTGATGCTATTTATCTTGGCATGTGTTTTTGTGCCAGTTGCATATCTACTATTTCAGTGTGTCTATCTTGTGGCCATTTGGGGGGGCATAGATTTTTTTTGTTTGTTTTCTTATTAATTTATGTGAGTCTTAGGTTTTTGCTATGCAAGTATTTTTTCCAAATCTATGGCTTGTTTTTCCATTCTCTTAAGAAGGTCTTTTGAAGAGAAGTTTTTAATTTAATGAAGTCCAAATTATCAATTTGTTCTTTTAGGGCTTGTTCTGTTATTTCCATACCTAAGATACATGCATATACACATGTATCACCCAAGGTCATGAAAGTTTTCTACTATGTTTTCTTCTAGAAATGTTGTACTTTTAGCTTTTATCTTTAGATGTGTAGTGCATTTTGAGTTAATTTTTGAATATTGTGCCAGTTATGGATCCATGTTCTATTTTTTAGTATGAATATTCAAATGTTTCAGCACCAATTGTTGAAGATACTGCACTTTTTTTTACACTGAACTGCCTTTGCACCTTTGTTGAAAATCAGTTCTCCTTATATATGTGGGTCTATTCTGGACTGTACCCCCTTTTGGCAATCTGTTTGGTTTTTCTACATAAGTAGCATATTATTTTGATTAATGTAGCTATAATAACACTTGACACAGAGATAGTTCATATCTCAAATGTGTTTTTTTCCAAAGTTGTTTGCTATTTGTGTCCTTTGCATTTCCATATAAATTTTAGTATAATTTTGTTAATTTCTAAACAAAGTCAATTGAAAATTCGATTAGAGGTAAATCTATAGATCAAATTGAGAATATTGATATAAATATTGAATCTTCTTACACATAAACATAGCATATTTCTTCATTTATTTTGAATTTCAATTTCTCACAGCAGTGTTTGTCACTTTTATTGTAAAGGCTGCTCACATCTTCGTCATATTTTTCCCTAAGAATTTTATGGTTTTGATGATATAGTTAATGGTATTGTGATTTTTAAAATTTTGATTTTCAGTTGTTGACAACTAGTGTATACAAATATGATGGATTTTTGTATGTTGATCTTATGTCCTATAGACTTGCTAAACTTGCTTATTAGTTTCTGTAGCACTCATTATTTTTTGCATATAGAAAGTCTTGTCCTTTGCAAATAAAGACCATTCTACCTCTTCCTTTCCAATAATATTGATGCTGTTGTTTATTTTTCTTGTGTTACTGTACTAGCCAGAGCCTATAGTGCAATGCTGATTAAAAGCAGTAAGTACAGACTTCCATGTCTTGCCAGTAATTTTAATGGGAAGGCATTCAGTCTCTCACCATATTGGGTTATTAATATTTACCTCTATTACTTTTATCCCAAATGTACCCATGTTCTGGATGGGTGTTCTGGATCAGAGATAGATATGCTAATTTCCTAGCTCTGCCATAATAAGATACCATAAACTAAGGTGGTATTAAATAAAATGTATGGTATTAAATTAAATATCACAAATTCAGGTGGCTTAAAATGAACTTTAGTCTCACAGTTTTGGAAGCTAGGAGTTTGACATCAAATTGTCAGGAGGGCTATTCTCTCTCTGAAGACTCTAGGGAAGGATCAGTTTCATGCTTTTCTCTCAACTTCTGGTGTTGCTAGCAATCCATGTTGTTCCTTGGCTTATAGGTACATCACTGAAAATCTCTGACTCTTTTGTTATGTGATGTTGTCCCTCTCTCCTTTTAAAGATGCCAGACATACTGGATTATTACCCAGTCCAAAACTTCATCTTATCTTGTTTACATCTGAAAAGATCCTATTTCCAAATAAAGGTGCACTCACAGGTACTGGGGCTTAGGACTTCAACATATCTTTTTGGAAGACACAGTTCAACCTATAACAACTTACCTCTACAGGTACTTAATTTAATCTAGTTTATATGTATAGGTACCTCATTTTATTGCACTTTGCAGATATTGCATTTTTTACAAGTTGAAGGCTTGTGGCAACCCTGTTCCAAGCAAGTCAGTCAGTGCCATTTTTCAGTAACACTGGTTAACTTTGTGTCTCTGTGTCACATTTTGATAATTCTCATGGTATTTCAAAGGTTTTCATTATTATCATATTCATTATGTAATTTGTGATCAGTGATCTTTGGTGTTACTACTAGGACTTGCTGAGGGCTCAGATGATAGCATGTAAAGATTTTTTAATTAAGCTACGTACATTATTTTTTAAGAAATAATGTCATGGCATACTTAATAGACTATAGTATACTGTAAACATAACTTTCACATGCACTGGGAAGCAAAAACATTCGTGTGACTTACTTTATTGCAATATTTGTTTTATTGTGATTTTCTGGAAGAGAACCCACAATATTTCCAAGGTACATTTGTCATGTCCTGATATAGCTTTGATGTGAGCACTGTTTCCATGTTTGGGTGTCCATCATGGTAGTCACCTATTTACTGACAGCATTGATGATCAACAGCTGACACCCCAAATGGGTAAGCCAACAAATACTAACAATGTACATGTAACAAGTATAAAACATGCATTTTGTTTGACTTATACTGTAACAATTTTAAGTTTTAATTTTTGTCAAGATTTGATAATTCAGAAATTTCACATAAAACACTAAATGTCACATCAAGCTTGAAATATCAGTGACTAGGCAATGGTGGTTTTTTATTATCTTATTATATCCATTAATTGAAAGTATAATAGTAATGCCTGGCACATTCAGTCAATAATCTGCTGTCCAATTAACTATTTTTCCTAATAATTCATATTGCTTCTTAAACTAAATCCACTTCATTTCCCCATATTATCTGCCTCAGCATCATAAGCATATGTTATCTTAAGCATAGATTACACTAACCCCTTGTGCTATTTGAACATCAGAACAGATTCATAAAATCAGTATAATAAACTCACAAGAACACAAGGCTCTGAATCTGGAAGGTCATGTTGTATTCATTTTTAGAGACAACATATTGTGTGTAATAGGGTATGATATTTCTTTGTTAAGTGGTTGTGTCTTCATTTATTCATAAATGAGACATTGAGTGGCGGTATCTGTCTTAACACCTTCTAATTAACAAGCCCTACCTAGATGACTAGAGAACAGTTGCAAATACAGCAGTAGAGATGCTGAAATACACAGCATTAGAGATACTGATTACTTTCTATTCCAATAGTTGTTTTCCTAAATAAAATGTACTTGCACAGTCCTAAGTGGTTATCAGTATATAGTAAATTGTTAGAATCCAGATAGTTATATATATGCATTAGTTTATTTTTAGTGTCGGTCCAGGTACATTCACTTTATTTTATTTTCATAGAATTTAGCTACCACATTGAAAAATTTGACATCGGGTACTATGGACAAACACATTTATGTCAGAGCATAATAGTGGCCATTCATAATTTCTTGGAAATCCTTGCAGCTTTTACATCAGCAAAAGTATTTTATTTTCTTTAATTGTTGTTTACTTCCCATATACCCATTTCTTTTTTAAGTGGTGTACAGAATATGCTGACATAGGGGCTTCCCTGCTGGTGCAGTGGTTAAGAATCTGCCTGCCAGTGCAGGGGACATGGGTTTGAGCCCTGGTCCGGGAAGATCCCACATGCCGTGGAGCAACTAAGCCCGTGAGCCACAACTACTGAGCCTACGCATAGAGCCCATGCTTGGCAACAAGAGAAGCCACCACAATGAGAAGCCTGCGCACCGCAACAAGGAGTAACCCTTGCTTGCCACAACTGAGGAAAGCCCGCACACAGCAATGAAGACCCAATGCAGTTAAAAATAAACAAATAAATATATTAAAAAAAGAATATGCTGAGATAGAATGCTGCAGTGGGGAAATAAAAAAAAAAAAGAATGGTCTTTGGAATCAGACAGACCTAGGGTTACTTGCTAGAATGTTACCTTAATTAGAATTATTACTTCACATTTTAGCTTCAATTTTATCTTCTCTGTAAAGGAAATAATATTATGTGCTTTGTATTATTATCATACTATTCCATTCAATTCTATCCAACAAATTGGACTTTGCTGCCGTAGTGATTTTCTCTTTCTTCTGTATTTTCACCCCATTGTTCTACCTTGACTCTTAACATACAGCATATGAAATATTATTCTCTCTCATCTAAGGAAGTATAAAGAAGAGAAAAAAAATCATCCACAGCCCCTAGATACTATGTTAAAGCCTTCCCACTAATCACCACCATCCTATTTGAAACAAGCAAACAAAGAAGAAAATTAGTCATCGTCTTAGTCCTTTTAGGCTACTATATAACAAATGCCACAGACTGGGTAGCTAATAAGCAATAGAAATTTAATTCTCACAGTTCTAGAAGCTGGAAGTCTGAGATCAGGGTGCCAGTGAGGTTGGATTGTTCTCTTCCATGTCACAGACTTCTCCTTACGTCCTCATATATCAGAAAAGGCAAAGAATCTCTCTGAGATCTCTTTTACAAGGACACTAATCCCATTCAGGATGGCTCTGCCCTCATGACCTAATCACTTCTCAAAGGTTCCACCTCCTAAAACCATTACCTTGAGGATTAGTATATAGTGATGCATTATTAAATATAATCACCATGCTGTACATTAGATCCCCAGAATTTATTTATCTTACAACTGAACGTTTGTACCTTTGACCAGCATCTCCCCATTTCATCCAACCATTAGTCCCTTGTAACCACCACTCTATTCTCTATTTTTGTGGGTTCAGCTTTTTAAAATTCCACATATAAGTGATATCACACAGTATTTGTCTTTTTCTTTCTGACTTACTTCATTTAGCACAATGCTCTCAAACTTCATCCACGTTGTCACTAATGACAGGATTTTCTTTCTTCTCAAGGCTGCATAATATTCTGTTGTGTATAGATATACCACATCTTCTTTATCCATTCATTCCTTGATGGACGTTTAGGTTATTTCTGTATCTTGGCTATTGTGAATAATGCTACAGTGAACTTGGGAAGCAGCTCTTTCATCCAGATCCAATTTTCATTTCCTTTGGATATATACCTAGCAGTGGGATTGCTGGATACAGTAGTTGTATTTTTAAATTTCTGAGGAACCTCCATACTGTTTCTATAGTGGCTGTACCAATTTATATTCCGAAAAAAAAGAGGCCACAAGGATTCCCATTTCTCCACATCTTCCCCAACACTTATCTCTTCTTGCCTTTTTGATGAAAGCCATTCTAACAAGTATGAGGTGACATCTAATTGTGATTTGCATTTAATTTTGCATTTCTCTGATTATTAGTGATGTTGAACACCTTTTCATGTACTTGTTGGTCATTTGGGTTTTGTTTTGTTTTTTGGATTTTTTTTAAAAAAAAGTCTATTCAGTTCCTCTGATCATTTTTTAATTGGGTTGATTATTTTTTCTTTTTTGCAGTTGAGTTGTATGAGTTCTTTGTGTATTTTGGATATTAATTTTTTTAGATATATTAATTACAAATATCTTCACATGTTCCATAGATCCATAGATTTTTTTTTTTTTCCTGCTGTGCAAAGATTTTGAAACTGAAGAGGAAGCCCTGATGAACTCTGAATCACCTTTGGGGTCCTTCTTCCCTTGTGTTGAAGAATGGTGCACATTCACAGCCAAATAGCTCCATGGTTCCAGCCTGCAAAATCTAAGATCAGAGATCTTCCTCTCTGTCTCTTTCCCATTCAGTACAAACTGGCTCTTTTCCTGCTGAAGTGCTTCATTAAATCCATGCTTCACACCCAAATTAATCTCCTTATCAAATGGTCACTTGGCCATACCCTTAGTGTTCTCTTCTTCACGTGCTTTCTCATTTTTTGCAACATGGATAGGCTGAGAATTTTCCAAGTTGTTAAGTTCTCCTCACCATTTTTTTTTTTTTTGAAGTATGCGGGCCTCTCACTGTTGTGGCCTCTCCCATTGCGGAGCACAGGCTCTGGACGCGCAGGCTCAGCGGCCATGGCTCACAGGCCCAGCCGCTCTGCAGCATGTGGGATCCTCCCAGACCGGGGCACGAACCCGTGTTCCCTGCATCGGCAGGTAGACTCTCAACCACTGTGCCACCAGGGAAGCCCTCTGCTCACCTTTTGATTAACAAGTATGTCTTTAAGTCATTTCCCTGTTCCTGAATGTCACTATAAGTTTTCAAGAGAAAACAATCCACACCTTCAACATTGTTCTTAGATATTTCCTCAGCCAAGTATCCCATTTCATCACTCACAAGATTAATCTTCCACAGCATACTAGACCATAAATACAGTTTAGCCAAGCTCTTTGCCACTTTATAATAAATATGCTTTTCCCACTGTAGTCCAGTAACGTGGTTTTCATTTCCATCTGAGACCTCATCAGAATGGCCTGTATGGTCGATATTCCTACCAACATTATGACCACAATTCCTCAGGTATTCTTTCAGAAGATGGAAGCTCTCTCTAAGCTCTTCACTTTTCCTTCTGGGCTCTCACCAGAATTGTCTTTAAAGTCTGTTCATGGCAATGTAGGTTTTTCCTTGCATGTATCTCCAAAGTCTCTCAACCTCTACCTCTACCCAGTTCCAAAGCAGCTTCCACATTATCCGGTATTTGCTGCAGCAGCACACCCACTTCTTGACACCAGTTTTCTGTCTTTATCCTTTGATGCTGCCGTAACAAAATACTATAGACTGGTAGCTTATAAATGTCTACATTCATATTTCTTTACTTACTACTCCCAATCATATATCTTATTTTCTTCCATAATCCTTTATTACTAAACTTCCCTTTACTTATTTATATATTTTTTTATTATTTTTTTAATTTTTTAACATCTTTATTGGAGTATAATTGCTTTACAATGGTGTGTTAGTTTCTGCTTTATAACAAAGTGAATCAGCTATACTTATGCATATATCCCCATATCTGCTCCCTCTTCTGTCTCCATCCTACCCTCCCTAACACACCCCTCTAGTTGGTCACAAAGCACTGAGCTGATCTCCCTGTGCTATGGCTGCTTCCCACTAGCTATCTATTTCACATTCGTTAGTGTATATATGTCCATGCCACTCTCTCACTTTGTTCCAGCTTACCCTTCCCCCTCCCAGTGTCCTCAAGTCCATTCTCTACATCTGTGTCTTTATTCCTGTCCTACCCCTAGGTTCATCACAACTTTTTTTTTTTTAGACTTTAGATTTTTTGTTCTCTTTCTGACTTACTTCACTCTGTATGACAGACTCTAGGTCCATCCACCTCACTACAAATAACTCAATTTCATTTCTTTTTATGGCTGAGTAATATTCCATTGAATATATGTGCCACATCTTCTTTATCCATTCATCTGTCAGTGGACACTTAGGTTGCTTCCATGTCCTGGCTATTGTAAATAGTGCAGCAGTGAACATTATGGTACATGACTCTTTTTGAATTATGGTTTCTCTGGGTATATGCCCAGTAGTGGGATTCCTAGGTCATATGGTCATCCTATTTTTAGTTTTCTAAGGAACCTCCATACTGTTCTCCATAGTGGCTGTATCAATTTACATTCCCACCAACAGTGCAAGAGGGTTCCCTTTTCTCCACACCCTCTCCAGTATTTATTCTTTATAGACTTTTTGATGATAGTCATTCTGACTGGTGTGAGGTGATAGCCCATTGTAGTTTTGATTTGCATTTCCCTAATGATTGAGTATGTTGAGTATGCTTTCATGTGTTTGTTGGCAGTCTGTATATGTTCTTTGGAGAAATGTCTATTTAGGTCTTCTGCCTATTTTTGGATTTGTTTGTTTGTTTTTTTGATATTGAGCTGCATGAGCTGCTTGTATATTTTGGAGATTAATCCTTTGTCAGTTTTTCATTTGCAAATATTTACTCCCATTCTGAGGGTTGTCTTTTGGTCTTATTTATGGTTTCCTTTGCTGTTCAAAAGCTTTTAAGTTTCATTAGGTCCCATTTGCTTATTTTTGTTTTTAATTCCCTTTCTCTAGGACGTGGGTCAAAAAAGATCTTGCTGTAATTTATGTCATAGCGTGTTCTGCCTATGGTTTCCTCTAAGAGTTTTATAGGGTCTGGCCTTACATTTAGGTCTTTAATCCATTTTGCGTTTATTATTGTGTATGGTGTTAGGGAGTGTTCTAATTTCATTCTTTTACCTGTAGCTGTCCAATTTTCCCAGCACCACTTATTAAAGAGGTTGTCTTTTTTCCATTGCATATTCTTGTCTCCTTTATCAAAGATAAGGTGACAATATGTGCATGGGCTTATCACTAGGCTTTCTATTCTGTTCCATTGATCTATATTTTTTCTGTTTTTGTGCCATTACCATACTGACTTGATTACTGTAGCTTTGTATTATAGTCTGAATTCAGGGAGCCTGCTTCCACCACCTCCGTTTTTCTTTCTCAATATTGTTTCAACCATTCAGGGTCTTTTGTGTTTCCATACAAGTTGTGAATTTTTTTGTTCTAGTTCTATGAAAAATGCCATTGGTAGTTTGATAGGGATTCCATTGAATATGTAGCTTGCCTTGGGTTGTATAGTCATTTTCACAATGTTGATGCTTCCAGTCCAAGAATGTGGTATATCTCTCCATTTGTTTGTATCATCTTTAATTTCTTTCTTAAGTGTGTTATAGTTTTCTGTATACAGGTCTTTTGTATGAATAAACCTTAGGTAGGTTTATTCTGAGGTATTTTATTCTTTTTGTTCCAGTGGTAAATGGGAGTGTTTCCTTAATTTCTCTTTCAGCTTTTTCATCATTAGTGTATAGGAATGCAAGAGATTTCCGTGCTTTAATTTTGTATCCTGTTACTTTACAAAATTCATTGATTAGCTCTAGTAGTTTTCTGGTAGCATCTTTAGGATTCTCTATGTATAGTATCATGTCATCTGCAAACAGTACCAGTTTTACTTCTTTTCCGACTTGGATTCCTTTTATTTCTTTTTGTTCTGTCATTGCTATGGCTAAAACTTCCAAAACTATGTTGAATAAGAGTGGTGAGAGTGGACAACCTTGTCTTGTTCTGATCTTAGTGGAAATGGTTTCAGTTTTTCACCATTGAGAACGATGTTGGCTGTGTGTTTGTCATTTATGGCCTTTATTATGTTGAGGTAAGTTCCCTCTATGGAGAGTTTTTATGATATATGGGTGTTGAATTTTATCAAAAGCTTTTTAGGCATCTGTTGAGATGATCATATGATTTTTAATCTTCAGTTTGTTAATATGGTGTATCACATTGATTTATTTGCATATATTGAAGAATCCTTGCATTCCTGGGATAAACCCCACTTGATCATGGTGTATGATGATTTATTGTGCTGGTGGATTCTGTTTGCTAGTATTCTGTTGAGGATTCTTGCATCTATGTTCATCAGTGATATTGGCCTGTAGTTTTCTTTCTTTGTGACATCTTTGCTTTTGGTATAAGGGTGATGGTGGCCACTTAGAATGAATCTGGGAGTGTTTCTCCCTCTGTTATATTTTCGAAGAGTTTGAGAAGGACAGGGTGTTAGCTCTCCTCTTAATATATGATAGAATTCACCTGTGAAGCCATCTGGTCCTGAGCTTTTGTTTGTTGGAAGATTTTTAATCACAGTTTCAATTTCAGTGCTTGTGATTGGTCTATTTATATTTTCTGCTTCTTCGTGGTTCAGTCTCAGAAGTTTGTGCTTTTCTAAGAATGTGTCCATTTTTTCCAGGTTTTCTATTTTATTGACATATAGTTGCTTGTAGTAATTTCTTATGATCCTTTGTATTTCTGCAGTGTCAGTTGTTACTTCTCCTTTTTCATTTCTAATTCTATTGATTTGATTCTTTTCTCTTTTTTTCTTGATCAGTCTGACTAATGGTTTATCAGTTATGTTTATCTTCTCAAAGGACAAGTTTTTAGTTGTATTGATCTTTGCTATTGTTTCCTTCCTTTCTTTTTCATTTTATTCTGATCTGATCTTTATGATTACTTTTCTGCTAACTTTGTTTTTTTTTTTTTTTTTTTTTTGTTCTTCTTTCTCTAATTGCTTTAGGTGGAAGCTTAGGTTTTTATTTGAGATTTTTCTTGTTTCTTGAAGTAGGATTGTATTGCTATAAACTTCCTTGTTAGAACTGCTTTTGCTGCATCCAGTAGGTTGTGGGTCATTGTGTTTTCATTGTCATTTGTTTCTAGGTATTTTTTGATTTCCTCTTTGATTTCTACAGTGATCTCTTGGTTATTTAATAGTATATTGTTTAGCCTCCATGTGTTTGTAATTTCTATAGTTTTTTTTTTTTTCCTGTGATTGATATCTAGTCTTACAGCACTGTGGTCAGAAAAGATATTTGATATGGTTTCAATGTTCTTAAATTTACCAGTGCTTGATTTGTGACCCAGGATATAATCTGCCCTGGAGAATGTGCCATGAGCACTTGAGAAGAAAGTGTATTCAGTTGCTTTTAGATGGAATGTCCTATAAATATCAGTTAAGTCCATCTTGTTTAATGTGTCATTTAAAGTTTGTGTTTCCTTATTTATTTTCATTTTGGATGATCTGTCCATTGGTGAAAGATGGGTGTTAAAGTCCCCTACTATTATTGTGTTACTGTCGATTTCCCTTTTTATGGTTTTTAGCATTTGCCTTATGTATTGAGGTGCTCCGATGTTGGGTGCATACATATTTACAATTGTTATATCTTCTTCTTGGATTGATCGCTTGATCATTATGTAGTGTCCTTCTTTGTCTCTTGTAATAGTCTTTATTTTAAAGTCTATTGTGTCTGATATAAGAATTGCTACTCCAGCTTTCTTTTGATTTCCATTTTCATGTAATATTTTTTCCATCCCCTCACTTTCAGGCTGTGTGTGTGCCTAGGTCTGAAGTTGGTCTCTTGTAGACAGCATATATTCAGGTCTTGTTTTTGTATCCATTCAGCCACCCTATGTCTTTTGGTTGGAGCATTTAATCCATTTACATTTAAGGTAATTATTGATAATTATGTTCCTATTACCATTTTCTTAACTGTTTTGGGTTTGTTATTGTAGACCTTTTCCTTCTCTTGTGTTTCCTGCCTAGATAATTTCCTTTAGCATTTGTTGTAAAGCTGGTTTGGTGGTGCTGAATTCTGTTAGGTTTTGCTTGTCTGTAATTTTTTAATTCCTCCGTCAAATCTGAAAGTGGTCCTTTGTGTGTAGAGTAATTTTGGTTGTAGGTTTTTCCCTCCTCCCACTGTCTTCTGGCTTGCAGAGTTTCTGCTGAAAGATCAGCTGTTAATCTTATGGGGATTCCTTTGTATGTTATTTGTTGCTTTTCCTGTGCTGTTTTCAATATTTTTGCTTTGTTTTTAATTTTTGATATTTGATTACTATGTGTCTTGGCATGTTTCTCCTTGGATTTATCTTGTATGGGACTCTCTCCACTTCCTGGACTTGATTGACTATTTCCTTTCCCATATTAGGGATGTTTTCAACTATAATCTCTTCAAATATTTTCTCAGTCCCTTTCTTTTTCTCTTCTTCTTCTGGGACCCCTATAATTCGAATGTTGGTGTGTTTAATGTTGTCTCAGAGGCCTCTGAGACTGTCTTCAATTCTTTTCATTGTTTTTTCTTTATTCTGCTGTGAGGTAGTTATTTCCACTATTTTATCTTGCAGGTCACTTATCCGTTCTTCTGCCTCAGTTGTTCTGGTATTGATTCCTTCTAGATAATTTTTTATTTCATTTATTGTGTTACTCCTCATTGTTTGTTTGCTCTTTAGTTCTTCTAGTTATTTGTTAAATGTTTCTTGTATTTTCTCTATTTTATTTCCAAGATTTTGGATCATCTTAACTATCATTACTCTGAATTCTTTTTCAGGTAGACTGCCTATTTCCTCTTCATTTGTTAGGTCTGGTGGGTTTTTATCTTGCTCCTTCACCTGCTGTGTGTTTTTCTGTCTTCTCATTTTGCTTATCTTACTGTGTTTGGGGTCTCCTTTTTGCAGGCTGCAGATTCGTAGTTCCTATTGTTTCTGGTGTCTGTCCCCAGTGGCTAAGCTTGGTTCAGTGGGTTGTGTAGGATTCCTGGTGGAGGGGACTAGTGCCTTTGTTCTGGTGAATGAGACTGGATCTTGTCTTTCTGGTGGGCAGGTCCACATCTGGTGGTATGTTTTGGGGTGTCTGTAGACTTATTATGATTTTAGGCAGACTCTCTGCTAATTGGTGGGGTTGTATTCCTGTCTTGCTCATTGTTTGGCTTGGGGTGTCCATCACTGGAGTTTGCTGGTCATTGAGTGGAGCTTGGTCTTAGCGTTGAGATGGAGATCTCTGGGAGAGCTCTTGCTGATTGATATTACAAGGGGCCGGGAGATCTCTGTGGTCCAATGTCCTGAAGTCGGCTCTCCCCCATAAGAGTCTCAGGCTTGACCGGAGGCCAGAGCACCAAGACCCTGTCAGCCACACAGCTCAGAAGAAAAGGGAGAAAAGAAAAATTAAATTAAATTAAATTAAAAGGTATTAAAATAAAAATGACAAAATTAAATATTATTAAAATTAAAAAAGTAATAAAAGTAAAGAGAGCAACCAAACCCATAACAAATCCACCAATGATAACAAGTACTAAAAACTATACTAAAAAAATATGTACAGAAAGAACCCTAGGACAAATGGTAAAAGCAAATATACACAGACAAAATCACACAAAGAAGCATACACATACACTCTCACAAAAAGAAAAAAAGGAAAAATATATATTTATATATGTAAACATATAAAAACAGGAAGAGAACAACCAAATCAATAAACAAATCCACCAATGATAATAAGCTCTAAATAGTAAATGAAGCTAAAAAATAGTAAATAGTTGTTGCAAATAGTTGTAAAAATAGTACTAAAATAGTTGTAAATATAGTAAATAGTTGTAAAAATAGTAAATGAAGGTAAAAGCAGAAAAAATTTAGACACAGAAAGCAAACCCCAAGTCTACACTTGCTCCCAAAGGACCCCACCTCAGTTTTGGGATGCTTTGTTGTCTATTCAGGTATTCCACAGATGCAGGGCACATCAAGTTGATTGTGGAGATTTAATCTGCTGCTCCTGAGGCTGCTGGGAGAGATTTCCCTTTCTCTTCTTTGTTCACACAGCTCTCAGGGTTCAGCTTTGGATTTGGTCTCGCCTCTGCATGTAGGTCACCTGAAAGCGTCTGTTCTTCGCTCAGACAGGAAGGGGTTAAAGGAGCAGCTGATATGGGGGCTCCGTCTCAGTCCAGGGGGAGGGAGGGGTAAGGATGCGGGCGAGCCTGCAGCAGCAGAGGCCGGCATGATGTTGCACCATCTTGAGGCACGCCGTGCGTTCTCCCAGGGAAGTTGTCCCTGGATCAAGGGACCCTGGCAGTGGCGGGCTGCACAGGCTTCTGGGAGGGGCGGTGTGGATAGTGACCTGTGCTTGCACACAGGCTCCTTGGTGGCTGCAGCAGCAGCCTTAGCATCTCATGTCCGTCTCTGGGGTTCGCGCTGGTAGCCGTGGCTCACACCCATTTCTGGAGCTCATTTAGGTGGTGCTCTGAATCCCCTCTCTTTGCACACCCCGAAACAATTTTTTCTTGCCTCTTTGGCAGCTCCAGACTCTTTCCCGCACTCCCTCTTTGCTAGCTGTGGCGCACTAGCCCCCTCAGGGTGTGTTCACACAGCCAACCCCAGGCCTCTCCTGGGATCTGACCTCCCAAACCCAAGCCTCAGCTCCCAGCTCCTGCCCACCCCAGCGGGTGAGCAAACAAGCCTCTCGGGCTGGTGAGTGCTGGTCGGCACTGATCCTCCATGCGGGAATCTCTCTCCTTTGCCCTCCACAACCTGTTGCTGCGCTCTCCTCCATGGCGCCAAAGCTTCCCCCTGCCCACCCTCCATCTCTGCCATTGAAGGGGCTTCCTAGTATGTGGAAACCTTTCCTCCTTCACTGCTTCCTCCCAGAGGTGCAGGTCCTGTCCCTATTCTTTTGTCTCTGTTTTTCCTTTTGCTCTACCCAGGTACGTGGGGAGTTTCTTATCTCTCGGGAGGTCTGAGGTCTTCTGCCAGCGTTCAGTAGGTGTTCTGTAGGAGTTGTTCCACATGTAGATGTATTTCTGATGTATTTGTGGGGAGGAAGGTGATCTCCACGTCTTACTCTTCTGCCATCTTGAGGGTCCTGACTACTTATTTATAATTATAAGACAAAAATCTGAAGGATAGGGACACATCTTCTAGCTCACACCCCCTCTATTCATTTATTTTACCTTGTGTTGATATATTGTACCTCTTAATATTGCTCACATATGTCTTCCCCTCTTCCTTTCCACTGTTCACTTAAACCATATATAGATATATTTTTTCTATATTATGACCATAGTCTAATTAATTTTCCTGTGTTCATTTCTAATCCCCTCAATCCCAAATTGTAACCCAGGGAAATTTTTAGACTACACACATGTCTCATAATTCCCCTGCATGAAATATTCTCTAGGCTTTTGTTTCCAATAACAGTGGTGTTTAAGGAGGGATTTATGAGCTTTGGCAGTCACTCATGTCAACTGATTTTTGTACAAAGATAAAATAATAGAATTTATTTCAGTATTTATTTTTCTTGTTCTATTTTTTATGAATTGTAGGGCATAAGCATATTAGAACATAAGCTTAACTTTCTATATATTGAGTATATATATATATATATATATATATATATATATATATATATATATATATATAAATTTTTACACTCCCTCCAGCCTCAGATTAATTCCATATTCTTCACTTTCTATAACCTGTTGCATCCCTCCTGCACATTATTTCCCTAGACATTCTCAATTAAACTAGTATTTTATTCTGAATGTTTATTCTGTCAAATAGCAATAGTATATATTGGGTTAATTAGAAAACTGTACCTCTGTTCTTAAAGAGATAGTTTTTTCTAGGGTGTTTGATTTTATTTTCCACACAAGGAAAAACATGAGTAGCATTCATAGAGGAAAAAATGGGGGGGGGGGAGAGGATTTCTTCTCTTTCCTTGGACATTTTTCTCATGCCTTTTTATAATATACTTTTATTAATGAAGAACTCTCCTTTCTATACATTACCAAAAAACAAGCCAAAAAGCCAAACTTCCTATTTTCAGAAATGTCATCTCTAATAGAGAGCTGAAGGCTAGAGAAAAGGGCATAAATGTTAAAAAGTCAATACGAAATAAATTTAACTTCAAAGTTGCATGTTAAATATCATCCAATGTAAATGACAGATGCTGTCTTTGCTTAGGTAAATTTTGGGTAATGTAACATTTGTCTTAGATTGAACTGGGCTTATTTAGATACTATCTTCAAGTTACACAGGCTTCTCTTTTAACACTCTCCCAATATATCCTGGTATCAGTCTTCTTTTCTTCAGATCTTTCTACTTATCGCTAGCAAATTATTCTTGGGAGAACTAGACATCCCAGTAGATTTGTCAACTAGTGAAATGGAGAATTTCAGCTCTGACTGATGAATATCTCAGCTCACATGCCTGCAGAGCATACACATATCCCCGTGCCTGACAAAAAGCTTCATTGTGTGTTACTGTAAAGCCACACATTTTTTAATGCTAGGCATTTGGAAATTGAAAAATATAGGACTTATGCTATCTGTGTGAATTTTTTTAGAATAAATAATTATCAAATAATGGATTCAGTCATTCAGAAAATTTTAGATAGCTAACAAGATCTATTTTAGAGTTTGTTGTCATTGTTTTATGTCTCTTTTTTTGATGTCACATATAATCATTAAAGTATATTACCAATTGCCAGGTTTATGTGGTCTAAGGGAGAGCAATCTAGTTAATTCTAGAATTAACATAATATAGGTCGTGAAAATTTTGATATTACATTGATAGATACACTATTAAATTAAGTTGTTTCATTTTTTCATATTTAACTCCTGTTGTATTTCTCTTTAAGGGCAATCATTCACAACTAAAAATTATTTGCTGAAGTGATTGTGGAATATTTACATTAGTATTTACAAATTTTATTCCTTGAGGCGATTTTAAAGCACTTTCTGATTAAGGACTTCTAAATAATTTAATATGCAAACTAGCAAATAGGTCACAATTAGCAACATCATCACTGACAACTTTCACTATTTCATTGAATATTGATGGTTTGGTTATAGCATTTAAGCCTGAGGATTATCATATCTTTAATTAGCATTAAATCTTTTAAACAGTCCAGACAGACTATCACATTATATTAAGTTAAAATAATAAGACTTTATAAAGCATTATTTTAATTGATTGCCTTTTGAGCATTTTTGCATTGCTATTAATTACTTTTAAAAAATAAATATTAGGTTAAAAAAGAAATATGCTTTTATGATTTACCTCTGAATCAGTAGGCTTAACATACAATTGATTCTACCTACTGTTGTATGTTTATATTTTTATAGTTAGGTAATGAAAATTAAAAGAATCATGACCTTTTTCTCAGGCAGTAGTAAATAATGAAAGGCCTCACATCTGATGAAAATTAAGTCCCCTGCTCCAGCATATAGCAAGCAGAAGGATAGTTTGTTTTTAGTTTTTTGGGGTTTTTTTTGCAGTATGCAGGCCTCTCACTGTTGTGGCCTCTCCTGTTGCAGAGCACAGGCTCCGGACGCATAGGCTCAGGGGCCATGGCTCACGGGCCCAGCCACTCCACGGCATGTGGGATCTTCCCGGACCGGGGCACGAACCCATGTCCCCTGCATCAGCAGGTGGACTCTCAACCTCTGCACAACTAGGGAAGCCCAGAAGGATAGTTTTTTGATCCCAATGGAACCATGAAAAATGTTCAGGAAAAAAATATTAGTTACATTTGTAGTAAAACAGAGATTAAATGTCAAATTTGATGGGTAGATTTACAAAATAACAGAGAGAATAAGACAAAGTAACAGAGGGAATAAGGGGTACTGATAACTCTTTAAAAATCATTAATTTGGGAATAATTTTCTGGACAATTAAAATTGTTGATTATAAAGATCACATCTTTATCATAATGTAGTTAATAGAACAAGAAAATGCATGACATGTCTTCTTCGAGGTCATTTTTTTCCCCAGTAGTATAGTTTTCATATAGAAGTCTCTATTGTCTTTGAATGATCTGTGAAAAAATGTGACTGTTGCTTAAATGTGACATAAGAGTAGAAATTTAATGGAGTATTACTCATATTGCCTTTCCATGTCCTCTTAGACTCACACAAGAATGGAAAATTGGATGACAAAGTGACTTTTTTTAACATTACTAGTGTATTTCTCTACATAATGCCATAAAAGTTTTCCTATTTTCTCAGCTTTAAAATTCATTACCTCAATTACCTTATCTCTCCACTGAAAAGTGAGAGTCAGTTTGACTGAAATATTTTGGAATTATAATAGGTTTTAAGAACTGGAGGAAACATTCATGGGGAACATTGTGAACTGATTTCATATACTTCTGCCATCTTCTTTGACACAATTTGAAAACATTACTTCATCTCTTAGTAGTGGATGGAATTTTACATTTATAAATGATAGAAACTCAGTTTAAAGAAAAGAAAAAAAAGAAGAGGAAAGCTTCTGGTTGTGCTTTTCTTCCAAGTAGAATGAATACCATGTTCTCTGCAAAGGAAAGAACATGCAACTCTGGAGATGAAGAACAGTACTGCACTCCATGGTACCTTGTTGTCATTACTATGGCATCGTCTACCCATAGCAAGAGAACTGGCAGTATATCATGTCTAGCATTATTAGATATTATTCATGCAAAACATACATATCCATAGTGAAATAGATAATTCAGTCACTTCCTTTTTTAACTTTTAAATAAAATATTTAATATCAACAAATGAATACTTTTTAAAAGCATAATGAATAAAAAAACAATAGTAAAATGACAATTCCTTTATCCACTGACCAGCTGAACTTCCACAGACTCTTCTCTGATCTCATTTCCCTCCCTCTTCCCTTGAACAATCAGGTAGCTGAATTTTGTGTCAGTAATTCCTTTTCTTTCTCTACAAGTTTACAAAATGTATCTGAAATCCACACTTTTTTGTTTCTAAAATTTTCATAAGTAAATTGATGTATATATTCTTTACTGATTTTTTTCCCTGAGATCATTACAGTTGTAATACATTCTGTGTTATGGATATAAGGGTGATTTCCACACGACTCCCTCACATCCTTTTCCTGTCTTAGTGGACTTATATAAGTCTCTCAGAGTAAATACTAAGAGCAAATTTTCTAATACCATATTTTTTCCCCCAGGGTACAAATAGAGATTTTTCACAACCATCAGTAACATATAGTTAAGCCATTATCTACATTTTTGCTAACTTTTGATATCACTGGTTTTTGTTTGTATTGAGTGTCAAGTTGAGCTATTTATTTACTAGTGAGGATTACCACGTATTATGTTTTTATAGTTATTTCCTCTTCTATGAAGTGGTGTTCAGTAATATCTTTCTCTTTCTTTTTCTCTCTCTGTCTGTCTCTTTTTCCTGCAAGTATAGAGTGCTGAAGATTATAATAATTCTTAGTACAGTAGGGAGCCACTTGCTTGATTTATGCTAAGAAACAAGCAATTTTACTTACGATTTTTTCTTTCTTTCTTTTTTTTTTTGGTCAGTGGCCCTGTCAACATAGTGAAAATAGTAAATATAACATTGAAGTACTGTTAAAATAGTTTCAACCTCACACATCTCCTGATAGGGTCTCAGGGGTCTCCAGGGGTCTACGGACCACATTTCAAGAAGTGAAGCCTTCATGAAATTTCTATGTCATATTTTCAGTACCTGAGATTTTATGCAAATGTATCACATGGAAAAACAACATAAATCAGACATAACGTAGATAGACATTTTTAATGAATAATAGTATACATAACATAATTATTGCTCTCAGTTATTATGTCTCTTTCAACATTGTGAACACACATTGAAGGAGACTTGCCTAGTTATTGCTCTGTGAGCCCTTTATGCCCAGGCTACTAAATCATTATCATTTAAGAATATAATTAGCACATCTCATTAGCTAATGAAGATAATGACCATTAAAATTCTTTCCCACTTTATGGTTTCCCCTTTATCACAATTTAACAACAATGTCGTTTCAGGGTAATAACAAAAAATGGCTTACAAATGACCCTTCTACTAATGAATGAGCGGCACCTTGCATCAAGGAACAAAGGATTATTTATTCATTGCACTCCTAATTATATTATGTAGTGGAGTTGTACTGCTGATGTCTTTCTAATGTGATTCAGTCAAAATGTTCTGTTTTATCATTATGTTAAAAGTACAAAGCCAAACCTCACAGTATGTGATTATTTTTCTTTAGCAAACCTTACTTATGGAATAGAGTCAATTTCTACATTCCAAGCTGTAAAGTGATAGATTATAACGATTAATGCATATAGACTATAAAAGTATTTCATAAGTAAAATGTCCTTATTTTTAAATTCAAAATTTTCTTTCAACTCATTTTGATTTTTTGATTTTTTTCATATTTTTAACATATAAACACATTTTAAAATATTTGAAAAAAATTTAAATGTTCTACTGATAATTATTCACTTTCACAAAAGGATAATACTGAAGGAAAACATTTTTGGACGTTGCTAAAACAAATGCATTTACGTTTAACTATATAAATTTAAAAAGTTGAATCAAAAATTCACTGAGGGCTTCCCTGGTGGCGCAGTGGTTGAGAGTCCGCCTGCCGATGCAGGGGACACGGGTTCGTGCCCCGGTCCGGAAAGATCCCACATCTCGCGGAGCGGCTGGGCCCGTGAGCCATGGCCGCTGGGCCTGCGCGTCCGGTGCCTGTGCTCCGCAACGGGAGAGGCCACAGCAGTGAGAGGCCCGCGTACCGCAAAAAAAAAAAAAAAAAAAATCACTGATTCCTAATATCACTTTGAGGGTAGTTTCATTAGTTTTCGGTGGCCATGAACAAATTACCACAAGCTTAGGTTAAAACATCTATTTGTTATTTCATTGTTTCTGTGACTCAGGGGTCCAGGCCTGGGTTATCTGGCTCTCACAAGGGTGAACAATGAGTTAACTGGGACTACAGGCCCATCTGAGGCTCAGGATCTTCTTCTAAGCGCATTCTTTTTTGGAAGAAATTAGTTCCACACAATCCATCTTCTTGCTGGCTGTCTGCCAGATGTCTCTCTCAGATTCTGACATTAGTCCTCAAGTCTTAGTCAAACATGGCAACTTATTTCTGCAAAACCAGCAGGAGAATCAGCCTGCTATACAGAGTTTTATATATCATAATATAATCATGGATTGACTACTCTATCACATTCTTAGTTCTTGCCCACACTAAAGTAGAGATGATTATACACGGTCAGTACACCGGGGGGCGGGCATCTGCCCACCGCTGACCCCCAACTAATTAAGACCGTCTGAAATGTAAATTATATTTACCACCTTCCAGTGTTCTCGGGGCTTTATTTCATTACAATGCCAGCTCAGAGTCCAAAATCTAAATCAGGCCAGGTGTAGATGATAGGCCTGGATGTAGTCCATGAAGTAGATCTCCTGGGGCACATTCTTCTCCATCTGTGGACCTGGAAAACCAAAGGGACAAGTTATCAGCTCCCAACACTCCTGACTTACAATGGCAGGTCAGGCACAGAACAACAGTTTTAAACATTCTGATTCAAAAAAGGGAAAGTAAACATGAATAACTGGTCCATAATGATTCTGAAATGGGTTGTTCTTCGTTGGGTATTAAAGCCTACAAAAAAGCTTTTGTGACTTTTGGCTTCACCCCTTGAGCTTTTGGTTGAGAAAAATCTGTAGGCGCATCCCTAATCACTTGAAAAACACAAGTGTGACTAAATCCTCCAACATTTTGATCTTTCTAAGGTTTTAACTAAAGGTTGTACAGTTCCACTCTCAGTCTCTTCTCTATGCCAGATTTCCAGCAGTTACTTATGACTTTTAGCATCTTTTGCCGTCTGGAGAGCCAATAACTTTAAAGTCATCTAGTTCTGCTTCTTTTTGTTTAGCAATTCTTCCCTAAATTTATCTCTCTCCTTTTGCATGTTACTATAATCAGCAAGAAGAAACTAGGCAGCACTTTTGGCATTACCTAGAGGTCCAAGTCTGTCATTTATAAATTCAAATTCCCACATAACTGCAGGACACAGTTTTACAAATCTTTTCTCACTGTATGACAGAGGTTTTCCCTCGTATAGTTTTCAGTAACATGTTTCTCACTTCCTTCTGGACCCTCCCTGGCAGGATGTTCCAAATCCAGATTTCAAACTAACAATCTGTTGAAGGGAATGTAGGCTTTCCCTCTCATTCTCCTTAAAATTTTTCCAGTCTCCAGCAACTTCCTGGTTTCAAAGCTAGTCACACATTTTAAAATAATTTTTGTTGTTATTGTTGTACCAGCACCTCAATTCCAAATATCAAAATTGTTATGCATTTCTATGCTGTGTACTAAATTATCTGAAAGTTTCCATGGGTCAGAAGTCTAGGCATAGCTTAACTGTGTTCTCGACTTAGGGTTTTGCTAGCTAAAATGGTATGAACCTCAGGGTCAAAATACTTGGAATTCACTTTGGTGACTAATGCCAGCTTTCTCTGAAATTGTTTTTACCCCAAACCAGCCAAAAGCTATTTCATGGCTATTTAGGTATTTTAAGACTTGATTTCTGTTTAACAGTTATTATATTGGGCACAAGTATGATAATGATAATGGTAATCACAAACATTTACATCATAGGAACTGGATATTGTATTGAAAAAAATTAAAAGGTACAATGACTGTGAATGCCACAGTTAATTTTTTCATGAATTATTTAATAGATTATTGCAAATTCAATATAATATTTGAATTATTCTTTAGAAGTTAAATAGAGCATTAAAGTATCCAAGTTTATGTGGAATTTTAACATTACAAATACCTACAACTTTTCACATGATAGGCTTGCCCAGTCTACATTTAAATTCAGTTATTGGAATGCTGCTGAAACCAATATGGTATAGAAAGAGCAAATTAAATGAGTGAATAAATGGTAAAGAAATAGTTTCATTTCTCTCTGTTCCTCCTCCATTTAAAAACCTGGTTGAAAATTATTTCTTTTGTATTTATGTTTTCTTGCTTTGAAAACCTCTCACCCAGTGGCCAAACTGATAAGTTGACAGAATAGTGGAACACGATCCATGAAGCCTTCTTTAACATTTCATACATTGAACTTTGCGTTGTTTCTTTGTCATTGTTTCACTATGATCTCCTTGAGGGTGCGTACTAGAGTCTCTTCCTTGTATATCCAGGTCATATTACCAAGCCTGGTATGTAAGAGTTTAGCCATAAGTATTTGAATGGCTACATGAATGAACTAAATGTGTATAGAACTAAGTTGTTTTTAATGTTTAGACTTGTAATTTTTTTTTTTTTTTGTGGTACGTGGGCCTCTCACTGCTGTGGCCTCTCCCGTTGTGGAGCACAGGCTCCGGACGTGCAGGCTCAGCGGCCATGGCTCACAGGCCTAGCTGCTCCACGGCATGTGGGATCTTCCCAGACTGGGGCACGAACCCGTGTCCCCTGCATCAGCAGGCGGACTCTCAACCACTGTGCCACCAGGGAAGCCCTAGACTTGTAATATTTTGATAAGGAATAGGGTCTTATAAGCCAAAATCTGTGGTAGCAGCTGGCCTACTTGAATTCTATAATGGACTGCTTACTTTGACCTTCAAGTTTTTATTTTTTATTTTTTCCTGGAGATAAATGTGCCCTATTTTATTCTCTGATTCTCTTTTCTGTCTCCTTTTAATATGGAATTTCATTGAAGAAAACATTGTGTTCTGTTCTATTCCAGATTTTCATCCATTTCTATGGCTGTAATAGTATTTGATTTTGATTTACTTCTATATTTACACCTATATCTACAGGTGATAGATAACATATCTATCAATGTTCTAGTCCTCTCTATATGTCTACATGAAAATATTTTTATCTTGAAATCACTCTATCTCTCTCTCTCTCCACACACACACACACACACACACACACATACACACACACCACTCAAGTTGTTTTATTTTGTGGAATTATCACAGCTTTTCAATTTTCAGGCTCCGTTGTCCAATTAAGTACCAAATCATAGAGACTCTTTGTTAACTAACTGTTCTCATTCATCTTTTCTTCATCATTTCTATTGCTATCACCCTAATAAACATAACTGTTTCTTCTTACGTCTACAATGGTAGTGATTCTTATAATAATGGGCCTTTATACCTCTTTCTGCTACCTCTTTCTTCATATACATACCGTGTGCTACTTTTCCACTGCTATTTATAAATCTCTAATCATTCAATGCATCAATATCTTTTAATCCTGAAGTAAAATCTTTGGGCAGAGCCAGACATACAAATTATAAAATTTCTATAGGTTATTCTTATATATAATTAGGCACTAAGAAGCTATAAGCATATTTTAATCTAGAAAAATAAATAATAGAAATTATATTTTGAAAGAATACTCTTAAACTAGTACCCTAGTCTTAGAATAAAGACAGACCTCTTTGTCAGGTGTTCAAGAGTCACTTTGCCAATCCAACATTATCTCTCATTGCTCTTTTCTGTGAGGTTTCATTCATTTACATCTGACATTTTGGGAATGTTTTCCTCCTTCTATAAATATTACATATTTACAAGCATTAACTATGTCATATTCATATGATCCTGCTCACTATTATGTCATGAATGCTTCCCCATGTCCTTAAAATCTTCACATATAATTTAATTGGCTACATACAACTGTAGTTTAATTTTTAATATTTTATATTATTTTAAATGTTATCTTTATCACAAGAGATTCTCTAATGAATCTTTCTGTAGGTAAATATTTGCCTTAATTTAAAATCATTCTTGTGGATATTTCCAAATTGATTGACTGATAACCTGGTATTACATAATTCTACTCATATTCATAATTTTCCAGGCTCATGAAGTATATTATTTTAGGTCCATTCAAGGTAGCCTCTAGGTTAAAGAATCAGAGTTTACAAAAACAGAAAAGGTAAGTAACTTGTTGACAGTGATCCAGCTAGTAAGTGCATAACTTGGGTTTTTAAGCAAATGATCTGACTTCAGACCTATTGCCTTCCCACCACATGTGCAGTAAAGTGGCAGAGTATATAGGCTATATTGCAGGTTGACTTAACTGTGAAGAAGACTAGGAGATAGAGATTACTATGCAGGAGATTAATTGGCTGGTAATATTTACATGAAAACATGTGTAAGGAAAAAGAAGGAAGAAAATGGAAATAAGCAGCAGAAGAAGTTAAGTTCTGAGGTAACTGCAAAATAGGACTCAACAGACTATATGAGGAATTCTGATGATGGATGACCCTTTAGTGCTTTATCTACTTGGGATAAGGGGACCAAGTCTTTATATCTCAATGACAGTCTGTTATTGAATATTAGCTTTCCTGGGAGGAGGACGTGACCTTGGGAGAGAAGCTTATTTCAACAGAGATCTTTAAATACATTATTTTCTCACTGATATTTGTACAGATAAATTCTGATTCTTAAAAAAACAAAAACAAAAGCAATATAACACTTGAATTTGTCTTTGGGTTGGTATGGTTCTTAAAAAGCACAATCAAATAGTTCTGTCATCATACTTAATTGTGAGAAACTTGAAGATTTCCTGCTATGATCAGGTATAAGTCAAGGATGCACCCCCTCACCATTCCTTTTAAAAATCTAATAAAAGTTTTAGGTAATGAAATAAAAAAGAAAAGGAAATAAAAAGGTATGAAGATTGGGAAAGAAGAAATAAAACTGTCTTTGTTTGCAGATGACATGATTGTCCATGCAGAAAATCCAAAAGGACTGACCAAAAAACTTCTAGAACTAATAAGTGATTATAACAAGGTTGCATGATACAAGGTTAATACACAAAAGTGTATTATCAGCAATGGACCAAGTGGAATTTGAAATCAAATATACAATAGCATTTACATATGCACTCAAAAAATGAAATAGTTAGGGACAAATCCAACCAAATATGTACAAGATCTGAATGAAGAAAACTACAGAACGCTGATGAACAAAATCAAAGAAGAACTAAATACATGGAGAGATTCCATATTCATGATTAGGAAGACAATATTGTCAAGATTTCAGTTCTTCCCAACTTGATCTATAAATTCAATTAATTCCTACCAAAAGCCCAGCCACTTATTTCGTGGATATCACCAAAGTGATTCTAAAGTTTATATGGAATGGGAACTTCTCTGGTGGCACAGTGGTTAAGAATCTTCCTGCCAATGCAGGGGACATGGCTTTGAGCCCTGGTCCAGGTACATCCCACATGCCACGGAGCAGCTAAGCCCATGTGCCGCAACTACTGAGCCTGCACTCTAGAGTCCGTGAGCCACAACTACTGAGCCCGTGTGTGACAACTACTGAAGCCCACGTGCCTAGAGCCTATGCCTGGCAACAAGAGAAGCCACTGCAATGAGAAACCTGCGCATTGCAACGAAGAGTAGCCCCTGCTCACCGCAATTAGAGAAAGCCCGTGCACAGCAACCAAGACCAAATGCATCCAAAAATAAATAAATAAGTGTATTTTTAAAATAAATAAATAAATAAAATAAAGTTTATATGGAATGGCAAAAGACCCAGAATAACCAACACATGATTCAAGGAGAAGAACAAAGCTGGAAGACTGACACTAACTGACTTACTATACATCTACAGTAATCAAGACAATGCAGTGTTGTGAAAGACCAGTTGAGTAAATCAACAGAAAATAATAAAAACAGGATATAGACCGTCCCCCATATATATAGTCAACTGATCTTTAACAAAGGAGTATGGGCAATACAATGGAACAAACATAGTTTCTTCAACAAATAGTGCTTGAACAAATGGATATCCACATGCAAAGAAAAAAAGAATCTAGGCACAGACCTTATAACTTTCACAAAAATTAACTCAAAATGAAGCACAGAACTTCATGTAAATTGCAAAAGTATGAAAGTTTTAGAAAATAATATAGGAGAAGCCAAGATGACCTTGTGTATGGTGATGACTTTTTAGATACAACACCAAAGGCACAAACCGTGAAAGAAATAATTGACACGCTGGACTTCATTAAAATTAAAAACTTCTGCTTTGCAAATGACAATATAAATAGAATCAGAAGACAAACCGTGGACTGGAAGAAAACATTTGCAAAAGTCTCGTCTCATAAAAGATTCTTATCCTAAATATACAAAGAACCCTTAAAACCCAACAATAATAAACCAATCTGATTTTTAAAATGGACCCAAGACCTTGATAGATATTTCACCAAAGAAGATATACAGATAGCAGATAAATATATGAAAAGATGTTCCACATCATATGTCATGAGAGAAATGTGAATTTAAAAAATGAGATACTGCAACACACCTATTATAACTGCCAAACTCCAGAACAGTGACAACAGCAAATGCCAGTGAGGATGTGGAACAATAAGAATTCTCATTTATTGCTGGTGGGAATGCAAAATGGTACAGTCACTTTGTAAGGCAGTTTGGTGACTTCTTACAAAACTAAACATACTCTTACTATGCAATTCAAAATCACAGTCCTGGGTATTTTCCTCAAAGAGTGGAAATCATATCCACACAGAAGCCTGCATACTTTATTCATAGCAGCTTTACTCATAATTACTAAAACTTGGAAGCAACCAAGATTCCTACAGTGGATGAATGGATAAATAAAGTGGTACATCCAGACAATGGCATATTATTCAGCACTAAAAAATGTGAGTTATCAAGTCATTAAAAGATATGGAGAAACCTTAAATACATATTACTGATAGAAGCCAATCTGGAAAGGCTATATACTGCATGATTTCTGGAAAAGGCAAAACTATGAAAACTATAAAGAGTTCCACGTTTTCCAGGAATTGGGAAGGGGGGAATGAATAGTTAGAGCACAGAGGATTTCAAGGGCAGTGAAAATACTCTGCATGATACCCTAATAATGAATATATGTCATACATTTCTACAAACCCATAGAACGTACAATTCCACAAGCGAACCATATGTGAAATGTGGACTTTGGGTGATTATGATGTGTCAGTGTAAGTTTATAAATAGTAATAAATATACCACTCTGGTAGGGAATGGTGATAATGAGAGAGGCTATGCATGTTGTGGCAGAGGATATATTGGAAATCTCTGTATCGTTCCTTTAACATTGCTATGAACCTTAAACTGCTCTAAAACAATAATATCTTAATAAAATTAAATCAAAGGATTATAGTATTATTGTATTATGCCAGCATGTCTCTTTTTTTGTTATTTTTGGACAACATGGAAAGACTTTAGTTTCTGTGAATATATAATAAGCCTGTAATTTTGAAAGAGATTTGAAATCAAGTAGAATACAATGTAACATGAATACCTTTGAAACAGTGACCTATGTGGCAAGTGAGAATACATTTTGGTGTGACTACATATATATTTTCTTTTTTTTCTTTTCGCGGTGCGCGGGCCCCTCACTGTTGTGGCCTCTCCCGTTGTGGAGCACAGGCTCTGGACGCGCAGGCTCAGCGGCCGTGGCTCACGGGCCCAGCCGCTCCGCAGCATATGGGATCCTCCCGGACCCGGGCACAAACCCGTGTCCCCTGCATCGGCAGGCGGACTCTCAACCACTGTGCCACCAGGGAAGCCCCATATATATTTTCTAAAATATTCCTTCTCCAGTTAGAAGTGTACTTTTTTATTACTTTAAGAGCTCAGAAGTGCAAATTAGTATTTGTTGAAATTGTCTCTAAAATAATTGTTGACTTTTAAAATATTAGGCACACAGAAATAGCTGAAGTAGAGGCAAGATAGGTGTGATTTAATAGGAAACTAAAATATATGTACCCTAATAAGGGGACATTATTATAAATCCTTTCCAGAAAGTATTTGGCTGAATTTTTCCCTTAAGTTTGAGTAAATGTTTGCAACACAGAAGATGGAGTTATTCATTGGTGACACCTCCTGGTTGACTGAGCAGTTTTCACTAAGCTAAGAATAATTATAAACTAACTTTCTTTTGCCGAATTTTAAAAAGTTAAATTAGAGAACTTTGTCACAATTAGCATCAGTGCTATGCATCAGGCCATACACATGGAAGAGAGTGCCTTATTTCCAGCAATGAAGCAGAGATGAAATGACCATCCATATGCTATTGGTCTCATTTCCAACAGGCCTATGATAACCTATGCAGAAAATGTAAGCTACACATAAGCCCCCACGTGCTCACACATGAGTTACCCTCTGGTAGAACATTCAAATAACCCAAAACTTCAAAATTACTCCTTGCAAACCCCTGACGCCCCTCAACTCAAATCATGCACACAAGAGTTGCAGGGGTGCCTGCATCATGCACTATTAATGCGTGATTCTAGTTGCCAATTACAGGGCACCTGAACGCTGTATCATCACCAATTCCTAAACTCAAACTTAGAAATCAGTCACTTCGTGCTTTAATTTTCCTCTTGTTTTAGGAAAGGCTGTATTGAAGAGGTCAGAGTTCTGAAACACAACCATGAGAAAACACACATATTGGGAGCCTAGGGAGTCTGAAGCTTCTGAGTAGTATGTGTTCTAAAGGAATCTGAGACTTTTTGCTTTCAATAGATGGATAGATAATAGGTAGACAAATAGATAATCGTGATGTCCAAACTACTTCAAATCTCTTTCTCTTAACAGTGCTCCTGGGACCTATGACTATGCTCTAAAAAACAAAAATCTGGCAGTTCAAGTCCCTCAATATTTTGCCTCTTCAAAAACTGTATTTGCTATCCATCCCCTGTTATGTTCTCATGAGTTGGATTCTTGAGTGGTATGGAGAATTTTGTAATAAACTATTACCTTTTATAGCTATGCATATTATATATGATATAGACATGAAAAAGTTTCTCATATATTTTTTCCTTTTATTTTTCCTCTTCAGGACCCAATCACAGCCATACATAAGAAAATATACCACCAAACATTCATAAAGTGAATTACAAGGTAAAATTTTCTATGTAATATCTGTTATATAAAAAATGTTGTAGAAATGTAAAAATGTTGTCATATAGCTTCTCTTAAAGATCTTTATAGCTATTCTGAGATACTTAGAGGTTTGGCAGTGCAATTTTCTTCTGTATTTTAAGATCACTCATTAAAAAATCTAATCTCTTCCATTATTTCCTCTAATAAATTTTGGAACTCTTTCTCACAGGCATACTTTTCAAATGCCATAGAACCAGCAAAGGTACATTGACATTAGGCTGACTTTCTTGTTTTTCTATTTTTTTTTTTAAGTGAAAGCTCAAGAAAGAGACTGACATGTAAAATAGATTTAAAAACTATTTCTAAGTTATAATTTTGTACATGTGTGTGCTTGGAATACATAGAGAAATCTGATTATGTATGTTTTATCAATCATTTGAACTTATTGCTAGATGTAGATCTCTTTCCTAATGGACATTGGATTTATGTTTTATAACATCTTTAAACATCAGAGTCTAGAGATATAACAGTTTCTGGCTATTAATCATCATTTATCTGTATAAATCTGTTTTATAGATAGGGTTTATTAAAACAATGATACTTATTCTTGAATAATAAGTATAATAGGTATAGATACTGAAAAATTTAATAAATAGTAGATAAAAATAATAGTGCACCCGCTAACATTTTGGTGAGTGACTAATGAGATCTGATACAAAATTGCCTTACATTATAAGAAACATCTTCTTGAACATCTGAATTTCTTGTGAAAAGATGAAATATCAGAATACAGCCATGAGATCAAAAATACTGTTTTAATTTATTTTGTATAAAGTATATTTCACCACACATATTCTGTATAATTGCCTGACTTTTTAGGTAAGTATGCAAAAATCTTATTAAATCCTGCTCATTTATAGCAACAGAAAGGATTAAAAATGTTGATATTTCAAAACATTCAATATTTTCAAAGTCAAATTCTGTTGTTTCATGTAACGTGCTTGTTATTATTTTAGAAACAGACCTCTAAGTATGGATATGTTTTGTGATAATATATTAAATGTAAAAACAAACATAAAATCTAAACGATTATGTTCCATTCATTTCAAACAAAGATATAAAGTAATACAGTTTTCAAATGTAGGCCCCTCCTTCCTCATCCATATCACCTGTGTCTGTCATGAGTGCCCCACTCAGGACACGACAAAGTTAACCATGTTGGAAACCCTTAGAAAGGGTGAGTTTTCTTATCACATAGGTTCAAAACTTATTTGTTTCGCAGATGAATTTTGTTTGTAAATGCATTTTTGGATGCAGGGACATACGGGAGTTAAAAAAAAAGAAATTGTGTTATGAAAGGTTTGTGGCATACATAGGTTAATTATCTTAGTAATAAATTATCAATACTTTCTTACAAATAAACAAGACTTTACCTGTCATTATGAGTATACTTCCTCATTACAGGAAAAGCACAATAGGTTTGTGTGTGTGTGTGTGTTTGTGTATGTGTGTGTGTGAAAAAATTTACCTCCATTTTCATGCCGCAGGATATGAATTAAACATAAATAACTTTGAAAATTGAAATACTAATGTATAATTTATTATTACATTATTTATTATATTTATATCTTACAGTGCCATCCTTAAGATTGTAGGTAATTGTAAACAGAATTATATTTACGCTAAATCATTTGTTCTCCATGTGAGAGCTAAGATTCATTGCACACCTTCTGAAAGGGTTATATTAGAGCAGGTAGGGCATCACACATTTTATTGTATCATAAGGTAAAGCTTAATTAGACTTTTAATGTTAGTCCAAGTTTTCATGGCTTTAGGTCAGATTTAGAAAGGGGTCTATGCAATATAAAAAGGAAGAATATGACACTGTTTACCAAGTGAATTTAAGTATAAGTGTACTTGTCAAGTTCAAAATTAATGCAACTTACTAAAAAAAGGAGAAAAGAAAAAAAACGTTAAAAAAGAGATTTTACACTGCTTGTTTCTGTGAATTAAAGTCTAACCATATATTTATATTGATTTTAAGCTAAATCTCACTTAAACTTTGACTCATAAGTTTCTTTAACTCTGTTGTAAAATATAATATTTGAGGATGTAAATATCAAGACAATATCAGTATTTAATAAATTAAGACAGGCGTGAGATTAATATCCTTGAGAAAAGAAATTTTTGCCACTACATTGGTTTGTAGTTTTCCTCTCAATCTACATCTTTTTTTTTTTAATCTCCAGTTTACAACCAGCAGTGTCCGACATAAAGGGCTTACATTTCAGAAGAATATTCATACTCTACTTCTCTTCTATAATATCAGAGGAAACCTTGCATCAAAATTTTCTTAGAAAGACAATTTTCAGAAAGGCATATGTCCACTTTAAATTTGTGATTAAATTGTTTTTAATAGACAAATAAATTAAATTAAAAAACAACAGAATTCAAAATAAACCTATTGAATATTTAATGGAGTAGAACTGAAAACTTCATTCTAAGTTATAAAATAGTTAGTAGCTGTTTCATAATTTAAAAAAAATATCAACTTTGGTAGATAATCAAATATACAAGTTTATATATTTAAATGAAGTTAATGTGAGTACACAATTTATACATATTGTCACTCAAAATTTACCTCATGCCATTTTCAATGGATTATTATATTCTTTTACGATTATGGGGAAATAGCATAATGCATGTTTACTTAAGTTATTTAATATTTACCCTTTGCTTTTCTCATCTCAAAAATGTGAGTACTAACATATTTCTGTTCTATAAATTTCTATAAATACTACTTCATACAGTTTATGTTATCTATCTGTTACACTTACCTGATAGTAGTTTCAGGTTTTTCTGTTTGTTTGTTTCCATGTACTTTCTTTTAAGTATTCCTTATATGATTACATAAAGAAACCAAGAAAAGTGCATAGCTTTCTGATGACAACATGTAACAGACTGTATAGTTCTATAGTCATTAATATGACTGCATCTTACAAATGACTAATATTGAATGCTCCCAGAGATCGGTGCTTATAAACTCATTTACTCCTCAAAGCTATGCTATGATATAGGTATGACTATTCTAGAGAAGAACTGTGGATAAAATAGAAATGGCATGATTTTTATAGGACTTTAGACAATTATTTTTAAATATCAGCTAAAAAATAAAATATGATTATATTAAGTTCAACATTTGCTCACATGTTTATTCTTAAGTACAGAGGAGTAAAACTTATCATCAAATGATGCCAAACTATCAGTATGGGGCCTCTACATACAAAATGTCACCTGGGATTGATGCTTGTCTGGGTTCGGTTTAAACTGGTAAAAACTGTGGTTTCTAGTTGCAGTTGTTAAGATGTATGTACTCTGTAAAAAAGAAGTAATTCTGAAAAGGAACATCACGGACTACTGTGCTAAAGAGAAAAGGCGCCCTCCACATGTTCATTGTTTCTGCTGCCACTTGTTTGGATGTTAGAGTCCATGGCAAGGAGAGTGTGTGCTTATTTCTCTAGGTTGAAAGTTTTTGTCTTGTCACGTAGCCATGGCAGATTCATAAGCACCTTCTATCCTCTGAAGGATAGAATCAAGCTGACAGTTCATAAGGAAGAACATGATTATGTACTTTCGAATCCCTTTCACATTTGTTGATGAACAGCACTATCCATGCTGCTCTAAGTCAAACATTTATCCGTTTTCATTTAGTCAACAGTGTCATCTATTTGACACGTCTCACTGAAGAAATAACTTTCAACAAGTCTGCATTAAATCCGTCTCTTCAATATTTAAATCTCACCAAAATCTTCAACTTCTTATGAAATAACCTTACAAGAAACATTGTTTAATTCAGTGATCACACACTTAAAGTTCAATTTACATAAATCGAAGAAAAAGTATTTAGTATATATTGATGAATAAAGAGTGACATTTTCTTGGAAGATAACAAGTGAATGAATTATCAATTTGAAGAAAATGAATGAATCTTTTGAAGTATAATGTCCTCTCTGAGTTAATTACAGTTATTTTCAAACCTTTCCTTGTTTCTAAATATTCTATCACTTTTCATTTTTATTAAATTTTCCCCTTTGTTATTATCTACCAGTCTCTACTTACTGTTAAGTCATAATGCCTAAATGCGGAGACTTAAACTACCAGAATTTTCCTTTTCCCCTTAAACATGTGACTTTGTCTCACTTCTTACAGAATGCCAATTCTATCTTACCAAGTTTATCTTCACAACAGTAGTTAACTAACTGTACTGAGGAAAGTATCTTTAACTTACTTGCATTTATAGTCTACCTTTCTGCATTCCCTCCCCTCTGGTTAAAGCATACTACTTGGTATAAAATAGATTAGTAAATATTAATTAAATTGAACTAAGGGACAAAAGTGGTAAAGAGCTAGTTTAATACAGTATGGCTCCTAAAATACACAAAGGAGTATCAGAGATTAGAGGTTTGGTGAGAGATAAGGGAGGAACATCTTGACTCTACTCATTAGCCTGAACTAGTTTATTAGATTAGCAAATTGTTAGGCTGGATAGTTTTGAAGGCATTAACTGTGAAGAAATGAATTGTGATTGACATGGTTCCAGTGGATGGGGAGAAAGCCAGAAAGATGTCAGAGGGCTAAGCTGAGCTCAAGAAGGGCTGAGTGTAGAGGAGCTGGTGAACCTATCATGTGATGTTTCCTTAATTAAAGAAAAAAAAATTCCCAAATGCTGGATATTTTCACTTTACCCATATAAATTATTGGATACCCAGCCCAAGACAGTTACTAAGTGACTGGGATACATAATTTCATTTATTATTTAGAATAATACAATTTTATTGCCTCCATTTTATTGATGAGGAAGCTAAACCTGGATTGATTGTGGGTCCTTCTGGCACCAATCCTTTGCTCTTAACCATCAGGAATGTATATAGTTATATTCAATCAGATATGTACCATGTTTGAGGTACTCTGGTATTTAGAATTATTGGTTTCTTTCTAATTGTGGACTCACATTTTCACTTCCTGCTTTCCTTTAAGTAAGATACTAGAACTCCTACTTCAAAATCCCTTCAAAACATGTGCAAATTTTTGTTTCTTTATGGATTTTTTTGCTCAGAGTTTGCATACCTTTCATCAAATTCTCAATAGATCTATGTTTTAAGTAAATAAAAAAAACAATAACAAAGGGATAGAAAAAATTCATACTACAATATGGATCATTTGGAAAACACAGCTGCATTTGTAAGTGGTCCTAATTACAGTATGCAATAATTGATATACACAAAAAATGAATAGTCACCTGAATAAAGTTTGCAAAATCTGAGAGGGGATTTTTATGAGGCAGATTTATAAAAACATAATATGACCTTTATACACATCTTCTGACTTAACTGCCATGTGTTTAATTTGAGTTTATGGAATTAACTCAAGGCCAAATTGTGTAGTAAGCAACTGTCGTTTGGCTTGACACATTTTGTATTTAGCACCACTTTTACAAATCTGTGGATATTTTTCATAATTCCATATACTGCTGCTTCATCTTTCCCAAATGTTGATGGTCATTCTCCAGCTCACCATCAGCTACCCCATCATTCCTTAAAAATACAACAATTGCAACATCTAGATGTTACTGTGTCCTTTTTATTTCTTAAGGTCTTGTCCTCTGTGAATCAAAAATAGAAATATCATTAGTTGTTGATATATTAGTGGTCTATTAGTCCCTTCTGAAATTTGATTCCATATTGCTATTAAGACTCAGAGCTAAGGAAGGACTCAGATACTGAGGATTTCTGTTCTACAGCAGCCTGTGTAGGTTTTTATTGTGCTTTCTATGTGAGTTGTTTTTAATGTGTGGTGTGGTGTGTTTAAACAGGGGCTGGTGACACATCTCAAATCATGTTATTCAATTTCATGAGTGTTTTTGCATAACTACACTGTCAGGCACTGTGCAGGGTGCTGCAATGTAGGTTATTATCTCACTAAGTGTTCTTGATGATCTGATAAGGTAGGTATTAATATCCCCATTTCTTCAGAGTAAAATTATTAAACAACTCAATCGAGATCAAGTGGGCATTCACACTTAGGTTTTCTGGCAATAATTTTAGAATTTTCTCTTATATCACAACTGGCCTGTTTGGCATCTATTCTTTTTACCTTCTCATTGCTGTGATTTCTATTTTACCTCAGAAAAATAAATTATTTTTGGTCACATTTGTTTTGAGATTCAAATCCAGGCATATTTATGGGGATCTAAAAATGTTTTAGAACCCCTTTTGATATAGCTTCACTTGTTTTAAACTAGAATATACTACAACATACTGCCATCTATTTCAACATTATTGCAAAAATGGTGTATACCGATTGTTTTGTAAGAAGGTAGAATAAAGTTTGGACCGATTTTAGTGTGTGTGCAGATTTTATTTATTAAGCCTGCATTGCAAGGACAAGAAAAGCCATTGTGCAGAGTGAAGACATACTCCCAACAAATGGCCATTTATTCTGATTTAATGTAACTTTTGGGCACCAGTAAATCACCCTCTGAGATACGAAGCCAAAGCATAAGATTTTTAAGTTTTGACGATCCCTGTCAAACTGATGCTTTACACAGACATTTCTGTTGCTTAAAGGCTGAGTAAATTCAAGGAAAAATGATGAGATCTTTTTTTTTTTTTGGCCTTGATTGGGGAGATTATCTAGGTTTTTCATTTATCCCATTGATACATTATTTTAAAAGTTGGATGTGGGGAATGGACCTTAGAAGTAACAAAATTTATGTGATAATAACATAGTACATTATGTAAAAATCATAACAATTCCAAGAAATTCAATGAATTTTCCTAATTTCAGAAGTTTTGAAAATCCTAAAGTACTAAGAAATATAACATTTGCATATCTGTATCATAAGTAAACTATATTATTATTATTATTATTTTATTTTTATTTTTCGGTATGCGGGCCTCTCACTGTTGTGGCCTCTCCCGTTGCGGAGCACAGGCTCTGGATGCACAGGCTCAGCGGCCATGGCCTACGGGCCTAGCCGCTCCACGGCATGTGGGATCTTCCCGGACCGGGGCACGAACCCATGTCCCCTGCATTGTCAGGCGGACTCTCAACCACTGTGCCACCAGGGAAGCCCAAACTATATTATTTTTATTTTTAGCCAGTTCGAAATATGAAACTCTGTTCTTTGCTCATGCTTAAATCAATTTCTTGGATCTTTTTAAACCTAACAAAAATTTAAATTTTCCAATCATTGTGGAAGTAGGCAATTTATTTGACTATCTTTTTACTGTTCTTTTCCACTGTTGAAATCATGAAGGTAGTCCAATCTGGGCATATGGGTCCAGGATGCTGAGGGAAAATGACAAGTCTGATAGTCCCCTAGCAGAACTCGTAATCATATCAGAGATACTGTTTTGAATAGAAAAATATTTGGTGCATGCCTATGTGTCATTGCTTTGATTGGCAGTGTGATTCTGACAACTCCTTTACTACATTAGGTTAGATCATGCAAAATGAAATCTCAAACGCAAGATTCAGCACCCTTCATGTTATTTGTAAATTGTGGTAAATTGTATTTTATCGTTTTTATCACTCATATGTTGAAAATGTCTTTTTTTGAAATATTTATATTCCAAGTAAAATACCTAAATATTATATAATGCTCAATATTTCAATCACTGATCGTACATTTTCACCTGAGTAATATAAAATATCTTCAGCTGAGAGTCCAGAGGTTCAAGCTTTATTGGCAGCTCTTCTTTCTGAAACTTGTTAGCTGTGTGATCTTGAGTAATTAATGTACCCTTTTGGGACCTTAGGATCATTATTTGATAATTAAGAGTGGGAGTGGATTTGTGGTTGCCAGGACCCAATCCTTGAACTGGGGCCTTTCTGATATAAAGTTTCACTGGTTCAGGTTACAGTGATAAACATAATTACTGAGTTTATTGTAATGATATATATGTATTTCATTTAGGAGTTCTGATTTATTGTTACTTGCTTAATGTTAAATTGTATTTTCTTAAAAGATGAAAAGAATATCTCAATCAAGTTTAATTTTTGGACTCAATTCTGTTTAGAACAACAAAAATGTAAAAATACAGCAGGAGACAGAGATATTTATATTTAGGATGCTAGATGATACAGAATAACTGGTCATTTTATTAACTATAATAATGGTATCATACTTACCATTTTGTAAGAAAATATCTTTATTTTTTAAAACCTCATGCTAAACTATTTAGAAGGACTTTTTTCATATATGGGATTTGTGATGAAAGAGTTCATCAAAATATGGAGGTAAAACATATATGCCAAAATGTTCATAATTGTCAAATCCAGATTATGGATACAATGTGATTGTCCACCAATATTCCTTAATATAGTTTTAATGCTGGGAATTGGTCCAAACAGGAACTAGATTTATTTGTTAACTTTGCAGTTAAGGATTGCATTGAGACAAAGTTCTAGCATATGGAATGTATCCTTGACTAAATCTGTCTCTTTCATTTCCTCAACTTCTTCCTGACTAATCTTTCAAATATCAGATTTTTTCCTTAATTTTTATTGGAGCATAGTTGCTTTACAATGTTGTGTTTCTGCTGTACAGCAAAGTGAATCAATTATATGTATATATATATCCCCTCTTTCTTTAGATTTCCTTCCCATTTAGGTCACCACAGAGCAATGAGTAGAGTTCCTTGTGCTATACAGTAGGTTCTCATTAGTTATCTATTTTATACATAGTAGTGTATATATGTAAATCCCAGTCTCCCAATTCATCCCCCCCTTTGGTATCCATAAGTTTGTTCTCTACACCTGTGTCTCTATTTCTGCTTTAGATATCAGATTTTGATAACAAGTATTTATTGAGAGTTTAAACAGTGCTTCTAAATAAGCATGATTTATATATTTTTAAAAAATATGTAAACTTGACTCTGGGGAGTTAAGAATTATTATTTTTTGGAGATAGGACCTCATTTTTGCCATAAAAGCACCTGTAAGTCTTTGTCTCTAAAACCTCTCTCAGCACACTTCACACATTTACACCATGGTCAGGCATTCCACTTTTTGGACAGACATAATGCAATGAATGTACACTTAAACATGGAATCCAGGGGCAGAGAAACCTGAGACCTGGGTTCAAATCTCAGTTCTGACACTTGTTAGATATTAAGATTGAGAAAATTGCACCTGAATGTTATCATCTACAAAAACAAATGAGAAAACAACAAAGTTTGTTTTGAACAGTTAATAAAGCAATCCCTTACACATACAAATATCTCAGTACAGATATCTCTATTTAACATGTTTTGTCATCATCTGTCACCCAAAGCTAGAGTGCATATGTAATAACATTTTCTTCAGATTTTTAAAAAAAGTATAAATAAAATATTCAGAAAGTGTTCTAATTTGATTGGTAATTCATTTACATAAAGGGAAAAAGGAGAAAAACATAATGATTTCCAATCTCTGATTAACTATGTAAATCTTTCTGTAATTCCTCTCTCTCAACTTTGTTTTCTATGTCATTAAACTTCTACAGAAATAGTTTTCTATTCTTAAGGTAATATGCAATAGATCTTTCTTTTGCAAACAAGCAGCACAAAATAGAAATCAGCATTTGAAAATAATTCATTAGCTTACTGAGCCCTTATTAGATTACACATCCTTAGCCCTCACTGGGTGGAGCCTCCAGGAATGGAAGACAGCATGGATTTAATGTAGCTTTACAGATGTTAAAATGGGTCCAAGTAGAAGAGTATAATTAGAGACTATTGTTAGTATTTTGCTTTACAACTTACCACATTTTAAATTGCATCTGAACTTATATATTCAAAGATCGCTACCTACTTAGCAAATCTTCAAGCAATCAGTTTAAAATGGAAGAAAATTATCCAAAATTTCAGATTCATTTATATAGTTAGTGATCTATCAAGTCTAGTCAATAACATTTTTTTTTTTGTTTGTTTGTGGTACGTGGGCCTCTCACTGTTGTGGCCTCTCCCGTTGCGGAGCATAGTCTCCGGATGTGCAGGCTCAGCGGCCATAGCTCACGGGCCCAGCCGCTCCACGGCATGTGGGATCTTCCTGGACCAGGGCACGAACCCACGTCCCCTGTATCGGCAGGCAGACTCTCAACCACTGCGCCACTAGGGAAGCCCTCAATAACCATTTTTAAATACCTATGTGTGAAGCATTCTTCAAAGTAATACAGAAAATAAATTTGTCCACAGGCACTATCTTCAGCATGTAAGGAACTTGCATATATACTGACTCAATTGATTCTTACACATAAATTGAATCCAAAATCATGTTGAGGCATTTCTGTCATTGCCAACTTATACATTTTAAGTTAACTGCTGCTGTTTTTGTTTGTTTGTTTGTTTGTTTTTTAGCTTTCATGGTAAAATAAAAGCATAATGCATTGTCTTAAAAATCTAAGAAATTGAATCTGCATTTGGATACATATAATTATTTTGTTTTTTCTTTGGTATTAGTAATTATGATACTGCTGTCTTTTTTTTCTCTTTTTGTATTCAAATTTATATTTAAAATACACGAATGATGTTTGCTTTTCTAATACATATATTTTGCCACTTTAATTAAGCCTAATTAACGTCATAAATTCTCCTTTCAGGAAGTCCATATTCTCTATTTTTATTTCCTTAACACATATTTAACTAATAACACGTGAACATCATTTTAGCCAGATATCAATTTCTTAAGACCCAGATCTAGGGAGACTCTTAAACAATAACATAAGCGAGGATGATGGGAAGATATATTTAGAGGATTTTTAAATATATTCATATTCTCACTTGTAAATAATTTTAACTACATTTTTGAGGTACAAGTGACATTAAAAATTACACCTGTTTAGACTATAAAATTTGATATGATTTGAAATAAATACATACTGTGAAGTTATCAGCATAATCAAGGCAGCTGACATTACCAGTATTTGGAAAAATTTCCTCTTTCCTTTTGGTAATCGCCTTTTTATAGCATCTCTGCCTTTCCATCTTTCTATCTGGTATTATAGATTACTTTATATGTTCTAGAACTTTTCAAAATGGAATGATATAATATGTACTGTTTTTGTCTAACTTATCTCATTAAGCATAATTATCTTTAGATTTATCCATATTGGAGCATTTATGAACAGTCTAATTTTTTTTATTGCCAAATAGTATTCCATCTATAGATATACCCATTTTATATTACCACTCATCTGTTGAGAGACATATGGTTTGTCTCCAAATATTGGCTAAGGCAAATGAAGTGGATAGGAACATCATTCACACCCTTTGTACAAAAATATATTTTATTTTCTCTTGAGTGAATGCCAAGGGATGGAATGGCTACATTATATGATAAATGTATGTTTAGTCTTGCAAAGTGATTGTACAATTTTACATTCCCACTACCAGTGTTTGAGAGTTTAAGTTTCTTCTTGTCTATGCTTGGTATGATTGATCTTTTTGGTTTTAGCTATTTTAATAGGGTGGAAGAAATATTTTGTTGTTTTGTTTTGCATTTCCCTAATGAGTAAGGTTGTTGAGCATACTTTCGGGTGCTTATTTGCTTCCACATATTTTCTACTTTTTTTAATAACATCTTTATTGGAGTTTAATTGTTTTAAACATTATGTTAGTTTCTGCTGTATAACAACATGAATCAGCTATACATATACGTATATCCCCATATCCCCTCCCTCCTGTATCTCCCTCCCACTCTTCCTATCCCACCCCTCTAGGTGGTCACAAAGCACCGAGCTGATCTCCCTGTGCTATGTGGCTGCTTCCCACTAGCTGTTTTACATTTGGTAGTGTATATATGTCAGTGCTACTCTCTCACTTCATCCCAGCTTACCCTTCCCCATCCCTGTGTCCTCAACTCCATTCCCTACATTTGCATCTTTATTCTTATCCTGACCCTAGGTTCATCAGAACCATTTTTTTGTTGTTGTTTTAGATTCCATATATAGGTGTTAGCATATGGTATTTGTTTTCCTCTTTCTGACTTACTTCACTCTGCATGACAGACTCTAGGTCCATCCCCATCCACCTCACTACAAATAACACAGTTTTGTTTCTTTTTATGGCTGAGTAATATTCCATTGTATTTATATGTGCCACATCATCTTTATCCGTTAATCTGTCTGTGGACACCTAGGTTGCTTCCAGTCCCGGCTATTGTAAATAGTGCTGCAATGAACATTGTGGTACATGTCCCTTTTTGAATTATGGTTTTCTCAGGGTATATGCCCAGTAGTGAGATTGCTGGGTCATATGTAGTTCTATTTTTTAGTTTTTTTAAGGGACCTCCATACTGTTCTCCATAGTGGCGATAACAATTTATATTCCAACAAACAGTGCAAGAGGGCTCCCTTTCTCCACACCCTCTCCAGCATTTATTGTTTGTAGATTTTTATGATGATGGCCATTCTGACTGGTGTGAGGTGATACCTCATTGTGGTTTTAATTCGCATTTCTCTAATGATTAGTGATGTTGAGCATCCTTTCATGTGTTTGTTGGCAATATGTATACGTTCTTTGGAGAAATGTCTACTTAGGTCTTCTGCCCATTCTTGGATTGGGTTGTTTGTTTTTTTGAAATAGAGTTGCATGAGCTGCTTGTATATTTTGGTGATTAATCCTTTGTTAGTTGATTCATTTGCAAATATTTTCTCCCATTCTGAGGGTTGTCTTTTTGTCTTGTTTATGGTTTCCTTTGCTGTGCAAAAGCTTTTAAGTTTCATTAGGTCCCATTTGTTTATTTTTGTTTTTATTTCTATTTCTCTAGGAGGTGGGTCAAAAAGGATCTTGCTGTGATTTATGTCATAGAGTCTTCTGCCTATATTTTCCTCTAAAAGTTTGGTGGTGTCTGGCCTTACATTTAGGTCTTTAATCCATTTTGAGTTTATTTTTGTGTATGGTGTTAGGTAGTGTTCTAATTTCATTCTTTTATATGTAGCTGACCAGTTTTCCTAGCACCACTTATTGAAGAAGCTGTCTTTTCTCCACTGTATACTCTTGCTTCCTTTATCAAAAATAAGGTAACCATATGTGCATGGGTTTAGCTATGGGCTGTCTATCCTGTTTCAGTGATCTATATTTCTCTTTTTGTGCCAGTACCATACTGTCTTGATTACTTTAGCTTTCTAGTATAGTCTAAAGTCAGGGAGCCTGATTCCTCCAACTCTTTTTCCTTCTCAAGGTTGCTTTGGCTATTTGGGGTCTTTTGTGTTTCCATACAAATTGTGAAATTTTTTTTTCTAGTTCTGTAAAAAATGCCTTTGATAGTATGATAGGGATTGCATTGAATCTGTGGATTGCTTTGAGTATTATAGTCATTTTCACAATGTTGATTTTTCCAATCCAGGAACATGGTATATCTCTCCATCTATTTGTATCATCTTTAATTATTTTCATCAGTGTCTTATAGTTTTCTGCATACAGGTCTTTTGTCTCCTCAGGTATTTTCCTTAGGTTTTCTTCCTTAGGTTTCCTCCTTAGGATTATTCCTAGGTATTTTATTCTTTTTGTTGCATTGGTAAATGGGAGTGTTTTCTTAATTTCACTTTCAGATTTTTCATCATTAGTGTATAGGAATGTAAGAGATTTTTGTGCATTAATTTTGTATCCTGCTACTTTACCAAATTCATTGATTAGCTCTAGCAGATTTATGGTATCATCTTTACGATTATCTATGTATAGTATCATGTCATCTGCAAACAGTGACAGTGTTACTTCTTTTCCAATTTGAATTCCTTTTATTTCTTTGTCTTCTCTGATTGCTGTGGCTAAAACTTCCAAAACTATGTTGAGTAATGGTGGTGAGAGTGGACATCCATGTCTTGTTCCTGATTTTAGAGAAAATGGTTTCAGTTTTTCACCATTGAGAATGATGTTTGCTGTGGGTTTCTCATATATGGCCTTTATTATGTTGAGGAAACTTCCCTCTATGCCTACTTTCTGGAGAGTTTTTATGATAAACCGGTGTTGAATTTTGTTGAAAGCTTTTTCTGCATCTATTGACATAATTGTGTGGTTTTTATCCTTCAGTTTTTTAATATGATGTATTGCATTGATTGATTTGCATATGTTGTAGAATCCTGCATTCCTATGATAAACCCCACTTGATCATGGTGTATGACCTTTTAATGTGATGGTGGATTCTGTTTGCCAGCCGAATGGATTTGCCAGTATTTTGTTGAGGATTTTTCATCTATGTTCATCAGTGTTATTGACCTGTAGTTTTATTTGTTTGTGACATCTTTTTCTGGTTTTGGTATCAGGGTGATGCTGGCCTCGTAGAATGAGTTTGGGAGTGTTCCTTCCTCTGCTATACTTTGGAAGAGCTTGAGAAGGATAGGTGTTAGCTCTTCTCTAAATGTTTGATAGAATTTGCCTATGTAATCATCTGATATTGAGCTTTTGTTTTTTGGAAGGATTTTAATCACAGTTTCAATTGCAGTGCTTATGATTGGTCTCTTTATATTTTCTATTTCTTCCTGGTTCAGTCTCAGAAGGTTGTGCTTTTCTAAGAATTTGTCCATTTCTTCCAGGTTGTCCATTTTATTGGCATATAGTTGCTTGTAGCAATCTCTCATGATTCTTTGTATTTCTGCAATGTCAGTTGTTATTTCTCCTTTTTCATTTCTAATTCCATTGATTTGAGTCTTCTCCCTTTTCTTCTTGATGAGTCTCACTAATGGTTTATCAATTTTTTTTTTATCTTCTGAAAGAACAAGTGTTTAGTTTTATTGATCTTTGCTATTGTTTTCTTCATTTCTTTTTCATGTATTTCTGATCTGATATTTATGATTTCTTTCCTTTTGCTAACTTTGGGTGTTTTTTTGTTTTTCTTTCTCTAATTGCTTTTGGTGTAAGGTTAGGTTGCTTATTTGAGGTGTTTCTTGTTTCTTGAGGTAGGATTGTATCTCTATAAACTTCCCTCTTAGAACTGCTTTTTCTGCATCTCATAGGTTTTGTGTCATTGTGTTTTCATTGTCATTTGTTTCTAGGTATTTTTTGATTTCCTCTTTGATTTATTCAGTGATCTCTTGCTTATTTAGTAGTGTATTGTTTAGCCTCCATGTGTTTCTATTTTACAGTTTTTTCCCTGTAATTGATATCTAGTCTAAAAGCGTTATGGTCGGAAAAGATACTTGATATGATTTCAATTTTCTTAAATTTACCAATGCTTGATTTGTGACCCAAGACATGATCTATCCTGGAGGATCTTCCATGAGCACTAGAGAAGAAAGTGTATTCTGTTGTTTCTGGATGGAATGTCGTATAAATATCAGTTAAGTCCATCTTGATTAATGTGTCACTTAAGCTTGTTTCCTTATTTATTTTCATTTTGGATGATCTGTCCATTGGAGAAAGTGGGGTGTTAAAGTCCCCTACTATGATTGTGTTCCTGTCAATTTCCCCTTTTATGGCTGTTAGCATTTGCCTTATTTATTGAGGTGCTCCTATGTTGGGTGCATAAATATTTACAATTGTTATATCTTCTTCTTGGATTGATTCCTTGATTATATGTAGTGTCCTTCTTTGTCACTTATAATAGTCTTTATTTTAATGTCTATTTTGTCTGTTATGAGAATTGCTACTCCAGCTTTCTTTTGATTTCCATTTGCATGGAATATTTTTTTCCATCCCCCCCTCACTTTCAGTCTGTATTTTTCCCTAGGTCTGACGTGGTTCTCTTGTAGACAGCATATATAGGTCTTGTTTTTGTATCCAATCAGCCAGTCTATGTCTTTTGGTTGAAGCATGTAATTCCATTTACATTTTAGGTAATTACCGACATGTATGTTCCTATTACCATTTTCTTAATTGTTTCGGGTTTGTTTTTGTAGGTCTTTTCCTTCTCTTGTGTTTCCTGCCTAGAGAAGTTCCTTTAGCATGTGTTGTAAAGCTGGTTTGGTGGTGCTGAATTCTTTTAACTTTTGCTTGTCTGTAAATGTTTTAATTTCTCCATCAAATCTGAATGAGATCCTTTCTGGGTAGAGTAATCTTGGTTGTAAGTTTTCCTTTCAACACTTTAAATATATCCTGCCACCCGCTTCTGGCTTGTGGAGTTTCTATAGAAAGATCATCTATTAACCTTGTGGGGATTCTCTTGTATGTTAGTTGTTCCTTTTCCCTTGCTGCTTTTAATATTTTTTCTTTGTATTTAATTTTTGATAGTTTGATTAACATGTATCTTGGCATGTTTATCCTTGGATTTATCCTGTTGGGGGCTCTCTGTGCTTCCTGGAATTGATTGAGTATTTCCTTTCCCATGTAAGGGAAGTTTTCAACTACAATCTCTTCAAATATTTAATCAGTCCCTTTCTTTTTCTCTTCTTCTTTTGGAGCCTCTATAATTCGAATGTCGGTTTGTTTAATGTTGTCCCAGAGGTCTCTGAGACTGTCCTCATTTCTTTTCATTCTTTTTTCTTTATTCTGCTCTGTGGTAGTTATTTCCCCTATTTTATCTTCCAGGTCACTTTTCCCTTCTTCTGCCTCACTTATTCTGCTATTGATTCCTTCTAGAGAATTTTTAATTTCATTTATTGTGTTGCTCATCATTGTTTGTTTGCTCTCTAGTTCTTCTAGGTCTTTGTTAAACGTTTCATTTATTTTCTCCATTCTATTTCCAAGATTTTGGATCATCTTTACTCTCATTACTCTGAATTCTTTTTCATGTAGACTGCCTATTTCCCCTTCATTTGTTTGGTCTGGTGGGTTTTTACCTTGCTCCTTCATCTGCTGCGTATTTCTCTGTCTTCTCATTTTGCTTAACTTCCTGTGTTTGGGGTCTTCTTTTCAGAGTCTGCAAGTTCATAGTTCCCATTGTTTTTGGTGTCTGCTGACAGTGGGTGAGGTTGATTCAGTGGTTGTGTATGCTTCCTGATGGAGGTGACTGGTGCCTGTGTTCTGGTAGGCGGAGCTGGATCTTGTCTTTCTGGTAGGCAGGGCTGCATCCGGTGGTGTGTTTTGGGGTGTCTGTGACCTTATTATGATTTTATGCAGCCTCTCTGCTAATGGGTAGGGTTGTGTTCCTTGTCTTTCTAGTTGTCTGGCATGGGGTGTCCAGCCCTGGAGTTTGCTGGCCGTTGTGTGGAGCTGGGTCTTAGTTTTGAGATGGAGATCTCTGGGAGAGCTCTCCCCAATTGATATTACATGGGCTTGGGAGGTCTCTGTTGGACCAATGTCCTGAACTCGGCTCTCCCACCTCAGAGGCTCTGGCCTGACACGAGCCCGTAGCAGCAGGACCCTGTCAGCTACATGGCAGATGAGTGGTTTATTACCAAGGATATTAAAGCACAGAAACCAACAGCCAGATGAAGAGATTCATATGGTGAGGTCAAGAGCAAAGGAACTTCCATCCTCTTGAAGTTTGGAATTCAGCACAGTGGCACGTATAGGCATTCTGCTTCACCAACCTGGAAGCTCTCTGAAACCCCTCCTTTTGGATTTTAATGGTGGCTTCACTACACAGGCATGGTTTATTAAATCCTTCCACATATCTTCATAATGAAATTTTTGTTTAAATATTTTCCTAGTTTTTATTAGCCTCTTCCCTTATCATGGAGTCTGAGATTTCTGTACATGTTCTGAATACAAATTATTTGCAGTAAAAATGTTTTGCAAATAACTAATCTTTTTGTTGTTTGTCTTTTTATTCTCTTATCATATATTTCATATAAGTTGGTAAATAGGTAGATATGGATATAGATTATATACTTTTAATGTCATACCTTATACATCTTCATGTCATCCAAAGTCACAAACGTTTTATCTTATGTTTTATTCTAAGAGATTTAGGGTATTTTTTTCTATTTAGGTTTTGGTCCACTTTGAGTTGATTTTGGTATATGGTGCAAGGTGTAGGCACAATTTTTTTCTAGTATCATTTGTTGCGAGGACTAGCCTGTTTCTAATAATTGTATTGTGACCCTTTTCAAAAATCAGTTGCCTATATATGATTGGACCTATTTCTAGGATCTCTGAGAAGTGCCATTGATCTATTTGTATATTTTTATGCCGGAACTACATTATCTTTTTACTGTAGGTTTACAATAAGTCTTCAAATCAGACATTTTTCTTACTTTGCTCTTCTTTTATTATTGATTTGGCTATTCTAGGTCTTTTTTTTTTTTCATTTCCATGTGAATTTTCTTTCTAATTTGTCAGTTTCAATGAAAAAGTTTACTGGGATTTCAATTGGAATGATGTTGATTCTGTGAATGAATCTGTGGAGAATAGACATCTTGAAAGTATTACATCTTCTGACCCTTGAATGGTATTTCTTTCATTTTATTTAGGTCTACTTTTATTATCCTTGTCTTTGTTTTATAGTTTTGTTTTTGCAGGTATTTCATATATTTTTTCAGACTTACCTTAAGTGCTTCATATTTTTTGTTTTGTCATAATTGACAACATGTTTTAATTTAATTTTCTGATTCTTTGTTGATAGTATACAAATTGACTTTCTTTGTATTTGATTTTATAACTTGCAACTTACTATCTTAATCTTAATCTTACTACCTTACAATCGTAATCTAAGTATATTAACTTTTTATAGTTTCAATCAGGTTTTCCACATAGATGATCATTTTATCTGTAAAGAAATACCTTATACTCTTCCTTTCTAATTTGGTTGCCCCTTATTCTTTTTCTTCCTTCATTTCACTGGCAAGAACCTCCTGTACAATACTGAATGAATTGATGAGAATAGATATCCTTGTATATTTCCTTATCTTGGGGTAAAAGGAAAACATGTGTCTTTCATCATTATGTATGATGATTGTTCATAGTTTATAGATGTCCTTTTGCTGCAGATGAAGCAATACTTATATGCAGATTTTTTTCAATAATACAGTATTACAGTACTACACAATCCACAGGCAGTTGGTTGAATCCACAGGTGTGAAACTGTGCATTCAGAGGACTGGAATATAAAGTTATAAGCAGATTTTTGACTGAGCGGAAGGTCAGCGCCCCAACCCCTGCAGTGTGCAAGTGTCAACTGTACCTCATATTTGGCATGGTGACTTATAAAGGGAAAAAACGGACTCTTGATGGCAAAAACAGCTGTGAGTCCAGAACTGTTGAAATTACTCAAAACATAGACAACCTCAAAATAATTTTGGGTGCATATTCTAAACTAACAAAATATAACTTTAATGGCGTTTTGACAAAACCAAATAACTGTAATTCAAAGTTAATGAGACACTGATTTTTTTCTTTATTATTTCAACATATCATAGATACATTTGTAACCTAGTTATGTGTATTTCAAATATGTAGGTTTGACTTAAACTCTCTTTAAGAACCCATTGCCTGAGGATTTAAGTTCATAAAGTAATGAAACATATAGATCATTTATGACAGTAAGAAAAATCATCAGATTTAATCCTCAAAATGTCTTCTTCTCCTAGTCCCAGTCTGCATGTGAAGGGCACCAATAAAGCCTTCCTTATTAAAAAGAAAAAAGAAGAAATGAGAGATGAAAGCCCCTTCATGTATTTTAATAAAATCATTTTAGAATTGCCTTGTTTGGTTTGCTATTTAGTCTTAAGGACAGCAAATTTCTTGTGTTTATGTTTCATAAAACAAACTTCTAGAAGAGTTTAAATGTTTATTTTTATAAAGCTAATATATTATTATTTTTCTGTTTACATTCTAGCACCCGTTCAGTTTTAAAAACAGAAATCTATCGATGTGGCTTAAAAAGTTACTGCTATGACTATAATTTTAATTTTTTAAATAGTCATAAATATATTAAATTGTGATGTTGAAAAATGTTTTATTGTCTTAATTTGAAATAAACAAATAAGCCAAAATATTTGTATTTATTCTCAAGCATTATCTGGAAATCAGAACAACTCTTTCTGCTATCATGCAGCATTTCAATCTTTGCAGACTATATAATTTCTCTAGGCCTTATTTCAAAATTTATAAATTGATGGCATTATCAAGTGATTTCTAAAGTAACATGAACTGACTTTTTCACCATTTATCAATTTCACTGTATTTTGATCACTCAGTTACCACAAGGGGGCCTAACACCCCTAAAGTTCAATTTTGATATATATCTTTTTAGGTTATTCGATTTTAAAATTCGTCACTTGTTCTACAATTTTGATTTTAAGTTTTGTATACAGGTGAGATTTTTTACATAAAGGAGCCTTCAACACATGACTGCAGTGGCCGTAGATGAAGGAATTCACTATCATGACTACCAATGTCAAGAACTCACCTGAGCACAAACCCAGATCACTTGTTGATCCACAGATCTCTTGCCCAGTGTGTTGAACAATCATTTCACATGAGTGACAGTGTTTTAACATCTGTGATTTTTCCTTCTCTGGGTACATTTTGTGTGTGTGTGTGTGTGGTATGCGGGCTTCTCGCTGTTGTGGCCTCTCCCGTTGCAGAGCACAGGCTCCGGACGCGCAGGCTCAGCGGCCATGGCTCATGGGCCCAGCCGCTCCGCGGCATGTGGGATCTTCCCAGACCGGGGCACGAATCCATGTCTCCTGCATCGGCAGGCGGACTCTCAACCACTGCGCCACCAGGGAAGCCCTCTGGGTACATTTTTATCACATTTGTATCATCAGGATAATGTCTCAAGAAAGCTTTTGACTGCTAAGACTAATTATTGTTTCCTCTATTTGTTAAGAGAAATGAGATGAATTTTGATAACCTTTGCTTTGTTAGATTCCAGGTCAACTATGTGTAATAGAAAATTAGGCAGTTAATTCCCAGAACACTTGAAATGATCAAACTCACTTTATTAAATTGAATAAATCTAAAGGATCAAGTAGAAAATGGTTAAAACATAATCTCACCAATAAAATAATAATAAATAATCCATATATATATGAAATGAAGGTATATTCATTGATATGACATGTGAGCATATCAAGAAAGATCTAATAATAACTAAATATATTACTGGGTTTAATAAGATGGTTGTAAGTCATGGAAAACTAGAGTTTATTTTTGTTAACAACTAGATGGTTTAGACAATAATAAATTCCAATGTTAGGAATTCCAGCTTTTCTCATCCCATAAGTAGAGATATCAAATAAAATCACTTTTGGATTGAGTGTTAAAAGAATCAGAGACATTTGATTTTGAGAATGTATTTTAAATTTTTACCAATATTTTATAGCCCAGAGTCAGCTGTTCTATTCCTCTAAGTTTTTCAACACCTTAGTGAATGATGAAGCACTGTATTTCAGAGGCCCTGATTCCTAGTGTCTTGGATCTATCTGTGTCCCACACTGTTCCACAAAGAACTTTCTATTATGCACATACAATTATTAGAAGAGAAGTGAAAATAAAGTATTATTTCTAATGAATGGAACTTCATGCCACCTGGATCATAAAGAACTTTAATCCCTAATAAATTTAGAAAAACTTACCAGTTCTATTTCATATTCCTAAAAGATATTAGGAATATGGCTGATATACTAAAGAAAAAAAATAGATGCTAATAACTCCAGTTCCTGGAAACTAATCAAACTGTGTCCTTATTCAGGGCTACTACTGCAAATAATATACCTTAATGTGCTAAATTCTACAGAAAATAAATAATGGAAATAACACTGTAATCATATTATTAATTTACAAGGCTTCTCTCAAAACAGAATCTGGGACACTATGTGAGGAAAAAAAACAAAATTTATAACAACTAGGCCTCTTGCCCAGAAATACAACCACACAAAAATATACATAACTAAGACAGAAAAAAAAAAAAATCTTGTCCAAAGAAAACACAGTTGGAGAGAAAATAAGGAAAGATAAATATTTTTAGTGAATTAAAAATGAAAATGCTATAAATGTAACTGTTGGTAAATCAGTTTTGTGTATTATTGATAGGAAATAAGACATAGATACAGAATTAGAAAATAATTATTTTAATAATAAAGAATAATTCTAAAAAAAACTACGTGACCAAAATACAGATTTATTTTTTTAATGGTATTGAAAAGTATCAAAATAGAGCAAACATTATAGACTTCCCAGACTTGTCTTCTAGCTGAAATAACCCATGGTCTTATATGGAAGAGATTGGAAAGCAGATCTTTTCAAGGTGCCAGTCATAATCAGCATATAATTAGCTAGGGTTTTGGGGCTTAGTGATGATTGAGAATATTCAATGAGATAGAACAATAAATTGCCTAGATGAGGTTGATGCGAAGTCCACAGTGCAATAATAAGAACCTTTTTCTTGTTATTCTGCAAACCCCATGGGATTCTAAATTCTAGTCTAACTTCTTAACAATCTGATTTTATATGCTTAGACATAAAGTTAGAGTTTCAGTGTCTTCACATGCTTGTTAATATGTCCCAGGTTTATTCTCTACCATATTCCCATTCCATGGACATTCTCATATGGCAAAAATAAATAAATAAATAGATAAAAAAGACATCTATATTTGAGGAAAAAAAGAATATTGATCAACTAACAATCAGACAGTTTATCAGTCTAGGCTTGGAACCCTACATAAATATGAACTGACCTAACTTAAGCTACCTTAAGTACATGTCTTACATGAAAAACTGTGACTATACAGCTAGTGAGAAAGACCAGTATCCACTCTTCTTTCAAGAAGAGGATTTCAAAAGCAGCCAAAGCCATTAAATTCACCACGGGCCACCCAGTACTTTTCTTCTACTTTGAAAACAAAAATTTCTAGCCAAAAGAAATGTTCTGGGAGAAGCAGACAGGTGGTGTGACATGGCAAGAGCAGGAGAGAGGGTTAGTAAAAAGGTGAATTCAAGAAGTCAATAAGAAATGACCAAAAGGTACAAGAAAAGTGAAGCAAAGCACAAATTTTGATATTGAGCGAAACACGGGTTATTTCCAATAACAAAATTAGGTCAGTACTCTCAAACATTGCAGAAAGCTAGGACATGTCTTGATACACACTGGATTTAGCATAAAGAAATTGTTTTGATGGTCTTAGAAAAGCAATGCCAACTGAATGGTAAGGATATTTAGTCAGACTGCAATGGGTTGAAGAACAAACTGGGAATAAAATGCAAGGAGCGATGCCAGTGGCAGAGAAAGAAAAGACTGTGGAGGAAAATAGGACTCAGAACACCCTGTTTACTTGCTACATTCGATAGAATAGGTCTGAATGTGTTTAAACACTGAGATAGAGAGGCTAGTGGAGGAGAAGCTGAACTTACAGGAAAGGGGAAAAAATGCTCTTTTAGATTTCTGAGATGTGAATAAAAATGATTTTTAATCTAGTAGAATAACCAATTATAGAGAGAATATGGGGTGGGGGAAACAAAGATAAGGATAGACACAAATTTGTGTGAGTTGGGTGAGGATTGATTCTTGCAAACAAATGACTTGTCTGTATGAAGTAGGAGCTACATCATGTGCTGGTCATGTGTGAGTACAGGGTGGATTAGGACATTATGGAACGTAGAAGAATGCTGAGATAAATACTGAGAACAATTGGTAGGAAAGCTGTCTAGGGAAATAGAATTTTCAGCATAGTTTTGAGCGCCAAGGTGATGCGAGAAAACATAAATTTGCAAGTGGATCCTCTCTGAATTTGAGTGATTTTTTATAAATTATCATATAAAGCTTACATGTAAGAGGCATAGATGTAAATAGATCTGTGATGACACCAAGGGTCATGCAAGGGAGAGGAAGGACAAAGGAAACCAGTATGTTGATTATATTGTCAAAAGTGGGCTTGGATCTCACCAATTAAGCGATTGATTTGGATGAAAAAGAGGTGAAAATGGGAGGATCTGGTATATGTGGAGAAAGTAGCTGGGTCAAGAGATTACAGGTGAGAAAAATAAATGAGTAAGAGAACAGTTGCACTGGGAGGATTGGAGTGAGTGACACCTTGACAATTGCTTATGTTTAGCCAGTGATTTGAATAGAATAGTTTAAAGCTCTTAGAGGAAGTTAGTGAAGAAGAGTGTGTTTATACGTGTGTATGGAGAAGTGTGGTGAATGTAGTTCAGTTAAAATCAGGAGAATGGCTGAGAGTGGATGCATCAGCGAACATTAAAGAGAGTGGATCAGGGTGGGAGAGAATGTTTTTAGGCATTCTAAAAGACATCAAGTGTTAAAGTGTCAGGTTGATAAAGTAGGTAGTAAATTTAGACAGAATCGTTTCAGTGCTTTCTGAGGCCAGGAGCCAGAGTAGTTAAATAGTAAATCTAGAGTTAGAGCTACATATATAAAAGTAAAATATTCTTTGAGGAGGTAAGACGAGATAGATGGTGGTGGCTAGAGAGGGTGCAGAAGGAAGAAAATATTTATTTTATGTGTTTATTTTTTGACATGGAGAGTCTCAGGCTCCAGGGAAACCATCAAATTGTTAGTGATAAGGAAGTTTGAATATTCAGAAGGGAGATAGTATAAATGATTTGACAAGACAGTAAGTAATGGTGACCAGATGCATCTCGGGGGAGGAGTGGCACTTAAAGAAGGTACACCTTCCAAGGAGGTCTTAAGGAAAAAAAAAATAATTATTTTACTACATTGGAAATATTTGTACTATCTCTTCATAAGTGTATTCACAAATATAATATCACTACCTTACTTTTGGAACTTCACATATTTTCATAGGGCATTATTTATATTGTTTTTTCTTAATTCGGTAAATGAATAACTTGTCTCTCCACTGATACTGTAAGTTTATTGGGGAATCATTTCAGAATCAATAATTTTGTATTATCCAAAGCATTTATTACAGTGCCTTTACATATTAGATGTTTTAGAGATAAAATTTCTAGATTAATTTAGTATCAAAAAATAAACATGCATATGTGTTTGGTAAATTTAACTTTCTGTGCATTGAATATGGAAATTAAATGAGTGGTTAAAAAATAAAGATATAAAGATTCACTATGTTGTTTTCTTATTGAAACAACTGCCTTAGGACTAACATCTAACAGTATAAATCATGTAATGTTTCTAGTTTTTCATTTCCATCTGTGGCAGTAGAATCTACTAAAAAATAATTATAAAATAGATGAAAAAATTTTAAATATAAGTAGTGATGCATAGTCACAAAGATCATTTTCTAATAATTAAACTTACTAAATACAACTCAACATGTATTCTTAATATATTTGAAAAAAAAATGTTTAACTAACCCCATAACTATAGCTCAGTAAAACTCATGTATAAAATATCTCTTTTACTGACACCACCATCATAATATAGATATATACAGTAGCTTGAGTATATTTTTAGATTATGATAGTAAATAATTCTCCCACTTTATAACAACTTATGATTTGTTATAGTTATTTAAGGAGCTATAAATAATTATATGTCTGATATTTATTCCTTAGTTTACTACAGAGTCTGATTTAAGCAAAAAGAAAAGGTCTGATTTTTTTTTAAGAAGTTATTTTAGAAGGTCTATTTTAGAGCTTTAGTTTTTTTCTGTTTTTAAACTGAGAATTTTCCTTAAAATTATTACTTCACTGTTGAAAAGTCTTCCATCAACCTTATCAAGGACTAAATGTTCTAATTGCAGTGTATCTATGACGTGTCACATCAATATAGAAGTGATTCATTTGAACAAACACTGTATTAGTGAAGTTAACATATTGTTCATTTGCTTTTAATTATAATAATCACTCAAGATCACTATGCAGCTGAAACTTTGATTGTCAAATATAATTTGGTTCTTATTCATGACAGTGACAGCTAATTCCAAATGCTGTTTTTTTTTTTTTTTTTTTTTGCGGTACGTGGGCCTCCCACTGCTGTGGCCTCTCCCGCTGCGGAGTACAGGCTCCGGCCGCACAGGCCCAGCGGCCACGGCCCACGGGCCCAGCCCCTCCACGGCACGTGGGATCCTCCCAGACCGGGGCACGAACCCGCGTCCCCTGCATCGGCAGGCAGACCCCCAACCACTACGCCACCAGGGAAGCCCCCAAATGCTGTTTTATACACTTTCACTTAAAATAGTTCATTCAGTGATGTGAATAAATCTAAAAATCTTTTAAGTATCAGATTTTTGCTTTCCAAAGGCCAGTGTGTTTGTGTGTGTGTATAAGTGGATCTTGCTCTTTTCTTTGATATTTGCTTGTCTTGCCTTTTTTAAAAGAAATTTCAGACTCAAATGTTTTTTGATTCAGGGTATGTAACATACATATAAAAATAATTTATTGAATTTGTTCAAATTCAGAAGATCTCAATGACTTTATTTTTCTCCCATCACTTCCTTGCACACGTGTTCTGTCATATCAGTGACCTTTCCCTCAATAGGACCACGGACAGATCCCATAGCCTTCTGTTTATTTACAATTAAAATATTTCTCTATAGCAACAACAACTTACTTTCAGATATCTCCAAGTCCCCTCCACTCCAATGTAAAACTTTCCATTTCACATCTAATTGCCATTTTACAGACCCTCTTGCCCTATTGAGAAAATTCCCTTCAAGACCGTTCAGGCCATGCCATCTTCTGGAGGCATCCCATTTGGCTCATAGGAGCTTCACTCATTCTTCCCAGACTACATGAACACTGTCCTATACCATTGTTTCTCTGCCCTTCACATCACAGGCAACTCTAATGAACCCCTACTGCCTTCGTAATTCCCCATGAAAAGAGCAAGCACTCAACTCCAAATTTCTATCTGCTCGCCATTCTTTTTTTCTTTTTCATTGGAGTATAATAGCTTGACAATGTTGTGTTAGTTTCTGCCGTACAACGAAGTGAGTCAGCTATATGTATACATATATCCTCTCCCTCTTGGACCTCTCTCCCATCCCCCCCATCCCATCCATCTAGGTATTCAAAGATCACTGAGCTGAGTTTCCTGTGCTATACCTCAGGCCCCCAGGAAAATGCACGCCAAGCCCACTCCAACATTTTGTATTCTCCACTGTTAGGTCCTCCAGTAAAACTGTGAGTTTCTGCAGCTCAGCAGGTACTCACTGTGTATCCATGTGTGTGTTTGGGGTACAGTGTAGTGAGGAGGGTGGTTGTAGTGATGATATTAACAGGTTATTGCTGATATTATATAAATCATCTCTTTTACCTACTATTTTCCTGATACAGAAAGCAGATTGATCACCTATGTATCTATTTACTTAATCAATATTTATCAAGTCTGCTGCATTCCAGGCACTTTTTCTAGGCGTGGGAATACAGCAATGAACAGTACAAAGTCAGTATTGTTCTTTAGTGGAGACTGTTTTCTAGTTCTGGATAACAGCATGTCAGAGGAGGTGATCAAAGTTGTAAAGGAAAAATAACATAAGGTAAGGAGGTAGACAGTGAATTATTGGCATATATTTTAATAGTAATTTCAGGGAATATTTCACTGATGAGGTGATATTTGGACAAGGACCTGAAGGAAGTGAGAAAAGGAGCTATCCCAGTAGAAGAGGATTTCTTCTGAGCATAAAGGGCTTCTTCTCACAAAGGCTTTACTTTTCATGTTGAGTAGCTAGAAGGACATTGTGGGACAAAAGGCAGGGAGCAAGGAGGAGAGTGAGAAGGAATACAATCAAAGGGAGGACATATATGAATGTATATTTATGTATTAGAGGAAATGTTTGTGACACAACAGAATATTCAAAAACATTTGCTATTTTCTCAGTAAATTCTGTAAAATCATTTCAAAACAAACTTGCATATTAGAAAAAATAAACTGACAATGGAAAATTTGGGGCAAGCTTTTATATCATAATTTGAAGCATTCATCAAGTCAGTAAAAAGAGAAACATTATTCGTTCTTTAATTAACATAATGCATTTCATTATGTCAGCAAAGTTTTAACTGAAAGGCATGTGAATGGAATATATGTAGCAGAAAATAGCAATTCAATGTTAATGATGACTTATCCAGTACAAATTGATTTTGTAATAAATAAAAGCTTGAAATAAAAGGGGAAAAAGAAATCCAGAATTCTGCCTAGCTTAAATCCAAGCTTAGGGATGCAAACTCGTATAACTATTGACAATATAGTTAGGTTGCTTCCATATCCTGGCTATTGTAAATAGTGCTGCAATGAACATTGTGGTACATGACTCTTTTTGAATCATGGTTTTCTCAGGTTATATGCCCAGTAGTGGGATTGCTAGGTCATATCGTAGTTCTATAGTGAAGTAAGTCAGAAAGAGAAAAACAAATATCTTATGGTAACGCATGTATATGGAATCTAAAAAAAAAAAAAAAAAAAGGTACTGATGAACCTAGTGGCAGGGCAGGAATAAAGACGCAGACATAGAGAATGGACTTGAGGACATGGGGGGGTGGGAGGGGGAAGCTGGGGTGAAGTGAGAGAAGCACTGACATATATACACTACCAAATGTAAAATAAATAGCTAGTGGGAAGCAGCAGCATAACACAGGGAGATCAGCTCGGTGTTTTGCAACGAGACCTAGAGGGGTGGGATAAGGAGGGTGGGAGGGAGATGCAAGAGTGAGGGCATATGGGGATATATGTATACATGTAGCTGATTCACTTTTTTGTACAACAGAAACAAACACAGCATTGTGAAGCAATTATACTCCAATAAAGACATATATATATATATATATATATATATATATATATTTATGTTATGAATTTGGTTTAAAATCCAAAAATATACAGACAATATGGGTGTTCAGACATATTGGTCCCCTCCCCAACAAGAATTCAAATATTCTGGATATAATAGCATTCACAATTACTTGAAGTAGGAGTAATATAACCTGCTCCACTACAAAATAACCCTAGGGTTTTCTATTATCATGAAAAGTATGAGCCTGTTAAATACCTGTGGTTGTTTGATGATTAAATACTTGACCTATATTTCTAGAAACAAAAGTGAGGTGACTATCTGCCAAAGTAATTTTATATGTTCAAAATCAGAACTAGATTTTAGAGAATCTGAAAGTCAGAAGGGCTTGGTTAAAAGATACCTCAGTTTATCTCCTGTGACAGTGGAGCTTCTGCTATTTCAAAAAAAGAAGCAGATACAGAAAATGTGCATTGTTTTATAAAGACAATATAAAAGGAGTAGAAAATCCTTCTCTGGAAAAGTGATTTTTATCATTCAAATAAATATTTGGTTAACTCTATAACTTTCTCATCCATAAATCACAAGAGAAAGATTTCTGATATTATGTAATATAGAGACTTGAGTCAATATATTGACTCCATATATATTGACAATATATTGACTCCATCAAAGGAGTTTGATTAAAAGTTACTTTTTTAAAATGAATTACTTAAGTAGTCAGAATAAATCTAGGGGAAATACTATTAGTATTATTTTGGCAAATGTGGAAAGCTTCTATGTGATATTTCAGTTACTTTTGTAGAGTATATTTTAGTTGTGAGATTAAAAAAGATAACATGGGAATAAATGGCTATAAGGAAATCAAACTGCTGAAAGAGGTGTCAGAAAATTGTACAATTCTAGTTACTTTGGAGTCCCTCCATTAAAGGAATAAGCATGGAAGCTGAGTCATTTGTTTATCAAATCATTCTCCTAATTATATAGTCGGCAGGCACACTATTGAAAAAAAGACTGCCATAATTCTTGGAAACCAAAATAAGTAAGTTAACTCTCAGTTCTAGAAGGTGTAATATTTTGTACTCTTTTCTTTTCTGTGAACTTTTTTTTTTTTTCCGTACATTTGTGCTGCTACTCTATGCTCCTGCCAAATGAGGAAACAGGTTTATATTTCTAGTGTGCTAAGTATTATTTCTAGTGACCGTATGACTTAGGAGTTTTTGCTAGGGAGCCGTGCTTCCTGGATGACCATCCATGTATAGCTTAGGCAAGTTTTTATAAAACTTTGTGTTTCCATTTTCTTCTGTACAGTGAGTATAATGATCAAACCTATAGCACAGAGATACTATATTGTAATGATATTTGTTATCTAGTAATTTTCTTTTGTAAAGTGTAATTAGAATTTTTGTTTAAACCAAGAGTTCAGTGATCTTCTCTTTAGCAAATTCAACTGGCCTTGAGTATCTTTATCCTTTCTCTTGTCCTGTCAGCATCTATATGGTCTAGATGTATGATATCCCTATTCAGTGCATCTCCTTAGCTTCTGGGACCCCTCATCCTATAATGAGAAATACTGCCCTGGCTTAAGGCCAGACTTTAGATTCCTCCAAAGTCACGGAATCTAGGGCAGGACTGAGCACTGGCAAATATAAGAGTGACATTCCAGAAACTGAGAACATTGTAAATGAAAGTACAACTGAACTGAAGTTGGCATGCATTGGGAAGGATAAATATTTCGACTTGATTTTAGTTTGAGCTCCATATATGATAGAAGTGTGGAAAAAATGCTACTAGGTATGTTGGGGGAAGACTGTTGATATTTGCTGTTTGGCTTTTATTACTGTTGGTAATTCTGCTATTATTGTCTTCTCTGATGGCAGGAGGGGAAGGTTTCTAATGGCAAGCACTGGGAATATTTGTTGGGAGAGACAGGAAGCTCAAAAAGGAAGCTATTTTAAAATGTTATGGACAATCATTTTAGGAACCTACATTTGGGTAGTTACATTACTAATGGAAAGAAGGGAAATAATAGGGGCATATTTCTATATATTGTAATGAGCAAAGAATCATTTTTTGAAATCTATCCTGAGTTCTGAAGTAGTGATTATTTATCCTCAGCTTCCTACTTTTATGTATGTAGACTGATTTAGACAGACTCCCACTGATCTTGGAATCAATGGAAACTTTAAAGATTTTATGTATATCTAATCCATAAAATGTGTTGTAAAGGATTTCCCTGGTGGCGCAGTGGTTGAGAGTCCGCCTGCCAATGCAGGAGACACAGGTTCGTGCCCTCGGTCCGGGAATATCCCATATGCCGCGGAGCGGCTGGGCCCGTGAGCCATGGCCGCTGGCCTGCGCGTGCGGAGCCTGTGCTCCGCAACGGGAGGGGCCCCAACAGTGAGAGGCCCGCGTACCACAAAAAAAAAAAAAAAAAAAAAAAAAAAAAGTGTTGTAAAGATGCATTTTTTAGATAATAAACGAACTTCTATTTATCATATGTGCTTTCATTATTAACATAGGTATGTATGTTAGAGTTGAACCAGGAATCAAATGGATGAATAGCAATATGTAATGTAGTTGGCCCTCTACGTCTGTGTGTTCTGCATCTGTAGATTCAACCATGGATTAAAACAGCAACCATTTACATGGCAATTATATTGTATTTAAAGCTATTTACATAGCATTTACATTGTATTAGTATTTTAAGTAATCTAGAGATGTCTTAAAGTATACAGAGGATGTGTATAGGTTATATGCAAATACTATGGCATTCTATATAAGGGACTTGAGCATCCTTGGATTTTAATATCTGCAGGAGGTCCTGGAACCACTCTCCCAAGGCTAATGAGGGATGACTGTATATATATTAAACTAGAAAATTGAGAGCTAATGGGAAAAGTTAAAATATAAAAGTAACAACAGTAATATTGGAACTGATTTTAGCAAAATGCCAAAAAGACCTGAAAATAGAGTAAAATTTGTTAAAGGAAAAGTAAAGATTCCTGCATTTGGGCAATATGTCCTTTCCCTAGTCTTCACCATCAGAAAGATCAGAAAAAAAAAGTAGTTTGACTAGCTTTATGCCAGAGCAACACACACACACAAAAAAAACTTGTGGGATTATAATCAAGAATGATCTAAATGAAGAAGATAAGGAAGATATTTAGGAGTGTATAAAATTGTACAGAGCTTCAGATCAAGAAGCGAAAATACATTCACTAATGTAATTAATAAGCTAGAGATTTTTAAACTGTTTGGGTTCATGGCTATATTAATGTTTCAGTAATTTTTCCACAGCAGCTCTAGGCCAAAAACCTAATAGTTCTGTTCATTAAAGAAATAGGTCTAGGGACTTCCCTGGTGGCGCAGTGACTGAGAGTCCGCCTGCCGATGCAGGGGCCACTGGTATGTGCCCCGGTCTGGGAAGATCCCACATGCCGCGGAGCAGCTGGGCCCGTGAGCCATGGCCACTGAGCCTGTGTGTCCGGAGCCTGTGCTCCGCAACGGGAGAGGCCACAACAGTGAGAGGCCTGTGTACCGGAAAAAAAAAAAAAAGAAATAAGTCTAAATCTCCTAGGAGTAGTAGATTGTTGGACTTCTTACAGATGTCCCTGTGTTTCTCTTGAAATTTAAAATATCCTGGGGTGCTCCCCTCTGTGAACTTATTGTGGTATTCCAGAAAACCTCAGCACACAGTTGGCAAGCATATGCTGTCATTAGAAGCATGTAGAACCAAATTAATGCAATAGTCTCCTTGTTGCACTTTCTGTCTCTGAGTTTTTGCTTCATGCTATAGTTCTCTAGTAATTCTATAATGACTTCCAAGTGCTTGTGGAGTCAAGTTCAAATTTTTTCCCATTTTATTCGATTGCCTCTAACTTACCTTAATGTATTCCCAATGCTTATTTTTAAATATTTCTGTGACTCAAGCCAGCACCTTAATTTTCCCTGGAATACTCTGCTTATTTTCTTAAATTTTCCTCTTTCACTCTGAGCTTTTCTGTCTGCCCTTCCTAGTCAAATTATCACAAATTTAATGCCAAGATCAAGTTCTACCTGATTTGGATGTCTTACTTGATTAACCCATTGTATTATTTACTCTCTAACAGAAAAAGAAACTCATTAATATACTATATTTTTATACAGTACATTCATTAATGTACTTTCATTAATGTACCATATATTTTTATCCTATAGTACATGTTTAAAATTATTTTTTTTAATTTTTATTGGCGTATAGTTGCTTTACAAAGTTATGTTAGTTTCTGCTGTACAGCAAAGGGAATCAGTTATACGTAGACATATCCACTCTTTTTTAGATTTCCTCCCCATTTAGGTCACCACAGAGCACTTATAGAGTTCCCTGTGCTATACAGTAGGTTCTCTATTTTTTTTTTTTTTTTTTGCTGTACGCGGGCCTCTCACTGTTGTGGCCTCTCCCGTTGCGGAGCACAGGCTCCGGACACGCAGGCTCAGCGGCCATGGCTCACGGGCCCAGCCACTCTGCAGCATGTGGGATCTTCCCAGACCGGGGCACAAACCCGTGTCCCCTGCATCGGCAGGCGGACTCTCAACCACTGTGCCACCAGGGAAGCCCAGGTTCTCTATTTTATATAGAGTAGTATATATATGTCAGTCCCAATATCCCAATTCATCCCACCCCCTTTCCCACCTAGATAACCATAAGTTTGTTTTCTACATCTGTGACTCTATTTCTGCTTTGCAAATAAGTTTATCTGTACCATTTTCCTAGATTCCACTTATAAGCAATATTATATGATATTTGTCTTTCTCTTTCTGACTTCACTATGTATGACAATAGGTAGCTATTTATATTTTGTGCATCAAAGGATATGTATTGTCTTATGCATGTGTAGAGTACTAAATACTGGAAAAAAACCCTTAAACTTCTACATTAAGTATGTATTACCCCATATGCATATACTTACTTGTTCTGAGTTCACTACTGTTAAAAAGATTGAATTTTGTCCACCAAAAAGAAAAGAAATGGTATATTGAAATCTTACTGCCTGTAATTGTCAATGTGACCTTGTTTAAAACTAGGGGGCTTCCCTGGTGGCACAGTGGTTGAGAGTCCGTCTGCTGATGCAGGGGACACGGGTTTGTGCCCCGGTCCGGGAAGATCCCACATGCCACGGAGCGGCTGGGCCCGTGAGCCATGGCCTCTGAGCCTGCGTGTCCGGAGCCTGTGCTCCACAATGGGAGAGGCCGCAACAGTGAGAGGCCCGTGTACCGCAAAAAAAAAAAAAAAACCAAAAAACCAAAATAAAAATAGGATCTTTGTGGATATGATCAAAATAAGATTAGGTCATTAGTGTAGGCCCTAATCCAACGTGACCAGTGTCCTTAAAAGAAGAGAAAAACACCATGTAAAGAGAGAGACACATGAGAAGATGTGGAGAAGATGGCCACATGACAAGGGAGGTGGAGTCTGGTTGATGAATCTACAAACCAAGGAGAACCAAGGATGCTGGCAAATGTCTGAAGCTAGATGAGGTAAGGAAGGATTCTCACCTCCAGGCTTCAGGGGGAGTATGGTTTACTGCCACCTTGACTGCAGACTTCTAGCCCCCAGAACTGTGAGACAATACATTTCTGTTTTAAGCCACCCAGTTTGTGGTATTTTACATCAGCCCTGAAAAGCTAATACAGTTAGGATAGAGGCAAACCACGATAATAAATACACTCCATTTCAAATCATGAGAAAAAAAAAAAAGAGTGCTTTTATAGTTTAGTAAGGCCCTTGTAAAGACATATGATTTCTTTTTTTGATAGAAAATACCACAAATGAGTAATAATAACCAACTGCATCTGTATAGAATTTACAAAGAATTTTCAATTAATATTTCCTGAGATATTGAATATTACATGACATGTCACATAAAGCAAATATTATCATAATCTTTTTGGCATGTGAGCAGAGTCCTGGGGAAATTTTAAAATCCAGTCACTGGTAACTATATTCAAGCCACATATTCTTTCTGCAATTTATATTTAGTAAGCGAAAGAGCCAGCAATTACATCTGATTGCTGATTTGAAGTTTGATGTTCAATCTGCTATGCATCAAAATCTGCTGTTTTCATGGAATAGGTTCCTTCTCCTTGATCATTAACTGAAAACAAGACAAAAGGCGATGTGCTTACTTACCTACATTCAAGAAAGCCTGCATGTCTGAAGAAAATTTCTGATTTAATGAAATGTGTGGCAGCACATTTATAAAAAGAAAGTGTTCATTTAGACCTTATAAATAAGTTACCTGGTTCTAGAATTCCGATGCTGCTTTTCTAGTCTTGCATTTAAGTGATATAATACATTTTACTCTCTAAACCATCATACAGATTTTTGGCTTTAATAGTTGCCAGAACTAAATGTCATGCCAAAATTTCAGGACTCAGCAACAGCAAATAGCAAGATTGGCTAGATGCCCTAGGACAAAATCATGATCATTGCCATTGTGAGTGGTATTTGTGCAAGGAAACTTTCTGCTTCCTCCAGCTACAACTTTATGAGTCTATTAGTTTTCACGTCAAGGGTATTTGGGAAGGTTGAATATTTCTGTAACCTTTAAAAATTAAACCAATGGAAAAATCTTTGTCATTTTTTATTTAGAAAGATAATTATTTTCCTTGATTTATTTTGATTTATTATCTAGAACATTTTATCCAGTTGCCGCAAATTCTAGACATAAAAAGGCTATACAGTGCAAGAGAAGTGAAGGGGGGGTGAATCTTGTGCTTTATCATTTTCACTTCCTGAAGTTAAGCCATTCTTTCCCCAGACCAACACTGCTCAACTAAAACACACAAAACATGGTGATGCAGAGCACTTCTATGGCTTTATAAGGTTCATGTGGCAAAATTTCAGGTGACTATGAAAGTGTTGCAATTCAGAGGTATTTGTGGATAAGGTACCTGTGAATTAAGTAAACAAGTAACCATGGTTCGTGAAGGAATATAGGATTCAAACTACCTATATTTACATTCTGATGAAATGCTCAATACATAATCCAATTGAAAATTTTCTTATAGAAATATTATCTTCTTTTCAAATTCTATTTAGTATGCATTGAGATAAGTAAAAAGCAGAACACTGAATTCCTATTTATTGCTATATTGCTATAATTGAGTATACAAAACTCTGATTTCAGTTGAAGTTATTTTTCTCCAGGTTGAAACAATTGATTCAATTTTACCAGGACTACAAATTTAGTATTCATTGAGAGGCAGAGCAGTGTCGTGTCTGAGGACAGAAAGTCCAGAATCAGATTATCTGTATTTAATTTCTGGAATTTCCAACATATGAGCTGTGTGATCTTGTGCAATATCTCTACATCTCTGTACTTCAGTCTCTTGTTTTTAAAATATGGATTAGGAGAGTTTCTATTTAATAGTTACTTATGATTATTAAAGAAGCTAATATAGGTAAGGAATTTAGAATATTGTCTGGAAAATTAGTGATCACTGTAACTATGACCTATTATGAAAATATATTCTGGGGGATCTATCAAAATAATGTTGGGCTGAATGTCAGAAAGGAAAATTATAATGAAAACCAAACAAACATCAAAGCAAACCCTAGAGGTAGCACCCTGCTCGTCAGTCTCTCACTTTGTATGCAAACAGATGTACAGTCATCTGTTACTTATTGACTTAGAAGATGAACAGTTGTCCATATCTTTTAGGAAGGAAGCCAAATTGACATGCTATCCCATAATGGTCAAATGTGTATTATATACCATTTCAACACATTCCTAATCATCTGGTTTCAGCCTGCTTTTGATTTTGTTAAATTTTTGGAAGTTTGCAGTCTCCTGTACTTTTCAGTTTAGGAATCTGTAAACCTCCCTTTCAGTGGCTAAGCAAAAGTGAGTCAATATTTACAAAGGCCCCATAGTAAATTATAAATTCATTATCATAGGATGAAACCTGCATTATGAACTCCTTGAGTTAAATATGTCCTAATATATCCTATTTAAGTTGTCAAATTATTAGTTAGAATAGATACATGTATATGTATCTATATATGTATATTTATAGTTATATTCCATTAGAATTTTAAAGTATATCTTTTGTCATTAAATTTTTTGTAGGAAAACGAATTCAAAGTTAACATATTTATTAATTGACTAAAATACGCTAAAATATTTTAATATACTCAACCACAGATATTCCAAGGAGTCTATACAGTCAGGGAATCTGACCATCATTTATAATTTTTTTTTTTTTTTTTTTTTTTTTTTTTTTTTTTTTTTTTTTTTTGCGGTACGCGGGCCTCTCACTGTTGTGGCCTCTCCCGTTGCGGAGCACAGGCTCCGGACGCGCAGGCTCAGCGGCCATGGCTCACGGGCCCAGCCGCTCCGCGGCATGTGGGATCTTCCCGGACCGGAGCATGAACCCGTGTCCCCTGCATCGGCAGGCGGACTCTCAACCACTGCGCCACCAGGGAGGCCCCAATAATTTTATATAATTATTTTGCTTGCACTGATCCCATTTAATAAATTCTTCTCCCAGGGGTTATAATGTGTAACCTTACAAATAGTTTTCTGAGATCTTTATAGTTAATAAAATGTTAGCATATACTGTAATCAGTTACTCTGCAATGGAATTCATCATTGAGAAGAAGGCAAATAGTTTCCATATTAGCCAGGTACAGACATCACAGAGATAAAATATAAATAGATATGAATAATATTAAATGCATTCCAATAGTGCATAAATTTATGGCTTAAAATACTAAATTTTTTTATAATAAGAGTAAACAATAAATAATTTCAAGTAACTGAATTTTTTGGTTCACTGAATGCTGTGCTATTCATGAAATACAGTTCTCAGGATATAATAATGATCAGATTCATGTAAAACTGGCTGCTTATTCAGATGTAGGCATCTATACGCTTTTGTGTATTTATGTATTTTAGACTTTTAGCATTGCAGTTATAGCATTGGATCGCTATATTTTCCATTTAATATAGGAGTTTAAAAATTACAACTATTTAGTGTATTAATCAGACCAACTGCAGACTTTGAAAGCAGCCTGATGAAAATAAAAAGTTGAAACTGAATCTGACAATTTTAACTAGGGATAGCAAACCTCAAGGGAAAAATTAAATCGGGCTTAGAGTTATGGTGATGAAATGCAAATCTGAAATTGCCTTTTGGTCTCAGGAGAACACAAGTAAGGGTGATGAAGGATGGTAAAAAGTTCCTCCTGGCAACCCAGATCACCAGTATCACTTCTAGCATTCAGGGAAGTGTTAAGTGTTACAGAAAATTTGCCTTACATCTAGATGGTCAAGAAGTAAACCACTTTTTTTTTGTTTAACTTTGCCTCAAATTTCAAATTTTATAAATAGAGAATAAGTGGGAAATCTTACCAGATATAATAGGTAATATTTTCCATTTATAGTTATTGCTCACTCCCTCTTTCTTATCCTCAGCCCACTAGCATTCATGACTCTATGTTATGCTTATAACTGATGTTCAGAATCTCTTTCTCTTTAGCCAGCGGAGCCAACAACAACTTCAGATTTACACATATAAACATGAATGCTGCTATGTCTTTTTTGTACATTTGATTTGCCTGTGGTATTCCATGCTTGAAGTGTCATTCTGATAATTCTAACTGTTGGTTAACATAACATAACCCACAGTTCAATTTAAGACAGAGATAACTGTCTGAAAAGACATAAGGATGAGAGAAATATAACACAAGCACAAAAATTTATTCTGTTGGTGCAAAGGCATGTAGGTAGTGTGGCTAAAAGTACAGCTGAAAGTGAAGGAGGGTTACCTAATGGAAGGTACTGGATAAGTTAACATTTTGACATTTTCTTGGCATAAACGATTTTTCATTTTTGAGAAAGTGTTTAACAAAAGTAGATGAGCTTCAGAGTACATAAACCAAGGTAGTGTATCACATTTTTTCTCAGTTTTGTTCATGATTAATTAATAAAATTATAGTTAAAACTCATTAACTCACTCGGTGAACACATTTTAATACTTAAAATGTGCTGTGAAATTTCAGGCTTATAAAAATGGAACAACATGTGAGCTATCCCTGCCATAAACACTCGTGAAATATGGGTTGAAAAATGTAAAAGCAATAAGTACAAAGGTAGACATATGGTGCAGTGGAAGCAGAGAGAATCCTGAAACTTATTCTTTTGGTGGAACACTTCTGCTAGATCTCAAAGGATTAGTATATATGCTTGCCAAAAATAGGAGAGAATTTTAGAGAGAATGCTAGCATGGTTGGAGCATATAGGCATATTGCAGAAGGGAAAGATACCAGATATAACTGGTAGTGAAAGACCTCACATTCCCTATTAAGATTTTAATTTATGCTGTTAGGAGCTCAGGAAGAGTCAGTGGTAATTATGGCATTATTAAATATTTTTATTTTCATTTAGCAATATGGAAACAATTATGAAGCATATTCTTGAGTGATACAAGAATAGTCCTATGGAAATCTCCACGTAGAAGGTTGATACACCCTAGAAGTTTGATTTAAAATGATGAGAACTAATGTAGCAACCGGGAAAGTTAGGGGATGGGACAGACTGAAGAGATACCAGCCAGGTATAGTTGATGGAATTTGGCTGATATCGTGAGGAGGGTAGCAGGAATCAATGTCAGTTCTGAGGCTGTACCACTTTTAGGGGTATCAGTCAGGGTTTAGTCAGGAAAACAGAAACATACTAAATATTTCAAGCCAAGAGTAACTAAGAAAGACCATTGGTTACATAGAGGTTGGTAGGCTGTAAAAGTAAATGGAGTACACTGAAGTAACCAAGTATAAAAACTGCAAGAAACAACTTTAACCCCGATGGTTGAATAATCTGAACTTAGGATTTTAAGAACAGGTCCTACAGGGCTGTTGTTCATTCTTTTAAGAAAAAGCTCAGCACTCTTTGTACTTGGACTTCTGAGGAGGGCACTTCCTAGCTGTTGCTTGTCTATCTAAGGGGACTCAGCAAATCTTTTTTTTTTTTTTTTGAAGTATGGTTGATTTACAATGTCACATTAGTTTCAGGTGTACAGCAAAGTGATTAAATTATCTATATCTATAGATAAGTAGATATATTTTTCAGATTCTTTTCCTTTATAGGTTATTACAAAATATTGAATATAGTTCCCTGTGCTACACAGTAGGTCCCTGTTGGTTATCTACTTTATATATAGTAGTGTATATATGTTAATCCCAACCTCCAAATTTATCCCTTCCCCACCTTTCTCCTTTGATAACCATAAGTTTATTTCTAGGTCTGCGTGTCTATTTCTGTTTTGTAAATAAGTTCATTTGCATCATTTTTTTAGATTTCACATATAAATGATATCATATGGTATTTGTCTTCCTTTGTCTGGCTTACTCAGCAAATCTAAGGCACAGAGTGTTTGAAGAAGCTAGGGGTTGAGTCTATTCTTTGCTGCTGTTGAAGTGATGCCAGTAGGGAATCTAAAATAAGATTCTTCTCCCCATCTGCCACATTCCACTGATCCTATATGGCTTCCATTCGGCCAAACCTAACAAGAAGTCAGAGGGTAAAGGATGTGAGAAATTCATTCTTCAGAGGCCCGGCCCCCAAAACCAAGAACAGTACAGACAGGGTGGTATATAGAGAGCTGAATATAGAGAGAGCATATATAGAATATATAAGTATCAATATATAGAGAACAGTATATGGAGACCTGAGAGACAACAAATAAATAACTGGCACAGTTAATAACTGAACTTGGCATTTCAGGTAAAAGTTGCTGAGGCAATATGAGAAGCTCAGTCTTAGAATGGCTAATTTAAAGCAAAATCATATGACAGACATTGTGCTTAGAACCAGACAATCTTTGTGTGTTTCTTTGTTTTATTTTGCTTATAATGCTCCTTGGTTCTAACTCTTACTAGATTTGTGACTTTATGTCAGTAATGTATCCTGTCTGTGCCTTGGTTTTCTCATTTGTAACATGAGGATAATAATAGTATCTCCCTCATATTAAATTCCACAGGAGGGTTAACTATTATTATCATTTGAGTGTCTTCCATTATATAGGATTTTAAAAGCCATGAGAATGGATGTCCTTGTAGGTCATGTAGATAATGAATAGAAGGACATATTGTCCACCAACATTTATACTTCTGGTGTAAAAGGAAAAGGTATTAAATATCAGGAAAATTAGAGGATGATTGTATTAAGGAAAGTAAAGAAGTATATTTTCAGAAGAGGAGAGCGCTTATTAAGCTCCAGTGATCAAGAATAGTGAAATGACAATCAAAAATAGGCCATGTGACTTGAAAATAAGGAAATTATTTTTATGATATTCTTCTAAAGCTATTTTAGTGGAATAGATGGAAATTCTTTGCAATTGCCTGAATAAGAAATGCCAACAGTGAGATAGTAATCAAGAGACTAACCATCCTCAGGAACTAAGACAGACACCAGTAAAAAGCAAGCAACTGCAGATGTAGGAAAAAAGTCAAGTTCAGCAATGACCCAGAGGAAGTGAAATGAAGGTGACTAAGAACCCACTTCAAGAAATTATCTTTTCCGAGTTGTGAGTACAGTCATTCAGACACTGGGATGTGTTTAACATAGAAAGAAGTTAAGGCACTTTTTTTTTTTTTTTTGCCAAAATAAGAAAAGCAGGGGAAAAAATGGCTTCAATAGCCTAGGTTCTAAATTGGTTCTGTACTTCGATCAGACACCATAAGCAAGGAATGAGTGAATGGAAGCTTCTGACGAGAACATTGTAATAAATCAGTGAGAATTGGATTGATAACGTCACTCTCACTATTTACCACCTGCCTAATTTTAAACAAGCTATTTAAGCTCTTTGGGACAGAAGAAAAGGAACAATAATTTCCTTCTCATAGGAGTATATGAAGTACTTAGTACAGTTCCTGACACATAGTGAGTGGTTCATTTTGAAAATTATGATGCTAAGGATGATGACAAGGTAATGATGATGAAAAAATGATTAAGGAATTGAACATGTCAAGCATGGTGCCTGTGTGGCTAGGGAAAATGTAGTTCTGGAGTAGGACTGATTAATATAAAGACTTGGGAGTAATCAGTGGAATTAAGAAATTTCTAATAAGTGAATTATCCTCTAACATTTATTTGGCTGTCTGAATTTGAGTCAGATGTTACAGTCTTCTGAGCCACATTGGCTCTCTGTGGCTTCAAACTGGGATTTCTTAAATCATTACCACACTAGAAATTAAGGATACTTTTTGGCCAAATATAATTACATTATTTAATTAAATGGAGTTTTTATAAAATGTTATATTTTATTGGAAAAGTTATCATTACAAAGTAAAGGTATAATAAGGATGACAAAATACAATACACAAAATTAAATATTATAAATATTTGTTAGTTACTTCAATATGTGACATTATCAACAAAGAATTCATTTTTATTTTAATGGTTCACAGCACATTAATCCTTGGTATATCTGCTTTCTCTATCCAGTTGACAATTTTTTGGACATAAAAATTCTATATTCTAACTCTAGTATATATCTGCATTTTTAGTAAGCTTTGGAATATTGGTTATTTTCATTAAACATATTTTTTTCATTTTTAAGAAAAATTTCTGACATCTGAGGTCATATGTGTTTTATTATAAACAAACTGTTCATAAAACTATGCTAATGGTTGCTATTTTGGTGTTAATATGAAAAGTACAATACCCTCAAATTTCAACTTCTCAGACACTTGATTTTAACAAATTTATTGTAAAAAATTACGTAGCATTTTAGAACAGCTCAAAATTTAAAAAAAAGTTAATATTTCTTGTGTAACTTTAAAACCACATAGGGCCTGGCATGCATTAGATAGCAACAAAAAGGAACTTTCTTTTCTTTCTTTACTTCCTTGCTTTTTTCAGACAAAGAAAGCATCAGTGATCATGGAATTTGTAGCCAAGGTATATCTAGGTTGGAATCAGCCTTTCATAACTTATGTGTGTAATCTTGGGAAAATCGTGCCTCAGCACCATTTGTCTTATCTCATGTTTTAAGGTTTCTCCATTTTGTAGCATGTTTTAGAATTTCCTTCCTTTTAAAATCTGAATCAAATACTCTTTTATGTATTCAACACATTTTTTAATCCATCTTTCCATTGATAGACACTTGGGTTGATTCTACATTATGGATATTGGCAATAATGATACTATATGGGTGTACAAATATCTTTTTGAATTTCTGGATTCACTTTTTGGGGTATATACCTAGATACCTAGAAGAGGAAGTGCTGGATCATATGGTAATTTTTTGGGAATTGCCATATGGTTTTCCATAGTGGCTGCACCATTTTTACTCCCACCAGCACTGAACAAGCATTCCAATTTGTCCACATCCTTACCAACCTTGTGATTTTCTGGGTTTTGTTTTATTTTGTTTTCCTTTTTGATATAGCCATTCTTATGGACATGATGTGGTATCGCTTTGTGTTTTTTTTTTTTTTTTTTTTTTTTTTTTTTTTTTTTTGGTGGTACGCGAGCCTCTCACTGCTGTGGCCTCTCCCGTTGCGGAGCACAGGCTCCAGACGCGCAGGCTCAGTGGCCATGGCTCACGGGCCCAGCCGCTCCATGGCATGTGGGATCCTCCCGGACCAGGGCACAAACCCGTGTCCCCTGCATTGGCAGGCGGACTCTCAACCACTGCGCCACTAGGGAAGCCCCGCTTTGTGGTTTTGATTTGCATTTCCCTAATGCTTAGTGATATTGAACATAATTTCATGTGCTTTCTTGCCATTTTTATATCTTCTTGAGAGAATTGTCCATTCAAGTGCTTTCTTCATTTTTTAATTGATTTGTGTGGTTTTCTTTGTGGTTGTTATTATTGAGTTAAAAGAGTTCTTCATATATCCTGGTTATAAATCCCTTATTAAGTGTATGATTTGCTAATATTTTTCCGATTCTGTGAGTTACATTTTCACTCTGTTGATAGTGTTTTTTTTGTTTTGTTTTGTTTTTTTTTGCGGTACACGGGCCTCTCACTGTTGTGGCCTCTCCTGTTGTGGAGCACAGGCTCCGGACGCACAGACTCAGCAGCCATGGCTCATAGGCCCAGCCACTCACGGCATGTGGGATCCTCCCGGACTGGGGCATGAACCTGTGTCCCCTGCATCGGCAGGCGGACTCTCAACCACTGCGCCACCAGGGAAGCCCAATAGTGTATATTTTTAATTTTGATGCACAAAAATATTTTAACTTTTATGAAATCTAACTTTTCTTTTGTGTTACTTATGCTTTTAGTGTTATAACCAAGAAATCATTGCAAAATGAAACACCAGAAACTTTTTTACCCTATGTTTTCTTTTAAGATTTTTATAGCTTTAACTCTTATGTTTATGTATTTGACCTGTTTTTATTTCATTTTTATATATGGTATAAGGTAGGGAGCCAACTTTATTTTTTGCATGTGAATTTCCCAACACTATCTGTTAAAACAATTTTCAATAGCTGTGTCTTACTTAACTCCTTTCTGTTCTCTTTCTATTTCCATTTTTGTTTCTCCTCCCATTTTCCTTTTCTTCTCTCCTTGTCATTTTATTCATTTTTTTCTTCAGCAACATATTTATCATCACTAACTGAACATCAAGCACTGTTTTAATCATTGACTATAATATAGACCAAAACAGATAAATTTATTGCTAACAGGGTTTTAGAATCTAGTAGATGGGGGAGTTTGTGACAGAAAACAAAAATGTGTGTGTGTGTGTGTGTGTGTGTGTGTGTGTTTGTGTAATACATAAGGTGGTACATGCAATAAAAAGATAAAGCAGTGTTCAGTATAAAAGAATGGTGGACATTTTACATGAAGTGGTAAGAGGCATCTTCTCAGATTAAGTATATTTGAGCAGAGACCTTAAGAAGGTGAAAAATGAGCTTTGAAGATACCAACAGAAGGGACTGCAAGAGTGAAGGTCCTCAGATAAGACTGTGGCTGTTTGAGGACCAGTAGGGAGCCTGGGGTGGCTGAAGTGAAGTGAGCACAAGTGAGAGTGCTATGGGATAAGGTCACAGAGCTAGAGGATGCCAAGACACACAGGATTTAGAAGTCAGAGCATGGACCTTGGCTTTTATTCTGAGGAACAGGGGAAGGCAGTGAAGTGCATTGATGTGCATTGAGCAGAGGAGGGGCATAATATAATTTGTTTTCCAAGGAATCGTTGTGATTGCTATGTTGAGAATATACTGGGAGGGGGCAAGAGTGGGTGTAAACTGATCATTTAAGATGCTACTATAAGACTAGATGCCAAATAAAGTGGAGTGTGGATGAGGATGTTGGCAGTGAAGGTGATAAGAGATGATCTGATTCAGTATATATTTTAAAGACAGAGTTGACAGAATTTCCTGTTGGATATGGGGTGGGAGATGAAGAGGGGAATGAAGAATAACTCCAAGGTTTTGAGAGTGAGAAATTGGTGTATAGAATTCACATTTATTGATAATTGTTGAGTATCTCTTGAGAAATCAAGCTGAGAGAGAAGTATAACAAATATACCAGTGATGGAGTAAATTATGAATAATTCTTATTTTAACTAACCCCATTGGTATAATTCAAATGACTAGAATTTGAATCTGGAGGTGCACTTGCAGTTGTAAGATGTAGTTCTTTGCTCTCAGGTAATGGAGGTGTCTTATAAGGCATCTGAGAGCCCAAAGCCTAATTAAAGTATACAAGGTCACACAGCTAGTTAAGGGGACCAGTTCCTGACCTGAGGCTATGTCTCCTCCACTGGAACCCGCAGTAGATTCCTTTTTATAATTTAAATTTCATTGATTTTCTGATTTTGAGATTTCTAAAGAGAAGTTATTTTTCTGATTGCCTTCAACAATGGGAAAGAGACAATTTAATATATCTTCATTAGACCAACTAATTACTAGGGCAAAAAAGTCCTCAAGATGTTTTCTCTACATTTAAACTCAATTCAACCCTAGCAAAATGACTCTGAGGTGTGAGTTGCTCAGAGAATTACAGAAAGCCAAACACATAAACTGATGGTCATTTTCGTTATCACATAAACATATTATCTCTGATACACAGAGGCAGATGGACAGTCTTAGCTGCCTTAAACTTATATTAGAGAGGAGATTTTATGTTCTGATCATTGAAAATAAATAAAAAATAAAGCAGGAGAGAAGATGTACAGAGCTAAATTATATGAGGAATACACAGTGAATAAGGCCTGTATTTGACTTCACCAATCACATCAGGGAGGTTTTTTAGATCAAGAATATGTGGAATCTGAAAAAAGGCTACAAATGAACTTATCTACAAAACAGAAATAGAGTTACAGATGTAGAAAATAAACTTATGGTTACCAGTGGGGGTAAGGGGAGGGAGGGAAAAATTGGGGGATTGGGACTGACACATACACAGTATTATATATAAAATGGATAACTAATAAAAACCCACTGTAGAGCACAGGGAACTCTACTCAATACTCTGTAATGGCCTATATTGGAAAAAGAATCTAAAAAAGAATAGATACATTATATGTATAACTGATTCACTTTGCTGCACACCTGAAACTAACACAACATTATACATCAACCAAACAGCAATTAAAAAAAAAAAAGAATAGTACTACTGATAATAAATTAATCAAATCATGACAGTTACTTTCTTTGTTTTACCTTGTCTCAGTGCCTATCCATTAAAATGTCTTCATTAAAATTTTCACATATAATTCGGAAAATGTTGTCCATATGGTTTTTGAAGACCTGTATTGCTAGGTGAGTGTTCCCTCAAGTTAAAACTGTGTTAGAGAGTCAATAACTTCGAGAACATTTCATAATTGCAGTGCCCTGGATGTCTGTCATCATTTGCTCCCAAGGAATTAAGGAAAACTCTTTCCAGATGTCATTCAAAGAAAGAAAATACTTAGAATTTAGTGTACATACTTTCATGTAAGTCAGTCTTTTATTACCTCCTATAATAATCATTGATATCATCAATTTTGAGAAAGTTTTATGAGATAAAATCAATATTAACCAAAAGAACCATAGGCTTAATGAGGAATGAATCATCCAGCTTATAGTTTATTTGCTCATTCATCCAGCAAGTAGTTTCTGAACTGACACTTAGTGCCAAGCACTCATCTCAGCACAAAAGTAATGATATTGAGTAAGCAGTCTCTGGATTCAAAGAACAACGAGTCAAGTTAAGGAGAAAACCACATGTAAATGAATCTCTGTAAAATGCACTAAATACAATATTAAAAGGAAAGCAAAGGGGCTGTGAAAACACAGATAAGGAAAGACTCCTTATTATGGAAGATAGTGCAATGTCAAAATCAAAACTATAGTCTTTTCTTTTTGTTTCTATTGTTATTGTTTTCACCTTTTTGTTTTTGTCGTGCTATTTCTTCTCTATTTAAAAATATTTTTGCCCAAGGAACTTCTCTGGTGGTCCAGTGGTTAAGACTGCTCTTCCACTGCAGGGGGCACGGGTTTGATCCCTCAACGTTGGGGAACTAAAATCCTGCATACCATGTGGGACGGCCAAATATATATATATATTTGCCCATTATGCCCAGGACTAGGATGAACTTAGAATATAAAAGATGCATAAAATATACATCATTGATTTATATTAATAAAATTAAATGAACATTAAAGTTACCCTTTTTAAATGAAAAAGCCCTTTATTCCATCAAATCTGTTACACTTATTGTACAAAATAGTTGTTTGGAAACTAAACCTCTGACAAAATTTTTAAGATTGGTTTTGTATCTATCAATGTAAGGTTAGTTTGAGTTCTAAAAGGAAATTAATAATAATAATGACAATAATAATAATAGTAACAGTAATAACAGCTAACACAGAGTATGCCCTATGGCTAGGCACCATTCTTAGCACTGCTTATATAGTGATTGTTTTAATCTCACAACTAATGAAATTAATGGGGTAGATAGTATCACTATCATCGTTTTAACAGATGAAGAAACTGAGGACTCAGAGGGGTTAAATAACTTGCTCAGGGTCTCAGAGCTAGTAAGAGAAATAACCAGGATTTACTTCAGGTACTCTCACTCTGTAGCCTAAACTCTGCAACACGATACATTGTCATTCCAATAAGGAAAGTTTATAAATTTGTATTTCCTTATCATTAAAATTGAAGTTGAAGTAATATAAGTATGCAAATTATTCAGATTACCAAAAGATGTAATGTTTTCTTGGTTTCACTATTAAACTTCAAGAGGAGAACATTTTTGTATGGAAGGAATAGAGGGTCGTTTTCACTAGTTTATTCTTCTCCTTCCTAGATGTAAACGATTTTCAATGACAGATTTGCAGAGCAGACAACCCGTGCCCATTACCTTTGCTCTTGCAAATTGCCAGTCCTGATGGCAATTTATGCTGTCATGTTTAAGGACCCTTATGTAAAAGCGCAATGTGCAGCGGAGTGGAAAAGGGAGATCCTGAATCCAGGCAAATGTGGATTCAGATTATGACTCTGCAAATTACTACATGGCCTTAGACAGGCCACTTGACCTCTCTGAGGCTCAATTCCTTCAGCTCTGGGTTTAGGCAGTAAAGCCTATCTCACAGCATAAATTAACTGAAGGATTAACTCAGAAGGACATTAACAGGGTGCATTAGCCAAAGTAGGCCTAGATAACTGGTAGTACTGCCTATGGGAATTGGTATTATTATTATTGGTGTTTTTAGTTTGAATCATACGAAGTTACCATTTATTAACACAGCAAAAACAGTGTTAATTAGATATTTCTGTGTAACGAAACACACCAACATTTAGCAGCTGGCAGTAAGGATGATTTGTTATTTCTTATGAGTATCTGGGCAATTCTACTCCTCATCCTATTAGCTGAGGTTTTGTGTATGGTTGCATTCAGTTGAGAAATCAGCTGAGACACATGGCTTCTCCTCTTTGAGATCTCTTACTCTACACAGTGTCTTAACCTCCAAAGCCTCTCAATATGCCCCTTTCTCTCCAGTAAAATGTCCTGTGATTTGTTATAACCTGGAGCTGGATACCAAGAGGGATTCTTTTAAGAGGACAAACCCCAAATATGCAAATGCTTATCAAGTGTCTGTGCATTTACATGCTGATGCCCATTGACTAAAGCAAATTGCCTCACCAAGCCCAGAGACAATGTGGGAAGGGATAACCCAAGTTATTCATTTGGGGGTCATCAACGTAACAGCCTAGCACACTTGAATATTGTTGATTTCTTATAGTTTGAGCCACAAAGGCTGGAGAAACTCTCTAGAACTCCTACACTTACCTTAGGAGATTTGCACCCTTGTGGAATTTAAAATGTACCAGAAGAGATTCCCTCCTTCATCTCGGATAACTGACCTCAGTGATCAGTGATCCATGAGCAGAGAAGGAGGGGTAGCGTAAGTGAAGAGGCTGAGAAGTGACATGAATAAGCTCACATGCTTCATATAAAGGCATTCCTGAATAATCACTTGGCTGGAGCAACAGCTGTGTCAGTGCTCTGCCTACGTCCTTATACTTAATTTCCCTGTGTTTGTGTACCTCAGCAGCTGACTTCTGGTGACTTTCCCACCCAACAGCCAACACCTGCCTCTGTTTTTTAAAGAGCAGTCATCAGGCTGCTACAAGCCTCTTGGTCTTCAGTCTTGGAAAACCGGAGCCCCCTCTGCCTGTCCACCCTTGCCTTTAACCAATGAATGAGGTGCACAGGGAAATAAATATTCCCCAATTGAAGAATGTTAAGATATGATTAACATTTTCTCCAAATTGCTTATATCAGATTGAGCCAGACTAAGTCTTGATGGGAACTTGCTTGACTTCCTTGGTTTTCTCCCTGCCTAATCCCACTTTCCATCTCCCTGGCCAATTTTAAGCCCCTGACAACTCTTCCATATAAGTAAACTTTTACATGAGTCGTTGTCTCAGGTCTATTTCTGGAGAACAAAATCTAAGACAACTCGTGACAGTAGCACTTAATATAGTTAATTCCTGCTTTTCTATTTATAAGCTCTAAGTACTACATTTATAATGAATGAGGAAAGAAGTTAAGTACTTTGCAAAGTTATTTAACAATTTCAAACTTCTCAGAAAGGTTTGCTGGTTTGTTTTCCTTTCATTTTAGAAATATTCCTGTTTTTTGGCATAACATATTATTGATGTCATATATTTTAAAGAGGTTATTTAATCTCTCAGTCTGTTACATCAAATATGTTGAAATGAGGTAATAACATTTTTCTCGCCAAAACATTTTTAGAACTAGTAAAAATCCTGGAAGATTCTTCAGATTTAACATGTGTTCAGTAAATGCAGGCTTTTGCTACCACTGATGTTAATATTACTTTTTCATTAATATTCTTGCTAAAACTCCCTGCACTAAATACTTCTTTGCAATGACCTACAACTCACCCTGCCGTGTATGTGTATATATATATATATATATATATATATATATATATATATATATATATATATATATATATATATATAAACATAGCTATTAGTTTCTCTAAGTTTAAATCATCATCATCCCTCTTGCCTTCTGGAATGGAAATCCACTAGGTCTTGTTTGTCCTTTTTCTTCTGACTGTCAACTCCCTCTTGAAAGATATAATTAATACAGTTCTGTCCACAAGCAGAGTCATTCAATTGTAAGAACACTTAATTTATTGTCAGAAGACCCAGTTTGAAAATTTAGTTCTACCACTTACTTTTCTCAGTAATGCCTCGATTTTCTCATCTAAAAAGGAAAATATCTACTCTTCCCATCCTCTAGTTATTTTGTGTGACTCAATCTATGAGAAAATGCTTTGAAAACAATAAATTATAATGCAGGAGGAAGTACTATTATTATTGTCTGCACACCCCAACTGTTCTTATATATTTTCCACTCATTGTTTTGCCACCTGGTATGTAATAAAAGTGGGACATATTTCTTTAAAAAAAAAAGGAGAGAGAAACTCTATTTACACTAATTATTGAAGAAAGGTTTCCTCTCACACCTGCTCTAGGTATTACATGATTTTTTAAATTAGAACTTAAAAGAAGCTACTTCATTTATCTTTAATTAGCTAACAGAGAAGAGAAAAATAAAGAAGCCTGGTGTATTCATCAGGGTTTTCCAGAGAAACAGAAGCAATGTGATATATATATATATATATTATATATATATATTATCTCTTTCTATATATATACAGAGAGAGAAGGCAAGAGAAACTCTATTTACACTAATTACTGAAGAAAGATTTCCTTGTGCATCCAGCAGAAGGAGAAGGAAATGAACAGTTTTGAAATATGCCAGAACAATCTGCACTTCCTAATAAGACCTGCCCTCAGGGGTAACAAATTAACCAGAGTCAAATCTGCTGGGGTATTATCAGAGCCTAATTTACCTGGGGAAGGAAAATATCCAACTTCTGCTGGCTGTAGTCATTCTATCCACCTAAGGGGGGTGAAAAATACTGAGAAACACTTGTGAAATTCCTAGTATAGAGGCAAATTTTAACTAAAAGACCTTATTGTAGCACTATAAAACATTCTCTCCTCTCTTCACACTCAGCACCACATTACTAAAGACCTATCTACAGCAGATCTTTTTACTGGGTACATCATGTCCTGCTATCAAGAAAAAAATTGCAAGGTATTCCAAAAGGCAAAAAAACACAATTTCAAGAGTCAGAGCAAGTGTCAGAGCCATACAAAGCTGGGGTGTTGGGATTATCATATCAAGAATTTAAAAAAAAGTATTATTAATATTCTAAAGGATCTTGTGGATAAAGCAGAAAACATGCAACAACAGATGGGCAATGTAAACAGAGACATTGAAATCCTAAGAAAGATCCAAAAAAGAAATGCTAGAGATTAAAAACACTGTAACAGAAATGCAGAATGTGTTTGATAGGCTTATTAGTAGATTGTACATGGCTAAGGAAAGAATCTCTGAAAGAGAGGATATAATAAAATCTTCAAAAACCAAAAGAGCAAAGAGAGCAAAGGATGGAAAGAAAAAAAAAAAAAAATAGAACAGAATGTTCAAGGACTTGGGACAACTAAAAAAGATGTAACGTATGCATAATGGAAATACCAGAAGGAAAAGAAAGAGAGAAAAAAACAGAAGAAATATTTGAAACAATAATGACTGTGAATTTTTCGAAATTAGTGTCAGACATCAAACCATAGATTCAAGAATCTCCGAGAACATCAACCAACATAAATGCCAAAAACGATAGCTAAGCACAATATTTTCATACTACAGAAAATCAAAGATAAAGAAATAAAAAATCCTGGAGGAGAAAAATATCTTACCTGTAGAGGAACAAAGATAAGAATTAGATTTGCTTTCTCTTCAGAAACTATGCAAAAAAAGAAGAGGAGTGAAACATTTTAAGGTTTTGAGAGAGAAAAACAAAACAAAACAAAAAAAACCACCAACCTAGAATTCTTTATGCTGAAAAATTATCCTTCAAAAGGAAAGGAAAAAAAATCATCTGACAAAATTTGAATGTATTTCTTACCAAATTTCAAACCTGGATGAAATGAACCAATTCATTGAAAGATACAATCTGTCAAAATTCACACAGGAAGAAATAGACAATCTCAGTGGACCTATATCTGTTTTAAAAAATGGAATCAATACTAAACTTCCAAAACAGAAAGTACCAGGCCCAGATGGATTCACTGGTGAGTTCTCCCAAATAGTTAAGGAATAAATTATGCCAATTATCTACAATCTCTTTCAGAAAATAGAAACAGAAGGAATACTTCTTAACTCATTCTAGGTGGCAAGCATTACTCCAATACCAAAACCAGACAAAGACATTACCAGGAAAGAAAACTATAGATCAGTCTCTCTTACTAACATACACAAAAAATTCTCAACAAAATATTAACAACTCACATCTATCAATGTATAAAAACAATGTAACATATCATGACTATGTGGGATGTTCCCAGGCTTCTTCAACATTTGAAAATTAATGTTATTCATCATATCAAAAGGATAAAAAAGAAAAAATCACATGGTCATATAAATAGATGCAAAAAATGTATTTAAGAAAACCCAACACCCATTCATGATGAAAGCTCTCAATAAACTAGGAATAGAGGGGAACTATCTCACCTTGATAAGGAATATTTACAGAAGCCCTACGGCTAACACTGCACTTGATGAGAAACTCATTTTTCCCACTAAAATCAGACACAAGGCAGGTGTGTCCCCTCTCACCACTCCTTTTCAATATCTTCTGAAAGTTCTAATTAGTGTAATGAAAAAGAAAAGAAAAATAAATAGAGAGGTATATAGATTGAGAAGGAAAATATAAAACTGTCTTTGTTCCTAGATGGCATTTCCATCTATGTAGTAAATACAAAATAATTGACAAAAAGCTTCTGGAACTTATATGAAATTATTGCAAGGTAGCAGTATACAGAGTTAACATACAAAAGTCAGTTGTTTTTCCATACACCAACAATGACCAAGTGGAATTTGAAATTAAAAACACAATATCTTTTACATCGGCACTCCATAAAATGAAATGTCTAGGTATAAATCTAAAAAATATGTACAAGATCTACATGAAGAAAACTACAAAACTCTGATGAACAAAATCTAATAATAAATGGAGATATGTTCCATGTTCATGGACAGGAATATTCAACATTGTTAAGATGTCAGTTCTTCTCAACTTGGTCAATAAATTCAATGCAGTGTTACTCAAAATCCCAGCAAGTCATTTTGTGGATAGCAACACAGTGATTCTAAAATTTATCCAGAGAGGCAAAAGACCCATAATAACTAACATACTATTGAAGTAGAACTATCAAACCATGCAATGACATGGAGGAACCTTAAATGCATATTTCCAAGTGAAAGAAGTCAAACAAAAATGCTACATGTTGCATGTTTCCAACTATATGACCTTCTGGAAAAGGCAAAACTATGGAGACAGTAAAAAGATCAGGGGTTGCCAACGATGGCAGGAGTTGGGGGGTAGTAGGGATGATTAGGTGGATAAGATCTTTAGGACAGTGAAAATACTCTGTATGATACCATAATAATGGATACATGTCATTATACATTTGTCCAAACCCATTGAATGTATAACACCAAGAATGAACTGTAACATAAACTATGCCCTTTGAATGATTATGATGTGTCAATGTAAGTTCATCAATGGTAAAAAATGTACCATTCTGTTGGAAGATATTGATGACATGGGAGACTAAGCATATGTGGGGAGAGGAGCTTATAGGAAATCTCTCTGTGTACTTCTCAATTTTTCTCTGAACCTAAAACTGCTGTTAAAAAAAATAATGATAATACAGTCTTAATTAAAAAAAAAAAAAGCAAAGCAATGCCCTCACTGAGCAGTCAGGCAAGAGATGTTCCCTTCTGCTTGGGATAAGGTCAGTTTTATTTTTTTCTTTTTGTTTTTGTTTGTTTGTTTGTTTTTGCGGTACGTGGGCCTCTTACTGTTGTGACCTCTCCCGTTGTGGAGCACAGGCTCTGGACATGCAGGCTCAGTGGCAATGGCTCACGGGCCCAGCCGCTCCACGGCACATGGGATCCTCCCGGACTGGGGCACGAACCCGTGTCCCCTGCATCAACAGGTGGACTCTCAACCACTGCACCACCAGGGAAGCCCTCCTTTTGTTTCAATTGATTGGAAGAGAGTCACCCACATTGGGGAAAACAGTCTATTTTACTCACTCTCCCCATTCTAAAGTTAATCTCATACAAAAACACTTTCTGGGACATACCCAGAAAAATATCTGATGCAATATCTGGGCATCCCATGGGCCAGTCATGTTGAAACATAAAATTGACCATCAGAACTGGTGGGGAGAGAGAGAAACACTAGCCATGGAAACTCACAGCTGTCTACATGGAATGTTAGTTGCTCATATTTTCAAGTTAACAATTTATCCTAAATTGGATTTATATAGGAAAGAATTAGATAATAACCCCAAGATACAAACAAAATTCTCTGGTTCTCCTTTCTTTCCCAGTACTCTGTTACTGGGACACTGAGATAATAGGGCTTAGGTCATAGCAGATGTGCCATATATATTTTTTCCTTAGACCTATTAATATGGCAACTATGTTTTCACCCGTCCTGTACTTTGTAGGAAAATTGTATCAATATTAACAGAATTCTGAAACTGATTCTATTGTATTTTTAATATTTTTAAGCAAATAAAATCATATAACAGAAAAACCTCATGTTAATAATGCTTCTCACAAGTCCAATATTATCCATCATTTGAGGTTCTTTTTTAATTTTCAAAGTATGTTTATTTATCAAAATAAGAAATAGGGAGAAACCCAAAATTTAAAAAAATGGGATACCAAAATTAGCTTATTTTAAAAGGAATTACTTGAAATTGTTTTTATTATGGTAGCAGAGAAAACATAATATTTCTGTTGGTTTTTAATATAAATTGATATTTTTCTGGGGCAGTACAAACATTTTGCAAATTAACTTACCAGCACCTCTTAGACTGAAAAGTTAATTTGTTTCCAAAAAATAAGACAGGCTAATTTTCACCTAGCAGAAATAGTGTGCTTCTAAACTAAAGAACTTTCAAGTCACCATTTTAATCACAAAATTAAAATAGCAACATGAAGCAAGATAGGCCACATCTGTCTTAAAATTTATATAAAGCACAAACTGTATGTATCTTCCAAGTACTTTTAACTCAGTATTTTACCTACTTCCATTAAATTAAAGGTGAAGAATTTGTACAGAATTTATTGGCTCAAAAGGTGTAAATTCACAGTTCTGTTGTAATCATATGGGAGAATAAGAAAAGTAACTTTGAAAAATGATTTGATCTCTGAAAAGTTTATAGAAAATAAATGTTTATTATTTTCATTTTCTTTATGCACTCCTTAGAAGCAAGGCTAATCAAGGAAAGTAATTAACTTGGTCAATGAAAAACAGAAAGCAATAGTTGATTCATATCTTATGCTGCTAAATATTTTCAGTTAAATACAAGAAAAATTCAGGGCTTCCCTGGTGGTGCAGTGGTTGAGAGTCCGCCTGCCGATTCAGGGGACACGGGTTCGTGCCCCAGTCCAGGAAGATCCCACATGCCATGGAGCGGCTGGGCCCGTGAGCCATGGCCACTGAGCCTGCGCGTCCGGAGCCTGTGCTCCGCAACGGGAGAGGCCACAACAGTGAAAGGGCCGCGTACCGCAAAAAAAAAAAAAAAAAAAAAAAAAAATTCAACTAAGTATCAGAAAAATGATTTTGAAAATTGCTTTTATTCTGTAGGGTAACATTTCTAATTGTTTAGCAGATAAATCTTCACAACTCAGTGGTTTAGACAGTTATTCTATCCCAGCAGAGTCCAGTGACTTTGGCAGGGAGGATTAGCTTTCCTGGAGGCATTCAGGAATGCAGATTAAGCTCCACCAATCCCGTCTGTGGCTCTTGTATGTTCATCAGAGGATTTGATGTCAGCCCTGCACTGTCTAGTGGGAGAGAGAAAGAGTCAGAGACAGATTCAGAGACAGAGACAGACAGTGATGAAGACACATCCTCTCTTAAACTGCCCCAGGATAAAAGTGATACACAATTTCTACTCACGTTCCATTGGCTAGAAGTAGTCACAAAGCCCTTCAAGAATGTCAGGAGGGAATGGGAAAAAGAGTTTAGCTGCAAGACCTGGAAAGGGCTGAGAGAGCCACTAGCCTATCTTTACACCATTTATAAACCAGTTTGAAAGGTATGCAAGTTAAAGGATAACAATAGGATTCGTGGGCCCTTTGGTGACGATTAGCCTATGACATAAATCTTAACTGGTGAGAGAAGTAACAACAATAGCAGCCAAAATAAGAAACTGACCTTAACATTTAACTTTATCAGGAATAGTAGAAGGCAACAGGAGGGTGACAGTTGGGTTCATATGATCATAACTTCTAGTGTCAGACTGATGAGTTTGTGGTTGCAGCACTTGGGCTTAAATAGGTTACTTATGTTGTTTTCTTCTCCTCCTTCTTCACAACAGGACTGAAATATATCCATAGGCCAATAATCCATTCTTTCGTATCTTGAACAGATAATGTCTTACACTGTCTCGGTCACAAAGTTATCTTACTTTGATAGATATGCAAAAATATTTTTCACTGCTTTTCCGGTTTTTCATGGCTTGGAAAAACAGAAAGAGCCTAATTTTTATTTTAAATGTGATGCTTGGGCTTCCCTGGTGGCCCAACTTTTGGCCTTCATGCTCACCTCATGCTCTTCATTCAATATTAACTTCCCCCACTGGAGTAATTGCAGATCACTGTCCCTGCAAAAATGCCCATTGGCTGCTGAGAGGTTAAGCATGATGGAAATCCAGATATGGCCATTGGATTGGCAAAATGTAGTCCACGGTGACCTCTAAATAAACAGATTTGGAGAAAGACAAAAGCAGCACTGAAGTGCTTAAAATATGCATGGACAAATATACTGGATTTTCTATAGAAAAAATAATCTATTTTCAACATGACAAAGGGGGAAAAAACAGAAAATGGAGACAGTTCTAGATTAAAGGATACATAAGAGACATAATATATAGAAATATGAACATGGATTCTGATTTGAATAAGCTATAAAAAGTCATTTTTGAGGTAGTGGGGGAAATTTGAAAAGGAAAACAATATTAGATGATACAAAGCATTTAATTTGAATATTGTTAGTTATGGTAAGGGCATTGCAGTGGTGCAAGGAGAGCTCCATATCTTTAAAAGATGCTTATAGAAATAAATGAGGTAAAATGATATAAAGCCAGGGATTTTCTTTAAAATACCTCAAAAAAAATCTGTGAATGGAAGAATCAATATTATAAAATCTTCATAATGATCAAATCTATGTAAAGGATCTACAAAAATTTTGTTCTTTCTTCTTTTATATATACTTAATTTTTTTCCATTAAAATTTAGTTTGGAAACATTTTTAGAAGAAATACTCTTGTCCTCTATCTCCAGCATAAGGCTGGACTATATACTATGACTATCCTACTGCTGAAAAATTCTTAAAACACTGTACAGAATCAAAAGGAGAAAACCAACTTTGTGGTAGCATCAATGAGCTGGCAAGAAATCCTGAGATGGAAAACTAATTTAAAGCAAGAAAGAAGAGAGGTAAATGGCATTTTATTGGAACCAGCTACTTGCCCTGAAGGCATTATAAAACACAACCTGAATAAATTGAACTCTGTTTTTTATATATTTGTGGGACTGGCTCAAGGTGGTAAGCCTTTTAGTGGAACTTTTGAATACAGTTATGAATTTAAATGACTATAACTTCATCGCAAGAGCACACTAAATATAAGGCCGCTTTCTCTCACCCCATGCTAGGTCAAGAAAACATATCTGCCTCAAAATGAAGAGCTATGTGGAAAGAAAAACCCTTCCTGGGGAATTAATAATGATAAACTAGTTTTAGTAGTGCTACATTCTGAATTCAATCAATCTGTTTTCTTTAAATGATCTCTAAAGGAAATACAAGTCACTCTGAGGGAACTCTGCATGCCCAAAAGAATTTCCATCATGGGCAAAGTTCCATGGAAAATAAGCTCACAGTTAAAAATCACAAAACACACAAGGAAATAAGACAGTGAAAGATGGTAGAAACAACAGAACATTGAATCAGACTAAAAAAAAAAAAACAAAAAAAAGAAACGCCTGAAATTGAATTTAAAAAACTGAATATACATTAAGTATTCTTGCTATTTATAAGGAACAAGAAAGGATAATGAAAAAACAAATAAATTGCAATTAAGTATTACTGGAGACTGACATTGCTTGCCTCAGTGAACCGTACTTCCCAGCATTCAGTCTTTTTAGGGTCATCTCCCACGTTGACTCTGGACTTGACAATTTTTCCTGCTCTGGTCACTGAGAGATTAGCTAGCATATGCAAACAGGTATATAAGAAGCACTTACACATTGGAATGTGTTCTCTAGGAATGTTCCCCTTTAGGAATCAGCCCTCATGCTTCAAAAATGCTTAAGGAATACTACTGACTTATGAGAGAAAACAGAAACAGTGGAGTCTGAGAGACTATTGTGGATATTCTAGGACCAGCCAAGTAACTAGCTGAGTGTAACCATGTAGATGACCTCAGCTGTGTCACACAGAACTAAGCCCAGTCAACACACAGAATCACAAAAATTAATTAATATTCTTTTAAACCAGTTTTAGGCAAACTTTCTGTAAAGGACAGATAATAAACATTTTAGGCTTTGTGGGTCATACACTCTCTGTCCCAGCTACTCAATTCTTCTTGTAACACACAAGCAACCACAGACAATACGTAAAAAAATGAACATGGCTCTGTCCTAATAAAACCTGATTAATAGACACAGGAACTCTAATTTCATATGATCTTCATATCACAAAATATGTTTTATAAGCATTTAAGAATACAGACACCTTTTTTGGCTCACTGCCAAACCAAAACAGTTGCTGCACCTAATTTAACCTTCAGGGTATAGTTTTCTAACCCTTGTTATAAGCAACTAAATTTTGCATGAGTCTGTTACACATCAATAGATAACAAACAAAAATTGTTACTGGAAGTTGGGTGCTGCTATAAAGAACTTTGTTTTTACATCTCAGCCCTTTAGTTATTTATTCTAATTTTACTTGCATTTGGCCTTTTATTCCGTTTCCATCATACAGAGCGTGGTTTTACCTTCTTTCCTCAGTTATGAAACAAATTTAATTAAATATTATTTGTGAAGTGATGGGAACAAAACAAACAAGATTATTTTATTTAGTACTTGCAAGTTATAATTTCATGTTCATATGGAACATTTTATATAAGAAAAGCTTGATAGATTTATAAAGACATAATCTTGCAGACTAGTACAAAAATCAACAGTTGAAAGTTTTGTGGTCAGGTCCACTCAACTCTACCATCGTCCTATTTTATTAAAAATGTTATCTCTATCCACATATTGTTCAGGTTCATTCACTTTTGAGTCTTGGTTAGAATGTCTCTTGGCTTAGTCTTTGAGCTACAGATTTAAGCTCAGAAAGATACTGTGTCATACCCTTGCTAGTAGCCTACAAAATGCAACCTCGATACTCTGACCTTAATAGTTGAACAAATCATTTTTGTAGAAATAATCAAGTATTTGTGTATAACTGAACAGTAATAAAACATTTCTGTTAGAACTATGTAGCCCTTATTTTAGTATCTAATACGAGGATTTTATTTCCATTTTGAGATAGTAATTTGACTTTAAAAGATATCTAGAATCAGTTTGTTGAGACAGACCCCTTCTATCATTGTGTCATTCAGATCTTAAATGGCAGAGCTAAAGGTTTTTTGTATGCTTGTGTCTAACCTACATACCTTTGAACCCCTTACTGAAGAGTCTTTATTTTGAGGTTATATTTATCAGTTAATAAAATGGATACAGTTTAAAGACTTATCTACCCCTTAAGGATTTTCTTATAGGTTGTTATTGAGTTTAAATGTGGCTTTTAGTATAAACTGTAAATAATGCTTCAGTTGAAGAGAATACTTCTTTTTTCTATAATAAGGTGTTTTCTTAATTGTAATACAAAGGTTTAGAAACAAATGAAAAAGAAAGGTCAAACTTATCTAAAATACTATTTTTACGTTTGCTGTTAAATATAGGTTTAGGGTTATGCCAATAAAACATGTCATTTATTGTTTCTATATTTTTTTCTCAGCATGAGTTTTGATTTACCCACACGGTTGCTGCTTCTTTTTTTTTTTTTTTTTTTTGCGGTACACGGGCCTCTCACTGTTGTGGCCTCTCCCGTTGCGGAGCACAGGCTCCGGACGCGCAGGCTCAGCACCCATGGCTCACGGGCCCAGCCTCTCTGCGGTATGTGGGATCTTCCCGGACCGGGGCACGAACCCATGTCCCCTGCATCAGCAGGCAGACGCTCAACCACTGCGCCACCAGGGAAGCCCGGTTGCTTCTTTTTTCTCACCATTCCCTTTTGCTCCTCAGACCTTACTTCTTTCTGTTACTTTTATCCGAAAATGTCTTTATTTTGCTAGTGATCTTAAAAATAATTTATCTGGTACATAATTCTAGGTTGGTACTGTGTATTTTTTTAACAATCCAAAGATAATATTACACTGTCTTTTGGATTCCATTGAGAAGTTAGCTGGCTCTTCTGTAGATACTGATTTTTCATTTTGCCGGCTTATAACATCTCCTTTGTCTTTTACAGTTAGACTAGACTATTTCTGGTTGTGAACTTCTTTTTTATTTTCTTTATTTTTTTTAATTGAAGTATAGTTAATTTACAATGTTGTGTTAGTTTCATGTGTACAGCAAAGTGATTCAGTTAATATATGTTCTTTTTCAGATTCTTTTCCATTATAGATTATTAAAAGATATCGAGTATAGTTCCCTGTGCTGCACAGTAGATCCTTGTTGTTTATTTTCTGTACAGTGGTGTGCATATGTTAATCCCAAACTCCTAATTTATCTCTCCCCCCAGCCCTCCCTACATCTCCTTTGGTAACCATAAGTTTGTTTTCTATGTCTGTGAGTCTATTTCTGTTTTGTAAATAGGTTCATTTGTATATTTTTTTTTTTAAGATTCAACCTGTAAGTGATATCATCTGATATTTGTCTGATTTACTTCACTTAATATGATAATCTCTAGGTCCATCCTTGTTGCTGCAAATGGCATTATTTCATTCTTTTTATGGCTGAGTAATATTTCATTGTATATATTTACTACATCTTCTTTATCCACTCATCTGTTGATAGACATTTAGGTTGCTTCCATGTCTTGGCTATTGTAAATAATGCTGCCATGAACATTGGGGTGCATGTATCTTTTTGAATTAGAGGTTTTACCTGGATATATGTCAAGGAGTTGGAATGCAGGATCATATGGTAACTCTATTTTTAGTTTTATAAGAAACCTCCATACAGTTCTTCAGAGAGGTTGCACCTATTTACAATGCCACCAGCAGTGTAGGGGGGTTCCTTTTTCTCCACACCCTCTCCAGCATTTATTATTTGTAGACTTTTTAATGATGGCCATTCTGATTGATGTGAGGTGATACCTCATTGTAGTTTTGATTTGCATTTCTCTAATAATTAGTGATGTTGAAAATCTTTTCATGTGCCTATTGGCCATCTATTTGTCTTCTTTGGAGAAATGTCTGTTTAGGTCTTTTGCCCATTTTTTGGGTTGTTTTATTTTTTGATATTAAGCTGTCTGAGCTGTTTATATATTTTGGAAATTAATCCCTTGTTGGTAGCATCACTTGCAGATATTTTCTCCCATTCCATGGGTTGCCTTTGAGTTTTGTTTATGGTTTCCTTTGCTGTGCAAAAGCTTTTAAGTTTGATTAGGTCTGATTTGTTTATTTTTATTTCCATTACTCTGGGAGATGAATCCAAAAAAATATTGTCGGGATGTAATCAAACAGTGTTCTGCCTGTTTTCCTCTGTAAGTTTTATAGTATCCAGTCTTACATTTAGGTCTTTAATCCATTTTGAGTTTATTTTTGCATCCAGTGTTAGAGAATGTTCTAATTTCATTCTTTTACATATAGCTCTCCATTTTTTCCAGCACCACTTATTGAAGAGACAGTCTTTTCTCCATTGTATATTCTTGCCTCCTTTGTCTTAGATTAAGTGACTTTAAGTGCATGGGTTTATTTGTGGGCTTTCTATCCTGTTCCATTGATCTCTATGTCTCTTTTTGTGCCAGTACCATACTGTTTTGATTACTGTAGCTTTGTAGTATAGCCTGTAGTCAGGGGGCATGATTCCTCCAGCTCAGTACTTCTTTCTTAGTATTGTTTTGGCTAATCAAGTTTTTTGTGTTTCCATACAAATTTAATTTTTTAAAAAAAATGCAGACCAACATCACTGATGAACATAAATGCAAAAATACTCCACAAAATATTAGCAAATCAACTACAACAATATATTAAAATGATCATACACCATGATCAAGTGCGATTTATCCCAGGGATGCAAAGATTTGTCAATATCCACAAATCAATCAATGTGATACACCAATTAACAAATTGAAGAATAAAAACCATATGATCATCTCAATAGATGCAGAAAAAAACTTTTGATAAAATTCAACATCCATCTATGATAAAAACTCACACAAAGTGGGCATAGAGGGAACATACCTCAACATAATAAAGGCCATATATGATAAACCCACACCTAACATCATACTCAAGGGTGAAAAGCTAAAAGCATTTCCTCTAAGATCAGGAACAAAACAAGGATGTCCACTCTCACCACTTTTATTCAACATAGTTTTGGAAGTCCTGGCCACAATAATCAGAGAAGAGAAAGAAATAAAAGGGATCCAAATGGGAAAATAAGAAGTAAAACTGTCACTCTTTGCAGATGACATGATGCTCTACATAGAAAATCCTAAAAATGCTACCAGAAAACTACTAGAACTCATCAATGATTTTGGTAATGTTGCTGGATACAAAATTAATACACAGAAATCTGTTGCATTTCTATAAACTAACAATGAAATACCAGAAAAAGAAATTAAGGAAATAATTCCATTCACCATTGCATCAAGAAGAATAAAATACTTAGAAATAAACCTACTGAAGGAGGTAAAGGACCTGACTCTGAAAACTAGAAGACACTGATGAAGAAAAACTGAAGATGACACAAACAGATGGAAAGATATATACTGTTCTTGGATTGGAAGAATGAATATTGTTAAAATGACCATACGACCCAAGACAATCTACAGATTAAATGTAATCCCTATCAAATTACCAATGGCATTTTTCACTGAACTAAAACAAATAATTTTCAAATTTGTATGTTTCTATATATTTTTAAACTAGTTATGTCCTAGGAGTAGCGTACATAATATTAGCCTGTACCAGTGAGTGATTTTGCCTCTGCACATATGGTCAGTGAAATAGATATGTATTGTGTGACTGTCAAATTCAAGTAAAATTCTTGATAAGAGGTCAGATTTAAATTGTAATGTAGCTACCCTATAGATCTTAGGCAGGAAAGAATGATTTGGATTTATTAATATGTTTGCTGTGGCTATAACCAAGTTTTAGGATGTAGAGGAAAAGGTAAGTCAGATTTCTCAGAATGTAACAAAAGAGCATGTCAATTAAATAAGAAGATTTTTACTTAAACCTGTCCCTACTACTCAATGTCCTTCAGTCACTTTAGGTAGATTTAAATTTTTCCACTACCTTGTATGTCAGAGGAAACACTCCTGAGGGGTTTTTATCTTGGTTGATAAGGAAGTTTGTTTCATGACAATTACTCTTGGGTTATGACACAAGAAGAAGAGAAAATAAAATTACTGGCAATTACTGTTACCTGATCCTGCTTAGGCAAAATCAAGAAATATGTACAAAATAATTACTTCTGTTGGTTTGCATTACATTCTCTAATCTATAGATCTTCAAATTAGAGTGGGTACATTGGATTGGTCAATCTATTTAGTCCAACTTTTCTCTCTGACTCCTAAATAAGTAGGGATTTTTATCTTAGGCCCTCCTTCCCAGAGGACAACTTTTCTTTTTATTGGTGGGAAATCTATTCCTGTTGAACCCTATCTTTTCCCTCTCTTAATGGTCCTGAAACATCTTCAATTCTTTAGTATCCCCTAATCTCCAGCCCTGGTCATTTTACTTCAGTCCTTAGTGTGTATTACTGGTCACTTTATTCCATCTAGGTTCACATTTCAAACTAGCAGTAAAGCAGTGGTGAACAGAGAAAGGAAAGACATAAAAAACATGCCCTAATGCCAAGTAACTATAATGCAATCAAAACTTTTACATCAAGATTGATTTCTTCTTAGTAAATTTTCAATGAATGATGTTTCTGTTACTTTTATCTGCTTTGAACTGCAACACCAAAAGTTGTTCCCCATCTGTTATTTAGTCTTTAGTCAATGCTAGGCCCTAGATGAGGGAATGACTTGCTATGCAATTTTAAGAGTTGGAATAGGAAAAACAATTCAACCATAATAATAAAATTAACGTAATATGCTTTTGGTTTTGTTTTTTACTGCAAGGTTCAAAGAATTATTTGGTTAATCTGAAATGCAATATTTATATAAACAAATTAGCATGCAGGACTTTCAAAACTCATTAGATGGCAAAACAAATTAGCATGCAGGACTTTCAAAACTCATTAGATGGCAAAACCATTTCAACAAACATTTAGTGGCATTACTTCCATCATAGACTTGACTGGGAAATTTTTCACTTATTTAGTAACTCTGGTTTTATTTTTACAGTTGTTACTTTTATAACAAGATCAAATCATTTTATTTCCCTGCCCTAACCTCCTTTCTAAAATGTAGACTGTCAAATATCAATAAAAATAGTCTTTCTCAACATTCATATTCTATCTACTCTAATCCTCTTGTACTTTGCATAATTCTAAAATTTTGCAAAATTCAAGTTAACCATAATTATAAAGAGTTACACAATCTTGCACAGTATATAACACATCTAAATGAAAAAGAGCAAGTCAGCAAAATCCTCCTTAAAGAAATCAACTCCTACATGGACAAAGAACTTTATAATTATATAAGATGTTGAATTTTATTTAACTGATTTTAACCACATCATATATTCAGCATTAACAAAGCAAATGATCTGAGATATAAAATAGCTACACTCAACAGAAATAGACATGCAAATGATATTATTGTTGGATTCTCCATAGGTCATTCATATCCCACTGGATATTATAATAACATGGAAATCGTATTTAAATTCTTCAAGGTTAAGAGTCTAACGTGTTTTTATCCAGTGAATATCAGTATATAAGTTAGAGTTATTGGAATTTTGAGTTTCTCTACTCATATTTTTCCACATACTCTATCCTAAACTTAAATTTTATTGCTTGTTTTTTTTAATAGGTGATATTTAAATTAACATATTTTATAACATCTGTGATGGGAAGTTTTTTTTTTTAATGTAAAATAGGCCTAATGGTACTTTAAAAGAAAAAAATATAGGGTTTAACCAAGAACCAAATCAAAGTTAATACATATATGTCATCTTTAGAAGATAAATGGAATGTTAAGTACTTGGTTCTTTGCATAACTTTTACTATAGAAACATAACATATTTTGTACAACTATAGAAGAAAATTAATTATCATTAAAGTTATCATTTTAGGTATTTAGAACTTTATATAGAACAAATGGTGACATAGATATAGTTGGACAATCTTAAGTAGCATTCAAATAATAAAAATGATAAAGAGCTAGTAAGCAAAATTTTCCTTATAGGAATCAACTGCTACATGGACAAGGGCTTTTAATGAAGGGTAGCTTTTCAACAAAAGCCTGAAGAAAATAAAGTTGCTAGCCAAGTGGATACTTGGGTAAGAAATATTATAAGTAGTGGAACCAACAAATGCAGTGGCTGTGTGTTGTTTATAGAACAGCAAGTAGACCATGATGACTGGGTGGAGTGAGCCAGGGGTAAAGACAGTGAGGCAGGCTGAGGTCAGGGCATTAATGAGGCCACATCATGGAAGGCTTTGGAAAACATAAGGACTATGGTGATCAGCATGAGGGAGAAGGGAAACTAATGTGGTATTTTAGAAGTGTGTAAGATGTTTGACTTAATCTTAACAGGATCACTCTTGAGGAAAAAAATTAAAACAGGACAAGAGTTGAATCAGGGAGACTTTTTTAGAGGTTGTTGCATTATTCAAAGAAAAAGGTATAGGAGCTTAGACAGGGTAGTGAAAATAGAGAAGTTAGGCGGGATCTATTACAGACGTATTTTCAAGGTAGAGCCAAAAAAATTTTCAGATGGCTTAAATGATACTAAGGGTGTTTGTTTTTGTTTTTGTTTTTTCCAAAAACAATCAGAAAGGAGGAATGAGATGAGATGTAGTTTCTGGGCAGACTGTCAGGTTTTTGAATAAGAAGAAAGAGAGACTGTTAAGTCTTGATATTTATCTATGATAAGAGTTAACTGTTGGTGCTAAAATGTTGGTATATTATTAAAATGAAAAAGGCAGGAAAGCTCTTGAAGGATATATAAGAAAAATAATTTACATAGGAAGATAAGGATTTGACAATGAATATTCATTGGTTAATAAAACAAATATTTTTGAGCACATATTAAATACCAGTCATTCTTCTAGGCATGGTAAATAGAGCATTCAAACTTAGAAAGAAAATAGACTCTCTCTAAGAACAAAAGTACTAACAACAGTGGTTGTCATTCATGGTAAATGTATTAGTCTATTATTGGAAGAGGGAGGAGAGGGTAAAATGGTGATAACAATCTCTGTTCTTGTATATTTCAGGTTGAAATGGTGTAGGGTGTGTGTGTCTGTGTGTGTGTGTGTGTGTATGTGTGTGTGTGTTTAAAGCATCATATGGCATATAGTATGGAAACAAGCTGTTATGGACTGAATTGTGGTCCCCTCCACCAAATTCCTATGTCATATGTTAAATGCCCTAACCTCCAATGTGACTACATTTGAAGATAGGGCCTTTATGGTGGTAAATAAGATTAAATGATGTCATAAGGGTGGGGCCCTATCTGAAAGGATTGGTGTTCTTATAAGAAGATGAAGAGACACCAAAAACCTCTCTCAGCACATACAAAATGGAAAGACCATGTTGAGACACAGAGAACAGGTGGCATTCTTCAAGCCAGGAAGAGATGTCTCATTAGAAACCAATTCTGCAGACTCCTTGATCTTGGACTTCCACTTCCCAGAACTATGAGGAAATAAAATTATTTTAGTTAAGCCATCCAGTCTGTGTTATTCTGTTATGGCAGCCCTAGCAGACAGCATTTTACATTACACTCTCACTAGTTTTCTTTTCCTTTTCTTTGACTTCTATGTCATGTGTGACAGTCAGTGTTTGATACACATAATAGTAAACTGGTAAATTTAGTAGATATGAAGTGAATACAGGGACTTAGGTATTTAGACAAATATTAGAAAAGCTGAAGAACACAGAATCCAGGCTGGACTATATGAATACTCTTAACAGCATCTAGAATTGTTCTGCCAGGGGAGCTGCAACTTTTGAACCATTTACACACCAGAGGATCTGGAAACCACTGACTCATGAGAACCATCATGGCTGCTGGCTCTGAGATGACTCTCCCTTAGCTGTCTATATTCTGGATTCAGGAAGCCCCAGACTTCTTGTTAACTTCTGTTAGCTCCAGAACTATGCTGCAACCCCTAAGATTCTTACTAGTCATTTGGAAGTCTACAGCCCTCTCTCTCCTTAACTAAGTTCTGAATTCAAGTTTCATGTTAATTGTTCTGATGGTATGAAACACCTGAGTTGCAAGGGGGTCCTCTAAGAACCAGAAGCAAGAAGGCCTTACAATGCAGATTTTGGATTTCTAGCCTTTGCAGTCCAGGAGGATACACTTTGGAAGCTGAAATAGACTTTGGGTGTTATTCTACCATACTTACTTACTAATTAGGATAATTAAGTATTAATTATGAAGTAAATAGTATTTCTAATTAATAGTTGATTGTAAGATAGACATTTTTATTAGATGACCAGAGACAAGTTGATGTTGGAATAACAGAGAACAAATTGCAGGCAGGTTTGCTAGTAATAATGGTCCAAATTTTTGTATTAAATAGTCCCATGAGATAAGTAACAGATAGGTCAGGATGTTGTTCTTTGTGATGATACATACAGAATTCATATCACTGTTTTGATTTCCTACTAACTTCAGAAGAAAGCTTCTTATTAAAATCTGCTCATATGTTAAAGCATAAAACTGTCACTGTTTGCAGATAACATGATACTATACATAGAGAATCCTAAAGGTTCTACAAGAAAACTACTAGAGCTAATCAATGAATTTAGTAAAGTAGCAAGATACAAAATTAATGCATAGAAATCTCTTGCATTTCTATAGACTAACGAAGAAAAATCTGAAAAAGAAATTAATGAAACACTCCCATTTACCATTGCAACAAAGAGAATAAAATACCTAGGAATAAATCTACCTAAGGAGACAAAAGAGCTGTATGCAGAAAACTATGACACTGATGAAAGAAATTAAAGATGATTCAAACATATGGAGAAATATACCATGTTCTTGGACTGAAAGAATCAACATTGTGAAAATGACTATATTACGCAAAGCAATCTACAGATTCAATGCAATCCCTATCAAATTACCAATGGCATTTTTCACAGAAATAGAACAAAAAATTTCACAATTTGTATGGAAATACAAAAGACCCCAAATAGCCGAAGCAATCTTGAGAAAGCAAAATGGAGTTGGAGGAATCAGGCTCCCTGACTTTAGACTATACTACAAAGCTACAGCAATCAAGACAGTATGGTACTGGCACAAAACAGTAATATAGGTCAATGCAACAGGATAGAAAGCCAGAGATAAACCCACACACATATGGTCACCTTATCTTTGATAAAGGAGGCAAGAGTATACAGCGGAGAAAAGACAGCCTCTTCAATAAGTGGCACTGGGAAAACTGGACAGCTACATGTAAAAGAATGAAATTAGAACACTCCCTAACACCATACACAAAAATAAACTCAAAATGGATTAAAGACCTAAATATAGGGCCAGACACTATAAAACACTTAGAGGAAAATACAGGCAGACACTCTATGACATAAATCATAGCAATATCCTTTTTGACCCACCTCCTAGAGAAATGGAAATAAAAACAAACAAATGGGACCTAATGAAACTTAAAAGCTTTTGCACAGCAAAGGAAACCATAAACAAGATGAAAAGACAACCCTCAGAATGGGAGAAAATGTTTGCAAATGAAGCAACTGACAAAGAATTAATCTCCAAAATATGCAAGCAGCTCATGCAGCTCAATATCAAGAAAACAAACAAACAAATACGAAAATGGGCAGAAGACCTAAATCGACAGTTCTCCAATGAAGATAACAGATTGCCAACAAATACATGAAAGGATGCTCAACATCACTAATCATTAGAGAAATGCAAATCAAAACTACATTTGGGTATCACCTCACACCAGTCAGAATGGCCATCATCAAGAAATCTAGAAACAATAAATGCTGGAGAGGGTGTGGAGAAAAGGGAACCCTCTTGCACTGTTGGTGGGAATGTAAATTAATACAGCCACTGTGGAGAACAGTATGGAGGTTCCTTAAAAAACTAAAAATAGAACTACCATATGACCCAGCAATCCCACTCCTGGGCCTATACCCTGAGAGAACCATAATTCAAAAAGGGTCATGTACCACAATGTTCATTGCAGTACTATTTACAATAGCCAGGACATGGAAGCAAACTAGGTGTCCATTGACAGATGAATGAATAAAGAAGATGTGGCACATATATACAATGGAATATTACTCAGCCATAAAAAGAAACGAAATTGAGTTATTTGTAGTGAGGTGGATGGACCTAGAGTCTGTCATACAGAGTGAAGTCAGAAAGAGAAAAACAAATACCGTATGCTAACACATATATATGGGATCTTAAAAAAAAAAGTTCTGAAGAACCTAGGGACATGACAGGAATAAAGACGCAGATGTAGAGAATGGACTTGAGGACAAAGGGAGGGGGAAGGGTAAGCTGGGATGCAGTGAGAGAGTGGCATGGACATATATACACTACCAAATGTAAAATAGATAGCTAGTGGGAAGCAGCCGCATAGCACAGGTGAGACCAGCTTTGTGCTTTGTTACCACCTAGAGGTGTGGGATAGGGAGGGTGGAAGGGAGATGCAAGAGGGAGGAGATGTGGGAATATATGTATACATACAGCTGATTCATTTTGTCATACGGCTGAAACTGACACAACACTGTAAAGCAATTATACTCCAATACAGATTTAAAAAAAAAAAAGCCTAAGGGAAATTGTTGAATTAAATACATCATAATAAATAAATCACCACGTAGGGTACATTTTCAGTTGATCTCCAAGAAGTCTTGTAACTCTTCAATAATCTTTGTGGTGTTTTTAAAGTAAGTGTTATGAGTTAATATGCCCTTCTGTATATGTAAAAATACTACTACTCTAAACTTAATAGTACAATAGAATAGATGTTCTAATTTTGTTTTTGTCTTTTTTCTCTATTGAATGGATTTATTTCAGAGTATTTTTACTCTGAAACTTAAACAGCAGGCAGCCTGTGGATGGACCCCAGAGTTCAATGGATTGTATGAAATTGGATGCATTTTTTAGTATAAGTTGATTTCCTAGGCAGAGGATGACAACATTTGTCAGATCATATTTTGACATCTATAACCCCAAAATAGTTAAAAATCACTTATTTATACAAATCTCTCAAAACTATTTCACCTTTTGTTTGCAATAAATGACAGATTTGTGCAACTGTTGTTTCTGTTGAAGTCAGTTAAGAGAAACAGCTTTTCTCTAAAGCAAAATTAATTGGCCCTTGGGGAGCCACAGCTGTATATGATCTTGGCCTCAAACAGCATTCTCTGACTGAGTTAACTGGGGCATCATGGTGATCTCAATTCAGTGCTAATCTTTTTAGAACCATCTTGTATTTATTAAGCGCAGTTTTACATTTACTTTAATTTGCATGAGAGTTTCATTAGAGTAAGATTTTTTTATTTTTAGAGTCTCAGAATTAGCCCTCAGTGAGGAGATAACTTCTTATCTTCTTTTAACAAGCTTTTTATTTTTTGTGGGATTTGAGATTAGGCAATAGATGTTAAGGTTTAACCAGATGAAAATGCAGTACTCACTCTGCAGCCATAAGAGAGAAATTTAATCTTTAAGTCTACATGGAAAGTGCTCTAGAACTCAATGTAATTTACTTTTCTTATATTAGGCTCTGTAAACAAATGTTCAATATAATAAAGATAATAAAGAATTTTAAGGAATGCCAGTATTGAGAATAAAATATCTTAAAGGAATTTATCGGTTTATAGTGTCTTAATTTACTCTTGAACCTAAAGTTTCTTACTCAAAAAATCCTTAGCCTTAAGTTTGGTTTGATTCCAACCTCTTATTTAACTTTTCGTTCCACACTCAGTATCATTTCTTGAATAACTTTCTAAGAGTAAATACAATTTAATTACTAGTCTGAATATGTCTCCTAGACTCAATGGCTATTAGTAAACTTGATAATTGTTGACATTCATAAAAAAATTTTAACCACTGATTTTCAACTCATGTGATACCCTATATTTCCAGTGATGGGTCTCTTGAGACTATTTCCTTTGTTGTCTTAGATACTCATTACTGAAGTGTTAAATTTTCATTCATATATTCACAAAGTATTGAAAATATAAAGAAACTTTCTAAATCCTTTTGGATAGGATTTGTTGACTTTGAAGGCAGGATGGAGTCATCAGAAAACCAAAACCTGTGTGTTAGAAAATAAAATTTGTGAAATCACATCCTCACCAGAACAAAAAGCACAGCCAAATTACAATTTTGGGAGCTCCCCTGTTTTTAGTCAATATGATTATATCAAAGTATATTGCAATTTAGAAAAAGCAGTCAGGCTGCAAAAGCATGCATTTCGATGATCAGGATTACAAGATTTGAGGTAGTTGTTTCCTTTGAGCTCCATCATGGATGTCTTCATTGCAGCTCATACCAATGGTCAATCATTTAATCTTTATGTCAGCATGTTTAACATGCATACAACCACGTAAAATAAATGTAAAACTTAAAGAATTATTATAAGGAAAAAACAAAGATGGCTGCCCTTGTAACCACCACCTAGACAAAGAAATAAAGCTGTGACAGACACCTCTAAATCTGTCTTCTGTTCCCCATCCCAATTAGAGCCCATCTCCTCTCTCCAAATGCAAACATGTGCACAACTACAATCAATTCCTTATGTTTCTTCATGTCCATCCCAATTTGCTATAGTTTAAGAACATCTCTATTAAAAAAAAAAAAAAGGCTTCAATGTTTTTTATATCTCTGATCTTAGAAATCTCTTTCTTATAACAATCTAAAATGTACTGTTGCATTGCTAGGTTCTGCTCTGGTTTCCTGGAAATACACAGGTAACCTCTTCTTTTCCCATAACACAGACTTTCCAGTAATTGAGGCAGTATCATAATGTTCCCATCATCTTTTCTGTGGGTTAACTTTATAATTTCTTTAACCTAGTTCTTCTCAAACTAAAGTCCCCAAATTATTGTCATGAAAATCATCTGCAGAACTGGTTAACAATATTCTTAGGCCTTGTTCCAAGTCCACTGAATTAAAAACTCCAAGGTAGCATACAGTCATCATCCTAGTTTTGCTAGCTTCCCATGTAATTAGGTATTCACGTCTTTTAAAACACCATGGGTGGGCAATTCTGAATTGTAATAGAGACAGCAGGGATGAATATAGAATCAATTTAAGAATTTAATTTACCTTTTCTTAATCTTAATTTCTTTTTCCTAATGATCTTCTCTTTTCTTTCTTCCTCTGTTCCTCAATTTTTACAATAGTTGAAGACAAAATTTTTCAGATGACAAAGAAATTACTAAGAAAATGTGGATGGATCAGCCAACCCTACCATGCTCAAAATTTGCAGAACAGACTTTATGAAATAGAATGGATAATCTTTCCAATTTTCCCAACTCATTAATGATTATCCATCAAAAATATGTCCTTCTCACCAAGTACTCAAAAAAGGAAATGAAGGGTATCTTGGGGGTAAACTTATTGACAATTTTTCTCTGCTTTTCATTCTCATTTCTATACATTATTTGCTTGGAATAGAAGTGACTAACAACTGTTGCAGTATCAGTAATACCACCTGTCATATAACTTGGATGTGCATCTCCACTTAGTATCTCTCTTCTGAGAGAGTCACATGAGTTGAAAGCCATAAAACCAACAGAGTAATAGTGCCAAACAAGCTGAGTATAAGGAGTGTTTCAAAAAGGAGAACTTCAGTTTCTAATGCAGCTGAAAAATCAAATAACATAAGACATAAAAGTCTGTTGACTTTATTAACATGGACAATACAGATGCCCCCATGGAGAGCTGCATTCACATATTGCTGAGGGCAGTAACCAGACTTGGAAAGGATTCGTGAGTGAGCGGGAGATGAGGGCATATAGAGAAATTTCAGTGTAGACATATTTTTCAAAGTTTGTCTGTGAAGGTGAATGGAGAGATGCTATTATTGCTGGATGGAAGATAGATAAAATGAGAATTTTTTATTGTTTTTTTTTTTGTTATCCTTGTTGCATTTTCTCTGAGAAGTATTTAAGCCTGTCCAGATTTTGATGGGCAGTATTATGTAGCAAATAATCCTTTGAAGATATGAGAAGGGATAATTGATTGTGTAAGGGTCTTTGTAGAAGTGTAGGATAGGGAAATTACATTTACTTTATTGAAACTGGAAGAAACTAAGAGAGAATGAATAAAAATTCAGATGTGCATTTGTGTTTGAAACAGCAAAAAAAGAACATTCCCAGCTGATGTTTTCTATTTTCTCTGTTAAGTAGGAGGTGAGGGGGTTTGCTTAAAGTGAGAGGTTAGTTATAGGAAGGGTATGCATATTGAGGACGTTGGAGAAGGTCTGAAATTGTTAGGACAGTGGCTGAGATCGTCACACTTTATTTGGAACAGAGTTGAAAGTAGTAAATTAATAGTAACACTAATCTTTCCTGTTGCATGATTATTTTATGGCAGTTTTACTATAGAGAAAGGGAGTAAGTGGATTAATATAGGTTTAGAGTTTGAGTGTATTGAACAAACTACAAAATGATGAAAAACAATAAAATACTAGGCAAGAAAATTTCTCCATAATATTATTACTATTATTATTTGCAACAATGAACTAGAAAAGTGTTTAAACAAACAGGCTGAAAGAACACTAGATTGTGAACAGAAAATGAAATCATTGATTTAGTGGTTTTGTAGGAATAATGATTTCTACTCCAAAATTAATTTGATGAAGTGAAGGATAAGGATACATAAACTGAGGTAGTCAAAGAAATCTGACTCAAGGTGTTGGTTGGTTCACCCATGACAAAATCAACAAATTTGGTAAAGAGTGGAATTGAAAGCAAGAAGCAAAGGTGCTAGAAAATGGACATATGAAAAAAATATGAACAGGAAGAAGATAATAAAGTCAGTATAAGATTCTCAAAAAAAAAAAAAAATGGGTGGGCTTCCGTGGTGGCGCAGTGGTTGAGAGTCCGCCTGCCCATGCAGGGGACATGGGTTCATGTCCTGGTCTGGGAAGATCCCACATGCCATGGAGTGGCTAGGCCCGTGAGCCATGGCCACTGAGCCTGTGTGTCCAGAGCCTGTGCTCCACAGCGGGAGAGGCCACAACAGTGAGAGGCCCGCGTACCACAAAAAAAAAAAAAAAAAAAAAAAAAAAAAAAAAAAAGGCTGGTTTTTCACTTACTGATTTATTATTTCCTCATTTATTGTTTCATTGCTTTCACTTCATTCTTTGTTCATTTACTGCTTTACAGGTATTAAAAGAACTGTAGAATGGTAATTATTTTAAGGCAACAATGAACAATGAGGATAAAGACTTACCTCTTGATTCTGTGGTTACAGAAGTTGAGACTTTAAAATCTATCCTTAGAGTCTCAAAGAAAAATAGTGTCTTCAGAGATGTCAGAATTCAAAGCAAAGGAACAGAGGGACCCCTCTGAGAAAGTGATCATCTACTGATATTCCCCATTGTCATTTTAATGCAGGGAATTGGCTGTCCAAACAGGGACTAGATTTGCTAGATACCTTCGCAATAAAAGATTGCATTGAGACAAAGTTCTAATATATGGAATGTGAATGAAAGTCACATTTCTCCTTCCAGGCCCAGCCCATAACTTTTCCCAAGCTTACTTCTCCTTGCTGTTTTCACATTCTGGCTCTCTGGCAGGAGTGGCGATGCCACCTAGGAAGACCTCAAAATCCATATATTGAACGTGATGTAGCATTTCTCGGATTGGATCCTTGAATTACTGCATGAGAGGGCTACTGCACTGACCTATTTATTTACACGGTACTGTTACATGGGCAACCAATAAAGGTTAATGTTATAAGAGCTGTTAGAATATTCAGAGTTAATTTTGCTACCATTGCTAACCTTATCATAAGTGATACACAAAGCTTGGTCGGGTATTTACTTGTTTGTTTATTTGATTGGTTGGCTGGTTCGTTGATTTTAATAAAGAGTTGAATCCAGATGACAAGGTAGAATGTTTTGCATTTTAGAGAGGAGAGGAGGACCAGGTAAGAAAATTTAAAAAAGTGTGTTATCACTAAACTAATTCGCTTCTGTAAAGGCTACTTTGCTTGAATGGAAGTGTTACACTTTTTGAGTTGACTGATCAAAATGGAGGTAGAGGAATAGATAAATTCAGAGCTCAATTCCTTTAAGTTTAGTGGATGAAGGACATGGTGTTTGTGACTTTAGGTTGTATGATCTGAGCATGTATAACCTGGTAAATACAAGGACCCAATCCCAGCTTTTTTACCCAGGGATGTTGCTTGTCCCAGCAACTGTAAGTCATTACATATTTTGAATTGAATATAATTTGAAAATCAAAATATTTTTACTTCTCCGTTTTGTTTAACAATGACATTTTTAAATAAAACTTAGATGCAATCAAATTTTTTTAAGCAAGACAAAGTAGAAAGGAAAAAGCAAAAAAACAGTTTTTAAAAAATATTTGTGTGTGCACACACTCACTCCCCCCCCATACACCCTTACTACTCAAATATACTCTCACTTATTTAGCTGCTTTAACCTGAACTATTTTAAGTCCTAAAGTTGTATGTTGGTTTAGGGGCCATAAAAACCCCTTTGCAAGTCCTATATAGAAGGTTAAGCAATTCACATTGAAAAGTAGGAGTTTTTGCCTCCTATTTGTTTTCAGTTTTCAGGGACAGCTGCAAAACAAATGTATATTCTCCATTTTAATATTCACTTAATATTACATTTATTTATTGGAAAATCCTTCTGGACCTTCCAAATGGAGAGAGGAAGTTCTAAGAGTAAGTGATAAAGAATAGTTTCTGCTCTGGGACTAAATGCAGGAAGAAGGTCTATATAAAGGAAGGGGAAGTGAGAGTAAAAACAAACAAAACTTTTCAAAACATATGGTTTTGAAATTCATGTATTGTTAAAATGTATTAAGATTTTTAATTTATAATAAATGTATATATTGTATGTCTGGAAGAGCCAACTTTAGGCTCTTGTGATACAGATTGAGAAGAAAACTATTTACAGAGGTTAAAGTGTTTGTGTTTCGTTAAATTTTCTCGTTTCATGTTTTTTTGGTTTCCTTTTTTTATGAATCAATTTATCTTATCTTAAACGGTATAATCTAATGATACTTCTGGCTGAGCTGGAGGGTATAAAATGCAATCAATTTATTTCTGCTTAATAAGTGTTGCAATACCTTGGTGTAAACACTGCTTATATTTGTTTGTATACTTATGTTAAAAAATCAATCAGAAAAGAAACAGTCTTTGTAATACCAACTCCCCAAGTACTCTTTCTTTGAATCAACATTATTAAATATACAACTTATGCAAATTAAACCCAAACAATAAGAATTTGTAAATATAATGTAATCATTTATGTCTCTTAAAATTGAAAATGAATCAGAGGAATTTTCCCTTTAGCAATGTTTCTAGAGTCGTACTTTTCTTTAACTGGAGATACATACTTCAAACTTTGTTACAAAGCCCATAATGAGTGCCTCTTAGTAGTAAGCCCTATAAAACTGTGTGCATATTTTTAGAAATAAATACATGGATGAACAAACGAAGAAAACTATAGCTTTTATTTTTTAGCCTTTCCTCAAAAAGTAAGAACAGTGGCAGTGGATTCGTAAATAGTAGTATATAATATCTAAGTTATAGAAAGGAGTCATTTCAAAATTATGAAAAATAATTGTTCTTGAGTATGCTATTTTCAACAGGAGCATTTTAACTTGTTTGAAATAAATTATTAAATATGGTATTGTTAGTTAATATATATTTAATTAACTGAAGTTTAAGTAACTTACCTTTTTATTTCTGCCATTTACTAAAACTTTTTATATACAGCATTTACGTTTTAGCCTTACTAAGTAAACTGTGGTAAATAAGATCATTTTTCTTTGCCTGTCATAAAAATTATACTTTTTTGTTACAGTATATTTTGTTATTAATTTTTTACAGTGTATTTTGTTATTCATTCGTTTAGCAACTTTTTTTATTAAGTACTTATGATATTGCACTTTTTAAAATTCTAGAGAGAGGGAAAGGAATATATTTGAAGAAGACTTTGACTTCATGGACTTATCTTCTAGTGATGTACACAACAATAAATAAGTGGATAAATAAATACTAATGTAATATAACACGGTATATTGAAGTGCAGGTAGATAAGTAAATGAAGAGTGAATTGAGAAGGTGGAGGTACTATTTTAAGGAGGAAGTCAGGATAAGCTCTTCACGTGTCAAAAGGAAAGCAGAATCCTGCATGAAGAAAAGGAGTCAGCCTTATAAAAATCTTGGGGAGGACTGTTTCAGGAGGAGAGTTTGGTTGACTGAATGCCCTAAAATGAGAAGTTTGGCCTGAATGAGGAAATGCCAGAAGGCAAGTGTGTTGGAGTACAGGGAGTGAGGGAGAATATGGTCAGATGGAAGAATATAGAAGATGATGGAGAAGGATTCCCATTGCATTGCAAGGATTTGAGATTTTGTTCTTAGATGAAGGGAAGCCCAGGTTTGGAGTGTAACAATGACATGATTGTAGTTATTTGGAGTGTAATGATGACATGATTGTAGTTATTTCTAAACTTTAAAAGTTCACACCAGGTGATATATGAAGAATGGGTTTTCGAGGAGGGTTGGGCAAAAGTGAAAATATGGAGATCAGTTAGAAGATTATTGAATGGTCCAAATGGAAGATGGTGATCACTTGTACTGGAGTGATATCAGAGGAGTTTTAGTAAATCGTAGGTTGAGATGATTAATATTATGTGTCAACATGGCTAGGCTATGGTGTCCAGTCGTTTGGTCAAACACCAGTTTAGTTGTTATAAGGTATTTTTTAGATGTGATTAACTCTTAAATCAGCAGAGTTTGAATAAAGTAGATTACTCTCCAGAATCTGGGTAGGCCTTATCCAATCACTTGAAGGCCTTAAGAGAGAAGACTGAAGAGAGAGGAGGAAAAGTGTAAGGAATTCTGCTTCCAGAGTACCTTCAGACTCAAGATTTTTTTTTTTTTAATTTAATCCAGGTTAAATTTTATTTTATTTTTTTTATACATCTTTACTGGAGTATAATTGCTTCAAAATGTTGTGTAGTTTCTGTTGTACAACAAACTGAATCAGCCATATGCATACATATATCCCCATATCCCCTCCCTCTTGAGCCTCCCTCCCACTCTCCCTATCCCGCCCCTCTAGGTCATCGCAAAGCACCCAGCTCATCTCCCTGTGCTATGCGGCTGCTTCCCACTAGCCATCCATTTTACATTTGGTAGTGTATATACGTCGATGCTACTCTCACTTCCAGGATGTTGGCCTGCCTTGCTGATAACAAACTTGCTACCTTCACAACTGCATGAGCCAATTACCTAAAATGACTTCACTTTGTCTCTTTGTCTGTCTCTCTCTCTCTGTCTCTCTAATTTTATATATATATAACTGACTTATTTGGTCTTATTGGGCCTCCTATGGTTCTGTTTTCCTGGGGAACCCTCATTGATACGTACGTTATTGGGTTTGTATGCATATTGTTAATGGAATGTATGTGAGTGAAAGAGGGAAATCAAGGATTCATCTTATGAGTTCTGAACAACACAGTGAATATTGTGACCACTAACTGAGATTCAGAAAACACAGAATTGCTTTATGTAGAGAAGGGGAGATCAAGATTTCTGTTTTGCACAAGTTGAGGCCTGTTAAGAGATACAAATGGAGGGCCTCCCTGATGGCGCAGTGGTTGAGAGTCCGCCTGCCGATGCAGGGGACACAGGTTCGTGCTCTGGTCCGGGAAGATCCCACATGCTGCGGAGTGGCTGGTCCCCTGAGCCATGGCTGCTGGGCCTGCACATCTGGAGCCTGTGCTCCGCAACGGGAGAGGTCACAGCAATGAGAGGCCTGTGTACCGCAAAAAAAAAAAAAAAAAAAAAAAAAAAATTAAAAAATAAAGAGATACAAATGGAGATGCTAAAGAAACAGAAGTAAAAACATGTTAAAGATCTGGAGTAAAAACAGGAGTCAGGATTGGAGATAAAGGTTCAGAGTTATCAGTTGGTAGATACTATTTAAAGGTATGGACCTAGATGGGACCACCTAGAAAGAGAGTTGATGGAGGACCTAGGACTGAGCCTAGGTCAGAAAGATGGAGAGAACAAAAGATAGTAGGTATAAGTGTACACATTGTAGGAAATAATATCAGAATAAAAGAGTGGTTAAAATGAGAATAGAGAAGGAGCCATGGAATGTGGCAAGAGAGAGGTCATCAATGCCCTGGAGGGGAGGGGTTTCAAAGAAGCAGACCAGGACAAAACCCCAAATGGAAATAGAATAATATAAACAGACTGCTTGAAAGCAGAGATGGTGACAAGAGTCATCATTTGATCATGTTGATATCAGTGATTAAAACTAAATTTAGGATCTTATAAAATTCTGTTGGCTCTCTTACACTAGGTTTTGCCTGGCAAGTTTTACATGACTTCTAAGATAAACATATCTAACTGTAGCTTATTTTCCTATAATTTCCCTCCCCCCCTCAATAAAATTAATAATAGAAAATAAACTGGAGAACTGTAAGGTCTATTATTTTACTGCTTGATTTATTAATGTAGTTTTTTTTTTCTTTTAGAAAAAGTGTCTAAGGTTGCATAAATTAGTTTTCTTATGGTCTCAGATAAGAACTAGCTTAATGTGTTCTTTTAAGTATACTAAGTTATACAGAATCTCAGTGGACACTAGGAATCACTCCATAATAATGTAGAGAATCAATATTTCAGGTTCATTAGTTGTGACTGTGACTTTGGATGGCAATAAGGAATAACATAAAACTGCAGCAATATCCAGATAACCATATGAAATTCTGCAGCAGGGGGTGGAAAGGGGACTTACTGCTTCTTTATTCCCATTACAATAAAACCAGACAATTGTTTTAGGGGTTAAATTATCTGTACTTTAAATAAATACATTTTAATATTGAAAATACCACCAATTTAAGATGCAAACAAATTCTTAAAGAATTTTGACCACTAAAATGAAGTGAAATTGCATCAAATCCAATAGATAAGAGAACCACCTTTGTCCCCAGGAACCACGTTGTAGATAGCATAAAGTCAGTTATATTTTCCCAACAAAAAATAAATGGTAATTATGCAAATCAATAGTGATATTAGATAACACTATGGTGGTAATAATTTTGCAATATATAAATGTATCAGATCAACACATTGTACATGTTAAACTTACAATGTTTTATGTCAATTAGATCTCAGTATAGCCGAGGAAAATAGTTAGTTGTAATTAGTGCTAGTAGTCAAATGGGGGAAGGGCAGTTTTAAGAGAAGCTCAAAACTATCTTTAGTTCTGAGAATAAAACGAACAAACAAACAAAAATCTCCAACATCAGTGTTCTTGAGGTGTAATACACGTTTTCATATATGTATATATAACTATGTACATAGATATATATCTATATCTCATCTATATATACCAGATTACAAAATTTCCACAAAGATTAAAATTTAGAGTAACTTTAGCAAGACTAAAAATGAAGACATTTGTCAGGTGAATATACACAACATATTTAATACAATAATGTTAACAATAGTTCTGAAACATTCATATTTTCACACATAAAATAAAAACCTTTTATTAAAATGAGATATGCTAATAAAATTTCATTAGACTACTTCATGAATTTATACTTATCTCAGATATATCAAAATAAACTAAAAATAAGAATTAAATTCAATAATTAAATGAAGGTGTATACATTTCAGTATTTTTTTTAGTTCTTAAAGAAGAGTAAGATTTGTCTTGTTTTATTTTCCATATGACATTATATTAGTTTTATTGTAACACAGTCCCAATATACTGGGTGGATTCAACAACAGAAATCCATTATCTTACAATTCTGAGGGTGGAAGTCTAAGATCAAGGTGTTGACAGGGCTGGTTCCTTCTAAGCACTGTGTGGGAGGATCTGTTCCATGTCTGTCTCATAGCTTCTTGTGGTTTGCAAGCTATCTTTGTTGTTTCTTGGCTTGTAGACCATCAACCTGATCTCTGTCTTCATGTTCATATGGTATTATCCATTTGTGTAGATCTGTGTCCAAATTCCCACCTTTTATAAGAACATCAGTCATATTGGATTAAGATTCACTCTAATGACCTGTTTTTTTTTACCTGGACTACTTTCATGAAGAACCTATATTTAAATAAAGTTGTATTCTGAGGTTAGGACCTTAACATATGTATTTTGGGGGGACACAATTCAACCCATAAGAGTCTGCCTTCTGGCCTCCCAGAATTCATGTCCTTCTCACATGGAAAATATGTTTGTCCGATCCCAACACCCCCAAGTATCTTAACTCATTCTAGTATCAACTTTAAGTTTAACATCTCTTCTAAGTGTTATCTAAATCAGGTATGGATGAGACTTGGGGTATGATTCATCCTGAAGCAAAATTGCTATCCATCTGTGAAACGAGATAACAAGTTATGTTTCCAAAATACAGTGATGGTCCGGGCATAGGATAGGTGTTCTTATTCCAAAAGAGAGAAATCAGAAGAGAAAAAGAAAAATACTGCAGGTCTCAAGCAAGTCCAAAACCTGGCAGGGAAAATCTCATTAGATTTTAAAGTTCGAGGATAGTCCTCCTTGGTTTGATGATGATCTGTTTTCTGTGCTGGCGGGAGGCTGCTCAGCCCTCAAGGACATGGGCTCTACCCCACATACCCCCAACATTCTCCTAGCTTAGTGGCCCCATTCCCTGTGCCCTGCATGGCAGTCTGCTCTCTGGAGCCCAAGGAGGTGCTTCTGTTCTCTGGATCCATGGCTTTAACTTCACAGTAATTTTTCCTTTAATGGCTCTTTCCTCAAAGTCATTCTTCCTTCACATCCTTCCATCTCTGTCTTTGGCAGTTCAGGCTGCCAGTGTTTCTGCCCTTATAAAAGTCTCAGAAATCTTTCTAGCCTTCCATGCAATTCACAGAAGTCCAAGACACCCTACCAGAGGATCCTCCACAGATCACTCCTGAATAATTCCATCTCTCTTCTGCTGAGATGATTGATTGGGTCATGTCTCACACACGTAATCTACTTTGCAAATGGTTGTCCTGCTATGTCCTTGACTCTTTTTGTAAAGCACCTCATCTGAATAAAATGAAATCTTTCAAATCATTACATGCTATTTTCTTTCTACTGAGGAGTTCCTTCTTGAATTTATTTCTCTCCTCTTACATTTCACTATAAGCAGCAAGGAGAAGTCACCCCATGCCTTCAACACATTACTAAGAAATCCCCTCAGCTAAATGACCAAGTTATCCCCTGCCAATCTAACTTATATTGAACAAAACATAATTTAAATAAGTCCTCTGTCTCTTTATATCAAGATTTGTATTTCCTTCAGTTTCCAGTAAAATGTTTCTCATCTCCATCTGAAGTCTCCCAGAATAATTTTTGACATTCATATTTCTTTTCTTTTCCGTTATGGTTTATTACAGGGTATCAAATTAAAATATATTTAAAAATATATTTTAATTTATATCAAATTAAAATATATTTCTGTTCATATTTCTGTTCATGTTCATATCTATCATCCATCACAAACCAAACTTCCACATTACAGTTCTTCATCCTTACCTCACTTTTACTATTGATGTCACATAGCTCAACCTTAGAGTCATATAGACTCTTCTATCTGTCTAATACCATAACTTATATATCATGAAGAATAATAGATTCTTCTTCATATAGTGTTTCAAATGTCAACCTCATTTCTACATCCATGAATAAAATACTAGTTTATGTGCTCCTTAAGATATTTTAATATTCTCCCAATTTCTCTTCCTTCCTGTGGTGTTACTCTACCTCACTCTCTCCTAGCAGCACCATCGAGTCAATTGAATCAAATTTCATGGGCTGATATATCAAGATATTAGATACCCAGATCCAATATCCTGTACTCAAGAAACAAATTCTAGTTGGGTGACAGGTGAATAAAAATAAGCATAATACTAATCATAAGTGTTAAAATAGAAACACGCATACTTTGATTATGAATACAGGCAATTCAGAATTAGGCATTCAAAGTAATTGCATGGTGGAGCTGGAAATGGAAGATGAGTGGGAGTTCCACTGGCTAATAAATACATTCCAAACACTAGAAGAGTCACGTGCAAATGCATTGAGGCATCCAAGTACAGCTCTTCCTCGACTTAGGATGGGGTTATATAACAGTAAACCTATTGTAACTTGAAAATATTATAAGTGGAAAAAGCATTTAATACACTTAACCTACTAAACATCAAAGGCTAGCCCAGCCTTCCTTAAACATGTTCAGAATGCTTAGTTTAGCCTACAGTTGGCAAAATCATCTTTTACAAAACCTATTTTATAATGAAGCATTGACTATCTCATGTAATTTATTGAATAATGTACTGAAAGTGAAGAAAAGAATGGTTGTAAGTGTATCAGTTGTTTACCTAGCATGGCTGACCGGGAGCTAGGACTCACTGCCACTACCCAGCAGCATGAGAGAGTATAGTACTGGGTGATGCTATGTAGGAGGAGATCAAAATTCAAAACTCAAAGAATGGATTCTACTGAATGCATACCACTTTCACAGCATCATAAAGTTGATAAATTATAAATCAAACCATCATAAGTCAGAGATCATCAGTTATGTGGAAATTGAGTGAGTGGCAGGTGGTTGTCAATGAGAGAAAGAAAGCAGAGCCTGAATTGGCAAATATCGCAAGTTATTTAAAAGTTTGATGGAAATGTATGTTATCATGCAGGGAGATAAGTAGAGTGAGGGCTGAGGTAACAAATTTACTTTAATGTATTTCAAAAGGGAACTTCCAGTTTCAGCTGTGACATAGAAAGAAGTTGAAATTTATCAGTCCCACATTTACGATAAGAAAAAGCTTAACAAACTGAAAATGAATAACATTTGTTAGACTCATCAGAGAACTGAGGCAACAGAGTACTATTACCCCAGTGTCTGGAGAGCCAGGTACATCCAGAGAGACACAGCTGAGACCCACTTATTTGAGACAGAAGCTGTTAGAGCTATAAACTAGTTGGAGTACTTAAATGGTAATAGACAGTTGGCCTTTGAACAGCATGGGGGTTAGGGGATGCCCACCCCCAGCTCAGTGGAAAATCAAGGTATAATTTTAGAGCTGACCCTCTGTATCCACAGTTCTGCATCTGAAGATTCAACCAGCTGTGGATTGTATAGTAGTGTAGTATTTCCACTGAAGAAAATCTGTGTATAAGTGGACCCACACAGTTCCAACCCATGTTGTTCAAGGGTCAACTGTATTTTAATTGCTGGAGGCAGAATCTACACAAGCACCAGAGTGAGAAACATCTTGGGGCTCCAGATTTAAGGAAACCTACACTTCCATGACATTTACCCTAAGGAATGCAATAGGATTTTCTGGTGAAAATTAGAGAAAAAAACTATAGTGTTTCTGATGGGTTAGAGGAAGAGTAATCGTTGTGAACTATGCTGTGAGCTTTCACTAGAACAAAGACATATTCTTTAGGGTAAAATATTTTACCAGAAATTTAGCATTGTAGAGGTAAGGGATTTTCTCTCACATCAGCCCCATCTGACCTTTCTGTCTCTTCCAAGAGGAAAAATAAACATGGTCAACCATAAACAAATAGATGAAAAATGCTGCAGACAGTGAAGTGAGTTGGAGACACCGGGAGAAAAAGTTAAACCACTGAAGAAACCCTTGTGAAGGACACCGCCCGGAGAAACGGGCCCAGTAAACAACTGAGATTTAGTTGGAACGTTATAGAACACTCCCTCTTCCCCACACCTAACCACCACGCCAACGTGGTTTTACAGTAATTACTACAGATTATGACTAAAAGACCTGCAAGACAGACTCTTTGAGTAGAGTGCTTTGGAAAGCCCCAAGTTAGGAGGAGACAAAATCAAGCACAATAAAGAAATTTGAAACTTCCTGCATCTATAGTTAAAAAGCAAGCACTTCCACAAAAAATTACAAGGCATGACAAAAGTCAAGAACAGCACAGTCTGAATACACAGTCATCAGAAAGAAATTCAAATAGAAACCTGATTTTAGAATCATCAGACCGATTATTTAAAAATAATAATGACTCATGATAGGGACTCTAATGGAAAAAGTAGAAAAGATGTAACAACATATGGTTAATCTAAGCAGAGAGATGGAAATTCTAACAATGAATCCAAAAAAAATTCTAGATGTTAAAAACACTGTAACAGAAATAAAGACCACCTGATCAGTAGACTGGACTCAGCCAAGAAAACAATCAAGGAGCTTAAAAATGTGTCAGCAGAAACTTTTCAAACTGAAATGTGGAGAAAAAAAAATTTGGAAAGAAAAGAAGAGAAAATCCAAGAAATATGACAGTAAGAAAAAGTGTAACACAGTTATAATTGGAAAGGGAGAAGGAGAAGTAAGAGAGAAAAAAAGTAATTTGTGAAGCAATAATGGCTTAGAACTTTCCAAAATTAATGGCAGATAGAAAAAGAGGAGTGAAACACAAGAACCTAAAATTCTATAGCTAATGAAATTATCCTTCAAAAGTGAATGAGAAATAAAGACTCTCTCAGACAAACAGAAACTGAAAAAAATTTATTGCCGGAAAACCAGCTATGTAAGAAAAGTTAAACATTCTCCAGACAGAAAGAAAATTATATGCCTAAGAAAATTGGATCCACATGAAAAGGGAAGATCACTAGAAAAGGAATAAATAACAGTAAAAGTATTTTTTCTTATTTTTAATTTATTTAAAAGATAATGGTTTGATTAAAGCAATAATAGTGACTGAGTGATTGTAGTATATAGGAGTGAAATGACTGATAGCAATATTGCAAGAAATGCGAAGGAGGATTTAGAAATACTCTGCAATAAGTTAACTGCAGGACACTTGAACATACATAGTGCTATTTGAAAGTGGGCTTAATTAAAAATGCATATTACAAATTACTGAATAACTAATAAATCATTTAAAAGAAACTATATAATTCATATGCTATAAAAATAAGACATATAAATAATGACATAATAATATTAAGAATAAGAGAATATTACAAATATAGGTGTCAGAGTTTGTTCTGGAAAGGTATAAAGTATCATCTCTGCTGAGGTAAGACTGGTTAAGAAAGAAGAAATGGATGTGAAAGAAGATAACTGAGGGTCTTCACTACAAATTTCCTGACATTCACCAATTGATGATTCCTCCTGAATCTTTGATCCTGGGTCTGCCCACTCAAAAAAGTCCAATACTTTTCAATTATTAAATTAAGTAGAAGTACACCACACTCTACCTGTGATGGTAAATTTCATGATTAGCTCAGCTAGGCCATGGTGGCTAGAGAGTTGGTTTAGTCGCCACCATGAAGCTATATTAGATGAAATGAACACTTAAAGCAGTAGACTTTGAGTGAAACATTCAATTTCATAATGTTGGTGAGACTATTCTAATCAGTTGAAAATCTTAAGAGGAAAAAAATGAGGTTCCCTAAGGAAGAGAGAATTCTGCCTCCAAACTGCCTGGACTAGAGCTGCGACATTAACTTTCCTCTGGGTCTGCATCTCGTCAACCTGCCCTGCAGATTTCAGACTTGCCAGCCACACTATCACATGAGTCAGTTCTTTAAAATAAACTCTCTCTTCTCTCTCGTGCTTTCGCACTCTCACGCTCTTGCTCTCCACACGCATACACACACACACACACACACACACACACACACACACACACACAGAGTTTTGGTTTTGTTTCTCTGGATAACTCTGACTTTTAGAGTTTATATCCAGGTATTTTCACATAGATACTTCTGATTCCCCCAAAATGTATTACTTACATTTCCCAAACACATCCAACGATAAGAATGCCATTTTCACTAAATCTATTTTTGTGTACACTTATCACCAAGACTAGCTCTCTATATCTTGTCATTTTTCAAGATCCATCTAAAATATCATTTATCTCCTCGCTTTTAGTGATTCACCCAAAATATTGTATTATTTATCAGTATACAATTTTATGGTACTTTATAATTCTTCAAAGTATTATATATTCTGTGATGTATTATAAATATTATGGTTATCTTTCTATCATTAAAATTTCGCTGTCTTTGCTGGAAGATAGAAAGCTTCTAACCATATGATGCCTATTCAAGCTTCTGCTCATAAGAGACATATTTCATATCCACTCACGTTTCTTTAACCAAGGCAACTTAGATGCCCAAGCCTATATAAAACCTCACCCAATACCTCTTGTATATAACGTTTAATTACTCTATTAATTTACTTAAATTGTTTTCATATAGTATATTGCTACATTGGTGTCAGTTGTTAGTCACTGAACACAACTTGAGATAGAAAGTATAATGCGTGAAATTATTTTATATTTTCTTCGACCATGGAACCCAAGGGCAGAAATGAGGGAGACCCCAGAAAGAAATTGGAAAGAGTAAATTAAATTCAATCGGTGTATTAGTTAACTGTGGCAGCTATAACAAATTACCATAGACAGGGTGTCTTAAAATAACAGAAATTTGTTCTCTCATGTTTCTGGAGGTCAGAACTCTGAGATTATTATTGGTCTGAAACTGAGGTGTTGGCAGGGCTAGGCTCCCTCTCTCTAGGAGAGAATGTGTTCCTTGCCTCTTCCAGCTTCTCGTGGCTGCTGACATTCCTTGGCTTGTGGCTGTATCAATCCTATCTTCAAGGTTAGCTTATTCAAACCTTTATCTTTCTCTTTGTGTGTCCAATCTCCCTCTCTCTCCATTTTATAAGGATACATGTGATTCCATTTTGGACCCATCTGGGATAATCTCTCCATCACAAGATCCTTAACTTAATCACATCTGCAATGATTACCCCCTCCTTTTTTCAAATATGAGATACCATTCACAAGTTTCAGAGATAAGGATGTGGATATATTTTTGGAAATATTTTTTTCAGCCTATCAAAGAGTCAGTCTCTTTTTTATTATTTCTGTTTGATGTATGTTTCTCTCTCCCTCTCTTGCTCTCACTCTCACTCTGGCTCTCACTGTCTCTTGCCCTCACTCTGTGTGTGTGTGGGTGTGTGTGTGGGTGTGCATGTGTGCAAATCAACATTTTCTACTTCTTTATCCACATAATGGAGCAAAACTGAATAGCAGCTATTTCATTTTCAAATCACGTATGCATCAAGACACCTATAGGGACTGTTTCTGAATTCCAAATGCATGGAGGATCTTATAGTTTGAACATTTCTCAAGAGTCCACTCATGGTCTAATCCACTATTACCAGGTGAATGTTTTCAAACATGATTGCTAGACCTCTTCCCTTATAGAAGACCAATTCTGAAAGAAGAGTTAATGGTCATAAGTTGAACAAGCATCCTGAAAATGCATCTACTACTACATCTACTACTAATGCATCTACTACTACATCCTGAAAATGCATCTACTACATTTGTATTGAGTAAGGTCGTCAGGGGAAAAATACTACCATGTTTAATAAATCTTTTAAAAAGACTTAGCATTTATTATCTAAACATTTCATAGTTTTCTTAACTTTTCTAAGTCAATACAGTAAAGTAATAGCAATCACCAAGAAAACTTAGTAATACTATTTCTGATAGATCGCTCCTTGCACGCCCACATTTTATTTTTAATAGTTAGTAAGGGTGGTAAGCTGACAAACTCAGCTGTTCCTGTAAGTAGAGCATTTTGACTCGTGTCAGAAATAGAGAAGTAGATGAACAATGAATTTCCCCTTTAGGTGTTGGAAAAGATATAATTCATCAATATGTGATGGTCAGTTTATTGATTTATACCAAGGAGACATGTCAGAACACTGTAGCACTGTAGCAATAAGCTCAGCGGCAGCCCACATTGAGGTGATTTAGTACATGGTATCTCACACACACGAGAGAAACTCTATTTTAAACTTCCACCGTGTATTTTTCTTTTCTGATAGAATTCCTTTGTAGTTCAGAAACATTTTAGCCAGGTTTTCTTAAAAATAATAGCACTGTATCTTCATATACTGTCTAAAAAGAACTTTTATCTTTTATTTTTTGTTTTCACAATAGATTTGGGAGATGAATGGATGAGTTATTATTATTACAGGAAATTGAGACTCAGAGAGGTGAAAAAGGTTTTTACTAGAGTAAACAGAGTGATGCTAAAATGGCTCTCTAAGAATGTTCATTGGGGAGAATAGAGTGAGTTGACACTGATCTTGAAGCAGCCTGTTGGAGACTGTGATTATGCCTGGGAGGCGAGGACAACCTCTCCTCCTGGGGAGACTGACCATCCAGAAATAAATTTTAGGACAAAGTGGCAAGGTCAGATCTGATCTGGGTCACAGTCATTGTCCAAGTGTAGGAAGGGAATGGCTAAGAAGGAATCATGGTATTGAGGCTGAGAGCAGGAGTCCTCAAGAACCAGGGAAAATGAAGCTGATTGATGGGAGTGGTCTTTGTGAAGGGAATTCAGCACAATGATGAGTGAGAAGTTCCTGCCCCAGAAGCAACGAAGGAAAAGTTTTATCTGGCAGATTTAAAGAAATACTACTCATGGCATATGTGTTCGTGCAGCAATCTTTTTTCCCTAAAGAAAGAGCCATATAGAAACTTTAAATGAAAACACTCTGTAAGTGATTACAGAATAAGCCAGATGCACAATTTGAGAACCTATTTTTATTTTTGCTCCTCCAAATGGAATATGAGGATGTAAGAACCAAATTGTGGAAAAACCAGCCAGAACCCACTCAAACATATATTCTATATATAATATGAATATATTAGAGTATATGAAAGGTTTTATTCAAAATAAAACATAATGTAGAAAATAGAAAATCGCCTAGACGACTTCAAAAAAAGTGTGGACACAATTTTAAGAGAACAACTCTATTGATACACATACATCCAGAGTTGTATATTTGAGCCAATACTTCATTTTTAGTTACATTTACTCTTAGAGTTTTTCCAGAACTACAAATTTTGCTCTTCATAGCAAGCCAATTAAAACAATCTGTCTGGCACATTCCTGTGCTATATGCAGTGGTGTGAGTGTGGGGTGGCGGAAGGGATTCTTGTTTATTTATTGCACGTGTGTGGAAAACTTTATTTCTATACTTGCTAACACTAAATTCATGATACCTGCCTTCACACAATACAGATAAAAGATTACAAACCGTCTTCCTCTTGTTAATCCAGGCTCTAACCCCAGTTTTTGTGTTGAAAACTTCCTCATGCCCATAAATATGATCATTAGGCACCTGTCATTTATCCAGTTACCATTACAAACAGAATTCCATCTCTAATATTTCAAATGTAATAATGCCTCTTTCTTAAGTCTTGTACCAGATAGGTAGGACATAGTTATCAACCAAACTCTTCTGCTTTAGGGGCAATGCCTTGCTTTTCTATTAATTCAATACATATTTATCGAGCACTACCTATGTGGGAGGTGCCACCCTAGGTCCTTGAGATGCATCAGTAAACAAAACTGACACAAATCCCTTCTTCCACAGAAATTACATTCTAGCATACTTTCACCAAAACACGACTTGAGTTCACACTTTTTTGTTACCAGATGAATCTGTCATCTTTGTAGAGATATAGCTTAGCAAAGAGTAAAATGTATGGGTATATCTGAGCCCTAGAAGAGGCCAAAGATTTAGGAAGTTTTTCTGAATATGATCTCTTTTAATCCTCACAGCAATTTTATTTTTCACTGAGGAGGCTGGTATTCAAAGTGATTTTGCACAGCTTGTATCAGATGTAACTGAGTTAGAGCACCTGTTTTCTGCCTTAAATCTGGTTTCTTCAGATGCAAAGACATGCTGTGGCTGTTTTTAGCACAATTCTTTATCTTAGCTTACAAACAAACACCACAAAGATATTGATCTACTTTTCTATATCAATGTAAAATACTCAATGTTACACATTTCCTATCGGACAAGAAACAAAAGTATAAATACTCTCTTTCAGCAAATAAAAATTCTTCTTTGTCATGACTGGATTCTTCTTCTTGCCTCACCTTCCTCAAATATCCTCAGTCACTTCTGGAGGTTCCCTGAGGTCTCATCCCAAAAACTCTCTGATTTGTCCTTGCAGAGAGGCTACACTCTTTATGTTTTATATTTTCACATAAAATAATAAATCTATATTTATATCAGTCTGGGTGTTGTTAATTATGCACAAATTTCTGTTCCTTTGATGGTTATCACAATGCAAGATTGAAGGTGGCCTTTTATTCATTTTCAGTATTGGTATGTAAACTCTCTGAGGAAACATATAGTCCAATCTGTATTTAGCCCGCCAACCTGCAGGGCCTGGTGCCTAAATGGGAGCTCAAAATATGTCCTCAACAGTTCACTCTTGGATAGTTCTTTCTATCCTACTTGTGTTTGTTTAGATCCCTAAGGAGCAGGCAACAAGATGGGATTAAACGTGCAAGAGATTTGGAGCAGAAATGTCTGTGAGGGAAAGTGGAAAGCTGGAGGTGTGAGAAACAGGTTGAAACCCCATGAAAGAGAGGGGGAAGGAAGATCTTCAACTCCAAGTTTCAAAGTTGTCAAGAGCCAGTGTTTCCCTCTGGAACAGACACATCTCATTATCCCTGTTGTCCTAGAGCATCAGCTGGCTGCAGATCATGGGAAATACGTCCTTCAGCATTATCATGGAGTGGATTTCAGAGCATAGCAGCTGGGGCTACTGGCCAATTAAATTCCTTGCCAAAGGAGATCTGGGAGACACAATGTCCAGACTGATGCAGGACCCTTGAAGCATCTCCTTCCACTCCTAACTACATCATGTGTATTCCTTATATATGTATACTCTTTATATACATGTGTTCCATGTATATTTCTTATACTTACCTCTTTTGTGGCAGTACCATAGACTGTTGTCCCCACGTATTTTGTAAAATAAAATATTTGAAATTCTATAAATATGTAAAAATGAATGTTAATACAAAATATAATTTATATATTTAAATATATAAACACATACACATTATTTAATTTAACTTTGGTTAAATTTCATTAGCTCATCATTTTAAAATATTAAAGAAGAATATAAAGTATTCTATGATGATTAGAGAGTAGTATATGTAGTAACTTCCACAATTAAATACCTTATGGTATAGAAATAAACTTTTAGGCATATTGTAGGAAATAAGTACCTTCCATTCATGTAGGTTTAGGGAATTGTCTGGATATTCTCACAAGGCGTAACGTGCTTTTAAAATAGTCTAACATTTGCATTTGATATATACTATATATGTCATGTTATTTGATATCTTCAGAAGAATCGCCTAAAACTATTAACAGTAGTAGGGAACTCATTATAAATTGAGGCATTTAAATGATAATTATTAAGCAAATAGCAATTCAATATTAAGCAGCCCTGTAGGGAAACTATTGGTATCGAATAAACACATTTCTGGAACTCAAAAATTCCTTCAGTTTTAGGAATTAATAGTTTCTCTATGTTTAGGTGAAGAATCTGTTTTTTTTAATTGAATACCTGATGATATTCAATGAAATATGATATTTTATAGACCATTACTAAAGAATCTCTATTATTCCAGGGTAGAATTCTCATATTCTTCAAATTCGTCACAAAGAGCCACAGAGAAACAGCAAGGCAAGCTAAGAAGAGTGACTTCTCTAATTTTCAAGGGCATACATCTAATGACTCCATTTAAACTAGCTGAGTGTAGGCATTATATTTGCTAGGGACAAATCCACATATTTATGGATGGTGTTCCCTGAAGTTATAAAACCAGCAACACGTGGAACAGAATTACTTTGAAAATTCTTATACAATTTGGGGAATACAAGAAACGATTTTACCCTTTCCACTTTTGCTTTTTTCTAATGAAATTTCCATTTCTACATGCTTCATTGTGGGAGGGGTGAGGGATAAACAATGCTGTTTCTAAGTTTTGTGCTGATGGTGAAATTATAGTTAACAACCATGGACATTGTTTTCAGCTTGGATATACCAAGATAGTACTGATCTTAACAAAACACTTTTGAACCTTCATTTTTGTTGTTTTATTTTGGATGTTTAAGCTAATTTCACATGCCAGAACTTTCTGCAGCAACTTACTAACAGGGGAAAAGCAGAAATTCAGCCTTGCTATTCAGCATGAACTTTTCAATGATTCTGTTTTCTGTATGATCTTCAGAATTTTCCTCCCGTAGCTGGAGACCTGCTGAGATGTGTGTTTAAGTGCAGGAGTGCAATATTAGCCTCGTACAGCAGGAAGAGAAAACTGTAGGTTTTCATGTTTTTAAAGTCTTTTCTTCTAGGATGCTGATTGCAAGCTAATGGGTAATAATTTCCATCTGGTTGCATCTTGCACCTGCTTTACACCCCCATTCTCATCTTTCTCTTTGAGGAGGAAAGTTTTTGCTTTTCCTTACAAGAGTGGTTAATATCTACTGTATGAATACAAATAGTAACAAACATGTGGGCTTGCAGAGTTTTAAACAAAAACAAGCTTTAATTAAAAAGCAGCTGAAGTCATGAAGCTCTACTTTTTTACTAGAAAACAAATATGAAGAATTCCTGTGAGTTAATTTTGTTTTATCTAATCCTTCCTAAAGCATCAATGACTTGGAACCTCTTGAGAAGGGTTTCATAATAACTTACAAATTAAATCAAGTTGTAGTTAATTTTCTTGCGCATAAATGCTTTTGGAAGAAACACCTGGGAGAATAATACAAAAATCTCACAAATAAATGATGCTCCTTTCCTGTATGTGTGCTTTGCACAGATAAAATGTTAAAAATTCACAATTGACCTTACACTTTAGACTAAATTAGGGGTGGAGATGGTGGGAGAGTATTTGGATTCCATTTGGATTAGCGTTCACGACTGCACGATTTTGCTGTTCAGACAGATCTTGTGATGATATACCAACTGTTTGTTTGCTGGGCAGTGCCACTCAACAGTAATTCAAAATATTTGTCAACTTTTATATGAAAATGCAAATTTTCTATGTGAAAGGCAATTCTGGAGGACCATCAATATAGCAAGTAAATGATGATCGTTTGAATACTGAATGGTGAGATCCAAGGAAAACCAGTATTGCAAAGGTGTTGAATGAAATATATTCTCTTCAATCAAAAAGTCTATTTGCTTATAATTAGCTAAAGCTGGTCTGACAATTTTTCAAGAACATTTTTAGATTCATTAATACCATTCAGACTATTTTCTCTTATGTGAAATAAGCAGAAAAAAACACAGGGTCTGTCCAAGAAGACCCAAAGGTATTGCATTATTAGTACTCGAACTAGTTGCTATTATGCTATAGTAATGAAAGAAATATAATAAAAATCACTAGCTACTTATAACATACATAATTCCATGAACAATAACTGTATTTTTCATATTACATTAGAGTCTTGCCTTGCTTTATAACCATCAGCTATGTCAGTGCCTGGCATAGTAGCAGTTATGAAATAAATGTATAGTGAAAGAATGAATGTGCACTTAAAGGGCATGCTTTGGCTTATTGTAAATTAACCTCAGTTTACATTAACATAGCTTGCCCTAGAAAAGTTAATATATGCTCTTCTGCTCCTTACAATTTCTGTACATTTTCTTTCTGATTTTCTACCCTTCATTTGTTCTTTCAAGCAAGATAGATAGATAGATGACAGATAGATGATAGATAGATAGATAGACAGATAGATAGAGATGGAGTATTTCTCTGGAGTCTTGAAAGCAACCAAACTCAAGTAAGACAGATAAGACACAGAAATGGATACTTTAACTGTGGTTAGAGTTCAAATTATTTTGAGTAGATTGATGATGGGACCATAAATTCAGTTGTTGAGTGGAAGAATAATGGGTAGGAACATCTAAGGTATGTTGAAGAAGGGCCTGGATAGATATAAAGGAGATAAGGAGGTATTGAAGGAGCCAGTTGAACAGGATGCAAAACCTTGTCTCAAATTTTGTTTCAAGAGAAGTAGAGGCAAAAGTGAATTGATTTCAGCAAAGGAAAGTTCTCTAATAATTAGATTGGTCCAGCAATGCAAACCAGTGCTTCAGATTTTCATGGGCTCTGCCAGAAATTTTACAGGATTGGAAATGGGAGGCCACATGCAGTGATGCTTCAGAATGGATGAGTATGAGTCTGATCATTTCCAACCTTAAACTGAGACGTCGTGATGCCAATACATAGAGCATAAATGCGCGAAATATTCTTACGGAATATTTCAAAACTCTTTCTGATCATTTATTGATTGATTTGTTCAGTTGATAAATATAAATTACATGTTTAGTAGGCAAAAGGGGAAACTTTTTATTATAACACAAATAATTGTCAGACTGTGTACTTGGGAACCTGATATATGTACTTGGTCCAAGGTGGCACATGGAGAGACTAAGCAATTCCACCTGGTATGGTATGGACATATTTGTTTTCCAGTATTGAACGATGAGCCTTTCAGCAGTCTCAGCCACTGGTCAAATGGGAATAGAGGAAAGTGCATTTCTTCCAGGGGGAAACACAAGTACAAAGATAGAAAAGTTTTTTTTTTTTCTTTTTAGCTTTATATTTCTATTTATGTTTTTAAACCATACCTTAATCAATATACTGCTTGCAAATTTTAGAAGGCAAGTCTAGAGACATACACAGAAACCTTAAATGACATACTAAATTGTTTGAATTACATCCTGGAGATGACACGTAGTTAATGTTTCCATATATTGTAAAAATTATATTACTGTAACAGATACATTTAGTAAAGATTTCATAGCAGCTCCTTTAAATAGTGAAAATGTAGTGTTTAAAAAATTATTGCTTCTCTTTACAATTTATGATAAATACAAGAAAAGCTATTTGAAGAATAGTTATTAATAGACATTTCTACAATATTTGAAGTGAACTCTCCCATTTATATTTTTTAAATTATCTCTTAAACAAAAATTAGAATACCATCATATAGCCACTTTAGTTTCTCAACATTATTTTTCAAAAAAAATATTTTATAATTAAAAAAAACAACTTGCAGAAGTTCCCTATGACTTCATTTTTAATGTAGTGTACTTTTCAACTTGCTGACATACTACTCTATACTGATGACATTCATTTTTTCTAATTCTTTTTAATAAGTTGATCCTTTCTGGGAATTATTTGCATAAAAAAAATGAAGTAGGATTACAGAGGAATTAGCAGCAGTGCTATTAACATACACCCCCAACACATACACACACACACACACGCACACACACACACACTCACACACCCTTCCTGTGGCCTCACATTTGACATCAGAAGAGGAACATTTATTTTCCTTCACTAATAATAGCAAATTAAAAACCAAAAGCAGCAGGGAAAAAAACTGTTAATTGTTCCAGTTATTCCTTAAAGAAATCTAAATACCTGTGTCTTAAATATTATCTATTAAACCAAAAATAATGTGTTTCATGAAGTCCCATAAAATTTTGTTTGGGTAAGTATTCTAGAGCACAATCACCAGTTAACCAAAAGAAATTAGAAGTATTTTAAAATTCTTAATAGCACCACATCTTATAATTCTGTTCACTGCATTTCTAAAGTCTCTCCCATTTTAATTTGCATTTGCTTCTTCTAAATCAAAATGTTTTGATCTTGGGGTAAATGTTGTTTATAACCTGAAGGTGATTATAAAACTACATCCTCCTTATTACTGAATAGATCTTCAATTTAGAATCAGTGCACTCAATTTATCTCCACTAGATCTAAACAAATACTGTACTATAAAGGTCAGATTTGACTGGCACAAGTAAACAGGTAATCTTAATAAAATCTCATTAATAATAAACATATTTTCTACCTTCAGCTTGTGAGTGAAGTTGCTTTTCAGAAATAATTGAAGGGAAATTAGTCATATTTCCTTTTTCTTGGTATGTCTTGTTTATCAGTGCAAAATAATTTGTTTAAAATGAGGTCAAATCAGAGAACTATTTTTTCCTTGATGTATAGCATAAGCATGAATTTTTGTGCTTTAATTAGCAAGCCTATTTGGAAGAACTATGAATTCAAGGCTCTAGAGGTAGACATGAGGATAAAAGAGCTGTTAGTTATGCTTAAATATTATGCATATAAATTTAAACATAAAACAAGTTTGATTAAATGATAAAGCTGAAAAGAAATAAAATCAAATACCCTTCAATGGTACCATACTAAGAAACCAAATCATTAAAAAAAAAAAGTTTTTCTCCAAGTGAAATATGAGTTTAATAAAATCTAGGTATGTTTCAAAGGTTTTATTTTCAGGTCCACTTTAATCGTGGTTAAAACATATTTTTTTCTTTTGTTATTTTTACAAACAGATCCACAGGTATAACTTTCCTTCTGGCGAAGTTGCTGATTTCCCTGCCAAAATGGTTTTTCAGATCTATAGCTAAACAGCTCATCCCCTCTATTAAACTCCAGTTTCCACCTGTGGCCTTCATTGAACTGCAAACATCATTTTATCTTCTATTTGTCAAGTCACAAGGAACATATTGGGTTGTGTTTTGCCATTTTTCTGCTAAGTTTCAGGCAATCATTAATTTAATGGAATATTAGCAAAGAAGTAATTTAGAAAGATAAAATTGGTTAATTGTGCTGTCATTAGCAAAATGTAAGTGTTTCCCATCTTTTGAGCTTTATTATGATAATTCTCTTTAAAATTAACATTTTAACTGTGGTGCAGAAAAGGTGTGAGATGAAGACTCCTGTTTGTCACCAGAGCGAAGTATATATCCTAAAATTTCTGGAGGAATTGAGGGGGCAAGCTGAAAATGTTGGATATCCTCACCACAGCCCCAAATTTATGAAAATAAATCTCTCATCATCTTTGAGGCAGAACCCATCATTTTCTCTTACAGGGAAGACAGAATACTGCTTACTGGAATCAAGACTGGAAGAGGATGAAAATCATGGGATGTTCTTCCCCATAGACTTCCAGGCCCGGGGAGCCCACTTCTAATCAACCATATAATTCAGCAGCATCACTTGTTTCTTCCCTGGGTCAAAATAAGCATCAATGGATGTTTATTAGAGTACAGAGTCTGATAATTTACATATCTGTACATTGTGTAACACATAGGTGATTCCTTGACTCTGACTTTGCAACACTCCTCATTTTCTTTTGCTTCTCAGACTCTGTAAACTTTTTATTCTAGCAACTCCACCCCCTCCCAATATACAACATAACCCTGCCCCTTCTCCTCTGCTACACATCTATCCCTTCACACACATTCATGGATTTTTCATATGTGTAGGTTCCTGCAGGTTCTCAGGTCGGAGGCAGAATCCTGGTTTTCTGTGTATGGAGAAGGGTGGAGAGAAGGGGGCTTTAGAAGCCGCTTGGATCCCAGCTTCATAGTGAAGACTGCTAGTTTCCTCCTGAATCCCCTAAAGGGCCACACAGCCTGCCATCAGGGAATGTGACTTTGCTTTTGATGAACTTGGAATCTACTCTCACATGGGAAATTATATTTCACCTGTTAACCTGAAATTTTTTCTCCTGCTCCTAGCAAAATCATTACTCAGTCTTCTTAGGTCAGATCCATGGCATCTAAATTTTTTTATCTTTCTTAAAAAAGTAACATTTCCTTGCTTCATCATTCTGGACCTTCCACTGCTTCCAGGACACAACTCATTCTTGTACTTCTTTCTTTCACTAGTTATTCCTTCTCAACCACTTGTGCTGATTCTTTTCTAATTTTTCCAGATGTGAACATTATAGGGTCTCAGGATTCAGGATTCTGAATTTCTCTTAATCTATCACATTTCCAGTGATCTCATACAGACTTATGATAGAGTCATATACCTTCTCTGTGCTAATAAATATCAGATTCTTTCTACAAAACTAGACTCATATGTAGCAGCCCAGCCAATGTCTCTAATATGGTGTCTAAAAGGAATCTCAAGTGTAAACTGATGGCTACACACATACACAAACACACACACCACTCTCATCTCATGGATCTTGCCCCTTCTTCTCAGCATGAGGCAATGCCTCCATTCTTCTTACTGGCACTGAAATGCTTGGGGTTATGGATGCGCCATCTCTTTCTCTCACACTCTCTTGGCCAACCCATCAGCAAATTGGAAGCCCTAAAATCAAAACATATACCATCTTATTAACTAGTCTAAAGCACCATAATCTTTCAACTTGATCCTCCTTATAGCTCCTACCTCATCCCCTTCCTCTAACTTGCCCTCCTCCAGACTGTTGTACTCAGAACAATCCTTCTCAGGCTTAACCTAATTCATTTCACTCTTCTCTTTAAAACCTGAAGGTCACTAAGTGTGAAAGCCTGAGTCTGGCATACAAGGCCCTGGTCTGTACAATCTGCCTCACTTTCCTCACCTTGCATCAGTCTTCCTTCTGTTCTTTACACCAAGCCTACCCTGTGTTTCTCCATGTTTTCATGACTTGCCAACTTCTTGCTGTTACTTCTGTGTGCAGTGGCCATTCTCTACATACCTGTGTTGACTTGAGACTACTAGATACTTCTCCAGCAATGATGGATTTATTCTGGCACAGCAGGGAATGCATTTCAGGGTCTACCACCACGGTCAGTCACATGCAAGTCCCCACAGGCAAGGGAGAGCACTTTGATAGAGGGGAAAAGGAAGTTGCGAGGGCCATAGTAAACAGGGTCCATGGCTTTTCATTGGCTGAGTTCTTGTCCAGAAAGGAGTCTTTGTTCTTGCTGTTGGGCTCAGCTATAGTAGCAAAGTATGAGATCTCCCCTTCTGGTGTCCTGACTCTATTGAATTGAGATTTCTGTTAATTAATTTTTTACACCTGCATGGCTTTCATTCTCATTTCTTTTAGTTCTCTGAATTCCACCACTCACTCCATTGTCACTCTCCCCAGTATCTTACCACTTTATACCCATTAACATCATCATCCAACCCATAAGACATTCATTTATGCATTTGTTTATTGTTTATGATTCCTCTAATTGAAAGGAAAACTCCATGAGAGGAGAACTTGGTCCATTTTGTTTTCTATCATATCCGAGCACCTAAGTCAATAGCTGGTGCTCAATAAACATCTTTGTTCTTAATGCTGAATTTAAATGATCCCTGAATGTATTTTTATTAAAAAGACCCCTTTCTTTAGCAGAAGATTCTTCTGACTTTATCTTTGTCTAAACCTCTAATTGCACAAGGACTTTGTAATGATCTTCTAGTGGTTTCTCTTTGTTCTTTAAGTTTTATTTTGATAGAAGATTAGGGTGACCGCAGCAGGAGGAAGGATTGATTAATACCATCACATGACTAATATTATTGGGCTGGAGGTGCAAATCAGGATGGTATTCTTTATTTCCAAAAATACTCAAGGTTATTTTTTTAGGAACAGATTATTTGTCAGAATGGCTGCTGCAACTTGTATTCTTCTTTGTTCATAAAATAAATTAGTTGACTATCTTGACTATAGCTGATGCATCTGGAGCCAAGAGCACTCCACAAAGAGTCATGTACAACACACAAATGCCTCTAAACAATTAAAAACAACAACATCAAGCAGCAGCAAACCAAAATGAGACAGGGCAATTCCAAGCAGCCATCAATAATAATGTAGATCTTAACCAAAGAACTTGGTAGGGAAAAGAATTGAGATTATATCACAAAACACCTATGAGTTTCAGAAAACTCTTTTTAAAATGTTCCTTTTTACCTCAAAGTTCTTCTCATTAAGCCTATTCTAGATCACCATCTCTCATTTTCCCGGCATCTTCTGTCTGCCCTCAACTTCTCTCTAGACTGGTTGCTCTAACTTCTATTGCCTTATTAAATACTCCCCTTAGAAATTAATGTTATGATTATTGACATTTTTTCTTAAGTTCTTACTTCTCTTACTGTTTTGACAAGAAAGCCTCGTGAAAACTTTTGCATTGACCTTATTATTTTCTAGCTAACCCATGAGGTTACTATTGCTAATGACAGTTTTGAAATGCCTTTTATTGAAATACTTTGATCAAGAGCTACTAGAGCTATGTTTCTTTAAAGCCATTTTCATTACTTTATTGTCATGCCTCATGTATCACAGCTAAATTCTGAAATTAGACACTTGGCATCAGAATGCAATCATTCTGCCAGAGACAGAAGTGTGAAGTGGTTTGTTGTTTTTGTTCCGGGGTAGGGAGAGAAATGTTGCATGTTTTAAATACAAATTGCTTTCAATAAACTTGCAAACTGAAATCACAGGGTTTTTTTTTTTACAGATAGAGAACAAAAAGAAAAAGACTCAGGACTAATATGTTGGCTGAAAAGGAATTCCCCGGTGGTCCAGTGGTTAAGACTGTGTGCTTCCAATGTAGGGGGCACAGGTTCAATCTCTGGTCAGGGAACTAAGATCCCACATGCCACGTCGCGAGGCTGAAAAAAAAAAAGTAGCGAATATGTTGACTGAAAATAACAGGATCCCAGATTAAGGAAGATGCATATATTTCTTCTTTCAATAAATGGGAATACAGTGGCATCTTATCACTGAAAAGAGATGCCAGCAGTTTATCTCCTAAATGTTCCAATATGGTGAACTCGACTCAGTATTTCCCAGAATGAAATAAAATCTTTAGAAACATTACTATTTAATAAAATGAAGAACTTGTTAAAATATCATTAACATATTAGAAACATTTGTATTCACGTCTGCTGTAAAAACAAAAGAATAAGTTCTCCAAGAAACAGAAAGAACTAAGTCTCCAATGACTACATTGTGTCTTATTTTAAGCCAACACAGCCTGTTTTGCATGACAATAGTAACTAAAAAAAAAAAAAGATTCTAACCACACTAGGCTCTCAGTCTTGGGGCACATTTTCAAATTGGACTAAAAATAATATTTGCAGTACTCACAGCACAATTCAGTTTGAAATTCTCCCACAAGTATAATTTTACCTCATCAAAATTTCAGCCAACAACAAAGGATATATACATGTGTATGTACATATTGGGAAAGAGAGAATATGAATAATTTGCATTATGAAGAATTATTATATTGCTTTTGATATTAACTATGTAGGGGAGTTAAATTTGCCACCCCAAACACTCTTTGGCTTGCAGTTTATTTCAAGCTGAAAACAATCAAGGCTCAAAAGATTCAGGAAGATGCTTTGACCTACCCACTAACTGCCTGGAAGAATTTATTCATTTAATAGAGCTAGCACCAGAGTTACCTGCAAAGAATCTGGGCTAAGTGTGGTGAGGGAAACTCAGCAGGGCCCAGAGATGAGTCCACTCTTGTGTCCCATTGTTGCTTCAAGGCCCAGCAAACATTTGTTTACCAAACATTTGTTTACCATCCCCATGTCAATTGCCTCTCTCCTCTTTGAAGTCCTAAACCCCTATCCCCTTACACTCTCTGTCCTTTTTAGTTGAAGATTATATTTAAGGTGAAGACATTATTCATTTTAGTGAGTTACTTAGCTTTCCTGGGTCTCTCTCACATATACATGTTTTTAAACTTTTGTTTGATTTTCTCCTATTAATCTGTCTCATGTCAACTTAGTTCTTAGACCAGCCAGAAGAACCTAGAAGGGTAGAGGAAAGTTTCTTCCTTCCCAACAACTACTAACAATAATATTAAATTATAATTTTGTATTTACTAATTTACTATAGTTATAACTTATCAGTAAAGCAGTATTAATTCTTCATACATTTGGCTAATTATATGACAGTGTTTGATGGTATACTACCACGTCAATGAATAGCAACGTGCCTTAAGAGAAAATATAGTTTGGTCAAAATTATAGCAAATATAAAATAGAATAAAGTTCTCACAGCTATTAAAATTTCAAGTATAGATTTCATTCAAAATATATTTCCTTCACTAAGGTGATTTCTGTGACCCTATGTCTATTTGAATTCTTTGCTGTCAGAACAAGAACTCAGTATTAGTTAATAACTATCCATGCAAACTCAAGTAATCACCTTTTCCTTTAAAGTAAGAAATAACTATTATACTCTACTATGATCTCTACTACTCTGATAGTAGAGAGAAACTGATCTTTTCTTATGAATCTGCTAATTATATTTAACCCTTGAACAACATGGGTTTTAACTGTGTGTGTCCACTTATATGTGGATTTTTTTTTTAATACTATAGTACAATATGGCCCACAATTCATTGAATCTGCTGATTTGGAACAGAAATGGAGCAGTACCCTGTGGAGGCCTCCCAGGTACAAAAACCTTTCCCTGTCCTCAGTTTCTTATTTGCACCAGGGATTAGCCTTATTAAAGGCTTCAGCCTCCTAGACTTTCCTGAGTACCAAAGATTAGATTCAAACAGTTGCTAATCATGGAAGTAAGGGAATGCAGAAACCAAGGGGGAGCAAACAAGAAACACTAGTGCAGGTATTAAAGAAGGATCCTGGTTTCTTCTCAAGGGATATACATAACAATATCCTTGAGTTCTTCTTCAGGAACAAAGGTCCCACCCAGATGGAGGATGGTAACTTCAGACTGAACACAACGTTCCTGCAGCACGGACCTATTACATCACTACCAACCAATCAGAAGAAGGTCACACACCCTTTATCCCTCACCCTATATTTTGCCTATTAAAAACTTCTCCCTGAAAACCATTGGGGACTTCAGGGTTTTTGAGGATGAATCACCTATTCTCTTTGCGTTGGGCACACGAATTTGTGTTTGGTAACAGAACCGTGGATCCGTGGATACAAGGAATCATGGATACCAAGGGATGACTCTAAGTTATATGCAGATTTTTAACTGCAGAGAGAGTTGTCGCACCTAACCCCCATGTTATTCAAGGATCAACTGTATTTATAATGACAGTGGCTTTTATTTATTTATTATTTTACATCTTTATTGGAGTATAATTGCTTTACAATGGTGTATTAGTTTCTGCTGTATAACAAAATGAATCACCTATACGTATATGTATATCCCCATATCCCCTCCCTCTTGCATCTCCCTCCCACCCTCCTTCTCCCACCCCTCTAGGTGGTCACAGAGCACCTAGTTGATCTCCCTGTGCAATGTGGCTGCTTCCCACCAGCTATCTACCTTATATTTCGTAGTGTATATATGTCCATGCCTCTCTCTCACTTTGTCACAGCTTACCCTTCACACTCCCCATGTCCTCAAGTCCATTCTCTAGTAGGTCTTTGTCTATATTTCTGTCTTAACCCTAGGTTCTTCAAGACATTTTTTTTTTCTTAAATTCCATATATATGTGTTAGCATACGGTATTTGTCTTTCTCTTTCTGACTTACTTCACTCTGTATGACAGACTCTAGGTCTATCCACTGCATTACAAATAGCTCAATTTCATTTCTTTTTATGGCTGAGTAATATTCCATTGTACATATGTGCCACATCTTCTTTATCCATTCATCCGATGATGGACATTTAGGTTGTTTCCATCTCCTGGCTATTGTAAATAGAGCTGCAATGAGCATTTTGGTACATGACTCTGAATTTTGGTTTTCTCAGGGTATATGCCCAGTAGTGGGATTGCTGGGTCATATGGTAGTTCTATTTGTAGTTTTTAAGGAACCTCCGTACTGTTCTCCATAGTGGCTGTACCAATTCACATTCCCATGAGCAGTGCAAGAGTGTTCCCTTTTCTCCACACCTCTCCAGCATTTATTGTTTCTAGATTTTTTGATGATGGCCATTCTGACTGGTGTGAGATCATATCTCATTGTAGTTTTGATTTGCATTTCTCTAATGATTAATGATGTTGAGCATTTTTTCATGTGTTTGTTGGCAGTCTGTATATCTTCTTTGGAGAAATGTCTATTTAGGTCTTCTGCCCAATTTTGGATTGTGTTGTTTGTTTTTTTGTTATTGAGCTGCATGAGCTGCTTACAAATTTTGGAGATTAATCCTTTGTCGGTTGCTTCATTTGAAAATATTTTCTCCCATTCTGAGGGTTGTCTTTTGATCTTATGGTTTCCTTTGTTGTGCAAAAGCTTTGAAGTTTCATTAGGTCCCATTTGTTTATTTTTGTTTTTATTTCCATTTCTCTAGTATGGGGGTGAATAAGGATCTTGCTGTGATTTCTGTCATACAGTGTTCGGCCTATGATTCCCTCTAAGAGTTTATAGTTTCCGGCCTTATATTTAGGTCTTTAATCCATTTTGAGCTTATTTTTGTGTATGGTGTTAGGGAGTGATCTAATCTCATACTTTTCATGTACCTGTCCAGTTTTCCCAGCACCACTTATTGAAGAGGCTGTCCTTTCTCCACTGTACATTCCTGCCTACTTTATCAAAGATAAGGTGACCATATGTGTGTGGGTTTATCTCTGGGCTTTCTATGCTGTTCCATTGATCTAGCTTTCTGTTTTTGTGCCATTACCATACTGTCTTGATTACTGTAGCTTTGTAGTATAGTCTGAAGACAGGGAGCCTGATTCCTCCAGCTCCGTTTTTCATTCTCAAGATTGCTTTGGCTATTCGGGGTCTTTTGTGTTTCCATACAAATTGTGGAATTTTTTGTTCTAATTCTGTGAAAAAATACCAGTGCTAGTTTGATAAGGATTAAATTGAATCTGTAGATTGCTTTGGGTAGTAGAGTCATTTTCACAATATTGATTCTTCCAATCTAAGAACATGGTACATCTCTCCATCTATTTGTATCATCTTTCATTTCTTTCATCAGTGTCTTATAATTTTCTGCATACAGGTCTTTTGTCTCCTTAGGTAGGCTTATTCCTAGATATTTTACTCTTTGTTGCAGTGATAAATGGGAGTGTTTTCTTGATTTCACTTTCAGATTTTTCATCATTAGTGTATAGGAATGCCAGAGATTTCTGTGCATTAATTTTGTATCCTGCTACTTTACCAAATTCATTGATTAGCTCTAGTACTTTTCTGGTGGCATCTTTAGGATTCTCTATGTATAGTATCATGTCATCTGCAAACAGTGACAGCTTTACTTCTTCTTTTCTGATTTGGATTCCTTTTATTTCCTTTTCTTCTCTGATTGCTGTGGATAAAACTTCCAAAGCTATGTTGAATAAGAGTGGTGAGAGTGGGCAACCTTGTCTTGTTCCTGATCTTAGTGGAAATGCTTTCAGTTTTTCACCAGTGAGGACGATGTTGGCTGTAGGTTTGTCATATATGGCCTTTATTATGCTGAGGAAAGTTCCCTCTATGCCTACTTTCTGCAGGGTTTTTATAATGAATGGGTGTTGAATTTTGTCAAAAGCTTTCTCTGCATCTATTGAGATGATTATATGTTTGTTCTCCCTCAGTTTGTTAATATGGTGTATCACATAGATGGATTTGCATATATTGAAGAATCCTTGCATTCCTGGGAGGAATGTGCTGTTGGATTCTGTTTGCTAGTATTTTGTTGAGGATTTTTGCATCTATGTTCATCAGTGATATTGGCCTGTAGTTTTCTTTCTTTGTGACATCCTTGTCTGGTTTCGGTATCAGGGAGATGGTGGCCTCGTAGAATGCGTTTGGGAGTGTTCCTCCCTCTGCTATACTTTGGAAGAGTTTGAGAAGGATAGGTGTTAGCTCTTCTCTAAATGTTTGATAGAATACGCCTGTGAAGCCATCTGGTCCTGGGCTTTTGTTTGTTGGAAGATTTTTAATTACAGTTTCAATTTCATTGCTTGTGATTGGTCTGTTCATATTTTCTATTTCTTCCTGATTCAGTCTTGGCAGGTTGTGCATTTCTAAGAATTTGTCCATTTCTTCCAGGTTGTCCACTTTATTGGCATAGAGTTGCTTGTAGTAATCTCTCATGATCTTTTGTGTTTCTGCAGTGTAAGTTGTTACTTCTCTTTTTTCATTTCTAATTCTATTGATTTGAGTCTTCTCCCTTTTTTTCTGGATGAGTCTGGCTAATGGTTTATCAATTTTTTTTTTATCTTCTCAAAGAACCAGCTATTAGTTTTATTGATCTTTGCTATTGTTTTCTTCATTTCTTTTTCATTTATTTCTGATCTGGTCTTTATGATTTCTTTCCTTCTGCTAACTTTGGGGTTATATTTTGTTCTTCTTTCTCTAATTGCTTTAGGTACCAGGTTAGGTTGTTTATTTGAGATGTTTCCTGTTTCTTAAGTTAGGATTGTATTGCTATAAACTTCTCTCTTAGAACTGCTTTTGTTGTATCCCATAGGTTTTGGGTTGTCGTGTATCCATTGTCATTTGTTTCTAGGTATTTTTTGATTTCCTCAGTGATCACTTTGTTATTAAGTAGTGTATTGTTTAGCCTCCATGTGTTTGTATTTTTTACAGATCTTTTCCTGGAATTGATATCTAGTCTCATAGCATTGTGGTCAGAAAAGATACTTGATACAATTTCAATTTTCTTAAATTTACCAAGGCTTGATTTGTGACCCAAGATATGATCTATCCTGGAGAATGTTCCATGAGCACTTGAGAAAAATGTGTATTCTGTTGTTTTTGGATGGAATGTCCTATAAATATCAATTAAGTCCATCTTGTTTAATGTATCATTTAAAGCTTGTGTTTCCTTATTTATTTTCATTGTGGATGATCTGTCCATTGGTGAAAGTGGGGTGTTAAAGTCCCCTCCTATGAGTGTGTTACTGTCGATTTCCCCTTTTATGGCTGTTAGTATTTGCCTTATGTATTGAGGTGCTCCTATTTGGGTGCATAAATATTTACAATTGTTATATCTTCTTCTTGGATCAATCCCTTGATCATTATGTAGTGTCCTTCTTTGTCTCTTTTAATAGTCTTTGTTTTAAAGTCTATTTTGTCTGATATGAAAATTGCTACTCCAGCTTTCTTTTGGTTTCCAATTTGCATGGAATATATTTTTCCATCCCATTACTTTCAGTCTGTATGTGTCTCTAGGTCTGAAGTGGGTCTCTTGTAGACAGCGTATATATGGGTCTTGTTTTTGTATCCATTCAGCCAATCTGTGTCTTTTGGTGGGAGCATTTAGTCCATTTACATTTAAGGTAGTTATAGATATGTATGTTCCTATTCCCATTTTCTTAATTGTTTTGGGTTCGTTATTGTAGGTCTTTTCCTTCTCTTGTGTTTCTTGCCTAGAGAAGTTCCTTTAGTATTTGTTGTAAAGCTGGTTTGGTGGTGCTGAACTCTCTCAGCTTTTGCTTGTCTGTAAAGGTTTCAATTTCTCCATCAAATCTGAGTGAGATCCTTGCTGGTTAGAGTAGTCTTGGTTGCAGGTTTTTCTCCTTCATCGCTTTAAATATGTCCTGCCAGTCCCTTCTGGCTTGCAGAGTTTCTGATGAAAGATCAGCTGTTAACCTTATGGGGATTCCCTTATGTGTTATTTGTTGTTTTTCCCTTGCTGCTTTTAATATGTTTTCTTTGTATTTAATTTTTGACAGTTTGATTAATATGTGTCTTGGTGTATTTCTCCTTGGATTTATCCTTTATGGGACTCTCTGTGCTTCCTGGACTTGATTAACTATTTCCTTTCCCATATTAGGGAAGTTTTCAACTATAATCTCTTCAAATATTTTCTCAGGCCCTTTCTTTTTCTCTTCTTCTGGAACACCTATAATTCGAATTTTGGTGCATTTAATGTTGTCCCAGAGGTCTCTGAGACTGTCCTCAGTTCTTTTCATTCTTTTTTCTTTATTGTGCTCTGCAGTAGTTATTTCCACTATTTTATCTTCCAGGTCAGTTCTCCCTTCTTCTGCCTCAGTTATTCTGCTATTGATCCCATCTAGAGTATTTTTAATTTCATTTATTGTGTTGTTCATCATTGCTTATTTCATCTTTAGTTCTTCTAGATACTTGTTAAATGTTACTTGCATTTTGTCTATTCTATTTCCAAGATTTTGGATCATCTTTACTATCATTATTCTGAGTTCTTTTTCAGGTAGACTGCCTATTTCCTCTTCATTTGTTAAGTCTGTTGGGTTTTTATCTTGCTCCTTCAACTGCTGTGTGTTTTTTGTCTTCTCATTTTGCTTATCTTACTGTGTTTGGGGTCTCCTTTTTGCAGGCTGCTCGTTCACAGTTCCCATTGTTTTTGGTGTCTGTCCCCAGTGGCTAAGGTTCATTCAGTGGGTTGTGTAGGCTTCCTGGTGGAGGGGACTAGTGCCTGTGTTCTGGTGGATGAGGCTGGATCTTGTCTTTCTGGTGGGCAGTTCCACGTCTGTTGGTGTGTTTTGGGGTGTCTGTGGACTTATTATGATTTTAGGCAGCCTCTCTGCTAATGGGTGGGGTTGTGTTCCTGTCTTGCTTGTTGTTTGGCATAGGGTGTCCAGCACTGTAGCTTGCTGGTCGTTGAGTGAATATGGCTGCTGGTGTTGAGATGGAGAGCTCTGGGAGATTTTCACCATTTGATATTATGTTGAGCTGGGAGGTCTCTTGTGGACCACAGTCCTGAATTTGGCTCTCCCACCTCAGAGGCACAGCACTGACTCCTGGCTGCTGCACCAAGAGCCCTTAATCCACACAGCTCAGAATAAAAGGGAGAAAAAGTAGAAAGAAAGAATTGGTAGAAGTAGAAAGAAAGAAAGAAAGAAAGAAAGAAAGAAAGAAAGAAAGAAAGAAAGGAGGGAGGGAGGAAGGGAGGGAGGAAGGAAGGAAGGAAGGAGGGAAGGAAAAAAGAAAGAAGATAAAGTAAAATAAAATAAAGTAAGATAAAATAAAATAAAGTTATTAAAATAAAATATAATTATTAAGAAAAAATATTTTAAAAAAATATGGACAGATAGAACCCTAGGGCAAATGGTGGAAGCAAAGCTATACAGACAAAATCTCACACAGAAGCATACACATACAAAGTCACAAAAAGAGAAAAGGGGAAAAAATCATAAATCTTGCTCTCAAAGTCCACCTCCTCAATCTGGGATGATTCATTGTCTATTCAGGTATTCCACAGATGCAGGGTACATCAAGTTGATGGTGGAGATTTCATCCGCTGCTTCTGAGGCTGCTGGAAGAGATTTCCCTTTCTCTTCTTTGTTCTCACAGCTCCCGGGGCTCAGCTTTGGATTTGGCCCCGCCTCTGTGTGTAGGTCAACGGAGGGCGTCTGTTCTTCGCTCAGACAGGATGGGGTTAAAGGAGCAGCTGCTTTGGGGACTCTGGCTCACTCAGGCCAGGGGAAGGGAGGGGCACGGATTGCGGGGCGAGCCTGCTGCGGCAGAGACCGGCATGACGTTGCACCAGCCTGAAGCGCGCAGTGCGTTCTCCCGGGGAAGTTGTCACTGGATCCGGGGGCCCTGGCAGTGGCGAGCTGCAGAGGCTCCCCGGAAGGGGGGTGTGGAGAGTGACCTGTGCTCACACACAGGCTTCTTGGTGGCGGCAGCAACAGCCTTAGCGTCTTATGCCCGTCTCTGGGGTCCGCGCTTTTAGCCACGGCTCGCGCCCGTCTCTGGAACTCCTTTAAGCAGAGCTCTTAATCCCCTCTCCTCGCGCACCAGGAAACAAAGAGGGAAGAAAAAGTCTCTTGCCTCTTCGGCAGCTCCAGACTTTTCCCGGACTCCCTCCTGGGCAGCCATGGTGCACTAACCCCCTGCAGGCTGTGTTCACGCCGCCAACCCCAGTCCTCTCCCGGCGCTCCGACCAAAGCCTGAGCCTCAGCTCCCAGCCCCGCCCGCCCTAGCGGGTGAACAGACAAGCCTCTTGAGCTGGTGAGTGCAGGTCGGCCCTGATCCTCTGTGCGGGAATCTCTCCTCTGTGCGGGAATCTCTCCTCTGTGCAGGAATCTCTCCGCTGTTTCCTCCGCACCCCTGTAGCTACGCTCTCCTCCGCGGCTCCAAAACTTCCCCCTCCGCTACATGCAGACTCTGCCTGCAAAGGGGATTCTAGTGTGTGGAAACCTTTCTTCCTTCGCGGCTCCCTCGCACTTGTGCAGGTCCCATCCCTATCCTTTTGTCTCTGTTTATTCTTTTTTCTTTTGCCCTACCCAGGTACATGGGGACTTTCTTGCCTTTTGGGAGGTCTGAGGTCTTCTGCCAGCGTTCAGTAGCTGTTTTGTAGGAGTTGTTCCACGTGTAGATGTATTTCTGGTGTATCTGTGGGGAGGAAGGTGATCTCCGCGTCTTACTCTTCCGCCATCTTCCTGGAAGCCTCTATGACTGTGGCTTTTAGCAAGGGGCACTATTGAATTCAGTCAGATATTAGATTGCTATTTCTGTATACCTTGTAATTATCTTACAGTTTTTGCCATGTGTAATGTAAAGCTTCTCAAAAAGTGGCTGGCACAAAGCAGGTGCTTTAATAGAGGAATTCTCACTAGCTGTTGAAAAATAAATCCCCATATCTCCATAGCTTAATCCATTAAAATGTATTTCTTGCTCACCTTGAGGTTGGTGTACATAAGCCTACCTTCTAGGATAGCTTTCCTCCAAGGGGTGACTTTGGCAAATAGGCTTTTTCCATTCGGCAGTTTCTCCATCTTGGAATTCTTTGCCTTCAATATTTGGATAAACACGGAGTGTGCAAAAATTTTCTAAGGGTCAGAATTTGAAGAATTTTATATCACTTCCCTCCACATTGCTGTGGTGACATAGGCCCACCCTAATTGCAAAGGCGGCTTGCAAATGTAATTCCCCTGTGCTCTTGAGGAAAGGAAACTAGACTTTGAACATCCATCTAGTTCAATCCAAATAAAAGAAAAAAACTTTTTTTTTTTTTGGATGAATCTCCCTTGTTGAGCCTGTTTCCATACAAAATGCCTATATATTAGCTAGGAGTTCCTCTGAACCTTTGATTCATAGAAGAAAGAATGCTTAGGAGAAGGAAAAAAAAAAATTATGTACTAAGGTAAGAAATTAGCTCTGTTTTGCTGGTTTCTTTCCTTTTCTTAAGAAAGATGGTATATATGGATTAATACAATAGAGGGAATTAAAGAAGAAAACTATCACTATTATGTAAACTACAGTTATATAGATATTTTCTTACTTGAAACCATTTTGCTAGTATTTGAGCAGTTAAAAGCAATGACCAAAAAAGATTCAAAAAATTACCAACCTAACCCAATTGTTAATTCCTAATTAATAAAAATAGGAATCTTTTATCCTTAATTTGAGACATCAAAGTACTAGGAAAAAAATTAGAAGACAAATCTGCATGCAAGTTAGACTTTTATTCCAAGGAAGATAATTTTTTCAAACATCTTGTTGCTTGGCTTTGAATAAACAGATCTCGTTAGGGTAAAGTGTTACTGAAGGCAAGGTTGTGTGCCCAATGCATAGTGAGGCCAAACTGAAACAAAGGAATTTAGAGCAGAGAAAGTTTTATTGCAGGGTCAAGCAAGGAGAACCATGGCTCATGCCCAGAAACCCCAAACTCCCCAATAGTTTTCAGGGAGAAGTTTTTATAGGCAAAATTTGGGGTGAGGGATGCAAGGTATGTGACTCTCTTCTGATTGGTTAGTGGTGAGG